>NC_138768.1:533208787-533907559 GCF_965119305.1 Pelophylax lessonae | reverse complement strand
AACACTGGATATTATAAAAGAAAAAATATAACTGGGTCGAAGTGGACAGGTGTCTGCGTATTTCCATCCCTATATCAATCGTATCTCCATCACTGCCAGCACACCATGGTGGATCTATTTATCACTCCTATGGTTCTGTTTTATCCTGGTCTCTTGCACTCCTCTTACTATGCCTCATCTTGTATTATTTAAAGGTACTACTTCCCTTATCCTCACTAATTCTCTCTCACCCTATTTTGATTATTTATTTTTTCACTTCTTCACGCATTTAACTTCCATCTTGGGATATTACGTCCTCACTTATGTACCTACCCCCACTTCTTTGCCCCAGTCACTTTTTCACCCACATTTCGTTGCCCATTTTACCCATGGTGCACATTTATATTTATCAATTCAAATCTCCCCCCTCTCACTCTACTCCCAGGCACTACCACAAACCCCATGATTTACCTTGCTGTCAGAGTTTGGGCTACTTCCACGTACCCTATTACCACAGCTCCCGGAAAAGACGTCCCCCAGGCACCAGTAATATTCAAACTGTATACGGATACTTTGGATACCTTTATAGCTCTGTAAGTATGAGGAGGCTTACAAACCTGCCTTACGTTTCCTTTTCAGCCTGTTTCTTTCCCCCCCCCCCCCTCTTCTCTTTGTTCTTCACTGTACTACTGGCATATTTATTCAACGAGCTCTTATCTTGTTATAGATTATACATCTACATAATTCGCATCTGCTCCTGATGAGTGAACTTATTCACGAAACGCGTAGAGCTACTTTAGATGCTACATGATATCATCATACAACCTATTTATATGAATTCGTTACCAATATTTACTGTTTATTATGTATTTATGAATTAATTTTATTATGTCCCTCCTCGTTGTATTACTGAGAGCTATATGGGTCATTTTATATGTGCAATCATGTTACTCTGTGTCAATCATGTCATTTAGTATGTATTTTGTGGTATCAGTGGTCTTGATCATGTTTACCAATATTACTGTACTATTTACTATACATCTTCTATGTGAATAAATATTGTTTATCTTTAAAACATTATGGTTCATTATGCTATGATCTTATACACATTTTTACCAGCATATACATATCTGGATACATTTTTATTAATTTCCCCAGATTGCACCTGCGTTTTCATTTAAAGTCCCAAACTCCCTTAGAATTATTACATAATTACATAGTTAGTGAGGTTGAAAAAAGACATCAGTCCATCCAGTTCAACCTATGATGTGTGTGTGTGTGTTTGCTTTTAACCGTACATTGTATACCCCTGTATGTTGTGGTCTCTAAGGTGCCCATCTAATAGTTTTTTGAAACTATCAATGCTCCCTGCTGATACGACTGCTTGTTGAAGAGAATTCCACATCCTTACCGCTCTTACAGTGAAGAACCCCTTACGCATTTTAAGGTTAAACCGCCTTTCCTCTATTTTAGTGAGTGGCCACTTGTCTTATTGTATTCCCTTACTCTGAATAGTTTGTTCCTTATGCTAGGGTTGCCAGTACAATGTTTGTACATTGATATCATATCCCCCCTCGATCGTCTCTTCTCCAGAGAGAATAGGTTCAGTGCTTGTAGTCTTTCCTCATTGCTGATGTCCTCCATTCCCCCAATCATTTTTGTTGCCCTTCTCTGGACTCTTTCCAATTCCAGCACATCCTTCCTGGGGACCGGTGCCCAGAACTGGACAGCATACTCCAGATGTGGCCGGACCAGAGTGCTGTAGAGCGGGAGAACAATCTCTTTATTTCTGGAGTGAATCCCCTTTTTTATACATCCCAGTATTCTGTTGGCTTGCCACTGCCAAGCCTGTTGTCTACCAGTACCACCAAGTCTTTTTCCATCCTAGACTCACCCAGAGGTTCCCCCCCTAGTGAGTAGCTTGTTTTCTGGTTTCTGGCCCCCAAGTGCATTACTTTACATTTTTCAACATTAAACCTCATCTGCCATGTAGTTGCCCACCCCGTTATTTTGTTCAGGTCCGCTTGTAAGGTTTCCACATCCCGCATAGAAGATATTGGCATGCTTAGTTTAGTATCATCCGCAAATCAGATCATTTATGAATAAATTAAACAGGATTGGTCCCGGGACAGAACCCTGGGGGACCCCACTTTCCACACCCGCCCAATCCGAGTAGTCCCCATTAATCATCACCCTCTGGACTCTCCCCTGGAGCCAGTTCTCTATCCAGGTACTCACCTTATGGTCCATACCTACCTTCCTTAGTTTGTACAGTAAGCGTTTGTGGGGAACGGTGTCAAAGGCCTTTGCAAAGTCCAGATACACCACATCCACAGGCTTTCCTTTATCTAGGTGGTAGCTCACTTCATCGTAGAAGGTAAGTAGATTGGTTTGGCAAGAACGATTTTTCATAAATCCATGCTGATTACTACTAATATTACTGTTTTCATTACTAAAGTCTTGTATGTGGTCCCTTAACATCCCCTCCAAAATCTTGCAGACTACAGATGTTAGGCTGACCGGCCTATAGTTAACCGGGATACACCTCGGACCCTTTTTAAATATTGGTACCACGTTGGCTTTTTTCCAATCGGCAGGCACCATACCCGTCTGTAAACTATCCTTAAAGATCAAGAATAATGGTCTGGCAATCACCTGGCTGAGCTCTTTAAGAACCCTTTGGGGGCAAGCCATCCGGTCCCAGTGATTTATTTATGTTAAGTTTCTCTAGTTTAGTTCTAAGTCTATCTTCTGTTAGCCATGGCGGCACTTCCTGAGGTGTGTTGTTTAGTTTGGCCTTACAAGCTGGGTTAGTGTAGCCCCCCGATTCTTTTGTGAAGACTGAAGAGAAGAAATTATTTAACACTTCCGCCTTTTCTCTGTCCTCAGTGGCCATATTTCCTTTGTCATCTTTTATGGGGCCAATGTGTTCTGGCCTCGCTTTCTTACTGTTTATATACTTAAAGAATTTCTTGGGGTTCTTTTTACTCTCCTCCGCTATATGTCTCTCGTGTTCTATTTTAGCTGCCCTGATTTCATCTTTACATTTCTTATTACACTCTTTGTAATGCTTAAATGCTGCCAATGACCCCTCAGTCTTGTATTTTTTGAAGGCCTTTCCTTTAGCACTAATATGCATTTTTATGTTGGAGTTTAGCCACCCAGGGTTTAATTTTGCTCTTTTAAATTTATTTCCCTTTGGAATGCACTGGTCAATCCCCTTGTTAAGTATGGTCTTGAAGCACTCCCATTTTTCCTCCGTGTTCTTTGTTCCCAGGGTTCTATCCCAATTGATATTTTCTAGCAGCGAGAGCAGTTTTGGGAAATTGGCTCTTTTGAAATTCAGTGTCCTTATATTACCCCTCTGCTTCCTATAACTGTAATTAATACTGAAACTTATTGACCTATGGTCACTGTTTCCTAAGTTGCCCCGTATTTCTATATCCGTGAGCAGGTCTGCATTGTTGGTAATCAGTAGGTCAAGTACCGCATTGTTTCTTGTCAGTGCATTCACCATCTGACCCATGAAATTGTCCTGCAAAATATTTAGGAACTGCCTAGCCTTGGCTGAGTGTGTGGTTCCTTCTGCCCAGTCTATATCTGGATAATTAAAGTCCCCCATTATAATGACATTTCCCATCCTTGCTGCCAATCCTATCTGTAAAATGAGGTCTGCCTCCCCCTCCTCCCTCAGGTTGGGGGGCCTTTAGCATACGCCCAATATTACCTTCCCCACAGTGCCTTCCCTTTGAAGCTCTACCCATAGGGATTCTGCCTCGTCCTTAGCTCCATTATTAATATCATCCCTCATATATACCTGTACACTGTTCTTAATATACAGACATACCCCTCCCCCTTTTTTACCTTCTCTATCTCTGCGATAAAGGGAATACCCCTGAATGGTCGCCATCCAGTCATGAGAGCTGTCGAACCAAGTCTCAGTTATCCCCACAAAATCTAAGTCCTCCTCAAACATCAGCAGCTCCAGCTCTCCCATCTTGTTGGCCAGGCTTCTGGCATTGGTATACAAACCTCTTCATTTTGATTGATTACATATATCCTCATTTGATGTTTTTAGGCTGCTCTCTTGATTTTTCCCCATACCCACCCTGGGTATAGGAGCTCCGAACACCCTACCGCTAATGCCCCCATTTCTGCCCTCTGAAACTTGCTTTCCACTGGCTAATTCTACATCTGTACCCTCCCCCCCATCACCTAGTTTAAAAGCCCCTCTAACTTTTTGGCCGTCCTCTCACCCAGTACGGCTGCACCCTCCCCATTTAGGTGCAATCTGTCCCTACCAAAGAGCCGGTGGCCGACTGAGAAGTCGGCCCAGTTCTCCAGGGACCCGAAACCCTCCTTACTACACCAGCTCCTCAGCCACTTGTTAACTTCCCTAATCTCCCGCTGCCTCTCTGGTGTGGCTCGAGGTACAGGTAGTATTTCGGAAAATACTACCTTGGAGGTCCTACTCCTCAAATTAGCACCTAAGTCCCTGAAATCGTTTAGGACTCTCCATCTTCCTCTGCCTATGTCCTTGGTACCCACGTGTACCATGACAGCTGGGTCTTCCCCAGCCCCACCCAATAATCTGTCCAACCGATCCGCGATGTGCCGAACCCGAGCGCCCGGCAAACAACAGACTGTTCGGCGCACACGGTCTTTGTCACAGATTACACTGTCTGTCCTTCTGATAATTGAGTCCCCTACCACCAGCACCTGTCTTTCCTTTCCCTTTCTCCCGGCCTCACTGGAGGAGTTCTTCCCCTGGCAGCTAGGGGCGTTGCTCTGCTCCAGCAATGCTGGTCCCTGACTGGTTTCCCCAACATCACACAACGGGGCGTATCTATTGGGGTGCTCCAGCCCAGGATCATGCCTTGTCCCCTTCTACCCCTCCTAACTGTCACCCCTCTACTCTGCTCTGATGCCTGCACCTCCGATACTCCGCCCACCTCTGTGCAGACCCCTGCCTGCACCTGACTGGTACGATCCTGGCTCTCCTCCGGTATGGACAATCGTCTCAGTGTTGCCAGCTGCTTCCCTATATTCAGGACCTGAGCTTCCAGGGAAGCAACTTGCTTACATTTTGTGCATTTGTATTCGCCCTCGATCACATGTCCGAGGAACGCATACATATCACAAGATGTACACAGAGTCGCATCTCCACACCCGCCGGGCATTGTACCTACTAATCTAATCTAATGGGGATTCAGTGATTTAAGTCTATCCTATGTGGCTATTTCCTGGCTTCCTAACTCTACCTTCTCACCCTCTGGTACTCCGCTACCCTCACTTGACACTCAGTTGCACAACACTCACAATCTCACCACCCGGTCAGTCGCACAACACTCACAGTCACACACACTCACAGTCTCACAGCCCGGTTCAGTCGCACCACACTCACAATCGCACAGCCCGGTCAGTCGCACAACACTCTCAGTTGCCCAACACTCAGTCGCACAGCCCGGTCAGTCGCACCACACTCACAGTCGCACAACCCTCACAGACACACAGTGCGGTCAGTCACACAACACTCACAGACACACAGCCCGGTCAGTCGCACAACACTCACAGACACACAGCCCGGTCAGTCGCACAACACTCACAGACACAGAGATACTCACCTGTCGCAAAGATACTCCCTGTCGCAAAGATACTCACCAGTTGCAAGGATACTCACCAGTCGCAAGGATACTCACCAGTCACAAAGATACTCACCTGTCGCAAAGATACTCACCAGTCACAGGGATACTCACCAGTCACAAGGATACTCACCAGTCGCAAGGATACTCACCAGTCGCAAGATACTCACCAGTCGCAAGGATTCTCACCAGTTGCAAGGATACTCACCAGTCGCAAGATACTCACCAGTCGCAAAGATACTCACCAGTCGCAAGATACTTACCAGTCGCAAGGATACTCACCAGTCGTAAGATACTCACCAGTCGCAAGGACACTCACCAGTCGCAAAGATACTCACCAGGTACTCACAGAGCCTCAGTCAGTGTTCAACCTCAGTCACCAGTCTTGTGTGTGTGTGTGTCCCTTTAAGCCTGACACTTGCAGTTCCTGACCTCCTCCCTCAGGCGGTCAGTCTTCTTCCCAAGCTCCTGCCTCCCTCCTCTGTCACTTGCCGATCAGTCTCCCCTAAGCTCCTCTCCCTTCCAATGGCCAGGTCAGGTATTGTACGTCTCCTCTGCTCCCCTGCCCTCTCTCTGTTTGACGCCCGCTCTTGCAGGGGGGGTTACCGCACCGCTCGCTGCCCGCACACCACATGCTCTTTCCTCTGGGGGGGGTTACCGCACCGCTCGCTGCCCGCACACCGCACGCTCTTTCCTCGGGGGGGGGGGGGGTTCTCGCACCGCTCGCCGTTGCTCTTCTTAGGAGGGGGGGGTGTTCACACACACTCACTCACTCCTTTCAGTCACACACACGTGCTCCTCACACACGTCCGCCCTGTCAGCCTCTGTTCCCGCGCTCTGCTCTAGTCCGCAGCACAGCACCACCTATCTGCAGAAAGCCGCTGGTCTGTGTGTGTTCACACATCCATCCTTAGTCTCAATGGCTCCTTACTTAAAAAACAGTCCAGGGGTTTTGTTTTTTTGGTAATTATTGTGGAACTTGGATGGGAGAAGGGAATAGTGGGATACTCCAACTTGAACTATTTACAGATGATAAGGACAACTCTCACTTGGCCTCACCAGGTTACTTGTGGGAGCAGTCACACTGCTTTAACCATACTGCCCTTTGTATGGAAGGGGTTAGGTTTCCTTGCTCTATCCAGCAGCAGACTTGATGCAACTACATTATCTTCAGGACACTCTCTAGCATCCCCTTGGCTGACACCTGTCCACTGACTCTAGCTATAGGGATGGCAATCTCAGGACAGGCCCCCATGACACAGATCTGTATTCTCTCTGTATGCAGAATCAGATCCTTTCCAGTTTCTCCCTTCTAGTCAGCTCTGCAGGACCCTCCGGATTCAGCTCCTCTCTGACTCTTAGACCCTCAGGTCGATCACCTGAGGCCACATGGCAACTTCTACAGAGGAGGTGAAGCCACCCCTCTCCCTCCGGAATCCCGCTCTCCAGCCTAAAGACCCCGAGCGCATGTGCCCTTGGCATTCATACAGTATCCCAGCATGCACCAAGGCACTTTCCTCTGCCAATCACCAGGGCTGTACTAAATGCCTGTGCACTCATTTGTCAGGTTTCCTTCCACCGTCCAATATGCCTCCCTGTTTGACCAGTGTGAAACACTTTAGAGCTGCACCTGAGCACTATGAGCAGACCTCACTAGCAGATCCTGCTCTCTAGTAGGCAGAGAACAGTATAGATTTACCTGGCAATCTTTCTGATAAGCAAAAAAGATCCAAAACTATACTCTCTCTCTAGCACCTACCTAGGAGGGTGCTACATCAAAATCAACTTTTTTTTTGTTGCTAGAAAATTACTTATTACCCCCAAACTTTATATATACATTTTTTTAGCAGAGGCCCTATTGAATAAATTGATGAATGTCGCAATTTTTTATGTCACACACGCAGCGTTTTTTCATTTGCAATTTTTTGTTTTCTGGAAAAATATATAGTTTAATAAATAAAAATAAAAAAAAAAAGCACACAATATTTACCCCATTTTTTTGTATATGGTGAAAGATGATGTTACGCCAAGTAAATAGATACCTAACATGTCACACTTTAAAATTGCATCTGCCTGTGAAATGGTGGCAAACTACGGTGCTTAAAATTCTAAATTGGCGACGCTTTAAATGCCTTTACAGATTACCAGTTTAGAGTCTGGTGCTAGAATTATTGCTCTCGCTCTGTTTGCGACAATACCTCACATGAGTGTTGTGATCACCATTTACATATGGTCCTCTTTATGGAGAGATTTGGGGTCTATTAGACCCCAAATCTCTCCTCTGGCCTCCAATGCAGCAATGCAGCCAATCAGCCACAGATCGGTCTGATCGGCTGCTTTCCTGGTCACTAACGGTCAGGTAAACAAAGAGAGGGAACCGGAAGCAACGAAATATCGTTGCTTCCTGTTTCCAAGGTCACAGAGACAGGAAAAACATCAGTTCCTCTCTCTGTTCTGTGCAGCCAATGCCACCGGTCACACCCCTCCCAGGCTCCTCGATTGCACAGTAGAGGGAGAGGTGGCGGCGGGAGGGGGTGGGACACCCTTCTGCCATCTGCAAAAATGATCGAGTGGCTATTAAGCCACTCAAATCACTTCTGCTAGAAAGGGAATAGCCGTCTGAAAATGTTCATGCCGGGATGATGCCTGTAGGTGCAGGAACCTCAATTCCCATCATGCCTTGTTATGCAAACTTTTTTGAAAAAAAAAAAAATGCCTTGTTATGTCTGGGCATGTCAGAGTTTTACAATGTCTCATGGGACAAACTATGTTTGTACTACTTCCCCGGCATCCCTCCCAGGTGTGCCTTTGCCTGGCCTATCAATGTAGGCTGCCATGGCTGCTATGTTTGAATAGCAACCCCGGAATCCCTCCAGAGAGGCCTGGGCCACATGCCAAGCTCTCTGGGTCCACGGGTTGGACACCCCTGATGTAGTGCAAGGGCCTGCCTGATTGGATACAGAGTGAATGAATAGATAGGCGGGTCCTCCAATTTCACAGTTTTGGTAAATCTACAAAATATTGTACAGAGATTGTACAACCAGATTGTATAGTGTATAGCCACCTTTATACATGCACATATGAGGGAGTGGACAGAGACACTCAGCTACCAGGCCCCATTCACATCTCTGTACTTGTTTTTTTGGAGCATTTTCACTCATTGTGTATAGGGCAGCCCATTCACTTGAATGGACTGCCCTACGCATGACAAGCGCTCCAGAACTCTTTTTTGAGTGGAGCTTTACCTCACGTTGGTGCATCTGCAGCACGTTTGTCATGTGTCAAAGTGCACTGCAAACATGTGGCTTATATCCATGCTTGGGGTGCCATTAACATTTAATGGTAACGCAAGCAACATGTGCATTTGCAGTGCAATTCCGGAACTCAAGGCAAAACATGCATTTTCTGTTCAGGAACACGCAGATGTGAATGGAGCCTCCTTGTTCTTGTGTAAAAACACCAATTTCACTTTCAGGCCCCTTTTACACCTGACGTAGTGGGATCATACAGTTTTTGGCTCGTCTTTCCCGCAACATACATAGTGCAGCCTATTGATTTCAATGGGCTGCCCTACATGCAGCAAAGTAGCTTATGGGACATGTTGGCGTGTTGTGCTTTTACTGTGTGTTTCTCCGTATTTAGCACTTGTTTTTTCACATGTAAAAATGTGTGTTTGCTGGGGATGCCATGCAAACTTAGCAGCCGTGGCAGCCTACATTGACAAGCCAGACAAATGCATGCCTGGAGGGATGCCCGGGATATAGTGCAAACATGATGGGTGCAGGGTGTGTGTGATAAGAAGGTCAGCTAGTGAACTCCTTCCCATGTCTTAACAGTTTTCATGCCCCAAATCTATATACCAGGAAGTAATGTACTTTTCTATGGAACACACCAGGGCTGAGGTAAGGCCTTGTTCTAAAAGTAATTGAAAGCTTTTTTTTTCTCTGCAACAGAAGTACATTAAAACGTATGTAAACGATCACCTTGTAAAACAGACCATACAGTTAAAAATAGAAATGAAAGACAAAATATTTGTGTATAGATATTAAAAACATTAAAGGAACCTTTTCTTCCTTTTTTATAAATGATTACATAATCTCTGTTCTCAGCAGCGAAGAAAGATGAGGGAGGAGAAACAGCAGTACACTGATCTGCCCAGTGAAAGGCTGTTAAAGAGGGGGTGTGTGAGCAGAAGTCTGATCATTGGAGGAGAGCACTGGAGATTTTTGGTGGAGAACACACCGAGCACAGCTAGAGATCTGAGTATGGTGTGCTCTCATGCCTAGTGTGGTAAGTTTCTAATAGGAAAGCAGAGGGACTGGCAGGAACACCAGGGATTTCACACAAAGGTAGCAATTCAAAGAGAACAGGAGACTTTTTCATTTAAGTACATGGTACAGCAGGCACATATCACGAATATGAAATGTTGGGTTTATTCTTTATTGTTATATTGGTACATAAGGAAGCTGAAAAAAAAAAGGTTAACTTAGCTTTTAAGCATCTTGAGTCTGGGAATTTTTTTCATAATCTAGCCAACTGTCCTTTCAATTTTAATGAAGATTCTAACATCAATTTAAGAGGAGGCTCCACAGTAATTAAGCTATAGGTTGTTTTACTGCAGGAAGTGGTAATGCCAAAACAATAATCTAGTTTAAAAACAGGTCAGTATAATTTTCATTCAAATGTCAAAATCAAAAGAATCAAATAATAAGCATAAAAAGAGCATAGAAATTGGCAACATTTTACCAAAACTACAAATTACCTAATAATTGTTTTATTAAGCATGTTGATGGGAAAGAAAAGGAGGAACCAGGGAAGGCAAAATATAAGCTGATTAAACTTCAGCTTTAAGAAACACCAAGCTGTCAAAGATTGGACTTGCCAACATTTTACTAAACTTCCAATATATCAAAAGCCAGGGCTTCTTCAAGATTAGACAGCTCTGGAGTCAGGAATGCTGCTTTATTCTCTCAAAACCAGCTTAGGAAATGGGGAGCGATGAATTACTTTAATTATAACTCCTTCGCAACCACGCTATAGCTGAAAGACGGCTATGGCGCGGCCGCACTTTGCTGGGAGGCCATCATATGATGTCCTTCAGGGCCCGAACTGCCTGCGCACCCCCTGTGGCATGTATTGGCAGTGATCTGTGATTGCTGCATCCTTCACAGCTGATCATGGATGTAACCAGGATTTGACGGTTATCGGCAATCCTCTTCTCACGCTAACAGGGAGTGAGGAGAGCCACAAACTTGCAATTCAACACAGGGGACATCTGCACTGACAACCAGGGCACTGATCATCAGTGTCCTGATGATCAGTGCAGCCCCAACAGTGGCCACCAATGCTGCCGATCTGTGCCCACCAGTGCTGCCAATCTGTCACAAGTGCTGCCAATCTGTGCCCACCAGTGATGCCTATCAGTGCCACCTGTCAGTGATGCCCTTTCAGTGCTGCCCATCGTTGCTGCCTATTAGTGTCCATCGGTGCCACCTATCAAGGCCTACTAGTGTTGCATATCAGTGCAGCCTCATCAGTGCCACCTTATCAGTGCCCATTAATGCTGCCTCATCAGTGCCCATCAGTGCTGCCTTACCAGAGCTGCCTATCAGTGCCCATCAGTGCAGCATATCAGTGCAGCATATCAGTGCAGCATATCAGTGCAGCTTCATCAACGCACATCAGTGAAGGAGAAAAATTACTTTAAATTACTTTAAATTACTTATAAATTTTTATAACAGAAACAAAACTAAAAAAAAATTTTTTTTTTTCCAAAATGTTCGGGCTTTTTTTGTTTGTTTAGCAAAAATAAGAAACCCAGTGGTGATTAAATACCACCAACAGAAAGCCCTATTTGTGTGGAAAAAAAATGATACATTTTGTTTGGATACAGTGTTGCATGACCGCGCAATTTCCAATCAAAGTGTGACAGCACTGAAAGCTGAAAATTGGTCTGGTGGGTGAAAGTGCCCGGTAGGCAAGTGGTTAAAGCTAAGTTCACCTTTTGAAGCAGCATTTCACTTTTCATAACCAACAGAAGCTTTTTCTTAACTCTTTTCTGGCCAAGCCGTTCCAGTGTGCATATCTCTCACTCACCATGGCAACCTCAAATCTGCACCCTCTCTTTTTCAGAAGTTTAAAACATGCATTCTGAGCTCAGATTTTCCAGTAACATTCAGGAAACGTTATATCCCATCATGCACTGCCTTACTGCATCACAAAATAGGGTGTGTTTTACCTGTCTGGACCATGCCTCCTTCATTACTGGTTTTAGAAAGTACTGCAGCACTGAGCTAAGGTAGTGAAAAGGTGGGAGCAATCTCCTGGAGGAGGGGTCATGAGCAGGGTGTGTTTTACCTCTCTGGACCATTCCTCCTTCATTACTGGTTTAAGAAAGTACTGCAGCACTGAGCTAAGGTAGTGAAAAGGTGGGAGCAATCTCCTGGAGGAGGGGATCATGAGCAGGGTGTGTTTTACCTCTCTGGACCATTCCTCCTTCATTACTGGTTTTAGAAAGTATTGCAGCACTGAGCTAAGGTAGTGAAAAGGTGAGAGCAATCTCCTGGAGGAGGGGATCATGAGCAGGGTGTGTTTTACCTCTCTGGACCATTCCTCCTTCATTACTGGTTTTATAAAGTACTGCAGCACTGAGCTAAGGTAGTGAAAAGGTGGGAGCAATCTCCTGGAGGAGGGGATCATGAGCAGGGTGTGTTTTACCTCTCTGGACCATTCCTCCTTCATTACTGGTTTTAGAAAGTATTGCAGCACTGAGCTAAGGTAGTGAAAAGGTGGGAGCAATCTCCTGGAGGAGGGGATCATGAGCAGGGTGTGTTTTAATGAGGTCAGCTGCTGAAGAACTTCCCCTCACTCCTGTAGGATGGCAGAGCCATTAGTAAAGATACCAGGAGGACATGGAGGATTTTTCTATAGGAGAAAGCAGATGTTGTGGTGAGGCCTGCTCCAGAAAAAGCAGATGCCTGCAAGAGGACGGGGTGAAGATGGAATATCTGTCAGCGGTGACAGGGCGCCGCTGGAGGAATGCGTTCTAAAGGTAAGTCTGACATAATGTGCTAGTATGCACATATGGTGCATACCATATGGTGCATACTAGCACCATATGGTTCAAACCTTCAGAGGGGACCTTTTTGTTTTGTGACTTTACTAGCACTTTAATGGTATATTGATGCATAGGAAAGCTGTACTTTAGAAATAAATGTAAACTTGGCCTTTAAGCATCTCCATCTGGCACTTTTTTCTCATTATCAATAATTTTTCTTTCAAGTACCATGAAGATTTTGTCATCATTTCAAGAAGATTCTCCACCATAATTAAGTTTTGTAATGCTTTACTGCCTGAAGTAGTAATGCTGAAACAATAACTTAGTTTAAAACAGGGCAGAATAGGTTTCTTGCAAATACAATCAAAAGTATCAAGCTATATAAATCCTGAATAATAATAATAATAATAATAATAATGTAGTTACATGGTTACATAGTTAGTCAGGGTAAAAAAAGACACAAGTTCATCTAGTTCAACCAATAATAAGTATTAAAAAGGCAAAATGCTGATCTAGCGAATGGATAAACTGTGCTTTAAGGGTCAAGAAGGATATTTTTTCCTCCCACCAGGCAAAATTGGCAACAATAGTTTAGGGAGTTTTGTTTTGTCTTCCACTAAATAACACAGCACAAGCTGTCAGAGATTGAACTTTCTGGACATAAGTCTTTTTTCAAACAAATTAAATATTCCGTTGCGCAAACTATGTACAAAGAAACCCTTATACAGCATATAATGTGGCTTTGCAGCATCCTGTGGGAAAAAGCATCTTCTCACCATCAGTTTAAAACACAAATGACCTCATATTGATTACTTGCTTCTTCTCTGACTGTTACAGTCTCTCTTCTTCTACCCAAGAAAATACTTCTGATAGTTAAAGTGGTTGTAACCCTAAAAAAGCAAAAAACAAAAATCCTGTTCCTTCAAGGCAGGAGCTATAGCACAGTACTTGTGCTATCTAATCTGTCCCTCTATAAGCTGTAAAAAACCTCGTTGATCCTGCCTGCTCCTGTGTCCCCCTGTCTGTGCTGACCATGGTTATCATGGCTGCTGAGCCCTGACTACTGTGGTCAGGTTATATGTCTCTGTCAGCCCGCTGCTCTTCTCTGAGTCTCTCTTCTCCCCCCCTAAATACGTTTTTCTACATCGCCGATGTGTGGTCACATGTTCCTTCTCTGCTGGCCGGCTGACATCACAGAAAATCTCGGCCCTCTCTCACTTCTCTCCATAGATCAGGGAAGAAGAGCGGAGGGGGATTACATGACCGCACAGCTGCGAGGTGAGAAAAGGTATTTAGCTTTTCCTTAAAAAAAAACATATACACAGTACCTAATGTCAGCATAATCCAGAGGGGATACCAGTAAAGTCACTATGTGACTTTTCTAAAACTTTAAAGGAGTTGTAAAGTCAGAAGTTTTTTTATCTTAATGCATTCTATGCAATAAGATAAAAAGCCTTCTGTGTGCAGCAGCCGCCCTCGATGTCCAGCGATGTCCATTAGTGTCTCAGCTGTCTGATATTCTCCTTCCTGATTGGCTGAGACACAGCAGCTGTGCCATTGGCTCCCGCTGCTGTCAATCAAAGTCAGCTAGCCAATCAGGGGGGAGAGGGGGAGGGGCCATGGCTGGGTCAGGGCTCCATGTTTGAATGGACACAGGGAGCTGTGACTCAGCTCAGATGCCCATAGCAAGCTCCTTGTTGTGGAGCACACTCAACAGGTGAGAGGGGCCAGAAACTCTTAAGAGGAGCCCGAGAAGAGGAGGATCCAGGCTGCTCTGTGCAAAATCAACTGCACATAGAAGGTAAATATAACATGTTTGTAATTTTTTTTGAAAAGAACTAGACTTTACAATCACTTTAGGTCCTAAGGACAAGAGGTAAGAAGGAAGGAATTGGGTGCAAGGTGGCTCCCCTGCCCCACATAGTCAGCCTCACTCCCAGCATGGTAGTCCCTTATCTTTTCTACTTCTTCTGCTGCTCTTTACTGCTCAGTAGTAGTCATGAATTATGGAGTATATGGCTAGAAGACAAACATATCTGGCCAGTCATTCCCATGTGTGTCAACTATAAACTCATAATTCAACTCAAGAAAGTTGCTATTAGTGTAGTTACTGCTGTAACTATAAGTTGTTAGCCTGGCTGCCTGCCAAGCCTGAGGAAGACTATGATCTGCCAGTCTGCTTCACTTATTTCTAAGCCAGAACATGTATATTAAAACAGGTCTTGCCTACATTCATCATTGTATGTTTTGTGTTGTAAAGCCCCTGTGATGTAAGGCTCCATTACTTTGAGGCTAAAATGTTGTAATTCTGTTTAAAAAGAAACCCTGATCGTCTTTTTTTACTGTATATTCTTTCTTTGAAAAATAGTTTTCTGTAAAATTGATGAAAAGGAAAAAAAATACAAAAACATAAAAGTATAAAAATGCTTGGACCTGTAATACACTTCTCTTATGAACTGCTTTAAAATATTATGATTTCCTGTGTGATTTTGATACTCTTGTATTCCGCTTTTACATCAAACTGACAGATCTATAGCCATTAGAAAATAGAAGTAATAAATAGCACACAATAAACTGTGCTTTTTATTTACTCTGGCAGCAGCTGTAACGGATGTATCTCGCCACTAAAAAAAATCTGTGTGGATTAAAGCAAATATAGATAGGTCTGCAACTGTTTTATTCTTCCTAAGGTACAAAACACTTACTCATTGTTTAATCTACCATGATGATTCAGCATCAATAATATTAGTACAACTCTTTAAACATTTAATGACCAATTATTCACGTTTAGATGCTTAGGCTGAATTTAGCAGTGTAAATATGTGTGTTAACTTGTCAGTAATGATATAACAGTTTGGCATATGAATTTTATATTTCAATGTTTTTATTGTTTTCAAAAAGGTAGATAAGTGTACAAAACATTCAATGGCTGTTCATATATTAGATGTCTTTTAGAACATCTGGCATAGTACATACTGTCAAAACATAACACCATTTTTGTCTTTCGTTGGTAAGTCTATTCAAGATAGAGCAGTACTGGTTAGACCAGGCTGTAAAGCCCCCCCCCCCCCTCCGACACCCCACTGGGAACAAACTGGGTCCCGAAGCAGAGGGCGACCCGCCCAACCCCCAGCCTTTATTTCCATGGAAAACTTTTAAGGTTCCCAACGATCCCAGTTCTAAACGGTTTATCTTCATAGTTTCCTACTGAAAACATTATATCATAGTCTATTAATTTAGGAAAAACAGAAGTCCATTGTAACAAAGTGTGGTTGCAAAAGGGAAAGAATAGGATAGAAAGAGATATAAATGAAGTAAAGAGAAAGGAAAAGATAAGAAGATGTCGGTGTCCAAATTTTTGACAACAGCTCCGCTATAGAAGGAGTCAAAATTAATCAGGAGTCAGGAGCTCTCTCCCCCCCCCCCCCCGATCAATAAAGCCCAGATAGGTACTTCATCTAAGGTTCCCATATTTTTCCAAAGAGGGTTAACTTATCCTTCCATATTTTTCCAAAGAGGGTTAACTTATCCTTAAGTATGGGCACCATTCTTTCATTAATCATGATCCAGGTCAGCTTAGCCCTCAGAGGTTCAAACAGGACCACCGCCAGAAACGAGCTATAGATATTTTGGCTGCCGTAAAAATGAAAGCTATTAAGCGTTTCGTATGTCTTGGGATCCCCTCGACTGGCCTCCCCAATAGAGCCTGTTGTGGAGACTTCACCAGGTTGATCTGGGTGAGGGAATATATAAAATTATATATGCGGATCCAAAACCGCCTGAATTTTCTGCATGTCCACCAAGTATGTAGGACTGTTCCCTCCTGTCCACATCCCCGAAAACATGTGGAGGAAGTCCCCTGAACAGCACCCGCCAATCTGACCGGGACCATATACCATCTTAGAAATACTTTATAATTAGCCTCTATTAGAGAAGTGTTGTTGTATGATCTGGAGTTGAGTTGGGCTAGCTTACCCCACTCTCCCATGTCCAACTCCTCCTCCAAATCCTCCTCCCATTGTATCATATATGGTAATTTAGTTTTCTCTTCACATAAAATATTATACATTGTAGATATGTGACCAGTATGTTTAGCCACCGATCTGCATAAATATTCCATGGGGGTCGATGAAGTTATGTCACTAGTATGCTTAAGGGTATTCATAACATGTAATATCTGGAAATATCTATACATTTTCCCTGGGGGAAGCAAATATTTTTGTTGTAGCGTGTCCCTGGAAATCATTCCCTTATGATCGCATAGATCTGCCAGCCGAAGGAATACTTTGTTTGTCCACCATTCAAACATGGAGGGACTGAGGCCCAGAGGAAACAATGGGTTAACCAAGAGGTGCCATGGGAGAATGGAGAGACCTGAATTTGTGTCTTTTTGACAGTCTATCCCAGTGTTTCTCAACTCTGGTCCTCAGGGCACACTAACAGACAACAAGTGATTGCAGTATTCTAGTCTGCATCTCACCAAGGTAATACTTAAAATCTAGCCTGTTAGTGTGCATTGAGGACCGGAGTTGAGAAACACTGGTCTATTCCATATCCCCAATGAAAGGGACAGGGTTGGGCACAATACACCCAGTCTGTCTTTAGCTTTCAGCCACATAAGATTACTAATTTGGGTATTAGGTAGGTGAGAGGACTCCAACTGCATACAGATCAGACATAGCCTTTTCGAGTGGAATCAAATTAAGTGTGTCAGTTGGGCAGTATAATAGTATTTAACTAGGTCTGGTACTCCCAGACCCCCCCCCCTCAATTTCAGGGTAAACAAGGTGCGTTTGTTCACCCTAGGCCTCTTGTCTATAAATTGTAATACCTTCTGCTGGAAAGCTCTCGAGTCTGTCATATTAACCCTTATCGGTAAGGTACGGAACAGGTATAATATCCTAGGTAGGATATTCATCTTCACATAGTTCAGCCTACCAAACCACGTTGATGTATTAGTAGCCCATCTATTGAGATCCTCCTGTATTTTCTTATATAAGGGTGGGTAGTTACTATTATATAGGGTGTCTATTGAAGGGGTAAGGTGTATACCTAAATAAGGTAGTGACTTCTCCTGCCATTTGTAAGGAAAAATCTTTTGGAGTGTGATCACCGTGCTATTATTTGACGTTAAATGAAGAGCTTGGGAATTGGAGTGATTCACCCTTAATCCAGAGATTGCTGCAAATGTTTCTAGCTCTTTATGGAGATTTGGAATAGAGACTATAGTGAGTCATCAGCAAATAGGGCGCATTTATGTTCCCTATTCCCACAGGGGATGACCTGGATATTCGTGTTTTGGAGAATTTTGATAGCCAGTGGTTCCAGTGCTAGGATAAATAGAATTAAGCATAAGTGGTACCTCTGCCTGTCATAAGCAGGGCCGTCTTTAATATTGATTGGACTCTGAACATTTTCTTGGGCCCCCCCATGCAATTTCGCTCTCCACCTTCTCTGAGACATACAATAAACAGCAGCTAGACTCAAAATCAGTTTACTTAATCAGATCAGGCAGCAATTACAATTGGTTGCCAGAGGTTACAGTGTATCATTACTGCTCACTGACTGACTGCTAGAGGTTACAGCACACACTATGGCTCACTGTTTATTTGCTTGAGGTTACAGCACATGACTACTGCTTGTTGATTGGTTTCTAGAGATTACTGTACAATAACACTGCTCACTGATTGGTTGCTAGAGGTTACTGAACATCCTTACCACTCACAAATTGGTTACTAGAGGTTACTGCATATTATTACTGCTCACTGATTGGTTGCTAGAAGTTTCTGCACATCCTTACTGATCAATAATTGGTTGCAAGAGGTTTCTGCACATCCTTACCGATCAATAATTGGTTGCAAGAGGTTAGTGCACATCATTACTGCCCACTGATTGGTTTCTTGGTGCACACCATGGACTGGGGAGGTGAGGGGACCCATCAATAGATAGAAAACTCCTAGGGATACTAGGAATCCTGGGATCAGTGGCATTGCTGGGGAAAGGGGGTGATAAGTGGCAGTGCTCAGGGACAGATGGGATCAGTGGCCGTGGTGGGGGGATGGGATTAGTCAGGAGGCAGTACACTGTGGCAAATTCTGAATTATGAAAGCAGGAAATCTTTGGCAAGTATATAGTGGGGGATTCTACACTGACCACCAATGTGAGGGGAGATTCTACACTGACCACCAATGTGAGGGGCAATTTGCACTGACCACAATGCAATGGGTGATTTTACGCCCTCCACCAATATAAAGAGGGATTTCTACACTGACACCAATGTAATAGGAGCATTTTTACCAACCACCAGTGTAAGGGGGAAATATACAATGACCTCCATGTAAGCGGGAGTTTACAATGACAACCATTGTTGAAGAGATTCGTACTAACCACCAATATAAGGGCAATTCTGCACTTACCACCACTGTAAAGGGAAATGTACACTGGTCACCAATGTAATGAAGAAGTTACACTGACAACCACAGTAAGGGGGACATTTACACTGACCACTAGTGTGAATGAAAGGATTTTTCACCAAGCCCCAATGTAATGAGAAGATTTACACTGACCACCAATGTAACTGAGACATTTAGACTGCATTCACATTTCTTGTGTCAGGAAAACATGCAAAATTGCCTTCCTGACACCACAGAAATGTGCTGCCCTTCACCTGGTACACGGCAGTGGCATTAATTGTTAATGACACCTTCACGCATCTGCTGAGATGTGCTTATTCACATCCACCAAAATTCAGGGTGCTGTGCCACCATGGTGTTTTGAAAAAAGGTTCCCCCTCGAATTTTCTTACCTTTACAGAACAGGCTGATGGAAGGCTTAATGACCTCAGTTGTAGACAGGACTTTCAAGCCTTTACCTCCCCAGTGGGCAGCATTCAACAGAAGCGAAGGTGGATATGACCTCAGGGTGTCATGATATACATATGAATGCTGCCGCTATTTACATATCAATTCAGCTGGTCCATGGCTATTTACATATTAATGCCACACAATTTACATATCATTGCAGGTTATTTACAGGTAAACACAGGGTCTGCAGGTGAGTCATCTGTACATGGCAAAAGGGCAGAGCTAGGCAGCTATTGGACTAAAACTTTAAGGGAATTTAAACAGGGATAGTTGGCAAGTATGAGGCAGCTGCTTTGGGCCCCACAACAATGATGGGGTCCAGGGCAGCTGCCCCTTTTGCCCTGCCTTAAAGACGGCCCTGGTCATAAGATAGTCTGAACCATATCCCTTGATCGATAGTTACATAGTTACATAGTTACATAGTAGGTGAGGTTGAATAAAGACAATAGTCCATCCAGTTCAACCTGTGTAGGTGTGTGTGACTGTAATCATCTAACATAGCCCTCAATCTCCTGATCCTTGAGATGTAAGTCTAAGAGTCTTTTGAAAGTCACCATACTACCCGCAGAAACCACCTCTTGTGGTAGACAATTCCACAATCTTGTAGCCCTAACAGTAAAGAACCCCCCACGTTGCCTGAGGTTAAAACGCTTCTCCTCTAATCGCATTGTATGTCCTCGAGTCCTCATGCAATTCCTTCGAATGAACAGCTTTTCTTCTAAGCTGAGATCCCCATTAAGATATTTATAAATTGCTATCATGTCCCCTCTCAGACGTCTTTTCTCCAGGGAAAATAAATTGAGCGATTGCAGCCGCTCTTCATAGGTAAGGTCCTCCAACCCCCTAATTAGTTTAGTTGCCCTTCTCTGGACTTTCTCCAGCTCCAACACATCCCTCCTGAGGACTGGCGACCAGAACTGGACAGAATACTCCAGATGCGGTCGGACCAGAGTTTTATAAAGTGGAAGGATTATAGTCTTATCTCTGGAATACATCCCTTTCTTTATGCATGCTAATATTCTGTTGGCTTTGGAAGCTGCCGCTTGGCATTGCATGCTGTTGCCTAATCTATCATCAACTAAGACTCCCAGATCCTTCTCCATTTTTGATTCCCCCAAGGGTTCCCCTCCTAACGTGTATTGTGTTTTTATGTTTTTGGTCCCCAAGTGCAAAACCTTACACTTCTCCACATTAAACCTCATTTGCCATGTCGTTGCCCACTCCGTAATTTTGTCCAGGTCATTTTGTAGGATATCTGCTTCATGCTGTGCAGTTATTGCCCTGGCCAATTTTGTGTCATCTGCAAAAACTGATAACGAACTACTGATCCCGTCCTCAATGCTGTTTATGAATAAATTGAACAAGGTTGGTCCCAGGACTGAGCCCTGGGGCACCCCGCTTACTACCTCAGACCAGTCTGAGTATGCGCTGTTTATTACTACCCTTTGGACACGGCCTTTTAGCCAATTCCGTATCCAAGAGCAAACCCTGCTGTCGATACCTGCAGACCTTATTTTATAAATTAAGCGCTTGTGGGGAACTGTATCAAACGCCTTAGCGAAATCCAAGTACACCACATCCACTGGTCTCCCCCTATCTAGCTCACAGCTCACTTCCTCGTAGAATGCTAAGAGATTGGTTTGACAAGATCGCCCATTTGTAAACCCGTGCTGGTTACTACTGATGATGTTGTTGTCTTTAGCATACTCTACGATATAGTCCCTTATCATCCCCTCCAAAAGTTTACATATTATTGATGTCAGACTGACAGGCCTATAATTTCCCGGGATATGTCTCTGGCCCTTTTTGAATATCGGAATCACGTTAGCCTTCCTCCAATCCCCTGGTACATCTCCTGTCCTAATACTGTCAGCAAAGATCAGGAATAGTGGTCTAGATATAACCATACTGAGTTCCTTGAGCACTCTCGGATGTACGCCATCCGGGCCTGGTGATTTGTTTGTGTTAAGTTTATCCAGTCTTTCCCTGATTTCCCCCTCTGTTAGCCATAGTGGCAAGTCCTGTGTATTACTACTAACCATACAGTCATGGTCAGTGTACCCTTCCTTTTCCTGCGTAAAGACTGACGAGAAAAAAGAATTCAGCACGGTTGCTTTTTCAGTGTCCTCTGTAACCATCCTCCCATCATCGCTAATTATGTGTGCAATATGCTCTGCCCTAGTTTTTTTGCTGTTGATATATTTAAAGAATTTCTTTGGGTTTTTTTTACTATCCTCCGCTATTTGTCTCTCAAAGTTGATTTTAGCCATCTTGATTTCGTGTTTACACTTCTTATTTTCCTCCTTGTATTGCTGGAAGGCCGATACGGTGCCCTCTGATTTATATTTCTTGAAGGCCGATTTTTTTCCCCTAATAAGTTTTTTAACGCTACGGTTTAGCCAGCCAGGTTTGGCTTTGTCTCTTCTAAATTTATTCCCCATAGGAATGCACTGCAAGATGCCTTTGCTTAATATTGTTCTAAAGCATTCCCATTTTTCCTCTGTGGTCAGTGATCCCAGGGTTTGGTCCCAGTTTACCCTTTCCATCAATGAGTACAATTTTGGAAAGTCTGCCCTTCTGAAGTTTAGGGTTCTTATGTTCCCCACTTGCCTTTTTATATTGTTATTTATACTAAATGTGATCATCCTGTGATCGCTAGAGCCCAGGTTGTCCTGGACTCCTACCTCCGAGATTATGTCTGGGTCATTAGTGATCAATAGATCCAGGATAGCATTCTCTCTAGTAGGGGAATCCACCAACTGCGACATGTAGTTATCCTGTAAGGTTTCCGTGAATAGCCGGGCCTTATGCGAGTGTGCAGTCCCCTCTTCCCAGTCAATGTCGGGATAATTGAAGTCCCCCAATATGATGACTGATCCTAGTTTTGCAGCTTTACCTATTAGTGCTAAAAATTCCAGCTCTACCTCCTCCCCTAGTCTTGCTGTATAACATTCTAATGATTGTGAGGAAATTTTCCCCAAAGCCATATCTTTCTAGTTAGCAGTAGGTATTCCTAGGATAAAGAGTCAAATGCTTTGTGTAGGTCAGAGGATAGTAGCGTGCCTTTCCTCTCCCCCCCTCCCCCCCCCCAATCCTAATTTGATTTGAGGGCTGAAATGATGTCCACTGCTCGTCTAGTTTGGTTGGGGGCCTGTCTATGCAGGTGGAATCCTACCCGATTTGGGTGGATATATTCATCCAGGAAAGAGTTAATTCTGGTTGCTAATGTTTTGGTCATAATTTTAAGATCAACATTTATGAGTGATATCGGGCGATAATTTATACATTCTCCATGATCTTTACCGAGTTTGGGTATGACTTGAATAAATGCCATGTTTTCATATTTGGGAATGGTTGTTCCTTTTCTGATTGAATTGAAGTATGAGCAGAGATGGGGGCCCAGGGTGTCTCTGAACTTTGTGTAGTAGTGACCAGAAATTCCATTTGGCCCTGGTGCTTTTAAAGGGTTGAGACTTTTGATGGCTGTTACCACTTCTGTTTCTGTGAATTCACGATCCATCATCTCAGCATGGTTAGCCGAGATCTGAGGAAGGGTGATATCATGAAAAAAGGTCTCCTTGCATATGAATTTTAAAGGCATAAAAGGTTTTATTTGGTAAAATGTTTGTGTTTTTTCTTATAGGCTGTTTTTTCTATTTTGTTTTTTAAACTGTAACTGTACTTGACCATTGCAGTATTAAAGTGTTACCAAACCCAGGGCCCTGCATTCACTATATCTGGTCTCCCACAGTACACAGATCATGGAAATGCAATAGTCTTAGTAAATATAAACTGCTAAATACCTTTTCGCATCAGCAGTATATAGCGGTCTTGTGACTTCTATCAGTGTCTGGTTAAAGCTTGTAGGAGGAATTCCTTATTCTCCCATGATTGTCTTTTAAGGCTGCAGGGCCTCTCACCCTCTGTCTGGGTAGTGCTGATTGGCCCTGAGCTGATCACATGCACTCTCCGAAGAAAAAAAAAAAGCTCTCTAGCAATACACACCAAACTGAGCATGTGCAGCTTGCAAGCCCCCCCCAGGGCCCTGTTCTATCAGGAGATGGTTTGGTTATGTTAATTGGCTTCCTCCAAATTGTCCGCCGGTCACTCCCGATCGTCGGGTGGAGAGGGAGAAAGGCAGGCGGCTAATGTAAACAAAGCCACCTGTCATTTTCCTCTGTGTAATAACAGAGATTATAAGGTCCTGCTATGCAGGATCGTATTTCTCTGTTGTTACACAAACAGCCACATCCCTATACAGTTAGAAGCACGCCCCTAGGGACACACTTAACCCCTCCTTCTCCAATAAAGTTAACCCCTTCCCTGCCAGTGTCATTTTTACAGTAACAGTGCATATTTTTAGCACTGATTACTGTAGTAATGTCACTGGTACCCCCAAAAGTGTCAAAAATGTCAGTCAAGGGTCCAATCTGTCTGTCGCAATGTCGCAGTCCCACAAAAAAAATCGCAGATTGCCGCCATTACTCGTTAAAAAAAAAAATAAAAATTACAAAAATCTTTCCCTTAGTTAGTAAACGCAATAACTTTTGTGCAAACCAATCAAAATACGCTTATTGCGATTTTTTTTACCATTTTTTTAGCAGAAAACAAATTGGCCTAAAATGTTAAAACATTTTGATTTTTACATTTTTTTGGGGGAATTTCATATAAAAAAATGTGAAAAATATTGTTATTTTTGCAAAATTGTCGCTCTTTTTTTGTTTATAGCGCATGATCAAAAAATCGCACAGGTAATCAAATACCACCAAAAGAAAGCTCTATTTGTGGGAAAAAAAGGACGTCAATTTCATTTGGGTACAGCATCGCACGACCGCGCAATTGTCTGTTAAAGTCACACAGTGCCGAATCGCAAAATAGGCCCTGGTCAGGAAGGGGGTAAAATCTTCCGGGGCTTAAGTGGTTAAGGTATGTATGGGTAAAATGTTGGTACTATATAAATATAAGAAACAATTTCCCGTTTTGCCAATATGAGCATGAAGGTATGTAATCAGGCCCGTCGATAGGGGGGACCACCGGTCCTCCTGTAGGAGGCCCGGGCACACAGGGGGCCCCAGCCAACAGGAGGATCTGTGGAGCAGAGAATGAAAAATGACAGAACAATGCCCTGTGCGGCTCTCTGCAGCAACGTAAAGCTGGTTTCTCCCCCTCCTGCTGGCTTTCAACTGCTAGGTGAGAAACACATATGGCCAGATTTAGGGGAATGCAGGGGTTGGCTGTGCCCACCCATATTTTAGTTCTGACCCCCAGGCCGGCCGCCCCTTGGATATTGTGCCTGGCCGGTGTCTGCTGAGCTCCTTCCCCTGCGCACCATTACCCGCACTCAGGGCCTGGAGCAGTGAGAGAAGAAGAGGCAGAGAGGAAAGAGGCAGGAGGAGGTACGCTGTGTTGTGCTCTTAACTCCTGTCAGAAGAGCCTTTGTCTATAAAGCACATGAGACAGATCGCATTGGACTGTACACACACACACAGTTTGATTACTGCCCCTATTCCCATTTCCTGCTGCCGGGAGATGAGCAGCCCTTGGAGGAGATAGGGGTTGGTATGTGTGTGCGTGTACAGTGCAATGCGATCTACAAGCAATGCAGTCTCTTGTGCTGTAAAGAAAAACACTCTTCTGACAGGAGACAAGAACACAACACAGCGCACCTGCTTTACAGTGGCTTCCCCTGTAAATTGGGGGAGGGGGGATGGGTGTCTATCTGTGCTGGGGATTCGAGGAGGGGGGATATGTGCTAGAAGCAAGAATGATAGGGATATGTGCTAGGAGGAGGGTTTGGGGGGGGTTTGAGCAAGGGGGGGGGAGGGGCTCAAGAGTGGGGTGGGGATTTGGGTAGGGCGGAAGAATTTGTGCTGGGAAGCATAATTTGGAGGAGGTTGTGCTAGGAGGAGGGATTTGTGGGAATTTGTTCTAGGAGGGTGATTGGAAAAAGAAGATTTGTGCTGGGAGGGGGGATGTGTGCTAGGCGGGTGATTTTTTGGAGTGAGGGAGATTTGTGTTAGCAGGGGGAATTAGGGTTGGATTTGAGCTGGGGGTGGGATTGGGGGGGGGGAGCAAAGATTTGTGCTGGAAGGGGCGATTTGAACTGCGAGTTGGGGGAATATGTGCATCAATGTTTGGGGAGATTTTTGTCTTTTAGACTGAATTTATGTTTTTATTGTATGACGGAATGTTTGTGTCCACTAATAATGATTTTCATGTATTATTAGAGAAAATATAATTTTGATATTGATGTCAGGTAGGCTGTGCGGGGCCCTGGGATTTCTACAAAAAATACTCCGTATAGACGCAAGCAAAAAAGGAGCTATAATGCTGGCAAAGAGAATAAGGCAGGGGGATATTATAGGGAATATAGGATTACTTTATTACAATGAATACAAAGTACATAAAAGCATGGTGCAGAAAAAATCTCAACCTCCGGACCTATGCCAAGGGTGATAAACAACAATGAACAGAAGACAGGACATAAACGACATGAATACAAATATGTACAACCTGCCAGATGCCAGGTGCCTCATGCATATAGACGGATTCCCGCGGCGTTCGCCGTATAATGAATAGCTAACATTAAATTGGTATTAGGGGTCGCTCTGTATGCAAGCCCCTGGGAGCTTGAGCTCTGGGGATGGAGTGGAGGGATGGTGGGTACTGCCTGATCAGGGGAGCAGGAAGAAAAAGAAGAGGTCAATGGATAAGCAGAAATGATATTGAATATTCCAACCGTGGGAATCTGGATACTGTTTTGACCCTGTTTTTCACAGTGCTAGTGGGGGATGAAATCCACCCATGATCAAGAGGAAGGGGCTCCTGGTGAGGTTATGGTCCCTCCTAGATGGTATACATGAGATGTACAGTAAGTCTCTGGCTTTCCCCGAAGAGATGTAAGTTCCTGTAAGGTATCCTTTGAATGCCCTTGAAGGATAGATCGTAGGGATAATGGCACCCAGGGGGACTGTTTAGCCACAGAATATGCTGGATAGGAATCAGAATCAAGAAAGCAAATGTGCTTATGTAAATGGCTGGAAAGTAAAAGTCCAGTCGGAGCTGGGTATAAAGTACTTTACCCTGCTGGTCACTGAATCCGGGCTACCCCATCCTTCTATATGTGTGCTGTACCCCCCCAGCCATATTCATCTGTGTTGGGAGGCAACGGAGTATCCTCTTCTTGCCGATAGGCCCCTCGTCTTGGGTTGAATGGCATCCTCCTCGCTCTACTATACCCCCGCTCGCCACCTTCCGGGGATGCTGGGGGCGGCATCATGGCTGAAGGTGACATTAACGTGTTTCGTAAGGCTGTTACGTAACCCCCCCCCGCGTAAAACCCGTGATTTCTAACAGCGGCCCTGCATGTAATTGACTGTATATAAATTAGATATATGGATTCCCATTAAAAAGAATGTGCTGCAGGGCTTAATGCACTTACATTTTTCTCTTAGTTCTCCTGTAATGTTCCAAAATACCTGTTGAGCCTGCCAGTGAAGTCCAACTAATGGCTGTGACTGCTTGCAGAAGGGGATAAAAAAAGTGTCATAGGGGGTATGTCATTCAGCACTGCCACTGCAGATTCATCAACCTGTAGCTTGTCAGTCAGCCCCTGATCATACCTACTCCTGCTCACTGATATTTACCTTGGTAGGCTGCTGGGTCTAGGACGGGGAGCACATGAAACACTAGACATGTGCACTACTGAAAAATTTGTTTTGTTTCCTTTTCGTTTCATTCGTTTGTTTTTTCGTTTATTGGGTCATTTGTTATGATTAGCGTCCATTACTTCGGATCATTCATAACTTTGGATGCATTTGTATTTGTTCCATTCTATTCATTTAGATGCGGCATTCGTTACTTCGGATAATTCGTAACTTCAGATGCATTCGTATTCGTTACATTCCATTTGTTTAGATACAGCATTCGTTACTTCGGGCTTAGGCCCCACGTTCATTCGGACATTGGTGGTTGTATTTGTAAACGTTCATAACCTTCGTTAGTTTGAATATTTTCGTTTTATACGTTTATTCACAAATCCAACAAAACAGTCCCACTGGCCCACCACACACCCTATTTGGACTCTGGATGGAATACAGTCTGACAGAGAAAAACACACAAGGGAATAAGGGACAAGCTTATTGGCCAGAGATAACACACTTCCCATCCGAAAATCGAATGAATCTGAATATATCCAAAAGAAATATCAATACGAATGCTTTCATCAATTATTTCTTTATATTCAGCCATAACGAATAGTCTGAAAGAACGAAAATATGAAAAGCTAAATTATCCGAATGTAATAGATTCGTTAAACTCGTAAGTTGAATAGTTTTTCGTTCTTTCGAGTTTTTGTATTTTCTGATTTTTGTTCTTTCGGATTTTCTTTCTTTTGGATTCTCGTTCTTTCGGTTTTCATTCTTACGGGTTTTTGTTCTTTCGGGTTTTCGTTCTTTTTCAGGTTTTCGTTCTTTCTGACAACTTGTTTTCGGGCACATTTGTCAAAACAATCTTTCATTCATTTGGATGCTCCTGAATGAACGAATATGCCGAATTTCGTCAGAATTCGGAACTAAACAAATTGCACATGTCTATGAGACACAAATGTAGTAGGATTGGACTCAATCAGGGAAGGTAAAATACGTTTTTTTTTCTTTATTAGGCTTGTGCATCACATATTAACTAGATTTGGTACTCATTTCGATTTTCATACAGGAACCTTTCATTTTATTTTAATGTCACAAGTGATCTTCCAAACATTTATTTATTTACATAGGTGGCTATATACACTGTACACACATATAAATATATATATATATATGTGTAATGAAGTGGTGCGCTATATCTAGATAACTGTGCAATAATTTGCAACCAATAAATTATACACCTTCATAAATCAAACAAAGAATATGGTGCAATGTGTACAATATACAATATTGTATAAAGAAAAAAGTCCCAAGACACCAACGTGTCGATATTAGACAATCTTCAGTGATGTGATAAGTGACAGATGGTGTTGAAAACAAATGGTGACTTGAATTCCCTCCACCTGTTGGAATTCCTCCTTACCGGACGGAATAAAGTAAGTGCTCTCCTTAGCAAAATTAAACGATCCCAGTGCTCTAAAATCAAACAATGGTGATCCCCACCGTGCGTTCAAAGTGGCCCGCTGGGCTTCTTACCAGATGGATAGAGATAACATGCGTTGTTATACTCCTCTCAAACGAGTGTGTCTCTATATCCAGTTGGTATTGACGGCCTCTGATGGATATGGATACCAGGTACTACTACGCTGCTCTCAGGCGAATCAGACCTTGTATGCAGATGGCACTGACAGCCGCTTGTTCAAAGCGTTAGGGAAGATCGTTGCATTCCGATATAACATGTAAAAAGAATACTGCTATAGTGCATTACCCTTATAGGTGTACTTTATTAAAATATATTGCACTTACATGATATCAGAAAAAACTTCGCATTAGTATTGTGGAGCGATGAGGGATTCCTGTATAGCTTGGGTCCGGCTGCAGCCCGGGTCCCGAGCGACGTGGTGACGGCACGCCTCCTGTCTGACGCGTTTCCGCCTATTGGCTATCTTCAGAGAAAGGAGGTCCTCCTTTCTCTGAAGATAGCCAATAGGCGGAAACGCGTCAGACAGGAGGCGTGCCGTCACCACGTCGCTCGGGACCCGGGCTGCAGCCGGACCCAAGCTATACAGGAATCCCTCATCGCTCCACAATACTAATGCGAAGTTTTTTCTGATATCATGTAAGTGCAATATATTTTAATAAAGTACACCTATAAGGGTAATGCACTATAGCAGTATTCTTTTTACATGTTATATCGGAATGCAACGATCTTCCCTAACGCTTTGAACAAGCGGCTGTCAGTGCCATCTGCATACAAGGTCTGATTCGCCTGAGAGCAGCGTAGTAGTACCTGGTATCCATATCCATCAGAGGCCGTCAATACCAACTGGATATAGAGACACACTCGTTTGAGAGGAGTATAACAACGCATGTTATCTCTATCCATCTGGTAAGAAGCCCAGCGGGCCACTTTGAACGCACGGTGGGGATCACCATTGTTTGATTTTAGAGCACTGGGATCGTTTAATTTTGCTAAGGAGAGCACTTACTTTATTCCGTCCGGTAAGGAGGAATTCCAACAGGTGGAGGGAATTCAAGTCACCATTTGTTTTCAACACCATCTGTCACTTATCACATCACTGAAGATTGTCTAATATCGACACGTTGGTGTCTTGGGACTTTTTTCTTTATACAATATTGTATATTGTACACATTGCACCATATTCTTTGTTTGATTTATGAAGGTGTATAATTTATTGGTTGCAAATTATTGCACAGTTATCTAGATATAGCGCACCACTTCATTACACATTTAATTACATTTTTCTGGGAGCAGCATATCACTGATCAGCGCACTTTTCTTTCACACATATATATATATATATATATATTTTTTTTTTTTTAAGTGATTGTTCTTTTACATTTTGTGTTTTGTACCAGCAAAGCACAGTTGCCATAATCTTCTTAGCAGATGGATAAAATTATAATTCTTTGGAAGTAAGAGAGTCTTTGTGCCAAAACCCTGGTAATTAGATGTAGTCTTTGTAGCTTTGGAACTTGATGGCAGATCTATGCTCTAAAGTTGCCAGATTCATAATTAATGAAACAGAACCTATCCCAATCTGAATAATATTTTGAATGTATTACCCAATATATTCCCATAAACATGAAATACCTTTTTGTTATGTATGATAACAGTAAATCTATCTTAAATCATTTTTCAAGAGCAAAAATGCATCCAATGTCAATGTGTATACAGTATATCTATCTATCCATCCATCTATCTATATTCTTTTTGATATGTAAGTTATTGACCATCTCATCACCTTTCTCTGCAGGCATATCATAAACAACTGTGAACTTTGCTCTTTAGGCGTCTTCAATTATTTGTCCCCTGTTTAACCTTCCTTACCAATTCACTGTGTTTTCAATAACAATCTGTTTGTTTCCACACAAAATGGATTTCTGTTATGTTGGTTCTTCTAAATTTAGTTCTCCTGCTTTAATGCTGCAGGTGAGAAAATATACATTATTGGTTGTTTTTGTGTTTTTGGCTGTTATTGGATGTTTTTATTATTTTATTGTTATTACTACTTTTTCTTTTATTTCCATTATTTAGTAAATCTTTAACATTTTATTACTGTATATTAAGGATCGACCGATTATTGGCAAGGCCGATATATCGAGGGCCGATATGCACTTTTGCCCATATATATCGGAATCGGCCCCTGAGGTTACCGATATTGTCGTGACGTCATTGCGTATGTTGCGCCACGAGCATCCGCGCACTGCTGGGACATCTTCTGCCTTCTTAGGCCGCCTCCCTCAGCCTCATCTGGACTTTGGAGTTGGGGAGTCTCGGCCCGACAGTGAGTGTACACACAGTGTGTTGTTTAACACAGCCACCATACATACACCTACCCACAGCTGCCCGGTGCCAGCAAGCAAGCCACCCACACACCCACAGGCCTGTACCAGCCAACCAGCCACAGGCCCTGCCTGTACCAGCTAGCCAGCCAGCCACCCCCCACAAGGTGCCAGCCACCCACCCACCAAAGGGTGCCAGCCAGCCAGCCACCACAGGGTGCCAGCCAGCTAGCCACCCACACAGGGTGCCAGACACCAACCACAGGGCGCCAGCCAGTCAGCCACCCACCACAGGGTGCCAGCCAGCCAGCCACCCACCACAGGGTGCCAGCCAGCCACCCACCACAGGGTGCCAGCCAGCCACCCACCCACCAAAAGATGCCAGCCAGCCACCCACCACAGGGTGCCAGCCAGCCAGCCACCCACACCCCAAAGGATGCCAGCCAGCCACCCACCACAGGGTGCCAGCCAGCCACCCACCACAGGATGCCAGCCAGCCACCCACCCACCACAGGGTGCCAGCCAGCCACCCACCACAGGGTGCCAGCCACCCACCCACCAACCAAAGGGTGCCAGCTAGCCACCCACCACAGGGTTCCAGCCAGCAAGTTTTTAAAGCCTATATTCAATTTCAGTAGTGTCTTTCAAATTTCAATGGAGATGGATGCAGTTAGAAAAATTAAAAGTGTGGTCTGGAACTATTTCTCATCTCCATCTCCAGGAAAAGCAGCAGCACTGTGCAACATGTGCACAAGCAATGTAAGCATGGGATCAATAACTGCAAAAACCAAAAATACATCAATTCTGTGGGACCATCTAAGAGTTCATCATGTTGAATTATATCATGCAGCACAGAAAAAATAAAATGAATCACAAGGTGAAACATCACTATTCCAGGCAACAATAACAAATGTTTCCGAAAAAAAAAACAGGTGGCTAAAATCGAATGGAAGATCCCAACTGCTGGATAGAGTAATCACAGAGATGATGGTCACTGAAAACCAGCCATTTACAATAGTGTCTGACTCTGGATTTAAGCGGTTGATATCCATAGTTGAGCCAAGGTACACACTGAAGAGTAACAAGTATTTTTAAACCGAAATTCTGGGAAAGATTCACCAAAAGGTCATTTAGAAAGTAAAGGCTATGCTGAAACCAGAGAATTCTAGCAACTCACTCTCTTTCACGACTGACTGCTGGTCAGGACAAACAGAATCACTAATGAGTCTTACATGCCACTTCATTGACAGCAGATGGACAAGAAGGCATTTGGTGTTGAATACAAAAGTGATGCAAGGATCCCACACTGGGGAGTACATTGGAGAAAGGTTTCTAGGCATGCTAGAAGAATGGAGAATCACCAAAGACTGAGTGATGCTTGTGCTTCCAGACAGCGGAGCGAACATGGTGAAAGGAATGAGACTTGTTGTAGTGTCAGACCTCTGTTGCATGGCACACACTCTCCAACTTGTGGTAAATGATGGTCTGTCAAACCAGAGAGCTTTGCTTGATATAATTAGCATACTGAAGAGGTGCGCAGGCCATTTCCACCATTCAATCCTTGCCAAGCAGCGACTGAGGTGCATTCAGGAAGACCTTGGCCTACCCAAAACCAACTTGATTAACGCTGTTCCAACAGGATGAAACTCAACACTTCCCATGCTGCAAAGAATGCTAGAGCAGAAGCGAGCTCTTATCATATATTCAGGTGAATATGGAGGGTATTATTGTCCTACTGCTGATCAGTGGGACATTGTAGCCAATGTCATTGAGACCCTCCTCCCCATAGAAGAAGTGACACTAGAGGTGAGTCATTACGACTCATCTGTGTCATCTGTCATCCCATATGTGAGAGTACTGAAGATGCTTCTTCAAGAGATTGAAGGACCCAACACATGTGGCACTAAAACATGTAGGCAGGCCATGAGGGACAGCCTCGCCAAACGTTTATAGAAGCAAGAAGAGAATAAAAATGTTGTGCTTGCATGTCTTTTGGATCTACGATACAAGAACCATCCTTTCTCTTCTGATGATGTATTGGCCAAGACAAAACAATGGCTGACAGAAGATATTCAACAGGAGGTGCAGGAGGTTCCTGACGTAAAGAAAAGTCAAGAAGAGCAGGTTTCTAATGTGGAAGAGCAGGATGCTTCAAAAAGAGAAAAATGTCCAAAAAGACAACAGACAGAAGAGAAACTTCATCGTGGTCGAATAGATGTTCAGTGTTTTATTGGGGCCTCACGCAGAAGATTCTTCTGAATCTGCAATGAGCCTGGATGATGAACTTCATCTCTATTTGAAGGAACCAGTAATTGACAGAAGAAGTGGTGATCCTCTTCAGTGGTGGAAAGAAAATGAGGCACGCTACAAAAGACTTGCTTCTCATGCTAGAAGATATCTTTCTGCTCCACCCACCTCGGTACCAAGTGAGCGTGTTTTTAGTGAAGTGGCAGCAATTTATAAAAAAAACAGAAGCCGTTTAACTGGTGAACATGCTGAAATGGTATGCTTTCTGCACTATAATATTTTTCTACTTAACTGGGAGTATTGAAAGTGTAGTAGTATAGTACTAGCGTTCACTCCACTCCAATCCATTCCACTGTCTAGCTTTTGTCTAGCTTTTTTTCTAGCAGTTTAGACATAGGTGTGATAGTAGCAGAAATATATGCTTGCGCTAATGAAATAATTTACACTAATATGGCTCCGCTCCTATAACACCTATATATGTCTAAGTGTAAAATACATATAAGTATGTGTGTATATATACCACTATACACAAGTTCAAATGTTTTGCCTGCCTCCAAAGAACCCAAAAAAATGCCCAAAAAAACGCCCAGGTGTGTTGTTGCAGGCATTTTTTGGGGGTTTTTGGAGGCAGGCAAAACATCTGAACTTGTGTATAGTGGTATATATACACGCATACTTATATGTATTTTACACTTAGACATATATAGGTGTTATAGGAGCGGAGCAATATTAGTGTAAATGATTTCATTAGCGCAAGCATATATTTCTGCTACTATCACACCTATATATGTCTAGGTGTATATATACATATAAGTATGTGTGTATATATACCCGTATACACAAGTTCAGTTATTTTGCCTGCCTCCAAAAACCCCCAAAAAATGCCCAAAAAAACGCTAGCGCCAAAAAAAAAAAAAGAAAACACCCAGGTGTGTTGTTGCAGGCATTTTTTTGGGTTTTTTGGAGGCAGGCAAAACATCTGAACTTGTGTATAGTGGTATATATACACACATACTTATATGTATTTTACACTTAGACATATATAGGTGTTATAGGAGCAGAGCAATATTAGTGTAAATTATTTCATTAGCGCAAGCATATATTTCTGCTACTATCACACCTATATATGTCTAGGTGTATATATACTGTGACAGGAAGTCAGGTAAATCTGGGAATGTAGTCACAGGCAGGAGATACATTTCCACCTGATTTAGAAAGTTCACCAATTACTATAGGGTGTTGGCTACAGAGCTAGCCAGCAGGAAGTTGAACAGACTTCAGCTGTTCAGAATGAGGAAATGAAGGCCTCTATAATTTGTCCAAAGGAAGTCCTATTGATTGCTGCCTCCTGTCGCAGTGTGGGCTGGGAGAGGAGGACAGACAGACGTGTGCCTCCCGACGCTGTGTGGGCATGGGAGAAGGACTGCTGCCTCCTGTCGCCGTGTGGGCTGGGAGAGGAGGACAGACAGACGTGTGCCCCCCGAAAGCTGTGTGAGCATGGGGAAGACCTCCTAAAGCGATGTGAAGCTGAGGAGGGTAACAAGTGTGAAGACTACTTGAAGTGAGGTCTTGGATCGTTTCTAGGTGAAAAGAAACCAATGGACATTTCCTGTGTGAAGGGGAAATTAACCAGTTGTGAAGATTTCTCAAAGGTGAGAAAACAAACTATTTCTATGTGGAAGAAAAGGAAATGTTTGCCATGTGGAGAGACAAGCAAGGGGACATTCTCATTGTGAAGAGTAAAGGGACCTGTTAAATGAACTGTGTTCAATGTGAAGAGTAAAGGGACCTGTTAAATGAACATGTGCTGTGTGAAGAGATAAAACATGGACTGTTGAGTATCCGCTGTAGGATAAGAAAGTCTGCCCAACAGTAGGTTGGGGACAGACTCTTAGGTAGGTTCCAGTGTGAGAAGGTAGCCGCCCACAGAGGCAAGGATTTATTTTGTCTTTTATTTTATTTTGCTGGTTTTGACGCTTGCAGTCTGGTGAAGAAAAATGCATTAATAAACCAAACTGTTGTTTGCAAGCACTTCTCGGCTATCTTCTTGTGAAAACGCACCCCCCAAGGGGTCATCCACGCCTACCACCGAGCTAATCCCTCACATATGGTGGAGGATGCGGGCAGAAGCAGAGATCCCTGCAAAGAAGTGCATATGTTTGATGAACTTTGTCTGGTGCATGAGATTGCACAATCTATGTGTGCAGGAGAGAAGATCCTGAAAGAGAAAAAAACGTGTTTTAAAGAGACAGCGGTCTCAAAATTTTTGATGAACTTTGTTGTATCTGGTGCAAGGGACTGCACAAACTGTGTGCGCAGGAAAAGAGATCTTGCAAGAGAGAGAAAAACTACATGTGTTAAAGAGACAGTGGTCTGAAAAATTTTTGCTGGACTGTGAAAAATTTGTTTGTGGAGTTATTGAAGATGGGGCGATCAAAACACCTGAAAAATGCAAAGATAGATGAAATGAGAGACCGGATTCTATGGATGGAGGGGATGTTACCGTCTGAACGAGCCCCATCCATGCCTAAAGAGAGTCTACTAAAGAGGAAGGTTGTTGTCCCTAGCAACACTGATGAAACTGCTATAGAGACGCAGTGTGCTCAGATGAAAAGTAAACTCAAAATGGGGGAGATGCTGAAACAGCTGAGCTTTGCAGCTCAACAAAAGGCTCACCAAGAGAGCATGGCAGGCTGGAAACAGAGACGCCAGCAGCCAATGGAGGCCATCGGTTTGGAGGAAACCGAGTATGTGTGCAGGGCTGAGTTGGATGCCTTGCAACGGAAAATGGAAGAAAAGGAACAAGCCTTGGAATTGCTTAAGATGGAGCATAGAAACTTGCAGGAAACTAATGAACTACTCAAGTCTCATATGTCACAGTGGGAAGAAACCACTGCTCTTCTTTTGGTCGAGTTGCAAAAACGTCAAGACACTATAAAGGAGAAAGATACCATCCTCATGGAAAAGGAAGTTGAAATTCAGACTTTGCAGAAGCAAAGTATGTGTGAAATGTTGGAGTTGCGTAATCAGCTGGAAAAAAGTCTTCAGTGTTTGGAAGCTACAAAAATAGACCTGCAGGGGGCGCAGGAACAGAATGTTGCTCTGAAAATGACATTGTCTCTCAGCGACAACGAGAAAAGTGAAAGAGAGGCTAAATTACTGAGTACTGTGTATGAGCTCACCACTTTGAGCAATGTGGTAGATGAATTACGTGCAGACTGTGAAAGTTGGAAAGGTGAAGCCCAACGTTTCCAGCAGCAGTTAAAGGAGAAAGAAGCCTGTGTGGCAGAATTACAGTCTCATTCCCAGAAACTAGCCAATGAGGTGAAGGCTCTTATGCAGGGAAAAGGAGATTGTGAACGTAAGAGGGAAAAAGTAGAGGCGCAGCTTCTGGAATCGCAAGACAAGGTGTCAGAAGGTGACCAATTGTGTGCTAAGCTGTCAGAGAAGGCAAACCGACTGCAGGTTGAGTTGGACGATGTCACAAATCAGCTTTCTCAAGCAGACAGCAAATCTAGAGAAATTGCGGAAGATTTCTCTATCTTGGAATCGCAGCTGCAAGACATGCAGGAACTCTTACAGGAAGAGAGGTGTCAAAGGCTGAGTTTTAGCACAAAGCTAAAACAAATGGAAGATGAGAAAAATGGCTTCCTGGAACAATTAAAAGAGGAGGAGGAAGCAAAGAAAAACCTATTAGAGCAAGTCGCAACATTGCAAGCTCAGATAGCGGATATGAAAAAACGCATGGAAGAAAGCGTTGGTTCATTAGAGTGTGTTGAAGATGTGAAAAAGAAGTTTGATCAGATGCTTGGTGAGGAGAAGACTGTGTCTGCAAAATATGCAGAAGAACGTGACCGTGCAAAAACGGAGGCGCGTGATAACGAGAGCAAAGCCCTGTTCTTGGCTCGCTCTTTGGAGGAAGCTCTAAAGTGTAAGGTTGAACTAGAAAGAGTTAACAAACAGCTGTGTACAGAGATGGAAGAATTGGTCAGCTCCAAGGATGATGTTGGGAAAAGCGTTCAGGAGCTAGAAGAGTCTAAGCGAGCCTTAGAACAGCAAGTAGAAGAGATGAAGATTCCGTTGCAGGAACTGGAAGAGGAATTACAGGCAACAGAGGATCTGTCCCAAAGAGAGGATAGTGTGCCTGATGCAGTTTATAAAAGGATCAGTGTTTTGGGGTCTGTCCTGAGTGAGCCTCAGAAATGTGATGACATGTGGCTTGAATCACCCCTTTGGAATAAACCGTTCCTTCAAAAACTTCAAGCAAAGGAGTTGTGTAAGAAATGTGATGAGTTCTCAGTTCAGGCTGAAAACCTAGTGGAGAAAACTAAAGCGGAGAAACCTAAAGCAAGTGATATAAATCTAGGAGAAAAAAGCAAACACCACCTAGTGGAGAAAACTAAGGCTGTTGGTGAAAACATGAAGCAAATGAATAAGTGCCTTTCATGGAATATTTCCAAAATGGAACTGGTGAAAGACAGGTGGCAGAAGTTTGAGCGTGATCTTGAGATGCATTCCATGTGGAATTCAGATAGAGAAAAGGAACTAGGTGGCCTTGAGCGGTCAAATAGTTCAGCAGAAAGTGCATTGAAGAAACCTGTAAAAGAATGTGTTGCAGTTCCATGCTTCTTCACTGATGCAGAGAGGAGGTCTATAATGGATACCACCCAGATTGCTGGGTTCAACTGTGTTGTTGCCTTTGACCCATATGTTAGTGGAAGGAAAGTTGATGATGTCGCTGGAAAAATGAACAGGGGTCACTTTGAAGAAATGTGTGACAGCCTGTTGTCGCAAATGGAAGGCCTTCTGCACAGCATCTTAGAACAAGCCAAGCTCAAGAAGGCATTTCTTGGAACAAAGATAAGTGAAGCAGAGGTTCTCAAAGTGTTGTGGAAATCATTTGTTGATTGCAGAGAGAGGCGTCTTAAGAATGTTGAAGACTTTAAGACTAGCAAAATTGAGTTGCCTATGCATCACGGTCCTCCATGGCGGATAGGACAAACTTGTATGCAAGAGAAACTTGAGAAGAAGCGAAATGATGCCAAAAATGCAGTGGAAGAATGTGTATATGAGATGAGAGACAAACTGTGTGACATTTATGAGAAATCTGTCAATGAAGATGACAGAAACAGTTTCATCCATCAGCGTGAGGATAATAGGAGGCTTATCAGTGAGAGTCAGCAGTGCTTGACACATGCATGCCTGGAAATCTGTGTCCCAACCCTAGGGTTGAAACAAGAGGGGGGGGGGGTATGTGACAGGAAGTCAGGTAAATCTGGGAATGTAGTCACAGGCAGGAGATACATTTCCACCTGATTTAGAAAGTTCACCAATTACTATAGGGTGTTGGCTACAGAGCTAGCCAGCAGGAAGTTGAACAGACTTCAGCTGTTCAGAATGAGGAAATGAAGGCCTCTATAATTTGTCCAAAGGAAGTCCTATTGATTGCTGCCTCCTGTCGCCGTGTGGGCTGGGAGAGGAGGACAGACAGACGTGTGCCTCCCGACGCCGTGTGGGCATGGGAGAAGGACTGCTGCCTCCTGTCGCCGTGTGGGCTGGGAGAGGAGGACAGACAGACGTGTGCCCCCCGAAAGCTGTGTGAGCATGGGAAGACCTCCTAAAGCGATGTGAAGCTGAGGAAGGTAACAAGTGTGAAGACTACTTGAAGTGAGGTCTTGGATCGTTTCTAGGTGAAAAGAAACCAATGGACATTCCTGTGTGAAGGGGAAATTAACCAGTTGTGAAGACTTCTCAAAGGTGAGGAAACAAACTATTTCTATGTGGAAGAAATAAAGGAATGTTTGCCATGTGGAGAGACAAGCAAGGGGACATTCTCATTGTGAAGAGTAAAGGGACCTGTTAAATGAACTGTGTTCAATGTGAAGAGTGTGAAGAGTAAAGGGACCTGTTAAATGAACATGTGCTGTGTGAAGAGATAAAACATGGACTGTTGAGTATCCGCTGTAGGATAAGAAAGTCTGCCCAACAGTAGGTTGGGGACAGACTCTTAGGTAGGTTCCAGTGTGAGAAGGTAGCCGCCCACAGAGGCAAGGATTTATTTTGTCTTTTATTTTATTTTGCTGGTTTTGACACTTGCAGTCTGGTGAAGAAAAATGCATTAATAAACCAAACTGTTGTTTGCAAGCACTTCTCGGCTATCTTCTTGTGAAAACGCACCCCTCAAGGGGTCATCCACGCCTACCACCGAGGTAATCCCTCACATACATACAGGCAAAACATCTGAACTTGTGTATAGTGGTATATATACACACATACTTATATGTATTTTACACTTAGACATATATAGGTGTTACAGGAGCGGAGCAATATTAGTGTAAATGATTTCATTAGCGCAAGCATATATTTCTGCTACTATCACACCTATATATGTCTAGGTGTATATATACATATAAGTATGTGTGTATATATACCACTATACACAAGTTCAGATGTTTTGCCTGCCTCCAAAAACCCCAAAAAATGCCTGCAACAACACACCTGGGCGTTTTTTTTTTTTGGCGCTAGCGTTTTTTTTGGGCATTTTTTTGGGTTCTTTGGAGGCAGGCAAAACATCTGAACTTGTGTATACGGGTATATATACACACATACTTATATGTATATATACAGCTACACATATATAGGTGTGATAGTAGCAGAAATATATGCTTGCGCTAATGAAATCATTTACACTAATATTGCTCCGCTCCTGTAACACCTATATATGTCTAAGTGTAAAATACATATAAGTATGTGTGTATATATACCACTATACACAAGTTCAGATGTTTTGCCTGCCTCCAAAAACCCCAAAAAAATGCCTGCAACAACACACCTGGGCGTTTTTTTTTTTTGGCGCTAGCATTTTTTTGGGCATTTTTTGGGGGGTTTTGGAGGCATGCAAAACATCTGAACTTGTGTATACGGGTATATATACACACATACTTATATGTATTTTACACTTAGACATATATAAGTGTGATAGGAGCGTAACTATATTGGTTTTAATTATTTCATTAGCGCAAGTAGTGTTTTCTGCTCCTTTCACACCTATATATGTGCAGGTGTATATATACATACATGGGTGTGTATATATATACCCCCTATACACATGTTCAGATGTCATGCCTGACTCCAAACATGTGCTCAAAAAATCCCTATAGACGCCTGCAGCCAAAAAGCAAGCTGACAGGGGCGAAGCCATATTACTGCAGCGAAAGTGACTTCAGAGAAACTAGCTTTTCTCTATAGCGGTCACCCTGATATGGAAGGGTTTGGTCACCCTGCCATAGCAGTCAGTGTCAGTTAACCCTACACTACACTACAGTCCCCTTACACTTAACACTTTCCCTACAGAAACTAAATTTTTGCATCTAACTAAAGTGTAAAAGAGCACCCTAACTAAACTAGATATCCCTTTCCTCACACTAATAAATGCTAAATGACACTTTGTAGCAGAAGTCACAGAACTGCTTCCACTCTCTTCCATGTCCCTGTATAACAATGCTAGGAATTTGGCGGGGGCTATCTTATATACTGGGGGGCATATTCACTAATGATTGGCCTATGGACCCCCTAATCACTCCAATCACATTCCTACCATTCTCCTGCCCCCTCAATTGGCTTTTGCTAATGGTTCTGGTCCAATCATGGGCTTTTAAAGCCCATTTCCTGTCCCATTGCATTTTGGTCGGTTCTGGTTGCCGAATTCCGAACTTTTTGGGCAAAAAGTTCTAAATTCGGCCGAACCTCGAACAGCCAATGTTTGGGTCGAACCAATGGTCGACCCGAACCGTTCGATCATCCCTCCTGTAGAAGGGCTATACCGAAATACCAGCCCTGAAAAGGACTTTTGTGAATCTTCACAGCGTTATATGTGTCTAGCAAACTCTCCCTGATGAGCACAGCAGACCTCTCCCTACATTGGCAAAAAAGCGGAATGTGAAATGGCCGCCAGGTCAGGTCTATTTATAGGGTAGGGGGACTGTCCATGTGCTGGAATGTTTCAATTGGCTGTCCCATTCCACCTGACGGCTGTGTCATGGGTCAAAGTTCTCCCCAATGTAAACTAATATGGCTGCCGCGAACAACGCCATGTGTTCGCTAATTTGGCGGGTAGCGAACAAGCAAAATTCGCCGCAAACCGACCGCCGGGCGAACCGCAAGGCCATCCCTAGTTAAAAATTGTTAATAAACAAATATTAACATGTTCAGTAACAGATTTGTGTTGAAAATTCTGTTTATTTTGCAAAACTTTAAATGTTCAAAATATCGGCCCATATCGGCTGATACTGATACGAAATGGACAAAATATCGATATCGGTATCGGCAACGAAAAACCAATATCGGTCGATTCCCTACTGTATATATCTCTTAAACTACTATTACTTCTAATGGTACTCCTCTTAATAATATAGAAAATAATTATAAAAAACACACAGTATACATTTATTTCATAATAAAAAAATACATTTGAAAAAAATTACATTATATCTATTAATGGTTTAGACTTGATGAGTAGATTTCTATCAAAATATTTTTTGTACTTGAGGGACAAATTTATGGTAACAGATGTGGGATTCCTCCATTTCCACATTTAAAGTGGATGGAGGAATCTTCCCTTTGGGACATTGTATACTGACAGCGGGTCTTACCGCTGTCAGAACACACTGATCAGTGGCTGCAGCTGCTTATTCACAAAACTTTTCCAATTTATTTCTTTAGATGGAAGTCAGTGAACAGGGAGGGCCACACACAGAGCAACATTTGGATTCAAATCCATCTAAGGTCACATTAAAGTGGTATTAAACCCTAAAGCAAACATGTATTATATTGCAGATTACCAATTCTTAGATACCATGGCTGCATTCATTTTCTTTTTTAGGCTTTCTTTCCTTAATTTAACCTGGTGATCTGGCCATTAAGTCTGTCGTTTTTCAAAAGAACAAGCTCTCTTGGGGAAATATCAGTTATAGGGATGAGACAAACCATTTAACACAGGCAGGGGTGCTTAAAATGATAAACTTTTATTTATTTACAGCATGCAAAAACTTTATTCTAAAAAGGAAAAAAAAACATTTGCTGTTTATACAGTAAAGTGTTGGCTGCAGTTCAGCTTTAATTTGTTAGTGTATCTAAATGACTGTGCAAAGGTGCCCCTTAAGCACTTGCCGCCCGCCCACCGTCCATTGACGGTGGAGCAGTGCGGCTCTCATTCTGGGCCGACATCTTATCCATTCCATTTAAGCAGGGCATGCGTGCAATCGTGTGATTGGGCATGCGCGCAGCCCTGCACTGTCGGTGGCGGCATGTCCCCGAGACATAGCACATCACCGACAGCGGGTGAACAGCCAATGAGCATGATCCATTGACAGCCGATCACATACAGAATCTCACAAAAGTGAGTACACCCCTCACATTTTTGTAAATATTTTATTATATCTTTTCATGTGACAACACTGAAGAAAAGGCACTTTGCTACAATTTAAAGTAGAGAGTGTAAAGCTTGTATAACAATGTAATTTTGCTGTTTCTTCAAAATAACTCAACACACAGCCATTAATGTCTAAACTGCTGGCAACAAAAGTGAGTACACCCCTAAATGACAATGTCTAAATTGGGCCCAAAGGTCAATATTTTGTGTGGCCACCATTTTTTCCAGCACTGCCTTAACCCTCTTGGGCATGGAGTTCACCAGAGCTTCACATGTTGTCACTGGAGTCCTCTTCCAATTCTCTATGACAACATCATGGAGCTGGTGGATGTTAGAGACATTGCGCTAATCCACCTTCCATTTTAGGATGCCCCACAGATGCTCAATAGGGTTTATGTCTGGAGACATGCTTGGCCAGTCCATCACCTTTACCCTCAGCTTCTTTAGCAAGGCAGTGGTCGTCTTGAAGGTGTGTTTGGGGGTCATTATCATGTTGGAATACTGCCCTGTGGCCCAGTCTCCGAAGGGAGGGGATCATGCTCTGCTTCAGTATGTCACAGTCTATGTTGGCATTCATGGTTCCCTCAATGAACTGTAGCTCCCCAGTGCTGGCAGCACTTATGCAGCCCCAGACCATGACACTCCCACCACCATGCTTGACTGTAGGCAAGACAAAATTATCTTTGTACTCCTCCCCTGGTTGCCGCCACACATGCTTGACACGATCTGAACCAAATAAGTTTATCTTGGTCTCATTAGGCCACAATACATGGTTCCAGTAATCTATGTCCTTAGTCTGCTTGTCTTCTCCAAACTGTTTGTGGGCTTTCCTGTGCATCATCTTTAGAAGATGCTTCCTTCTGGGATGACAGCCATACAGACCAATTTGATGCAGTGTGCGGCGTATGGTCTGAGCACTGACAGGCTGACCCCCCACCCCTTCAACCTCTGCAGCAATGCTGGCAGCACTCATAGGTCTATTTCACAAAGACAACCACTGTATATGACGCCGAGGACGTGCACTCAACTTCTTTAGTCGACCATGGCTAGGCCTGTTCTTGGCCACCATGCTGCAGCTCAGTTTCAGGGTCTTGGCAATCTTCTTATAGCCTAGGCCATCTTTATGTAGAGCAACAATCCTTTTTTTCAGATCCTCAGAGAGTTCTTTGCCATGAGGTGCCATGTTGAACTTCCAGTGACCAGAGAGTGAGAGCGATAACACCAAATTTAACACACCTGCTCCCCATTCACACCTGAGACCTTGTAACTCTAACAAGTCACATGACACGGGGGGGGGGGGGGTGGCTAATTGGGCCCAATTTGTACATTGTCACTTTGGGTTGTACTCACTTTTGTTGCTAGCGGTTTAGACATTAATGGCTGTGTGTTGAGTTATTTTGAGGGGACAGCAAATTTACACTGGAATACAAGCTGTACACTCACTACTTTACATTGTAGCAAAGTGTCATTTCTTCAGTGTTGTCACATGATGTTGAAGATATAATGAAATATTCACAAAAATGTGAGGGGTGTAGACTGTGCATGCGCGATCGGGCTGTGCAGTCATGTCGGTGGCGGCGTGTTCCCAGGAACACAGCTCGTCCCTGACAGTGGTAAACAGCCAATGACAATGGCTGTTTATCACGTGATCGGCTGTGATCCATTCACGTGAAGGAATAGGTTAGGTTCCTTCACCGGATCGACCACCGTATTGTAAGAAATAACATTAAATTTTCAATGTATTTCCATCGCCTAGGTCAACCTTATCACCAACGCCGTATGAATTACAGTATGGTGCAGTCCTGTGACTATGTGCACATATAAACTAAAGAGAAATAACTCTGAGATCGTCACAAGGGGACACCCAGGTAATAGAAAGATTTGAATAAAAACACCTCAGTATTCCAAAAATCCCAAATAACGACCTTCACTACCACCAATTAAAAAATGAGTATTCATTAATTTATAAATTGTTCCACCACCAGGGTAATCTATGAACTTATTTGCCCCTGCAATAAAATTTATATTGGGAAAACCAAGAGACAACTAAGGGTAAGGATCAACGAACACATCGCTAGCATTAGGAAAAAAGAAGACGAGAAACCAATAGCTCTAGACTTTATGCAATTTCATCAAGCAAACCCAAAAGATTTAAAAGTGAGAGGGATTTATGCCCTCAAATTGCCAGCAAGGAGAGGTGATTTTGACACCATTCTCCTGCAAAAGGAGAAAATGTGGATATATCAAATAGGCTCTCTTGCATCCCAAGGGTTAAACCATGAATGTAATCTCCAACCCTTCTTAGAACTATGAGTGAGACCCAACTGACTGATATTCTGCAATGTAATATCTCTATGAGATCTCCAATTTAATCAACTTACTCTACTATATTATTCTTCAGATATGTATTATGCCACTTTCAGCTCTGCTTCCACAGTAGCCTGGCGATTCCTTCTTTCTTGATATAATAGCTCTCTTCTTTCTCTTCTATTGATGCTCTGTATGTAGTCTATTGGCTGTAAGATATAGAAAATTGTGCCATATCTTCACCTCCCCTTTTCCCTTCCCTTTGCCAATCCCCCCCCCCCCTCTTCCTGTGGGTTTCCAGAGGGTGATGTCTTTATTTAATAACTACAATGTATGTGAGGGCTATTTGGGAGTGAATACATTGGTATAAATAACAAACTGCACAAGACGATGGCCAGTCTCAGTTAGAATATGGAGTTAATTCTCAAAGCACTCTGGACTGTTTCGCACAGATGTGAGTAAGCCATCCTCAAACTTACAGGCTACTTAAGGGCCATCCGATGAACTCCTCCCCACTCTGAAGAAGTTGGTGTGATTGGCCAATGAAACACGTCAGTGTAACGTTACGATTTGTGTTGACCAATGGGATGACGGGCGCACACCCAAAATCTCAGCTGGCTATGGTAGTGAAGGAACGGACACAGTGGGAACTTGAACTGGATTGAGCAGGCCTCCCATGCACTCAGGAACCGCTCCAGCAGAAGCAACGGAGCTGAGGTAACCAGAAGGCAGTGAGTCATTCATCCCCTTCTACCTTGTCGGGACTGGTTTTAGTTCACCTCCCCCACAGAATGTGTTACACACTGGCTGCATACACTCAACAGCTTATCACGCTGGAAGCCAGCAAGTGCTGACCGTCTATGCCCCAATACCGCTAATATACGGGTTCATCACAACAGTTACCCTTCACTTGCTACCTTTGCCCATAGTTTTCCACCTGGTTCTACAATCACCATTTGATGCATGTTGAACTGAGGCCATATATACTCCATTGATGGAATTACCTACCATCATTTAATGTGCTCTGGGTGATTGTGTGACTGCTGTGGGTAACAAATGAGAAGCTGCCCTATTCTGGTTTTATCTGACAACGTTGTCATTTTTAATTGGTGGTGGTGAAGGTCGTTATTTGGGTTATTTGGAATATTGAGGTGTTATTTTTCAAATCAATAAAGCATTTTTATTACCTGTGTGTCCCCTTGTGACGATCTTAGAGTTCTTCCTCTTTAGTTTATGTGATCCATTCACAGCCAATCACAAATGTAAACACAGAGCAGTAATTGACTGTTACCAGCTCTTCTCTCCTCACACACCATTTCCAGTGTGAGGAAAGAAGAGCTAAAGCAGTGAGTTACCAATCTGTGTTCTGTCAGTTTTTTACAGCACTCTACACAAATAAAGAGAACCTGTCCCCATACAGTGTTCAGCCCCCCCCCCATTGCACCTGTCACCCAACAGTCACCTGATCAGTACACCATAAAGTGCAAATGTCACCCATCAGTGCCCATAAAGTGCAACTGCCACCTATAAAATGCACCTTTCACCAACAGACTGCCATCAGTACCTTCAGTGGTACATCTGTCACCCATCAGTGATCATCACCTGCCACCTATCAGTCACCTTCCACCCATCAGTGACCATCAGCAGTCATCTGTCACCCATTGCACAGCCCATCACAGCCACCATCATGTAAAAAAAAGTGTACAGCAGCGAGGAGGCGTTTCAGATCCTTTCCATGACTGATGAGAGCAGCGGGGAGTTCTCATCAGATTCAGAATCCAATTCCGAATTCTAACCAATAAATAGTAGTGGATCAGCGACAGAATCAGTGGAAGAAAAGGAAACCAGGCAGCCACAAGCAATACACCTCAGGATTGAATGCTAAAGCCCAGTACCAGCACTGCCATCAGCAATGCACCCCAGGATCGAATGCCCAGGACCAGTACCAGCACTGCCACCAGCGATACACCCCAGGATTGAATGCCCAGGCCCAGCACCAGTGCTGCGGTATTACTCCCAAATACAAGCGCAGAAATTTGAAATCCCCCAACTACCAGCACTGGAGTGTCACATCCCCCAAGAGCCAGGGCCACTACATACCTCTCAGATGCTCTTGCCAACCCAACATGGCTGCCCTCCAACTCGGGATCAGCGAGCATTTCCCCTTTCACCGCACAGCCAGGTGTGCAGGCCAATCCTGAGAATTTCTCAGAAATTGATTTTCTTTATTTATTTTTGCTCAACACTTTGCTGCAATTTATCGTGGACCAGACCAATCTCTATGCCCAGCGGTATATTGCAAACAACCCCCAATCATCCTATGCCCATCCGTTTGAGTGGATAGATTTGAATTTGGAGGAGTTCAAATTGTTTATGGGCTTTACTATTAACATGGGGCTTACAAAAAAAAAAATGAAGGACATGCCTGTTGGTCCACGAACCCCATACACCAGATGCCCATTTATTCTGCTGTAATGTCGAGGTCCTGATTTAAGATGATAATGCGCTTCCTTCACTTCACCGACAATACCCAGTGCCCTCCCCGAAACCATCCAAATTTTGACAAATTATGTAAAATTCGCCCCCTCATAATTTTTTTTTTCCCCAGAGATTTGCAGAACTTTATGTCCCTGACCAGAAAATATATGTGGATGTGTCCCTGGTACACTTTACAAGCCGGCTAGGAATAAAACAATATATTCCTAACAAAAGGGCCAAATACGGGGTAAAAATCTACAAATGATGTGAAAGAGCCACAGGATATCTGTATGCGTTCTGCATATATGAAGGAAGAGATTCCCAGATCGAGCCCCCTGAGAGCCCGGCCTACATGGGCACAACCGGAAAACTTGTATGGGACCTGGCATACCCACTGCTGAACAAAGGTTATCATACTGTATACACATGGATAACTACTATACCAGCCTGCCCCTTTTCAAACACCTTTACCTTGCAAAAACCCTGGCCTGCAGGACCACCAGAAAGAACAGGAAGAGCTTGCCACAATCCTTGGTCATTAAAAAAAAAATGCGAAGGGGGAAAAAAAGCAGCTTTGAGAAGCAATGAAGTGCTGGTCTTGAGGTGGAAGGATAGTAGAAATGTATATATGATGTCCACCATCCATAAGGACACCACAGTTGAGGTTCAAAGAAGACAAGGTCCCATTCAAAAGCCAACGTGCTTCCAGGATTATAATTTTTACATGGGGGGGGGGGTGGATTTTAATGACCAAATGCTTCAGCCCTACTTATCAACAAGGAGCCTTCTTGTAAATGTATTTAATTGCGACTTTCTTATTAACTGATAATATCCCAGTATTGACTATAGACAATATTCCTGCCTGCTGCCTGGAAAATTACTTTTGTAGTCGCTAAGCATGTCCCTGCCTGCTGCCTGGACCAATGCTCTCCTCTGTGGATAACTGCACTGCTAAAACCACAGGTAATACTTTTATTTTTACACTTTCCTCAATAGAATGTATTTTGTAGTGTAATTCTTGGTATGTACATGCTATGTGTTAGAAATAAGGGGCCTTCAAAAATGATAGGTCGTCAGGAAATTAGATGTGTATTTTATGTTCCCAGAATGCCTGACGGTGCTACTTGAATGTTGGGCCTCTGTATGTGGCCAGGCTGTGTAAAAATCTCACACATGTGGTATTGCCATACTTAGGAGGAGTAGCAGAATGTATTATGGGGTGCATTTTTTGCTATGTACATGCTATGTGTTAGAAATATTGTATAAATGGACAACTTTGTGTAAAAAAAAAAAAAAAAAAGATGCGTTTTAATTTTCTTTCCACATTATACAAAAAGTTGAGGGGAAAAAAAACACATGTTCAAAAGACTCATTATGCCTCAAAGATTATACATTGGGGTGTTTTGCTTTTCCAAAATGGGGTCATATTATGGTGGTTTCCATTGTCCTGGTGCTCCAGGGCCTTCAAAAGCGTGATAGGTTGTCAGGAAATAGATATGCGTAATTTATGCTCCTAGAATGCCTGAAGGTGCTACTTGGATATTAGGCCTCTGTATGTGGCTAGGCTGTGAAAAAGTCTCACACATGTGGTATCACCATACTATGGAGGAGTAGTAGAATGTGTTTTGGGGTGTAGTTGCAAGTATACATATGCTGTGTGAGAGAAATAACCCGTTAATACGACAATTGGTAAAAAGAAATGTAATAATAATTTTGCAAAGAATTGTGGGAAAAAAAACTACAACTTCAAAAAACCCACCATGCCTCTTACTTAATGCCTTGGAATGTCTACTTTCCAAAAATGGGTCATTGGGGGGGGGGGGTATTTGTACTTTTCTGGCATGTTAGTGTCTCAAGAAATTAGATAAGTTTTCAGTACATCAGGTGTTATCCATTTTTAATGATTGGCACCATAGCTTGTGGACTCTATTTTCAATTTTCACGAAGACCAAATAATATACACCGATTTGGGTTATTTTTTTACCAAAGATAAGTAGCAGTATACATTTTGGCCAAAATTTGTAAAGAAAAATTTACTAATTTGCAAAATGTTATGACAGAAACAAAGAAAAATGCATTTTCAGTCTTTTTTTTATTGATAGCACAAAAAACAAAAAACCCAGTAGTGATTAAATACCACTAAAAGAAAGCCCTATTTGTGTGAAAAAAAAGAAAACCATTTTTTTATGGGTACAATGTTGCATGACTGAGTAATTGTCATTCAAAGTGTGAGAGCACTGAAAGCTAAAAATTGGTCTGGGCAGGAAGGGGGTGCCCTGTATTGAAAAGGTTAATACAGAGTAGGGGCACTCTAATACAGGAGGTGTGTTACTGGCCAGATCTCCAGATGAAAGCAGAGGGAGAAAAAAAAAAGAAAAGAAAAAAGAAAACGAATGCAGTCTCCGCATCTAATGATTGTTAAGCTGCAAAACATTACATTTTTGATTTTGGGTTTATTACTGCTTTAAGGCTGCCCATCATATTCAAATAAAAAAAGAGAGTATTGGGAGTCAAGAGAAAACAGAGTTAATGTCTCAAAAATGGAGACTTTTCTTGAAACTTACCTACCCATATCTTCAGATATACTATATTATTTGGACATGGGATTTTTACTTAATATCCACTTATGAATTTTTCATGTTATCCTTAGCTACAATTGCCCAGATTTATGACATGCTTATTTTAAATTAATCATGTTAGCATGTATGTGAAAAAAAAAAAAAAAGAAGAAGAGGAGGAGGCAAAAAAAAAAAGAGAAAAAAACACACTATAGTTTCTCTCTAGCATAAAATCAAAACTGTTATAACAGGAAAGTGTTTCTATATTCAAAAGAGAGATCCATTCACTGGAGCCTAATTAGATGTATTATTTATTATTGCTTCCAGTAAGAACATTTACATAATGCATTTCATACCATCACAACTGAGTTCTATAAAAGAAAAAAATGTTGCTAGAAAATGTTAAAGTTAAAAAGGTGTAACTGTTCAGGGGGGTTGCATAATTTATTGTAGTATTCATCAATCTAAATGCTGGTGCATTAAAATTTAGCCTTGCCTATCTCCATTTCAAGCAGAATGACAATCTCTTCTCTAAGGGAAACCATCTACTGTCTTTATAGTAGCATGCACTAAAACAGCCTTGCAACTCTCAGTCACGCCTAACAGATAACTACATATACCCATACAGGAAAAAAATATGCATATACAGTGCGTCACATGGAAATATGTGTATATACGGTACATATTCAACTTATGCACATGGATTTTTTTATAGTACTTATATTCAGTATATAGCACCATCAATTTACACAGTGCTACATTCAAGGAGCTTACAATCTAAGACCCCCAACTCACATATTAGGGCCAATTTGACTGTGTGGATGGAAACCCAAGCAGGTACAGGGAGAACAGCAATCACTAGGCAGTTAATGCTTTTGTTGGGATTTGAACCACTGACCCTAGCGCTGCTACATGAAATTTCTAACCACCTAGCCACTGTTCAGCCCACATGCAGTTTTAATGAGTCTTCATACATTTTTATGCTTCCCAAGCATACATAGGTTCAGTCAGTAGAAGGGTTATCAAACTGTGCTGAAGCTGAAATCTTGAAAATCAGTTCTGGCCCTTTTTACGGCTAATAGGCATGATATTGTCAAATACTAAAGATTATATTAATAAAGTGATGTGCTCTTCTACTAATTATACAATGTGATACTTTCAAAAACAAACAATTGTAGTGATAAAAAAACCATATAAGTAGAACAAGAGTCCATAAAGAAAGTCCATATAGATAACTTGCAAAGGTAAAACCCCTCTAAACACCAATGCAACAGTGCACTATACAGCAGTGAGAATAAGGTGATAAAGAATGGAAAAAATAAAAAAATATATATAATGACAAGGAATTCTTCTCCCAAAAAACTTGATAAAGAGTTTGTGAATTATTCATGCATAAGTGCTCCACAATATAAATGAAAATCTTCAGTGACCTGTAGTGATTCCTGTGTAAGGTTCAACCACCTGCTATCCACCTTTGAGTACAATGCGCGCTCACCTGAAACAAACTGATATCTCGCAATATGAACAACCACTCCACAAGAGGGTCCTCTATCTTCCCTTGAATCCTCCTCTACCCAGGGTAGTTAGGGTCTAAGGATATATCTAAACAAACAGAATGATTTTATTGTGCAGTACATTTAAAATCAGATTTATTACTTAAAAACAACTTAATCCGATACACTCACATTTAGGAAGCTTGTAAATCACATAAAATTCAAAGAGAACACTTGTAAGGCATGGAGCAGCTTCAGCTCACCAACTTACTGATCCGGGTCGCGGTAACACCGGATCTGACTCCGCAGGCTCCTTCTGCGCATTATGTCACTGGTCACGTGACTTCTTTAGGGGAAGTGTGAAAAAGATAAGACATACTCTGAGACCCACTATTGCCACATCCCTAAATAATGGCAGTAAAAAGAAGAGAGGAGGGGAGTGAGAAAATTCCACAAATGGGATTTCTCAACCTCTCAAGTAGGTTGGGACTTTATAGGCTATAAATGGGTGCTGATCTTGATGGGAACAAAATGCAACAGTCGTTTTTTATATAAAATATTATACCATTTATTACATATATACGTACAAAAGTGTTCAATAAAACATGATAAGTACATGCATATAAGTCATAAGACAAAATTGGTTAACCACTGGATCCCAAAATGCCTCTACTGGCTCGGGCAACTATACTAAGGTATATACCAGATCATGATAAATCATGATATAAGATCATACACATATGGGGTTCTCCTGTGGTAACCGGATAATCGCCCTGGATTCCCCGGTTACCACAGGAGAACCCCATATGTGTATGATCTTATATCCTGGGATTTGCCCCATCCCCCTCATCATAGGATTCGATTGACAGCAGCAGAATCTCCTACTAATATCAATCTGACCTATGAGGAGGGAGAGAGTGGAGAAAGATGCTGCCCTTTTGCACTTTTGCACAGCACTGCATTTATCAGGCTCTGGGGGGGGGGGGGATCCTAGACACAGAATGTTTTTTTCTATAATGCAGAGAATGCATTAAGATAATAAAACTTGAGGCTTTAAAACCACTTTAAAGACCATCTGCATGCTGAAATCCAGTTTTGCATGACAGTGATGTAGAATTGAATGCATTCACTATGGTGGACATTGATACACACACTGGTCATATGAATAACTCCCTACATTATATATGGTTTCTTAATGTGGTCGATCCTTGGGTAGAGGAAGTAAATAAAAAGAATTGCACTATATATTTACCTGATAAGGTCAGAAGTCAGTGAGCAGTTATTGTAATGTCACCACATCTATCGATATTGAGGGATTATTGCCAATGTTTTAGGTTTTAGCCTATGAGAGTGTTTAATACTGCTCTACATGTTCTTGGATGATATGAGTGCATATGTTTTTTTTTTTTCAATAAAGAAGGCATATGCAGTATTTTACTGCTGTGAGTTTTATCATGCTCCTTGAGATACACATATGGTTGCCAATTCATGAGATAGGTTAACATCTTCAAAAGTTGACCTTCCGCATGTTGAAGGCAAGTGGCCTGGCATGGTTCAGGAAGGGGGGGTGCTCGCTCACCCCTCCCATCCTGGCCTGCCAGGCTACATTCTTGGATAAGGATCTTGTATGGATTTTGGGGGCACCCTGTGCTGTTTTTTTTTTTTTATTATTTATTTTGGCTTGGGGTTCCCCTTAAAATCCATACCAGACATGAAGGGCTAGATTTTGGATGGACTCCACGCCAATTTTTTTTTCATGTTTTGTTTATCTGTATTGCCAGGAGCCGACAATGCATTACAGCTGAGAGCAAGTTTAAATTACATTTTTTCCATTATAAATGTCAGTATTGCTGCAGCTGGCTTCATACATCGTACAGATGTGCTACTTTCCATGCACATCCCCACCCCCCGGGACGATATTTAAAGGAATTTTTCATTTTTTTATTGTTTCAATTTAAACATTATCAACATCACTGCTCCTGTAAAAATTATGTGTTTTTCAAAGTGTTCCTCTAATCTTTTTGAGCAGTGTATATACAGAATTCAGTATGTATTGACTTTGTGGTGGTATTTACCAAATTTATTTTGTTAATTTAAATAAATTTTTTCTAACAACGGCATTGTAATAAAAACACAAACAATACTTGTGAGCACTGCCTGTCGTCTGGCCTTCTCTTTCCTTGCATGCTTTATAACTTTTACTTACTTTCAATTTCTAAGGACTACATATCACATGGTGCCTTGCTGCCAGAAAACACTAATTCCTGTACTGACTCCACCTTCTGAAACTCCTCCTCTCATTACCTCTGTAGTTTAGAAGGCAGGCTCTGTGAAATGTGTGACACAGCAATGCCTACTCTCAGGACATAGTGAATGTGTGTTACAGAATTCAAGGAAGTAAATGTGTGTGTGTATCTTCTCAATGTACATTTATACCCTTCACGATCATTCAGATCAATAGAAGTAGTCTAGAAATAATTTACAATGTGGAAATGAATATATGATTTTACCTTTTGACCATAGGTATGCTCTATTTATACACTGCCTGGCCAAAAGAAAAGGTTGCCACCAAAAAAAAGGTTGCACACTCTTATATTTTGTTGGCTTTTATTACGGCACGCATTTGCTGTGGCATTGTTTCGATAAGCTTCTGCAATGTCACCAGATTAATTTCCGTCCAGTGTTGCATTCATTTTTCACCAAGATCTTGTATTGATGATGGGAGGGTCGGACCACTGCGCAAAGCCTTCTCCAGCACATACCAAAGATTCTCAATGGGGTTAAGTTCTGGACTCTGTGGTGGCCAATCCATGTGTGAAAATGAGGTCTCATGCTCCCTGAACCACTCTTTTACAATTAGAGCCCGATTAATCCTGGCATTGTCATCTTGGAATATGCCCGTCCCATCAGGGAAGAAAAAATCCATTGATGGAATAACCTGGTCATTCAGTATATTCAGGTAGTCAGCTGACCTCATCCTTTGGGCACATGCAGTACCTATCCAATAGGATAGTTACTGCATGCTTAGTTTAGTTAGTTAGTTACTTAGGTAATTCCAGGTGGCAACTTTTTTTTGGCCAGGCAGTGTATATACATATGAATTGACATGGATTTCGCTTTAAATGTTATTAGATTTTTAAGATAATATTATGTATAAACTGTCATTTTGGTTTATTTCAAGCACTGCTTTATCATTTTATTATTTTGGATATACAGTATATACACAGTTTTTGGCTGCAGTGTAGTATAATGGTATGCATCTGAAATTCATATTTGTTTAATATCTGTGGATTTCATTAGGCGTGAATATACTAACACTAGGGGATTGCACCTACCCACGTCATTGGATTGCCTTCACATTTGCTGAAAAAGGAAAACAAATACTATATTTTGCGATTGTTGGAGGAAGAAAAAGCAGGATAGTATCATCTGCTAGACCTGAAAAAAAACATCTCCCTTGAAGTGCATTCTTAATTTGCAAGCAAATAAGGAATAAAATAGGAGCGCATATACTTGTACACACTCTGTTTTCGGTTTCAAATTAACTTCCACACCGAGTACGGTGGTTTTGTGATCGGTTCTGTGACTGTGACTTTGGGCAAGTTCAGACCTTTCACATTTTTAATGCTATCATATTTCCTGAGATGTGTAGATAATTGTGATGACAAGAGTTTTGTTTCCGATGGCATGGTAAAGCAATACGTTTGTGGGATTATACAAACAATTATTCATGGATTATTTTCTATAGTTTCAGTAGCACTAGACATAATGCTCAGCCTCAGTGGATTCTTATTTGAAACAGTGGAAGATACGCAAGATAAAAATACACACTTAATCATAACAAAAACTGTAAAGACTTCCAGACCAACATACTTTATTATCCTGCAACTAACATTCTATATATTATACAAACTAGAAAGTCTGCCCTAAGGCTTACCTAACCTATGTGTTCCAAATACATACATTTTACTGATACATGTTTTACTTTGAACAAGTCGATTATCAGTCTCCAAATGTATTTTATACTTATGGTATTTACATGGGAATCCATGTATGCGTACAGTATATGCATGTGTGTTGTCAGTTCTTTTAATTTTATGTGATTATTATAAACATTACATCACAATTTACATGCTTGGTGGGCCACCATTTCTTGATGATTTCTTACGTGCAGGTTTTTAGGTTTTGCTCTGCAGACAGTTCTAAAGGCACCTTTCCTGAAAAGCTGATGCAAGAGAATAAGTCATAGCTTAGCCACCTGAAAAGTGCCATCTATTCCACACCGGGCAAAACCTTAACTGCTTAGGTTTTACTTGGTGATAAAACCACCTTATTGAAAATGGAAATTTGTATCAAATACTTACTGTCATTTTCCTTTCCTGATACCAATCCATGGCAGCATACCCATGGTTGACTTCCAGGCCCCCAGGTCAAACTCAGTGGCGGCCCGTGCATAGGGGGCGCCAGGGGGCCGCCCCCCTACCCCTAAAAAAAAAAAAAAAAATGACAAAGCGAACAAATAAAGTTTTACAAAAAAAAATTGGGTTCGCCAGCCTCTGTAATGGAAGTGGTGGCTAGGGGGGGGGAGTGGGGGGGAGTGGGGTTTACGTCCCAGAAGAGGCGCCGATCGGCTGCGATTGGACACCCCCACTTTCTGATATCCTGGCTGTGATTGGTCCAGTCTCCAGCCTGGACCAATCATCATCCAGGACATCCGATCCCTGACGTCACAATGGGGGCGGTGCCGGTGCGTGAGTCAGTCACTCACCGTCACCGCCGATCGGAGGACGAGGGAGAAGCCGCTCACCTTCCCGCCGCCGCAGCCGCCGCAGCCGCCGCAGCCGCCGCAGAGAGGACGGACTGGATTGAGGAGGGAAGAACCCGCCGCCAGCGCCAGGTAAGTGCATTAAATTGAAGGGAGCACGCACGCTGGTCTCTGCATTGATTGGGGGACAATGCTGTGGGCACTCTGCATTTATTGGGGTACAATGCTGTGGGCACTCTGCATTTATTGGGGTACAATGCTGTGGGCACTCTGCAATCATTGGGGTACAATGCTGTGGGCACTCTTCATTTATTGGGGTACAATGCTTGTGGGCACTCTGCATTTATTGGGGTACAATGCTGTGGGCACTCTGCATTTATTGGGGTACAATGCTGTGGGCACTCTGCATTTATTGGGGTACAATGCTGCGGCAATCTGCAATCATTGGGGTACAATGCTGTGGGCACTCTGCATTTATTGGGGTACAATGCTGTGGGCACTCTGCAATCATTGGGGTACAATGCTGTGGCACTCTGCAATCATTGGGGTACAATTCTGTGGCACTCTGCAATCATTGGGGTACAATGCTGTGGGCACTCTGCAATCATTGGGGTACAATTCTGTGGCAATCTGCAATCATTGGGGTACAATACTGTGGGCACTCGGCAATCATTGGGGTACAATGCTGTGGGCACTCTGCATTTATTGGGGTACAATGCTGTGTCACTCTGCAATCATTGGGGTACAATTCTGTGTCACTCTGCAATCATTGGGGTACAATGCTGTGGGCACTCTGCAATCATTGGGGTACAATGCTGTGGGCACTCTGCAATCATTGGGGTACAATGCTGTGGCACTCTGCAATCATTGGGGTACAATGCTGTGGGCACTCTGCAATCATTGGAGTACAATACTGTGGGCACTCTGCAATCATTGGGGTACAATACTGTGGGCACTCTGCATTTATTGGGGTACAATGCTGTATCACTCTGCAATCATTGGGGTACAATTCTGTGGCACTCTGCAATCATTGGGGTACAATGCTGTGGGCACTCTGCAATCATTGGGGTACAATGCTGTGGCACTCTGCAATCATTGGGGTACAATGCTGTGGGCACTCTGCAATCATTGGGGTGCAATTCTGTGGCACTCTGCAATCATTGGGGTACAATGCTGTGGGCACTCTGCAATCATTGGGGTACAATTCTGTGGCACTCTGCAATCATTGGGGTACAATGCTGTGGGCACTCTGCAATCATTGGGGTACAATTCTGTGGCACTCTGCAATCATTGGGGTACAATTCTGTGGCACTCTGCAATCATTGGGATACAATGCTGTGGGCACTCTGCAATCATTGGGGTACAATGCTGTGGCACTCTGCAATCATTGGGGGACAATGCTGTGGGCACTCTGCAATCATTGGGGTACAATTCTGTGGCACTCTGCAATCATTGGGGTACAATGCTGTGGGCACTCTGCAATCATTGGGGTACAATTCTGTGGCATTCTGCAATCATTGGGGTACAATGCTGTGGGCACTCGGCAATCATTGGGGTACAATGCTGTGGGCACTCTGCATTTATTGGGGTACAATGCTGTGTCACTCTGCAATCATTGGGGTACAATTCTGTGTCACTCTGCAATCATTGGGGTACAATGCTGTGGGCACTCTGCAATCATTGGGGTACAATGCTGTGGGCACTCTGCAATCATTGGGGTACAATGCTGTGGCACCCTGCAATCATTGGGGTACAATTCTGTGGCACTCTGCAATCATTGGGGTACAATGCTGTGGGCACTCTGCAATCATTGGGGTACAATGCTGTGGGCACTCTGCATTTATTGGGGTACAATGCTGTGTCACTCTGCAATCATTGGGGTACAATTCTGTGGCACTCTGCAATCATTGGGGTACAATGCTGTGGGCACTCTGCAATCATTGGGGTACAATGCTGTGGCACTCTGCAATCATTGGGGTACAATGCTGTGGGCACTCTGCAATCATTGGGGTACAATTCTGTGGCACTCTGCAATCATTGGGGTACAATGCTGTGGGCACTCTGCAATCATTGGGGTACAATTCTGTGGCACTCTGCAATCATTGGGGTACAATGCTGTGGGCACTCTGCAATCATTGGGGTACAATTCTGTGGCACTCTGCAATCATTGGGGTACAATTCTGTGGCACTCTGCAATCATTGGGATACAATGCTGTGGGCACTCTGCAATCATTGGGGTACAATGCTGTGGCACTCTGCAATCATTGGGGGACAATGCTGTGGGCACTCTGCAATCATTGGGGGACAATGCTGTGGGCACTCTGCAATCATTGGGGACAAATCTGTGGCGCTCTGCAGTGATTGGGGACAATGCTGTGGCGCTCTGCATTGAAAGGGGCATGCACGCTGAACTCTGCATTGTGGGGGCACAGCACAGTGTTCATTGCATTGAAGGGGGCACAGCACAGTGTTTATTGCATTGAAGGGGGCACAGCACAGTGTTCATTGCATTGAAGGGGGCAAAGCACAGTGTTCATTGCATTGAAGGGGGCACAGCACAGTGTTCATTGCATTGAAGGGGGCACAGCACAGTGTTTATTGCATTGAAGGGGGCACAGCACAGTGTTTATTGCATTGAAGGGGGCACAGCACAGTGTTTATTGCATTGAAGGGGGCACAGCACAGTGTTCATTGCATTGAAGGGGGCACAGCACAGTGTTTATTGCATTGAAGGGGGCACAGCACAGTGTTCATTGCATTGAAGGGGGCACAGCTTCAAAGTCACGCAATTTTTGTAATACCTATTACATTTTTCTTTTTGCGCCCCCCCAAAAATTTTGAGCACCAGCCGCCACTGGTCAAACTAAAGACTACCACATGTATGTTGCCATGTTGGCACCAGAAAAATGGAAAAAGTTGTCAAATACTAACAGTAATTTTCCTTTCCTGGTGCCAATCCATTTTAGCATACATGTGGTAGTCTGCAGTTTGACCTGAGGGCCTGGAAGTCAACCACAATTATGGTGCCATAGATTGGCGACAGGAAAGCCTGTTAACATACCTCTGCAAAGTGACTTGCGCTGGAATAAATGTACATTTGGTTTTTTTATGAGTTTTGTTTTACTTGACCCAATAGTCCAGTTAGTGTAAAGCAACTTGCTCCATACAGCACTTTTATCCTGTTCAATTACACACCCATCAGTAAGTTCTCTCATTCCTGGCAGCCCCATTATGTTTTGCTCCTGTGTACAAACTAGCCACATTTTTTTTTGTAAAATTTTTTATATTGAAGATTTTTAACAGTACATACACAAAAAAAGAAAACAAAATAACAATATAACAAAATAAAAACAACATAAAATACAGAAAACAAGGCTCAGTCAAAGAAAATAAGATAGTACCTGCCACCCGCCAAAGGTAGCAGGGTAAAAAAAAAAAAAAATGGTAAGCCCATGAATAGTGGAGCACAATCTTCACTTTAATGTATACCACAAGGATAACCTAGGCATGCGTACACCCCCCAACCCCCTCCCCCCTACCACATGGTACACATTACAGTGAGCAAATTAAAATTTTAATAAAGTAATACATGTAACCACACCTCAAGTGGTGGTCTACAAGCCACATTACCAGCTAAACATCTTAACCCATAGTAACACAAAAGAGGGTGGGAAGACCTTTACAGTTGTATTTTTCGGAGAATATAAAGAAGTATTTTCTTAATTAAAGTCACTGGTAGTGGAGGACAGCCAACCGCACTTTATCAAATTTGCAGAATTCCACCTTACTGGAATAGGTGGCCTTGTACAGAGGGTTTGCTTTATTCACCAACGACTTCCAGGCTCCTACAGTTGGTGCTGAAATTTTTTCCATGACAAGATGATCAATTTCCTGGCATAGTAACGTAAGAAGGGTGTGTATTGCATTTGTAGTAGGTAACCAACAATGAGCAAACACTAATTGCCCAGCCAGGAAATAATCATAGAAGTTGGGAACCATCAGACCTCCCTCCCACCATGGTTTTTGTAAAACTGTTAGTTTAATTCAAGGATTCCCACTCCTGTCCCAAGGTGGACAGGAGTCTATCTATGGACTTAGAAACTGATTTGGGAATCCATACTGTAGAATTTCTAAAGATATACACAAACAGGGGCAGAATTTTCATTTTTACCAAGTTTATTGTCCCAATTAAAAAAATTAGGAGGTTCCTCCAGTCATTCAATCTATGTTTAGGAAGATAAAGGAGTACTGAAACATTTAGGGCGATGAAATCAGTGACTTCATTATGACTAACCCTAAATATTTTTTCAGTGAAACCCAATAAAGGGGAACTAACCGATTAATAGCCACTGAAGCTAAATGGCTGTTTCAACGTATTTATACCCTTATATCTTCATTTATTTGGAACAATACCCATCCACATTTTTCAAGGGCCACCCTTCAGGCATCCAATTTGCTTGGCAGCCTGGCCAGTTCAGATTTATATAATTATTTTCTAACCTTTCAGTTGGCTTATGTTTATAAGTAGTTCTATCTGGATGCTCCAAACCCTTCTACTATCCTCATGTTAGCTGTTCAGGGTACGTTTAGGGGGTTCAGGGATGGGGATAATCACTGGGTACCCTCTCTGTGTCAGAAAATTTCACCTCTGGGTGTATGTTTTCTAGCCTGGTCCACAGCTGGAAACCTTCTATCTGGGGGTTTTTACCCCAAATGCGCCATTATGGCATAATCCCAACTTTAAAGAGCTCTATCTTCACCCAGATACGCCTTGCTCAATATCTAAGGGGATCCTGTATGTTTCCCAAGTGTATGTGAATGGTACCTTCATCTCCTTTGATGTTCTTAAGGAATGGAATCTAACACATTTTTCTTTAAATAAGTTTTGCATGCCATGCTGTGCAAGCTCAATTTGGGCTGCTGGGAATGGACTTCTCTGCTTCCCCTTTAGAACATCTTATGGCAGATCCCAATATTACTAAATTGTATTTTTATAATGTATTGCAATCCAATAGCTCACACCCCTTTGCCTCCTCCTATGAGAAATGGCATGCCTGTCTGCCTGACCTTACGGACGAGGATTGAGAGGAAGTTACCGGCACCTTTTTGCAGGATGTTATTCGTATTGCTAATGCGTTTATACATTTCAAATTTATTCATCAGCTGCATTGCACTCCAGCTAAACTGAACTACATGGGGTTAACAGAACAATCCTGCTGTCCTAGATGAGGGGAAGTTTCTACCAATGTTTTACACATGTTTTGGTCATGTCCTCGATTATTCTGTTTTTGGGCTGCACTGTTTGATATGTTGGTAACTCACCTTGGCCTACAAGCTCTTAAGAATCTTGGCCTGCAAGCTCTTAAGACATATTTGATGACTATGTCTTTCTTACTTGTAATCATATTATGTTCCATTTGATATTTTTCTATGCTAAAAAACAGGTTTGTTGCATGTGAAGGATCCATCTCCACCCACATTGCTGTATGTTTGTCGTCTCATCAATCAGGTGTTGACTTTATATAAACTTATGTACATGGGCCGTGCCTTTCCAAAAAAAATTCCTTTTATATCCCTGACTGGATATTTCAGCTTCTCAAATGTGGGTTTGGTTCCCTCACAATCTTCCCTTTAAAAGGGTCAATTTTTTTTAGGTCTGGAGTGTGCCTGTGTGTGTGTGTATGTATGTGTGTATGTTTGTTTGGATGGTTGTAAGTGTGTTTTCTTTTTTTTTTTTTACTGTTGGTTACATTGATCCATCCTTGCCTATGGTATCACTGCCTCCAAGTATTCCTTCTAAAGGCTGTGTTATTCTCTGAAAGGCTTGAAGTGTCTTGTCCTGTCATGGCATCATTTTTTTTTTTTTTTTTGGGCTCTGCGCACCAGCCTTTCTGCCATCAACCTGGTTTAGATGGCTTCTGTCTTGTATTCTCACAAAAAAACTAAATTATAAATAAAGAAGAAAAAATAGCCACTGAAGGTGAATAGGGGCGAAGGGGAAGGATTTTAGACCTAGCCCAATTCACTTTTAGGCCAGAAACTTTAGAAAAATTGTCCATAACAGACAGTGCCGCCTGCAGGGAGGGTCCAGCATTCTGTAGGAAGAGAACTAAATCATCAGCATAGAGGGTCATGGTTTCTGTAAGACAGCCCACGTGGATTCTCTGTAGGGCCATGGAAGAGTGTAATGCAATAGCCAGGGCTTTCATCATCAGTGCAAAAAGCCCTGGGGAGAGGGAGCACCCCTTTTTGATACCCCTGGATACTGGAAAGGAGGATGACACTTGCTCATTGACTTTGATGGCTGCCACCAGATATAAGTATATCCATTTAAAAAAAGGTGGGGCCAAACTTCATTTGGCCCAAAACACGGCGCATAAATGTCCAATCAATAAATTCAAAGGCATTTTCCAGGTCTAGAAACACAAGAACACCCCGCTAGAAACCTCTGAGCTCAGCTGGGTATGTGTATATACTCTACGCAGATTAATGTCAGTTGCTTAGTTAGGCATGAAGCCTGTTTTGTCATAAGGCACTAGGTGGTGAAATATATTATATAGTCTGGTTGATAACATTGTGGTAAGTATTTTAAAATCTATGTTAAGGAGTGCAATTGGACGACAAGAGAAGCCATAGAGGGGATCCTTATCAGGTTTCGATAATAAAACATGAGCTTCATAAAAGGAGGGGGACAGGGCCCAGTCTTAATGCACTCACCATACAATTTTAGTAGCCAGGGCATAAGTTACTCTGAGTAATGTTTATACCACTCAGCTGGAATCCCATCAGGACCCGGCGACTTGCCATTTGGAAAGGAGCCAATAGCAGCCCCCCATTTCTCAACCGTGAAGGAAGCTTCAAGCTGCTTACTGAGCAAGGCAGAGAGTGATGGGATCTGAAGTCGGTCTAGGAGATCATCAAGGACCTTATCTTCATAGGAGGGAATAGTGGACTACAGGGAGGTATAGTATGAGATGAATGCCTGGAGAGCCTCCCTTCTATCGCTTAGCAGAACACCAACTGGAGAATACATAAAGAGGATTACTGTGTGCAGTTTAGTCTCTCTAGTTGTTTTAAATACAGGGGGCAAGCTACAGTCTCTCCTTCAAAGAACATTATTAACAGTCCTGGACCGGAAGGATTTGACCCCTTAATGACCAGGCCAATTTTTGCGATTCAGCACTGCGTTACTTTAACATTGCACAGAAAATAAATAAGATTTATGTCCTTTTTTCCCCACAAATAGAGCTTTCTTTTGGTGGTATTTCATCACCTCTGAGATTTTTATTTTTTGCACTATAAACAAAAGAATTGCGACAATTCTAAAAAAATAAAAAAACAATATTTTTTACATTCTGCTATACAACATCCCCCCCCCCCCCCCCCAAAAAATTGAAAAATCAATTATTTTTTCATCCTTTTAGGCCAATTTGTTTTCTGCTACATATTTTTGGTAAAAAGAAATAGCAATAAGCGTATTTTTATTAGTTTGCGCAAACGTTATCGCATCTACAAACTAGGGGAAAGATTTATGTCATTTTTATTTATTTTATTTTTGTTTTTACTAGTAATGGCGGCGATCTGCGATTTTTAGCAGGACTGCGATTTTGCGGCGGACAGATCGGACCCCCTAACTGACCTTTTTGACACTTTTTGGGGGACCAGTGACATTACTACAGTAATCAGTGCTAAAAATATGCACTTTTACTGTAATAATGACACTGGCAGGGAAGGGGTTAACCTAGTGAGTGATCAAATTTAAATTTGAGCCTAGGGGAGTGTTTACTAACTGTGGGGGGAGGGGCTTGTGAAATGACCATAGAGACCCGTGATCCTTTATAGAAGGATAACAGGCGCTCTGTGATCATTTCAGAGAGAAGAACAGTCAGCTGTGTTTACAACAGCTGACCGTTCCTCTCTCTCAGCGGGGAGCGATTGTGGGTGGCCAGCGGCAATCGCGGCCGTCGGCCCCATAGATCAGCATCCCCGCTGCCTAGTGGGGGTGGGAGTGCGCCACCAGCGGCACACGCTTGCCCCCCCCGCACACGCTCGCCCCCGGCATAACACGTGTGACCAGCGTAGTACTTCGTCGGTTCGTGCAGCTGAGCCAGCCTGCTGTAGTAAAACTGTGGCAGGTGGTCGGCAAGTGGTTAACATTATATTTTGAAAAATGTACGGAAGGTTAATGACACAAGAGTAATTGAAATTGACAACATTGTCAATAATCCATGATTACCCCCCCGGGTCTCATCCATATCAACACTCAAACCAACTAACCAGCCAACAGTAACTAAACTCTATGAGCTTAAAGGGTCAGAGGGAGTCCCAGGAAACCTCTATAGTGTCAGCCATTGATCAGCCATACACTCTGCGGGTGACATCCAGGCTCACTATTTAACCCATATATTGATCTATCACTTGTTAAGCTGATCTACATTGGAGATGTTCTAAGATCCCTCAGCACATCATATAATGATTTCAGGAGAGAGTGCATAAACAGTCCCGAATTCAGCAGTGTTTTTGCTTTAGGCCCCTTTCACACTATCCGTCCGTCGGACGGATTCCATTTTTCTCAGCGGGGGATCGAGCCGCTGATCCCCCGCTGAGCATCAGGAGGACAGCTGTGTCTCCGCACTGTGTGCATCTCTATGGGGGAAATCGGATGGGAACGGACCGTCGGTCCGTTCTCATCCGATCCCATCCGATCCGATCCGCTGGACGGATGGAAAATAGGGTTTCCATCCGTCCAGATTTGACGGATCGGATCAGGTCGGATGTCAGCGGACATGTCTCCACTGCCATCCGATGCCCCGTAGGAATGCATGGGGGGACCGTTCAGATCCGCCAAAAAAACGAACAGGCGGATCTGAACGGTCCGCCTGTGTGAAAGGGGCCTTACTCTTTCACAGATCACAGCATGCTAATTAGTGAACCTGAAGGCAGATGTCAGTAAATCCTTTCAGTTGGACAGGCAAGAAGTTCAGCAGAGCATGCAAGGGTAATCAGTTCAGTGATAGATAGCAAAGCCACGCAAGGCACGGTGTGCAGTTTGGAAATAAGTTAGTTTTGCAGAGTGTCTATGATATCAGTGATACCAAGCTTTTGAAACGTTAAATGCGTAACCAGCAACAATGACACAGCGGTTCAAAAAACAGTGACTCTTCAAACACGCCGAATATAGTAAAAACACACATAACTGAATGTGACAGGTACTTTTGCAGAGTGGAAAAACATCCAGGGCGGGAAGTCAGTCCCCTCGGGGTTTACTCACGGCACCTTGCTCTGCGATATGCCAGCACTAATAGCTTTCCGGGGCCCCCCCCCCCTTGGTTAGCAGGTACCAAACATGTTGCATGGCCTGTGACAGTGCTTTGGCTCTCAAAGATGATTCATGTGGGTGTTTAAGTCTCCATTCGCTGCTTGCTGAATTTGGCTCCAATGTGTTCGTCCCCAGTCAGCAGGCGAATGCTTTGCAGTGTAGGATGACAAACCGCATGCTATGGTATGGACGGGACCGCAGGTGTGATGGTACAGTCACACTGATGCCTTTCGCTCACCAATCGCGTGAGCTCCCTAAGGGTAGCATGACACTAGGTTCCCTGGTGTTTGAAAGATTGCAAAAGGCTCCCATATGGGGATACCCAATGACGTCACTTAAAACGGGTCAGTGATCACATGTTGTATACAGCAAACCAATTTCGTATGCAATAGTATAGCTACCCCTTTGTCATAAGAGGAGTAAGATGAGTGTACGGTTCTCTGAAATTAATTCCTATTTAGGGAAAGTATTCTGTCGCCTACTAGATGGGTCTCTTGAATGAAGACCACGTGAGGATGGTGGGATCATAGGTATTGTATAACCAGAGATTGCTTGAACTTGGAATTCAAATTCTAAATTTGCTAGTACATCTAACACTACCCTCTCCCCAGATGGAAATGCTGCTGTCCAAAGGGGTCTGCTTTACTACTTAATCCAGATTGCAGATACCCTAAAATAGGAAGTGGGTTACTGGCCAGATCACCAGGTGAAATAAAGAAAAAAAAGCCTAAAAAGAAAACTAATATTGCCACCACATGTAAGGATGTGTAAGCTGCACTATATTATATTTTTGTTTTCGTAATTAAAGTGATTGTAAAGTCTAGTTTTTTTTTTTTTTGTTTTTTTTTAAATAACAAACATGTTATACTTACAGTACCTCCTCTGAGCAGTGGTTTTGCACAGAGCAGCTCAGATCCTCCTCTTCTCGGGTCCCTCGTTCCTGCACCTGGCCCCTCCCTCCTATCAAGTTCCCCCACGCAAGCAGCTTGCTATGGGGGCACCCGAGCCGAGCTGCAGCTCTGTGTCCCCCCGTCCCCACTCTCTCCTGATTGGCTCGCTGACTTTGATTGACAGCCGCGGGGAGCCAATTGTGCCATTTTAGCCAATCAGAAGGGAGAGTCCAAGGACTCGTGGACATCGCTGGACAGAGAGGGGGCACAGGTAAGTAAAAGGGTGTTCTGGGGACCCTGCAACACACAGAAGGCTTTTTATCTTAATGCATTGAATGCATTAAGATAAAAAAACCTTCCTGACTTTACAACTTCTTTAAAGTAGAAATAAAGGAAAAGTTTTTCTTTTTTGGATAGAATAGAGAGGAATTAGAATTCTTGTAAAGTTTTTATTGCTGTCTGTGCCCCTGTTTCTCACTCTCTCAATTTGTCCTTTTACCTTTATCATCGAAAGTGAAAGTAAAAGAAATCCCAAATTTTTTTTTGACACCTGAAAGTCTCCTTAATGGGATACAGATGGCAAAAAAACTGACAGAGGTTTTAACCCTATCTTACGCTACCAAAAATGAAAAAAAAAATGTTTTGCCTTTAGTTGCACTTTAATACTGCTTTAGATCATGTTGTAGGCTGATGAAACACATCATTTTTGGGGTGAGTAGTGTCAGCCCTGCCCACTTCCCTCATCTCAAAAACATAGATACTAATTATTCTGTAGTACACAATAGGATCTAGGGGGGTATAGGACAGTCCTGAATTCCTGGCATAATCAACAGATATTTATTTTTTTGCAACTATTATTAAATAGATATAACAAAATGCTTCCAATGGTATAATTATAGTTGGCATTCACCCTCCCCACCCTCTTTCTATGTTCCACTCCTCTCCCCCCTCTCTTAAAATCAGAACTCTAATTTATTTTTACGTTTTTTTTTCGGGGAACATATCCTTCTTTCTCACATAGGTGAGAATAATGTATGCAAAACCCACATCCTCTTGGGATAACCATATCATGCATCCCCAGGGTCTTCGGGGTAGTCTACTGTGCACGCACTGTGCCACATCATCATGGGACCTGCTATTTGTTCCAGGTTTCTGCAGCCACCCCCCTGATGACATGGCGCTGAACATGCACATTAGGAGGCCGGCTACTAGAACCCGTAAAACACATCTAGTCTCCTGATAATGTCACAGAAGATGATGGTGCAGGACCTGGTATGCTGCCTTGGGTTTAATTCATCTCTACAGAACACTGAATTCCTTGGAATGAGAGTATGTTTTTTGTGAAAAACCTAGCTATAAAAGGTAAGAGGGAATGTGAAAGTTCTAATTTAACAGACCAAAAGGAAGCAAATAAGAGAAGTTCTTTGTTAGCGTCTCCATATAGGTGTAGCTTAAACCATATTTATGTGTAAACATTCCACACAATAATTTATCAAAATATTTTCTCATTTATATTTTACACTTTTCAACCCTGTGATTATTATTTTGCTTGTTACTCTTCTTATGTTCACAATACAATACACATGAAGAGTTTGGTTTGAGAATTATACAGTATATTAATAAAATATGATTATTTTACAAAGTATAGGTATGTAGTTTGTGGGTCCCACGATACATTTTTGAGTCTTCAGTTTGCTTTGTGATATTCAGTTTATAGCAGCCTTTTTCAACCAGGGTGCCTGGCACCCTGGGGGGCCTTGAGGTTTCTTCAGGGGTGCCTTGGTAAAATTACTAAAAATTGATCAAAAATTGTATACAAGCCAGCAGTTGGATGAATCCTGCCTTTTAGTTACACAAAGCCAAGGGTTTTCATTATGCACCATTATGACTTTCTAGACACTGGCATCCTAACAACTAATGACGTCATCAGTTTATAAGAAGGATGTCTGTTGCCTCCACAGAATCCTTGTTTGACCCTACTGTTCCCCCCTCCCTCAGCACTGAGGTTGCATTAGATGACTGATGGAGAGAAATTGAGGTAGAAGAGAAACATTGGAATACTAGTCAGTATCAGTGTTTAAAAGTGTTTTTGCTTTGGAACAATAAATCACCTCTAAATTTGGGTGTCCTAGGTGTGGATGTTGCTGCCCTGTGTAAAGCTATTAGAATAGTTTTTTACATTTTAGAATGGGGTGCCTCAAGACTGTCCGTAATTTTAAAGGGTACCTTGAGATTGTCTATAATTTTAAAGGGTGCCTTGAGATTGTCTACAATTTTAAAGGGGGTCTTGAAATTGTCTATAATTTTAAAGGGTGCCCTGACTGAAAAAAGAAACACTGGTTGATAGGACTGCTCTGAGAAACACATTATTTTGTATATTCACAGTTTGCATCCTATGAAAAAGGTACACTAACATTTTAGAACACATCATAGAAAAGGTTGGACATTGCTAGTTGATAGTACATTCAATGACCTGATATGATCTAATCAATAGCCCTATATATTGATAGAGATCAGATCAATATAGGGTATACGCAAGTGACCGATAGATACTCAATGGCCTGATATCTAATCTATTGCCCTATATATAGATAGAGATCAGATCCATATAGGATAAACTGTTACCTGTTCTATAAGTGACCTAATACAAACAATCTTTTTTTTTTCTGGTTCTGGACATGCTACAGAGCTGAAACTTTACAGGTACACTTTTTAGACCCCCCCCCCCCCCCCCCCCAGACACTAAATCCAAAGTCAAAATCAAAAAATCTCATTTTTTTTTTTCAATAATTTTTTCAATAATTGGCTCTCTATCAAAAATGACAATTTTTAAGAACTTTTTTTTGTGTGATTAATAGTCCCTGGTGCATGACCCAGAACCCTAGGCACTTTTTAGGGGCATTTATTGGGTTTTAGGGCTTCAAAATGGTGTTTTTTGATTACCAAAGTTCAGGTCCCATTGATTTCAATGGGGTTCTGAAATCCGGGCCGAACTTTTGGGAAGTTCGGGTGTTCTGTTCGAAACGAACTTTTGAAAAGTTCGATCATCCCTAGTGACCAATAGATACTCTGAGTATCTATCGGTCACTTGCACATACCTTATATTGATCTGATCTCTATCTACATATAGGGCTATTAATTAGATCATATCAGGTCATTGAGTATCTATTGGTCACTTGTGTATACCCTATATTGATCTGATCTCTATCTATATATAGGGCTACTGATTAGATCATATCAGGTCATTGAGTAACCATTGGTTACTTGCGTATACCCTATATTGATCTGATCTCTATCTACATATAGGGCTATTGATTAGATCATATCGGGTCATTGAGTATCTATCGGTCACTTGTGTATACCTATATTGATCTGATCTCTATCTATATATAGGGCTATTGATTAGATCATATCAGGTCATTGAGTGTCTATCGGTCACTTGCGTATACTCTATATTGATCTGATATCTATATATATATATATATATATATATATATATATATATATATATATATATATATGTATATATAGGCAATAGATTAGATATCAGGCCATTGAGTGTCTATCGGTCACTTGCGTATACCCTGCATTGATCTCTATCCACATCATGTCCAAAAGGCAGACAAAGAGAGGCAGATGCTCACAGGCCACGAAAAGAGGGCAAGCAGCCTCTGTGTCCACAGTGAAAAGTGGTGGTCACAGTCGACATGGTGCATCCTCTGCAGGCGGGGCACGCCGACCTTTAATTTCCGGTGCTGCCCGTGTTATTCAACCACAAAATGTGGAAGAGTTGGTGGAGTGGATAAATAATCCGTTATCATCCTCCTCGTTCTCTGACACCCCTGCTCACAGTAGTTTGCCTTCCACCGCAGCTGCCAAAGTGGCCCATTCCACAGGATCCTTCTCCACAGCTACTCCTTCTGTTGCCCCACCATCATGCACGGAGGAGTCACCTGGACTATTTGATCATAGTGTCAGTGACATGCTGCTCGAGGATGCGCATCAATTTGAAAGCTGTGATGTTGGTCCCCATGTTGATGAAGGGAATAACGTGAGCCTAGAGAGAGGGGGTGACAATGACGGACAAGAAACTAGCAGTCATGTACCCACAGCTGCAGCATACTGTCAAGTTTGCTCCAGTGAAAAAGAGGGAGGAGATGATGAGGTCACTGACTGTACTTGGGTGCCTGACAGGATAGAGGAGGAGGGGGAGGGGGAGGAGGAGGTACAACTCCAACGAGGCAGGATGTGCTCCAGGGGCCGCCATAGGAGAAGTTAACCTATTGCATCACAGCACAGAGCTCCACAGGTACACGGTGCTGCAAACTCCCTGTAGACTCCAAAAAGTTCATTAGTGTGGGCTTTTTTCAGCACATGTGCAGTAGACTGCAGCTTTGCTGTTTGCAACATCTTTCTGAAGCGGATCAAGCGTGGCCAGAACACCAGTCACTTGGGCATCACATGCTTGACAAGGCATATGATGACCTGCCATGCAGTCCGTTGGCAACAGCACCTGAAAGAGCCACAAGATCAAAACAAGCATACTGCACCTTGCTCCTCATCTGGTATCTCTAACCCTACACCTCATGTTTTCTCAAATACCTGCATTGAGAGGGATAATGGTATAACAATGAAAGCCACAGAGACTTGCACCCAATCTGCTAGCAGTACACCACCACTTGATTTGAGCAGCAGGCAAATTTCACTACCCCAGTTGCTAACCGTAGAAAAAAATACTGCCCCAGCCATCCACATGCTCAGCGTCTTAATGCTAGCTTGGACAAATTGCTAGCATTGCAATTGCTGCCTTTTCATCTGGTAGACTCTGCTCCCTTTCGCAAATTTGTGGAATGTGCTGTACCACAGTGGCAGGTACCAAAAAGGCATTTATATTCGCGTAAGGCCATTCCGGCTCTCTACCGTCACGTGGAAGGTAGTGTTTAGGCCTCGTTGGACAGGGCGATCAGCAGGAAGGTGCACATTACTGCTGACTCTTGGTCCAGCAGGCATGGACAGGGACATTACATTTAGTTCACGGTGCACTGGGTAACTCTGCTGGCAGCTGGGAAGGATGCAGGACAGGGTTCAGTGTTGCAGCTTGTTTTCCCACCATGCCTCCAAAAAGCTGGTGCTGTTTCTGCCATATCTGGCTACTCCACCACCTCCTCCTCCTCATCTTCTTCTTCCTCCATGTCCTCTTCTGCTCAATTGTCCTCTGAAGCAGCAGTGCTCCCTAAGCAAGGGCCTACGCAAGTAGTCAGGCTAAAAGATGCCACTTTGGTCTGTCTAGGGGATAGGAGTCACATCGGGGCAGAGATTCTGTCATCTCTGCTGGGGCAGGCTCAGAGATGGTTGACGCCACGACAGCTTGAGCCGGGAATTGTTGTATGGGACAATGGCACCATTCTTCTCTCCCTCCACCGTCAGGGACACTTGACACATGTGCCATGCTTGGCACATGTCCTGAATCTGGTGGTGCAGCATTTCTTGACCAGATAACCGGGCTTCCAAGATCTCCTGAGGCAGGCCAGAACAGTCTCTGGCCATTTCCAGTGTTCATACAATGCCAGTGCTCGCTTATCTGACATTCAACGGAAAATCAACCTGCCCACCAACCGCCTCATTTGTGACATGCCCACCAGGTGGAACTCAACATTGGCAATGCTGCAGTGGCTGCACACGCAGCAGGGGGCCATCAATGAGTACCTGTGTGAGTATGGCACAAAAACATGGTCAGGGGAGCTTGGCTTTTTTTTTGCCACGCCAGTGGCTTTTGATAAAGGATGCATGAATCGTCCTGTCACCATTTGAGGAGGCCACAAGGATGGTGAGCTGGGACGATGCATGCATCAGTTACACTATCCCTCTAGTCTACCTGCTGGAGCACACACTTCATGGAATCATGGACAGGACACTTGAGGCAGAACAGCAGGAGAAAGAGGAGGCCTTCCTTTCCTCACAAGACCCCCTTTATGCAGATATCATCCCTGCAGGGACACAAAACACAGGAGAAAAAGGAAGAGGAGGAGGAGGATTGTGGCAGAATGGATGTAGAGGATAGAATACATCAGTCTTCAAGGCATGGTTTTGATTCCCCAGAAACCCCAGGAGTTGTACGTGGTTGGAGAGAGGTTTCTCCTGCTGACAATGTCATCCTTAGTGACCAAGAGGACTCAGAAGCTCATGCCTCCTCCAACTTACGTTGCCTGGGCTCGCTGATTCTGCAAAGCCTGCGAAAGGACCCGAGGATTCGTGCTATGAAGGAGAGGGATAATTACTGGTTGGCAACCCTTCTTGATCCATGTTACAAGGGTAAAGTTGCAGAGCTCATCTTGCCTTCGCAGAGGGAGCAGAGGATGAAACATCCTGAGGAGGCCTTGAAGAAACATTTTTGTACCACCTTACCAGACACTGGGAGGTTAACATTCTCTGGACATGTTTCTGAGGCATCGTTCAGCCAAAAGAGGAGCAGTGGAGAAGGCGGCCGACTTGGACATCTTTCCAGCTGAGCATTCATTGGGTTACTGGGTCTTCAGGATGGACCACTGGCCAGATCTTGCTCAATATGCAATGGAGCTACTGGCCTGTCCTGCTTCCAGCATGTTTTCCGAATGGACATTCAGTGCTGCTGGAGGTTTTGCAACAGACAAAAGAGTGCGTCTGTCCACAGACTCCGTTGACCAGCTGACTTTTATCAAAATTAATCTTTCCAGGATCAACAACAGCTATCAAGCCCCTGATGTTGATGTAACTGATTGAATTTGCTAGGGGTCTGCCATCCCTTGAAGACTGCGTATGCTGCCTATCCTATTCCTCAACCTTGATTCTGCGAGTTCCAACAATGTTTTTGGTTTAGGTCACTACCAACCCCCAAGGCCTAATTTTTCTGCACTTGTATGACAGGTGCATACAATTTAAATTTCATATGTAATTTTTAACAGCAGGCCCTGTCCCTGTGTCCTGTGCTCAGCAAGAGTAACTGTGAGGGGTTGGTTACGGTGTTCAGGCACCAGCAACACCAAAGGCCCAATTTTTGGCACCTGTATGACAAGTACATGCAGTTTCAAATTTGTATGGAATTCTTACCAGCAGGTCCCGTTCCTGCGCCTATCAAGAGTAACTGTGAGGGGTTGGTTAATGTGTTCAGGCACCACCAACAGCAAAGACCCAATTTTTGACACCTGTATGACAAGTACATGCAATTTCAAATTTGTATGGAATTCTTCCCAGCGGGTCCCATTCCTGCGCTCAGCAAGAGTAACTGTGAGGGGTTGGTTATGGTGTTCAGGCACCACCAACACCAAAGGCCCAATTTCAGTTTCAGTTCCTGCTGATACTAAACTTCCAGGTCCCCATAACTCCACCCGGTTTGCATAGCCGCCACCCAAGCTTGGCCAGTTCAGATGGCAGCACAGCGCCCCCACTAGATCACTGAGAGGAATACATACAACACTTGATCTTTGCCAATATCAAATTGGTATGGAATTTTTGAAACAACAGGGCCCGTTCCTGCACCCAGCAAGAGTAACTGCGAGGGGTTGCGGTGTTCAGGCACCACCATCTCCCAAGGCCCAATTTTTCTGCACCTCTATGACAACTGACAAGTACATGCGATTTCAAATTTGTATGGAATTCGTACTAGCAGGTCCCGTTCCTGCACCCAGCAAGAGAAACTGTGAGGGGTTACGGTGTTCAGGCACCACCAACACCAAAAGCCCAATATGTCTGCCCCTGTATGACAAGTACATGCCATTTCAAAATTTATATGGAATTTTTAGCAGCAGAGCCTCTCTGCGGACATACAATAGGTGACAATCAGAGACTGCAGATGTACAATAGGAGACAATCAGAGACTGCTGAGGTACTATAGGAGACAATCAGAGAATGTGGATGTACTATAGGAGATAATCAGAGACTGCTGAGGTATCATAGGAGACAATCAGAGAAAGCGGATGTACTATAGGAGATAATCAGAGACTGCTGAGGTTCTATAGGAGACAATCAGAGACTACGGATGTACTATTGGAGATAATCACAGACTGCTGAGGTACTATAGGAGACAATTGAATATATACTATGTCATTAATCTATAGGCACTTTCATCCCCATAAGGTAAAACTGTCCTTTCAGCAATGCACAGCTTCTAAAAAGCAAACACAAACATGCTTCAGCTACTTATAAGCTACAAAGCAATAAAGCACAAGGAAAGGTCCCGACTCCCACCTGTTGCATTCCAGCTCCAGTTAGGTCGCCGCTTCTAATAATTTATATGTGGCAGGCAGGGGAAAGGGGCGGGATACAGTAAAGTGCCGAATGCTGAGTAGCTAAAAGGTTTGAAAGTGGCGGAGTTAGCCCCCACTATAAGGCTTAGTATGTCAGACAGAGCAGTGTTAGCAAAGAAAAGCCAAGTTACCGTAGTCTTCACCAAGCAGGCTCACTGTTTCTAACAGCATGTCAAACAGCAAGTCCAATGCTCTACCCGCCCCCCCGCGGCACTGCACACTGATAATACTCCTAACGCTGATCATGCCAACAAGCCGCTGCTTAACTCGGTGTGCTGAATGCTCTCCAACTTGCATAGAGCACCATTTTGCTTTCCCCCTTGTCAACATTTCAGCCACCTCCTGTTCAGCTGAGCACTGTGTGCAGCACTAGATATGTGCCACTGAGCTTCCTGTTGTCATTTCAGTCTTCCTCCACACACACCGACAGCAGCTGCATAGGGCCCTATGACAACTACTGGGCCCTGGGCAGCTGCCCCATCTGTGTTAAAAACTGCCCTGCATCTATATTATTTTAGACATTTTCAGCTTAAAAAATATTGCAAAATAGAATGAGTTTAAGAAACTCTTTTATAGAAGGTCAAATCAATATGGTTGAGAAGTTTGAATCTAAGTATCAACAAACTTCAAAGCTTTGACTGTTCAGACAGTCTGTTTGGCTCCAGGAATTATCTGTGCATTAAATTATGTTTGTGCTGCTGTGCTAAACTTATCTTGCAGAAACATGCGTTTAACTTTTGTAGCTGCTGCAAAAATATGCCATTTGCATGAAGCGTTAGGAGCTTCAAGTTGAAACAAAATTATCCTCTCATTCACAGAAGAGCTATTGTTATCTTTAGAACATGGAGTAGCATCTGGGTATTAATTTACAGAATAACTGGAAGCATTCAGGGGTATTGGCTGGAAAGGACCAGATAGCACATCTCAAAGCACATTTCTGCGCAAGGTCTGTTAGTTTTTGATAATCTTGGACTGTGTACAGTTTATGTATTGACAAAAGAGAAAGATAGCACACATTCGAAAAAACATCTCTTACCCACACTTTGTGTTAAAATATGTTAATCGACTTAATAAGCTTACGTGAGAAAATAAACCAACTGCAAATGCAATTATCTTTTACATGCATGATATTTCTAGATGAAAGCTTTGGATGCAGAAAACAGACAGATCTACCGAACTTGACTCAGCAATGGGGGAACAACCGCAATCCCTACCATAACAATCTCAACCACCAATAGCATGTTGTTGGACCTTCTTTGGAACCTCTGCCCACTGGACATTCCACCTTTTGCACATAGACCTCCAAACTCACAATCAGTGCCACCTGTATCTGGGGAGAACAGTTATCTACAGTTATCTATTGACTAAAATAAATGTATTATGGACAATATTTTTTTTTTATAGAAGATAGATTTTTTTAAAGATAGACATCCAAATCATTAAGATTGATGGCATTCAGATGACAAGAAATTCCTGATTAGGGAATTCATCTTCCTGATTTGGCAATGCTACTTCTATCTTCAGCCTTCTCACTGGAAAGTGATCATCATTTTCATCTCTGTGCAAAGATTAGGTATTTTAACAAAGAAACAGTACACCTGATCCAGGTGGCAGTAATGGAAAATTAGAAAGCATTAAAACAATAATTTTTATCTAGCAGAGATGCATTTTAACAACATTATACATTTTGGCTAAATACACAGTTGAAATACTGCTATGTTACCATTTTTACTTTTTTATGCTTCAATACATATAATGGAAGCATTGGCTAGTTAATGAAGTGAATATCTGATCTGCAAAGTCATGTCTTATCTGCATGTCATCGGTCATGGGCTCTATATTAGGAACAGACTGCATCTAAATGGGGAGGATGTAGCTCTGTTGGGGGAAAAGATGGCCAAATAGTTAGGGGGACTTTTAAACTAGATGATGGGGGAGGGATAAAATAATATGCACTGGTACAAAATTAAAAGTCATGTTCATAAATGCTAGGAGTTTGGTGAGATAGGAGCTCACATGACTGGCTTGTGACTGTATCGAAGAAAAGGGGTAGGCAAAAGAATGGTAGGGGTGTGCATGTATGTCAAAAGTAATTTGCTGCTAAACATGAGGAATGACATTGCTAACAGGGCAAGGGAGGATACAGAATCCTTGTAGCTGGAGCTTCAAAGCCAAGAAATTATAGGGAAATTAATAGTGGGTGTATGCTACGGGCCCTCAAACCTGAAAGAAGAAGAGACTGATCTCCTGTCACAGTAGAAATGGCAGTGAAACAGGCCAATGTGATTATCACAGTCATATAGAACTGCTCACCCATCTAAGGCTCGTCATTTCTTAAAGAAAAATAAAAGAGGGCTTGGGACTTTGAATGAGAGGCACCACCCTGTGAGCTCATTACTCTATGGTTCCTACACCTGTCTCAATTTTACCATATATTTTTATTTGTATCATCTTTATTTACTATATTGATACCTTTTTGTACTTTCAATATCCTGAGATACTATGATTCACTATTTATGGTTACTCAACCAGTGTTCTGAAACCATATGAGCTAATCTTCCTCACTCTATTTTATTCATCACAGCTTTCTCATCACTATTCCTGGCCATTGGTTACACGGTGATCAGCACTCTTTCTGGGGATCTGCGTTTTTCTTCGGTGCTTTCTTCCGTTTTTTTTTCTCTTCTCTAATGTTGACACTGTCTCTGCTGGAACATACCTTGTACATTGAATACTTTCATGTTTCACTATGTGATACAGCCCATATTCTAATACTTTGATATATTATTTCTTGCATTTTCAGCCAGTGTCATATCACATTTTCCATCACTTATGTTTCCTTGCCCGGCTCCCCATTTTCTTGTGGGTACTCTTGTCTCTTCAGCTCCCGGATCAGACGTTGGCACCCCACCTCATGGCAGCATTTTCAATCTGATTTGGCCCAATGTAAGTGTTGTTTCCCCACTTGGGTCATACATTTGTTGAAACTTCACAGTTGTTGGCCAATATAAACGCACAGCAAATATTGATATTTTATTTTTTATCATTTACTTTTAGACAGATCTACTTATATACTCCTGATGAGTGGGCATATTAGACCCACGAAACGCGTAGAGTTTTCAATACAGATATACCCAATACTATGCTACACAGATGCTGCAATGCTGTCATCATGTGCAATTTGCTGCTATGTTGTTATTTTGTCAATTGTTTTCTACATGCTGTACATGTTTTGTAACTATGCTTATGACTATACATTTATATCGATTGTATGCTTATACTCTACTGATAAATTTTACTTTTTGACTCTTCATGACTATTGTGGCAACCTCATATAAAGTCCCGCCTGGGCGACCATTCTCTTGTCTTTACAAAATTTTAGGGATGGAGATGTACACAATTGCAAGTGCTAGACCAGTTTTCTCTTACTTGAATGAGAGGCAGGACAAAGCTGGCAGGTATATACATTGACATTTATTGGTGTGCAAATTAGTAAAACATAATATGTTACAGAATAAAATAACTCAGTAGACATAAGAGCTGGTAAGTGATGTCCAAGTCCAGGTGAATAAAAACCAGTTATTTTATTCTGAAACATATAATGTTTTTACTAATTTGCACACCAATAAATGTCAATGTATATCCCTGCCAGCTTTGTCCTGCCTCTCATTCAAAGTCCCAAGCCCTCTTTTATTTTTCTGCATATTAGGGATGGAGACGCATGGTAAATCCCCTCCTGCGTTTCATCTAAAGTCCCAAAATCCCCCCTTTTTGTCATTTCTTAAATGTCTTGAAGGAAAAATGTGTGTTATTTGGCAGATGCCTCAACTAGAAACAAGACTCTGCTTGACCTACTAATTACATGCAATACAGAGCTGACTGCAGATGGTAAAGTAAGGGATAACTTGGGAAACAGTTATCACAGGGTAATTATGTTCACCATAAATCATAGGAAAAGAAGACATGAGGGTAGGACAATAACATTCAATTTCATGAGAGCCAACTTTACTAAACTGCTCTTCATACGTCATGACATTAAATGGGAAGAAATTCTAGAAACAAAAAACATGGAGGAAAGATGTGAGTGCTTGCTTTAAGAACATAATGAATTAATGGCATTGGCCAGTGTATTTTAATGGGCAACAAACATAGAAGAACTAAGGTTAAACCTGGGTGGCTGAATTCAAGCATAAAAAGACATAATAAAGAGAAAAAATTGTCCTTTAAAAAAATATGGCCAAGGAGACACTGTCAGTATTCCAACACTACAAAGAATGCAAGAAGAAATGTAATAGCGCGTTTAGGACAGTAAAAATAGACCACAAGAGACACATAGCAGAGCAGAGTATCTCCAAAATTGTTTAAAATATAATAATAGTAGAAAGGCAAGGTCAGAACAGATCAGTCCCATAAAGGATAATCAGGGGAAGTTTGTTACAAGTGACAGGGAGAAGGCAACTGTGTTAAATACATTCTTCTCCTCAGTTTTTACTATGGAAATGGACAGGTAAAATGGACAACACAGTATTGTTAGCAACACAGCCCTGATTGTACCTTTGTGGCTAACAGAAGCCAGTGTTCTAAAATTACTTGACAAAATGAATGTACAAATGGCCAGGATCGGATGGCTTAAACTGAAAGTTTTCAAAGAACTTAGCCAGGTCATTGCTATACTGTTATTCCTACAGATTATTAACTGGAATGATACCAGCTGATACCAGCTAACATGGTACCAATATTCAAAAAATTACCAAGATACATACCTAGAAACTACAGGCCAATCTACAGGCCAATTTGCTAATGAAAATAGTACATTTATAAAGCATTGTTCTTGCCAGACCAACCTGTTACCATTTCATGAGGAAGTGAGCTGTAATCTGCATAGTGTGTGGGTGTTGTGTTTATAGATTTTGCCAAGCCATTTGATACAGTGCCCCATAAACACTTAATTTACAAATTGAGGTCTGTTGTCATTGGCAATTGTGTATGTACTAGGATAGAAAGCTGGTTACAGGAGCGCATTCAAAGGGTGATAAATAGCCTATCTTCTGAATGGTCTGGAGTTATAAGTGGGGCACCCAAGGCTCTGTCCTGAGACCAATTCTGTTTAATTTGTTCTTAAATAACATAGAGATTGGTATAAATAGTTGTACTGATGATAAAAAGCTAAGCAGGGTAATAGCCTCACAACAGGATGTAGCAATTTTACAAGAAGACCTCAATAAACTTGAGGGGTGGGCAACTACATAACATAAGAATTAAAGTTACAAGCTAGGGTGATAACCTCTGGGGAAATTGAGGATGAAAAAGGATCTAGGTGTCCCAGCAACAATGTATCTTGGCCTAAGCAGACAAGGCCTTGGCCTAGGGAGGCACTTCGCAGGGGGCAGCAAAAAAGCTCCCCCACATGAAAAAAGAGCCTACTTCCAAACAAAAATAGTCCCTGCCGGCAGGGCGGTGACACCCGGTCGCATGTCCTAACCACTGGTTGTGGTGTGTGTCACCAGTGCTGAGGGGGCCGTCCGCATGTTGACAGGACGGGCTAGTTGGAATCGGATTAGTCAGCGCCGTCCATGTGATGGTGCTGAGCAATCGGAAGGCCTCTTCTGCTAAAAGTAACAGATGTAGGTGATGCCGCGGGGCTCTATAAAAAGAGTCCATAGCATGAGGAATAGTCCTTTCTGGAGTTGTGGAAAGACCAAGCATGCAGCTAGGATTTATTTTACAAACAAGGTTGCTCTTTATTGAAAACAAGAAGGAACATACAGAATACAACAAAAAGTGTAGCCAGTGTACATCACCACATAGGAGGGGGAACAGGTGTACAGGTAGAAGAAACAGGTATTCGGGGGGGGGGTGCGCCCCAAATAACATAAAAATACACAAACGATACCATGAGCAGAATACAAGAGAGTGTGGGTAATCAAGGCAATAAAAATGACACACAATAGTCTTAACAGTCCAACCAGGGTTGCCAGATTTTCTCATACTTCTGGGGGCAATTCCTATGGATATAGGTGAGTTTGTACAACAGGAGGGCCCCGTTAACCAGGGTATCTCACGAGGCCGTCGTGGGGGGGGGGGGGGGAGGAGAGACCCAGGGAAGGACAATCTCCTTCTTAGCATAGTAAAGTAGCAGTGATATCAGTAAACGAGCATACTTAGACCGTCTAACAGTATCTGGAATGCCCAGGAGTGCCATATCCGGAGTGCAAGTAACTGAGAGCTGCAGGCGAGCATTTAGAATATCAAACACTGACCCCCAGAACTCAGCCACCCGTGGGCATGTCCAGAACATGTGGAAGTACAAACACTCTGCGGTGTGACATTTAGGGCAGATAGCTGATCTGGAAGGTTACATTCTGTGCAGCCTGAGGGGAGAAAATACACCCGATGGAGGAACTTTGTTTGGAGGAGTTTATCCCTAGATGCTAGCACCAATTTGGAACAGTTCCCCAAGCAGTCCTCCCAGTTCTCCCTATTCAGGTCAGGTATGTCGGTGGACCACCGCTTTTTTTTTTCTTTTTTTAAAGCCCGTAGCGTGTGAAACACACTCAAAAGACTTCACCCGGTGCATAAAAAAGTGCACACACACAAACGTGAGGAACACAAAAAGTGGACCACCGCTGCCAGAGATGCTCCAGCGCAGGTGAGTCCGTGGTCAGCAGGGTAGCATAAATGGCCGAGCAGCTAGGATTTCTTACTGTCCTGTTCCAGATATTGAGTGCAAGCTGTTGCCAGAGTTATTGTTTGACCTTTCTTTAGGATATTGGGAATAGGAGTGTATGTTTGGGTCTTGTTAATGTTTATGGTAACGTTTATGTGTAAGAAGCTTTATGTATTTTGATGTACAGTAAAGTTTTGTTTTATGCTTTTTATCAAAACTGCTCTTGGTGTGTCTGTTCATTTTAAATATTCACTAGATATTTTAGTGGTTGTCCAGTATACCTTCATTAAAATTTTTATTGTTCCCACATTTGATATAGTTTGCAATGCCAAGCTGTAGCAAGCAATGCTGGCATACTATTAACATATATTAAAAGAGGCATTTACTCAAGAGATAAAACAATAATTTTACCATTTTACAAAACACTGGTTTGGCTGAATCTTGAGTATGCCATTCAGTTCTCCTCACCAGTCCTCAGGAAGGATTGCTGAAACTGGAGAGAGTCCAGAGAACGGCAACAAAGCTAATAATTAGGCTGGAGGATCTCAGGTTGAGGCAGGACCACACACATTAACACAAGTTATAACCCTTAGAAAAGAGGCACTTGAGAAGAGATGTGATCACAATAAACAAATATGTAAATGGTGATTCTAGCATGGGGAGAAAACTTTTCAGTCTCAGGTTGCTTAAGAAGACACGTAGCCACTCAATGAAGTTGGATGTTTGGATGAGAAGCAGTTTAACTTTAGACTGTGTAGGGGGTTCTTTACTGTTAGAGCGGTGAGGATGTGGAACTCCATTCCACAATCAGTGGTGTCAGTTACAGTGAGGGAAAAAAGTATTTAATCCCCTGCTGATTTTGTACATTTTCCCACTGGCAAAGAAATTATTAGTCTATAATTTTAATGGTAGATATATTTTAAAAAGTGAGAGACAGAATTACAACAAAAAAATCCAGAAAAATGCAATTCATAGTTAGTCAGGTTGAAAAAGTCCATCTGGCTCAACCAATAAAAAACAAAAAAAAAAAACAGTAAAGAAAACCCTCCCATACAATCCCATATATACAATCCTATAATCACAGTTGATCCAGAGGAAGGCGAAAAAAACCCCAGCAAAGCATGATCCAATTTGCTACAGAAGGGGAAAAACATTCCTTCCTGACCCCCCAAGAAGCCATCGGATATTCCCTGGATCAACTTTACCTGTAAATATTAGTACCCATTTATATTATATTATATACACCCAGGAAAGAATCCAGCCTTTTTTAAAGCAATCTAGTGATCTAGCCAGAACCACCTCTGGAGGGAGTCTATTCCACATTTTCACAGCTTTTACGGTGAAGAAACCTTTCCGTATTTGGAGACAAAATCTGTTTTCCTCTAGATGTAAAGAGTGTCCCCTTGTCCTCTGTGTTGACCTTAAAGTGAATAACTCAACACCAAGTTCACTATATGGACCCCTTATGTATTTATACATGTTGATCATATCCTACCCCAATCTCCTCTTCTCAAGAGAGAATAAATTCAGCTCTAATCTATCCCCATAGCTGGGTTCACCCAAAACTGAACTACATATTTCAGATTTGAAAAAAGTTATAAATTGATTTGAATTTTAATGAGTGAAATAAGTATTTGATCCCCTATCAATCAGCAAGATTTCTGGCTACCAGGTGTCTTCTATACAGGTAACAAGCTGAGATTAAGAGCACTCCCTTTAAGGGAGTGCTCCTAATCTCAGTTTGTTACCTGTATAAAAGACAACTGTCCATAGAAGCAATCAATCAGATTCCAATCTCTCCACCATGGCCAAGACCAAAGACCTGTCCAAGGATGTCAGGGACAAGATTGTAGACTTACACAAGGCTGGAATGGTTACAAAACCATCACCGAGCAGCTTGATGAGAGGGTGACAACAGTTGGTGCGATTATTTGCAAATAGAAGAAACACAAAATAACTGTCAATCTCCCTTGGTCTGGGGCTCCATGCAAGATCTCACCTCGTGGAGTTTTAATGACCATGAGAACGGTGAGGAATAAGCCCAGAACTACACGTGAGAATCTTGTCAATGATCTTAAGGCAGCTGGGACCATAGTCACCAGGAAAACAGTTGGTAATACACTATGCCATAATGGACGGAAATCCTGCAGCGCCAGCAAAGTCCCCCTGCTTAAGAAAGCACATGTACAGGCACATCTGAGGTTTGCTAATGAACATCTAAATGATTCAGAGGAGAACTGGGTGATTAGATGAGACCAAAATCAAGCTCTTTGGCATCAACTCAACTCACCGTGTGTCAGATCCCTTCTTGGTAGAGGCCGAAATGCTGAGAGGGCTTCCCTTGCAGCTCGGTGCGAATCACCCCTGCAAGTGGGACAGGAGGTGACGCGTCCCAAGGAGCACTGGATGCTTGTGGAGTGCAGGTAGAGGTTCACAAGGGTATCCGGAACAACTCTCAGGAACTCCAGGGAATCAAGCAATGTGCAGGTAAAAGCCAGGCCGAGGGTCATACACAGGTATCAGTCCAAACAGGCGCCAAGACAAGGGGATTTGAGCAGAAGCAAGTCCGTTGAGCAAGTCGGGATCGGTACACTAGAAGTCAGGCAGAGGGCAAAAAGAGCAGGGATGGTCACACAAGCCGAGGGTCAAACACTGGAGCAGGATCGGATGGTCAGATGAAGCCGAGGGTCAAAGCCAGGAGAGAGAGCAGACAGGTCAGGAACAAGCCGGGTCAAACTGGAATCCAGGAAGTAACAATACACAGGAAACAGGAAGAGCTGAAGACAATCCAGCAATCAGATGGGCTGAGCAGAGTCCTTTTATAGGCCAGTGAATTAGTCTATGGCCTGAGTCCATTGCAGCCATGGGAAGTACTGGCAAAGTTGCCAGTTGCAGCACAGCCATTTCACTTACAATGAGTCTATGGCCTGAGTCCATTGCGGCCATTGGAAGTACTGGCGGAGTTGCCAGTTGCAGCATGGCCGTTTCTCTGAAACCGTGTTTGGAGGAGGAGGAATGCTGCCTATGACCCCAAGAACATCATCCCCCACAGTCAAACATGGGGATAGTCAAAAAGTGTGGGATAAGGCCAAACAGCTGCTGGTTACACTACATATTGCCCAATATGGAATAATTGTACGTACCCTGAATTGTGCAAGCTGGACCAGGCAGGCAGGTGGCGTACTTATGGGGTGACCCACCTTAAACATGTTTTAGTTAATGGGTCCTTACTGCCCTTCTCCCAGCTGAAAACTAGGTTCTCCATTCCTGGGACTATGCTGTTTTATTATATGCAATTACAACATGCTATGCAAGCTCAAACCTCCCTGCAGCATTCACAGTTGTCTCCCACTCCTGTATTCTACCTGATGCAACATTTTACCTCCACTGAGGGCTTCATCTCCAGTTGTTACGCTTCCTTGTTGGGAGCTTATCTGGAGCTGTACCCCAGCAGGGCGTGCGAGAGCTGGAGCGCTGATGTAGGGGAGATTCCTAACGAGCAATGGCAGGCCTTGGAGTCTGTCCGTCTGTGCTCTCTTAATGTGTCTCACCAGGTGTCTCAACTATACATTCTCCTTAGAGTACATCACACACCACTGAGGCTCCACTCCATGGGCATTCGGTCGGATGATCTGTGCAGTAGATGCGGGAGGGGGCTGGGTGATCTGGTGCACTTACTGTGGAGATGCGCGAAAGCTGCACTGGTATTGGTCTGGGGTGCTTTCCACTATTAATAGGGTTCTGGGATTGGGGATTCCTCAGGATCCCAGACAGTGCCTTTTAGGTATATTAGAACACATCGTGCAAGATAAATATCTACACGAAGCAGCGGGGCGGGCCTTGTTTCAGGCTCGTCTACTCATTCTTCGTCACTCGGTGGCCCAGGATCCTCCAACTTATAAGATGTGGTTAGAACAATTGGGCATCACTCTCCGCATGGAGAAATCTATATACCAGCATAGAGGGTCTACAGCTAAGTTTTTTAAAGTTTGGGGAGTGTGGCTGAGTTCTCCAGTTATGTCCCCAATGGAATTGGTCCTGGACCGGCTATTACTTTAGACTAACAGGATTATCCGTGGTCTCACTCCCACGGTTTTGAAGGGACCTGACTAATTTTGTTGTTTTCCTTTTTGCCTTTGTCTTTGCCTTTTTTTCGCTATATTGTTTTTACCCTTTTGTTATGCTGACTAGACAAGTAGAGCTCTAAAGATTGAGGTAGACTCTAACCTATTACAGTACTCTTACTCATTGGCTGAGATCTGTATTTCTTTGTACATATTGCAATGTAATTTTGGCTGTGTATAACGTATCATGTATTTCTGTGTGTTTTCTCAATAAAACTTTCTTTTGATTAAAAAAAAAAATATTTTTTTTTTCCCACACTGTAGAAGTCTCGATAATTTCAAAAAACTTTCAGATGGAAATCTTAGTGAAAACAATATGGAGGGATATGGGAAGTGGTAGAGACATACATACAGTGGGTACGGAAAGTATTCAGACCCCCTTAAATTTTTCACTCTTTGTTATATTGCAGCCATTTGCTAAAATCATTTAGGTTCATTCTTCTTCCTCATGAATGTACACATAGCACCCCATACTGACAGAAAAACACAGAATTGTTGACATTGTTGCAGATTTATTAAAAAAGAAAAACTGAAATATCATATGGTCCTAAGTATTCAGACCCTTTGCTCAGTATTTAGTAGAAGCCCCCTTTTGATCTAATACAGCCAGGAGTCTTTTTGGGAAAGGTGCAACAAGTCTTTCACACCTGGATTTGGGGATCCTCTGCCATTCCTCCTTGCAGATCCTCTCCAGTTCTGTCAGGTTGGATGGTAAACGTTGGTGGACAGCCATTTTTAGGTCTCTCCAGAGATGCTCAATTGGGTTTAAGTCAGGGCTCTGGCTGGGCCATTCAAGAACAGTCACGGAGTTGTTGTGAAGCCACTCCTTCGTTATTTTAGCTGTGGGCTTAGGGTCATTGTCTCATTGGAAGGTAAACCTTCGGCCCAGTCTGAGGTCCAGAGCACTCTGGAGAAAGTTTTTGTCCAGGATATCCCTGTACTTGGCTGCATTTATCTTTCCCTCGATTGCAACCAGTCGTCCTGTCCCTGCAGCTGAAAAACACCCCCACAGCATGATGCTGCCACCACCATGCTTCACTGTTGGGACTGTATTGGACAGGTGATGAGCAGTGCCTGGTTTTCTCCACACATACCGCTTAGAATTAAGGCCAAAAAGTTCTATTTTGGTCTCATCAGACCAGAGAATCTTATTTCTCACCATCTTGGAGTCCTTCAGGTGTTTTTTTAGCAAACTCCATGCGGGCTTTCATGTGTCTTACACTGAGGAGAGGCTTCCGTCGGGCCACTCTGCCATAAAGCCCCGACTGGTGGAGGGCTGCAGTGATGGTTGACTTTCTACAACTTTCTCCAATCTCCTGACTGCATCTCTGGAGCTCAGCCACAGTGATCTTTGGGTTCTTCTTTACCTCTCTCACCAAGGCTCTTCTCCCCCGATAGCTCAGTTTGGCCGGACGGCCAGCTCTAGGAAGGGTTCTGGTCGTCCCAAACGTCTTCCATTTGAGGATTATGGAGGCCACTGTGCTCTTAGGAACCTTAAGTGCAGCAGAAATCTTTTTGTAACCTTGGCCAGATCTGTGCCTTGCCACAATTCTGTCTCTGAGCTCTTCAGGCAGTTCCTTTGACCTCATGATTCTCATTTGCTCTGACATGCATTGTGATCTGGAAGGTCTTATATAGACAGGTGTGTGGCTTTCCTAATCAAGTCCAATCAGTATAATCAAACACAGCTGGACTCAAATGAAGGTGTAGAACCATCTCAAGGATGATCAGAAGAAATGGAAAGCACCTGAGTTAAATATATGAGTGTCACAGCAAAGGGTCTGAATACTTAGGACCATGTGATATTTCAGTTTTTCTTTTTTAATAAATCTGCAACAATGTCAACAATTCTGTGTTTTTCTGTCAGTATGGGGTGCTATGTGTACATTCATGAGGAAGAAGAATGAACTTAAATGATTTTAGCAAATGGCTGCAATATAACAAAGAGTGAAATATTTAAGGGGGTCTGAATACTTTCCGTACCCACTGTATATACATACACACACATACACACACGCACCCATACAGGTTAAATTGGATGGACTAGTGTCTTTGTTCAACCTAGCCATATATGTACTGTAACTATGTGTTAGGGCTGAAATACATAATGTATACATTTATTGTTTTAGCTGTTTTAAAGTTTTTAGAATTTAAAGCATATCCCTATGCAAACCCTTTTGTTTTTAAATTTGGATAGAGTGGAGCAGAGGTTTACCCTCTTTCAAATGTTTATTGGTGTCTATAACCCCCTTTGGGTAGCATGAACCCTACATGTGTCCTAATGCTGTTGTCACCAATAGAAAGAAAAATAAAACATTTTAGAGTTGTCCCAAGAACTTTCAGTGATTTCCTTTAAATTTATGTTGCGTCTCCGGGACAGAAAGTGAAGATAAATGTCCCCTTTCCATCAATCCATTAGTAAAGGAGGACATCATTTACCTGATCTCAAACTGTAAAACTTGGTTTCCTTCTATAGATATGTAAGAGATTGGGTTCATGGTACTTCTCTACATATACTGACTTCAAACTTGACCAAAATATGTCACCTAATACCTTTCTGTTGAATGTCCTCCAAATTCATTCGGAGATAACTTTGAATCCCCTCTTATATACCACTTGCCTTGCTTCTCATAAAATTTGTGCATGATATCTTCTGAATAGTCACACCTTACTTTATTTCCCCTGGTTTGGAAAAAATTACTTTCCAGAGGTCATAGGAATAACTACTCTGAAATTGTGATATAATTATGTCATCTGATATATTAACCCTCTAACCAATTCCACTACCAAACAACCATTATCCTTAAACACCGCACTGGAGAAAATTACCTGTTTATCTAATAACCCACTTGTCTTCTTAGAAGCCAAATCACATTTCTTCCATTCTTCAAAAATTGCCCCAAACAGATTGAACCAATTGGATAATCTCTTACAATCTCCTTGCCCAGAAAAAAACAACAACTATCTACAGCTTATATGCCTACCTACAAACATCATTTAGATTACTCCTGAACAGCAACTGTATCTAATAAATGGACACAAGCTTTCTCTCAGGTATCCAAGAACACCTCCCTAAAGTGGGGTACACACTAGTAGAAAATCTGCCGAAAATTCCCATCCGAGGTAAAATCGTACGATTTTCGGCTAGTGTGTACACAACTTTCAGCAGCCGATGCTGACATTTTCAACGAAAAAAAAAGGAGGAACAAACACCAAAATTTTTATTGTCCGTCCCCAGACGACTAATTTTCGTTTAATGTGTATGCAGTACGTCCGCGAAAAATCGGATACAAAAGACCGCCCATGATCTGAAGTTGCTGACGACCCGGAAGTCTAGGAACAAATGTCCCCAAAAAAAAAAAAAATCGGACGAGAAATTTCGTGAACTCTATGCACTTTCAACTAAAAACGGTTATGACCGCTGAGCATGAGAGAGAAAAATCTGAGGATATTTCGTCCGATTTTCGTCAAGTGTGTATGAGCCTTAACTCTCTATAACGATCTTAGAGAATGATCAAAGCCACAATCATAAAATGATGCTCAGATTTTTTCATCAATCTTACATATCCCCCCTCTTGCTGTCTAAAATGTGGACAACTAAACATAAAGGTATATCATACAATACTCAACTTCATACCTAGTAATACTCCACTTCAACCCCAAGAGAGGCACTTTTTGGCATAAAAGATATCCCTGGTTTTTAAAGGCTGCAAACAACTCGTTACTATTATTTATTTGGTAGCTAAAACAAAAATCCTATACAAGGGGATTTTATAAATAAAGAAACCCAGGTTCAAAAATGCTTTGACATTTGGAAATTATTTATCCAAACCATAGCTATTGAAACCCAACCAACAATCAATAGTGCAGTGTTTTTGATTGTGCCCACCTTACACATCACACCATCAAACAGAGCTTTAGATCTCAGATACAAACAAGTACTGTAAGACTTGTCACTACCACATCATGTCTGGGCCTAGTCTTAAATGATAACAGTTGTCTCCATCCTAAGATGTACCCAGAGAGACATTATCCTTAATAACCAGACCCAGAATAAGTGACATTTTTCACAGGATGCTCAAAGGGTTTCGCAGGATCAAACTGTTGATGAGGTGGGCAGAGGTAAGGCATGAGTACAAGTTTTTTTAATCAGATAAAAATAAGCTTTTCTTGTACCCATCTTGATGAATTTTCTTTTTTTACCACATCCTTCCCTTTATAGTTATTGGAACGAGCAGCACAGCTGCTGCAACTGTTTTCATTATATATGACAATGCATTGATGGATTTCCAACATCTGGTTATTCAGTGCAGCATTCACAGTTTAGTATGTAACAAATTATTTTTGATCCAAGTTGAAATATGATTGCCAAGTTTGGAACAAAGATCCAAGACATCAGAAAGTTGACACCTCTTCAAAGAAAAATTCTTAATAAATTCACAATTTGAGTTATTAGGGTTAAGATTTTTGGGGTTCTATTAGAGGAAATTCCCCTCACTCCCTGCCTGAGTAACAATCATTTTTATTTAAACTTCTATTGCTGTTCGATATTTTCCCTCACTTCCTGTCTAGTAAATTATTGTCACCAAGACAGCCGCTTAGAAATGCTGTAAAAATTCTGGACTTTGAACTGATTTAGAAAAGAGATGGCTGCAGATAAACACATGTAGGAAGATTTGTTTAAGTGAATGTAAACCTGCTCCTATACCCAGTGAAGTGAACAGCCTCAGATGATACACAGAGAACAAACAAATCTCCCTACAGAAGTTTTACTTGTATATCTGCTGTCTTCAGCTTTCCACGCTCTTTAGAAAGTGCAGATCGTACACTGTGTGTGAGCTGTTTGAAGAAAAGACACACACAGCCCCTCCACATAGGCAGAGGAATGAAGAAACATGAAGAGCTGCAGTCTAAATAGACCAGCTCTCTGCTAATCTACCTCTAAGCTCCCTCCCTGTCACAAATTTTCAGCTGCTTTTATCTCCTGTGTTGGAGAGCTTGTCAGACATTATCATGCTGATAACAGAGGAACAGAGCAACAGAAAGACACAGCACTCAGAGCTTTGGAGAGAGATACATAAACACTACAGCTATATGTGCCTACTGTATGTCAGATTTCATGAATGAGGTTTACAACCACTTTAATCCCTGTATATCACCTGAGGCTAGTCAATTCACTGGATAAATGTAAAGGTTTAAAACCACTTTAAAGTAATTTCTAATTTAACCTGCCTCTAGAGGGTTCTTTTAGTGGCTCAGTACAATTACCGTGTCTCTCTTTTAACAGCTGTTGAGCTAAGATATCCCCACACATGGAGTGCATTATTTTCAATGAGTTTGCCAATTCATAAATTTGCATTGTGTGGTGAAGCAATGAAGCAAACCCATTGTTAATGCTACAATACAGAAAGAATAACCTACATGTCATGAGCACGTTTGGCTGCCTTATGTACATTTATAATTACAAGCTGTACTTTGAAACAATGTTTTTGAAAAGATTGCCATGTCAAATCTACTATCTTGGTGGTTTCACTGTTTTGTCATCAACATGAACCCAAGCTTTCAAAATTCTGCATCTGACCCTTTTTCTGTACTAAGCAAAATATTTAAAACATGGCCATCATAACCTTTTGCATTTCTAGTCGAATATATTATAAATAGTCATTTTCAGAACAGATAGGACTTTAGTTTGGGGGCAAATATGATTGGGTGTATACTGTATAGTAGTTATGTAATTGTTTTCCCAATGCAATGTTTGTGCAACCTGATATACTGTATATTGACCACAAAATATATTCAACAAAATCTGCTGACAAAAATTATATAACAGTAGTGCACTTGTCAGGGAAGAAGTCCAAGAAGAACTGGAAAATATGCCAATTCCCAATATGGCACACAAATTCGCGTATGCGCATTAGAGAAAGGCATGCAATGGCGAATCATCAGACACGACGGTTCCCATTGGCGTACGCATAGCGTGCTAATTGCCAGTGTTCACTGGCCTTTATAAGTACATCAGTGGCTATCATAAATTGCAGGATTATCGTCAGTTTTGTATCCTATGTTCCTGTACCTTGTGCTTCTGTTTGATTACCTTGATTACCTTTTACTGACCCAGCTTACCCCTGACCTGCTCTGACTTCTGTCTTGGCTCTGAACCTGGCTTGCTTCACTGACCTGCTCCTTCCTATTCCAGATTGACATCCTGTGTTTGACCCCAGCCTGTTCTCGACTATGCTACCTGCCTCTGCTCCTGACTGACTTGCTCTGTTTGCCTGGCCTGGCTTCTAATGTTGCTCCTGCTTACCCATCTGTCTAAAACCACCAGCACCTATAGAGAACCATTGGCTGTGACCACCTTCTCTACCCGTGGGTGTCCCGCATCTGGTTTCTTTAGGCAGCTTCACCTGCAGGCAATTAAGCTGAGATTAAGATTATCTGACATCATTGTTGTGACCTAGAGCTTCATTTTGGGGAGACATTTTTTATTTATTTTAGGATATAAAGTATATAGTATACACTATATTACCAAAAGTATTGGGACACCTGCCTTTACACGCACATGAACTTTAATGACTTCCCAGTCTTAGTCCGTAGGGTTCAATATTAGGTTGGCACATCCTTTGCAGCTATAACAGCTTCAACTCTTCTGGGAAGGTTGTCCTCAAACTTTAGGGGTGTTTCTATGGAAATGTTTGACCATTCTTTCACAAGCACATTTGTGAGGTCAGGCACTGATGTTAGAAGAGAAGGCCTGGCTCACAGTCTCCACTCAAATTCATCCCAAAGGTGTTTTAATTGGGTTGAGGTCAGTTTCTCCACCCCAAACTCACTCATCTATGTCTTTATGAACCTCATTTGTGCACTGGTGTGCAGTCATGTTGGAACAGGAAGGGGCCATCCCGAAACTGTTCCCACAAAGTTGGGAACATGAAATTGTCCAAAATGTCTTGGTATGCTGATGCCTTAAGGGTCCCCCTCATTGGAACTAAGGGGCCAAGCCCCACCCTTGAAAAAAAAACCCACACCATAATCCTCACTCCACCAAATGATTTGGACCAATGCACAAAGCAAGGTCCTTAAAGACATGGATGAGTGTGTTTGGGTTGGAGGAACTTGACTGGCCTGCATTTTTATTTTAAAACATTCTGCTCCCATTGATTTCAGTGGGACTTGAGCATCAGAATTTCTATGAATTTTGGCAAAACCTGCTCAAACCAAACCCAGGGCAGTTCAGCTCATCACTACTGTCCACATATGATGGAATGTAATGTGAAAAACAATATGTTGGGTGAACAACAGCAAATATGATGATCTAGAGAACATTTAAGTTACTATGAACAGCATATCAACTTCAAAAATACAATACACAACAAGAATCCCTATTGGCATTTTGACAGCAAACAATTGACAAATCTGTTGTTCTCCATGATGGAGAATATTTTTAATTTTTTTTTTTTTTACAAACAAACAATTAGTACAATGTGTGCTTACGGCACTGGTTTTTCAGAGCAATATGTGTTTCCAAAAAAAAAAATTCAGCATTTGCTTTTTTTCTTTGTCAGTCTTTCTAACTGAATCTATATTCAGCCTATTTGAACAAAGCAGACAGTGGGGGAGGAGATGAGTGACATTTGTGTAATTTAAAGGAGTTGTAAAGACAGAAGGTTTTTTTATCCTAATGCATTCTATGCATTAGGATAAAAAGCCTTCTGTGTGTAGCAGCCGCCCCAGCACCCCCTTATACTTACCTGACCTTCATCTCTGTCCAGCGATGTCCAAGAGTCCCTCGGCCACCTGGGACTCTCCCTCCTGATCTCCTCCTCCTCAATTAGCCAATCAGGAAAGGGAGGGGATGGGGCCGAACAGCAGCTCCGTGTCTGAATGGACACACAGAGCTGCAGCTCGGCTCGGGTGGCCCCATAGCAAGCTTCTTGCTGTGGGGGCACTGGACAGGAGGGAGGGGCCAGAAGAAGCGAAGATGGACCCGAGAAGAGGAGGATCCGAGCTGCCCTGTGCAAAACCAACTGCACAGATCAGGTAAGTATAACATGTTTTTTATTTTTTTTTTAAAAAAACCCAAAATACTTTACAAACACTTTAAGCTTTAGCTATTTAACACTGTATACATTTTTCAGGAAAGCAGGTAAATCATATTGAAACCCAAAATCAAAAATGTTTTATATTGCAGCTTACCAACCTTTAAATGTGGTAGCTGCATTCGTTTTTATTTTTTAGCGTTTTTCCTTTATTTTAACCTGGTGATCAAGCCAGTAATGCATGTCTGATCTTAGGGTGGCTCCTCTCTATTGAGAAGCAACAGAGCCGCCCTTGGACAGTAGCATTGTCAACCTCCAGAGTGGTTGTTAGATGCACTAGCAAATTTCGATGGACTAACAAATGAAAAGTAAATTTCAGCTAACACATTTTAGGCAGTTATTGCAACTGTCTTTTTTTTTCTTTTAAGATAAAGGTTTTACATAAATTAATAAAAGCTGACCATTCTACACACCCCTGACAGTGGTAAATGTTTTTTCTCAACCCTCTAACAACCACTTGTGGGGGACAACTTGGTCTGGTAACAAAAGTTGAAATATACCAGATGTACTGGACAAATCAACAGGGGAAAAATCAAAATAAATAACCACCATATTTCAGGATTGGTAAGCTGCATTAAATGCATTTTTTCTTTTGGGGTTCTATATGCTTTAAGTCAAGTAAACATGTAAAAAGGAGCCTAGATTTCCACATGCTGATTGAAAAAAGTGCATACAAAATATTCATATGCATTGTTTCACATTTACCTGACTGAAAAAAAAAAGTTTATAAATAAAAAAAAAATATATATTAATTTTCTTTTAATGTGTAAATTTCAGGACTAGATAGGCAGAAATACAAATCCTTCGGTAGGTAAAAGAGTTCTCTTATATTTATTTTGGCTGTGTATTTTGCTGTTTGCCTAGAGTTAAGATTTTGATATTTTCATAAATATCAGGTTTAAAAGTGAAACACATTTTGCGTGAATTTACATTTTATCTCAGTAGAAATATGATATTTAAAGTTTTAGCATGTCTATGAGACCTTAACAAGGTCACTATTTAAACTCTACAAGAGCTGCGGATATGCATTTTAAGGCGTTATGGTAATTGAAGAGAAAAGAGATGAACTTTGTTTAAGGCTTTACAATGAAGATACTTTATCATTTGCATTTATTAAGCATGATGATGAGCAGAATTTGTTCAGTGTTAACTTAAAAATAGTTCAGCAAAATAAAAGCATGCAAAATAGCCAGGAAGATTTATTTTTAAAATTGTCTCTGGGCAACTGTAGCTGAAGGTGCAGCTTAGTTAAGATAAGTAATGTTTGTTAATCATTTTCTGCCATAAATGATATATTCAAACAGATCAGACGGAGAAAAGGTAGACACTTGCAATAGAAGGATGGCGCTCAGGTGTGCACTTGTGATGGAAAAAGTACAAATGTTGACCTCAGAGAATGGTCTTTGTAATGGGCCTCAAAAGTTTAACCACTTTACGTCCGCTCACAGTAATGCTACTGCGGCAGAGTGGCTCGTTATCGTCTGACGACATAGTATTAACGTCGTCAGACACTCCCCCTTCTGGGCGGCGCTTGCGCGCCGCCGGAGGCCCGCTCCCGCTGTTTTCATTCACAGCGGGAGTCGGGCCAGGGGAGGAGCAGCGGCGATCGCCGCTGCTCTGCCCCGATCGCCGGGGATCTAGTGTGGAGATTCGCCCGCCTGTGTAAACACAAGCGGACAGATCTCCATAGTGACAGGGAGTGACAGATCGGACTGTTCAGCATAGCTGGACATCCGATCTGTCCCTGACTCACTCAGTCACCTCCCTCCCTACACGTCAGTAAGCACCAGGCATACATTAACCCCTCCCTCTCCAATAAAATTAACCCCTTCCCTGCCAGTGTCATTTTTACAGTAACAGTGCATATATATAGCACTGATTACTGCAGTAATGTCACTGGTACCCCCAAAAGTGTCAAAAATGTCAGTCAAGGGTCCGATCTGTCCGCCGCAATGTCGCAGTCCCACAAAAAAAATCGCAGATCGCCGCCATTACGCGTTAAAAAAAAAAACACCAAAAATGACAGAAATCTTTCCCTTTGTTAGTAAACGCAATAACTTTTGCGCAAACCAATCAAAATACGCTTATTGCGATTTTTTTTACCAAACATAGGTAGCAGAAAACAAATTGGCCAAAAATTTTTAAAAAAATTGGTTTTTACATCTTTTTTGGGGGGAATTTCATATAAAAAAATGTTAAAAATATTGTTATTTTTTCAAAATAAACGCTATTTTTTTGTTTATAGCGCAAAAAGTAAAAATCGCACAGGTGATCAAATACCACCAAAAGAAAGCTCTGTTTGTGGGAAAAAAAGGACGTAAATTTAGTTTGGGTACGGCGTCGCACGACCGCGCAATTGTCAGTTGAAGTCGCACAGCGCCGAATCGCAAAAAGTGGCCTGGACGGAAGACAGCAAAATCCTCCGGTGGTAAAGTGGTTAATGAACACATATAATAAAAAATAATAAATCAATAAAAGTACTTTCAAACCAGACCCTGGAGCCTCTGGAGCCTCTGGATCTCCATAGGGAGCTGTGGGAATCCCTGGTGATAATCGTGGGACTCGCAATGACATCAGGTGACTGAGATGAAAAAAAGGTTCATCTGAGTCATTTTCATCTGAGTCACCTGATGTCATTGCGAGTCCCACGATTATCACCAGGGATTCCCACAGCTCCCTATGGAGATCCAGAGGCTCCAGAGGCTTCAGGGTCCGGTTTGAAAGTACTTTTATTGATTTATTATTTTTTATTGTATGTGTTCATTAAACTTTTGAGGCCCATTACAAAGACCATTCTCTGAGGTCAACATTTGTACTTTTCCCATCACAAGTGCACACCTGAGAGCCATCCTTCTCTTCTGTTTAACTGTCTGCATACACCATCCTGTGTTAAGGATCAGGTGACCTTGGCGCACTTGGAGTATAGTCTTCACCAGTTTAAATATCTTTTGGGGGTCATGATACAACATGGAAATTGCATGTAGGACTGGCGCTTGGACTTTGTTTGTGAGACACTTGCAATAGTCTCCAATTCAAACAGCAATAATTATACCATTTTTATAGCAGCATTACATTATATTATCAGAAATAGCTGGGCACATGCTGTTTCTTTTAAAGAAATACAACTTCCAATATGGTATTTAGCTCCAGTAACAACATTTGTAGCATGCTACTCTCAAACATTGGAGATAAAATGTGAGGATAGAATGGAAGGACAGAGAACTGATGTACAGAACTTTTTGATGACTAAATGGATGCATATTTTGGTCCTCTCTTATATTCAAGCCTCATGCAGTGCATTTTGCTGTGGATCTGGTGGATTTCATATGTGAAAACTAATAATAGGCACTCCAAGACACATCCCTCATTAACATGTGATAAATGGATTATTATGGAGGGCAAAGCATCGCCACAAAAAAGGCGGGGGGGGGGGGGGTATGTATACCAGTATAATGTCAATAGGAAAAATACTAAAATAAAAAGAAACTGGTTTGGATACTCAATACCACCCAATCCGCCATAAGTTGAAAAAAGTGATCAAACACTCACTGGATATCTAAAATGTATTTTACTTTTATTGAAAAAATCACACAAAAAAGTCCAGATCAAGGATCCGTACACAATGACATGAAATAAAATGGTACCAAGGACAACACACACACACTAAAAGCATACATACAGCCATCCCCCATCCTCCACTAAGTAATACAATAAAGACCACAGAAGCCACAAAGCAAATACTGATTGTAAGTAAACATAAGGTGCAATGATAGTTGTGTTCAAACTGTAGAATTGGTGGAAACAAATGCTGGCAGTGGTCCCTGTATTGGGGAAAAATTTCCTGTGTAGGAATATATATGGGTCTGTAAATAAAGCTCTCAAGAACTAATCCATAATGATCAAAGAGCAAATGTCTTATCTCCAAACAAGATGCATAAAGTCTCAGGGTTCCTGATTTAGGGTTAATCAGTAGAATAAAGAAGAAATCACCATATGCGTGTGGTCCAGAGGAGGCATAGAGTTCACAAAAGTAACTGGAGTAGGTCTTTTGGGTTATATGTATCCCAGAAGGTGTTGGCAATGAGCTGGATACATGAAAAAGCCTCCCTCGCACATCACAAGTCTGTTAGTCCATAGAAAATCCTTCATGTGAATGACAAAGCTTGATAATACAGAAGCAAGACTGAGATATACTCATCCAAACTGTGAGACTCCAAAGCTGTCCAAAATGAGAGAGAGTTGAACAAGTCCCAAACGTCCATAGATTAACCAGGATCACCAGCCATGAAAGGAGGGGGGGTGGGTTGTTGTGTGAATGCCTGACCGGTTTCGCTGGGCACAGGCCGGCTACTTCAGCTGACCGTCCTTCTCTCTCAGCGGGGAGCGATCGCGGGTCTAACCCGCTACCTAGTGCACTCGCCCCCCAGCACCACTCCCGCGAGCCGACGTGCCCATACGCCGATTCATGCTGCCGAGCCAGCCTACTGTGCAGTATATATGCGGCGGGAGGTGGGCAAGTGGTTAATGGGGCATTATTCTATAATTCTATATTCCATTTTCTACTCCCACATTTCGGCCCCCCTAAAGTCTAAAGGGCAGTAAACTGGCTCCTTGTTTAGAAGGTTCGGAGACCCCTGTTGTATAATACAGTGTATAATGGGGTATATTTATAAAGCATTCACTGCAAGTGTATCTTCCCAGTAGATATGTTTTAAATTACTGTACATTTTTGATGAATGTCACATTCACTGCTTTATAAATATGCCCCTATATCTATAGCTTATGTTGCATTGCCACCATTAACAAGTTGTAAATAAATGAATAAATAAAAGAATAAAGAATGCAGCATGTGTCTTTCACATCCAAAGCAGAACATGTTCTTGTACAAAAGTTTTTTATTTAAGAAAAGGCATAAACATACATCAAAGCAAGGTATGTGCGTACAATGCGAAAAATGGAACATATGAATCAGGTAGCAACAAAACGAGATAAAAAGATAGGGCATAAGCCAAACATAAAACATTGCAAACTCGATAAAGTGAGTCAGCAAAAAGTTATTAGACGGGGACCAAAAGTCCCCCTAGTGGCATATAGTGCAATAAAAACAACAGGAGAAGAAATCCTTGAGTGTTCCATTGATCAGATGTAGGTACGGTCTTAAAGTACCGAGCAAAAAGAGAAAATGGCACAAAGAGACAAAGGAAAAGGAGAGGAAAGAAGAATTGAGAAAAGAAGACAAACAAAAAAAGAGACGACAATAGAAGAAGACTAAGGAGAGGATGGGGAAAAGGAAGGGAGAATGTGTCCCGTGGGGCAAGCGACCGGGGGCATTAAATGGAAAGAAGAGTGGTCTGAAATCTGGAAGGGGCAACATTCGAGATCCAGGGGTCCCACACCGTAAGAAATTTGTCATGAGTATCAGAGGCTATGGCGCTCAATTTTTCATTAATTAAAATATCATTCATACGATTTTTGACCGCCTCAAAACTAAGCAACGGGGTCTTCCAGGAGCGGGCAATCGTCAATTACGTAACTGTAAACAAATGTTGGGCTAACTGACGTTGTTTACAGGTCAGGTCAGGTATAGGTTTACAGAGAAGCGCCTCATACGGGTCTCTCTTCAATGCGACCTGAAAAATATTACGGAGCAAAGCGTAGATCCTGATCCATAGTCTGCGCACCTTGGGGCATGTCCACCAGATGTGCGCCATGGTCCCCTCCTGAGTGCAACCACGAAAACACAAGGGAGAATACGCAGGTATAAATTTAGCCAGTCTAGCTGGGGTATAATACCACCTGTAAAACACCTTGTATGCATTTTCCAGAATTAAGACATTTCGAGAACGTTCCAAAGCAGAACATTTTCAAACGCCGCCTTGACATATGCAACAAATAAAATGAAAACTAACACTAATAATGGTAGGAATGGTAGGAAAAGATATGAAAACATCGCTGATCAGTGGATTAATGCCACATTACGTTGGGGATCATTGGAGCATTGGAGAAAGGCCTCATTACAATGATGGTCAGGGGAAAAAATCCCCCATTTTATTAGTACAAAGGTCCCTTAAATTGTTGGTCAATGAGAGTAAAGCAATTTACAATTCAGCAATTCTTCATCAACCCCATTGGTGGTTGATGAAGAATTTCATAAAATGTCATTCTTACATTAGTGATTTGTGGGAGAATAGAATAGCCCCCCTACACTGGTGGTAAGAGGAAAAAATTCCTTCTACATTGAGGGTCAGTGTAGTGTCCACTTAGGCCCCTTTCACACAGGCTTTCCGCCCGGCGGACTCCATTTTGCTCAGCGGGTTCGATCCGCCGATCCCCGCTGAGCAGGTGGATGACAGGCCCATCTCCACTCTCTGTGCTAAGACAGAGCTGTCAGATCCCCGCTCTCCTCTGTGGGAGATCAGATGAAAACGGACCGCCTGTCCATTTTCATCCGATCCTATGCGATCTGATCCGCCAGACGGATGGAAAATAGGGTTTCCATCTGTCTGGATTTCACGGATAGGATCGGATCAGATAGCGGCAGGTGTCAGCGGAGATGTAACTGCTGACATCCGCCGCTCCATAGGGGTGCATGTAGCATCCGATCAGATCCGCCTGAAAAACTGACCTGATTGGAAAGCTTGTGTGAAAGGGACCTTACATAGAGTGGTATGGTTTTAAAATAGAAGCATTAGAACCACTTTTTTTTTGTAAGATTTCAATCTGTTAGATACATTAACAACAGCAGGGCTGTTTATTCAAGGAGTTATGGAAGCTGGAAATTCATTTGGATTACTAGATGTAGAGAGATCAGTCAAAAAGGGGGTTACTTTTTATCTTGGAAGAACTGACTTCTGTGCTCCACTGTTGGATGAGGAAATCACTTTTTCAAGGCTTTTCCAAGGCTCTTGTAAGTTGAGTCCTTGACTCTGACATGACACATACATTATATTGTCAAAAGTATTGAGGGGCCTGCCTTTACACGCACATGAACTTTAATGGCATCCCAGTCTTAGTCTATAGGGTTCAATATTGAGTTGGCCCACCCTTTGCAGCTATAATCTCTTCAACTCTTCTGGGAAGGCTGTCCACAAGGTTTAGAAGTGTGTCTATGGGAATGTTTGACCATTCTTCCAGAAGTGCATTTGTGAGGTCAGGCACTGATGTTGGACTAGAAGGCCTGGCTCCCACTCTAATTGATCACAAAGATGTTCTACCAGGTGGAGGTTAGGACTCGTACTGGCCAGTCAAGTTCCTCCACCCCAAACTTGCTCATCCATGTCCTTATGAACCTTGCTTTGTGCACTGGTGGGTAGTCATGTGGGAAAAGAAAGGGGCCACCCCCAAACTGTTCCTACAAAGTTGGGAGCATGAAATTGTCCAAAATGTCTTGGTATGCTGACCCTTTAAGAGTTCCCTTCACTGGGCCAAGCTCAACCCCTTAAAATGACCTCCACACCATAATCCCCCTCCACCAAATTATTTGGACCAGTGCACAAAGCAAGGTCCATAAAGACATGGATGAGTGAGTTTGGGGTGGAGGAACTTTGGGATAAATTAGAGCAGACATTGCGAGCCAGGCATTCTCATCCAACATCAGTACCTGACCTCACAAATGCACTCCTGGAAGAATGGTCAAACATTCCCATAGACACACTCCTAAACCTTGTGGAAAAGTTGAAGCTTTTATAGCTGCAAAGGGTGGGGCCAACTCAATATTGAACCCTACGAACTAAGATTGGGATGCCATTAAAGTTAATGTGTGTGTAAAGGCAGGCGCCCCAATACTTTTGACAAAATAGTGTATATGCGGCCTCACTGGACTGGGCTTTTATCTGTGGGGCCGCATATATGCATTTCTGCCTTTGTGCTGGGAGTGCGCCGCACAGTGTGAGACCGGAGTCTCACTGAGAGCCATTGGTCCTGTACTAATGATCGTGACCTGGAACTTCCGATTCTTTAGGTAGGACAAAAAAAAAAGCGAAATGCGCACAATTGTTTCTGGGCTGTTCTATGGGTACAAACAACAAAAAATATACACATATGTGGTATCGGTGGAATCACCAGGAGCAGGATGATTTATTTTTGTTCATCTTTGGTGGTAGGTTATGTTAGTAACTATACATATACAGCTAAATTTAAAAAAATTACATTTTTTTTTTACCATATTAGGCCAGTTTTCCTTTGATAATAATAAAAAAAAAAAAAATCAGGAGATATCCATTACCATTTACCCCCAAATAAATTCCAATTTTTCCTGAAAAAAAAACAAGGTACAATCCACCTGGATGCACAAAGTAATTGTGATGAGATAAATGGTTTTATGAATACATGTCAAAGTTGCAAAATTGCGCTTAGGCATTAATATTTGTTTTACCCTTAGGCATGAAGGGGGTTAAACAGATAACTAAAACCCATCATTTGAAATTGCCATCCTACACAGAAAGTTTGTATTGTACATCCGACCTTTGCCATGAGTTAATGGGAAACAAATGGGAAAATCATTTGACATTTCTTTTTACATTGTTATAGATAGGAGTTTGACTAGCAATAAATTAGAAGAGAAATGTTTGTCATTTTTTAAGAATAATAGGCTTTACAAATGTAGATCAGCACCAAAACCACCTGATATTTATTGAATGCAGATGGTGGAACTAAGTTGGAATTTGCAAAATCTAACAACTATTTTCCCATGATTGAAGTTCTATCTTACATCATCTTTAATGGATCTCTTTCTGAGTTTAAAGTAAGCCTTAGTATTTATTTGCAGAGCTTTATGATGTCCTGTTAACTGATTAAGGATAATTTTCCACTATGGTGGGCATGAGGCTATTTTTTAAATTTTTGTGAACTTCAACATTTATTCTAAAGAAAAATATTCTCTGGCCCAATCATCAGCTAGGTTTTACACACATAAATGTGGCTGCACTAGCCCTGGTGCACATGCCAGAGCTCTTATTAAAACATGTAACAACTGAATCTATGGAGTCACTCACAGTATAAGACACATAGGAACTGATTATTAAAGGCAAATAGGCTGTTCACTTTGCAAGGGATTTTTTTTCTTAATATAGTGAATGCAATCATATGTAAGGAAAAATAAAAAAATATATACTATATTGTCAAAAGTATTTGGACGCCTGCCTTTACCCACCCATGAACTTTAATGGCATCCCAGTCTTAGTTCATAGGGTTCAATATTGAGTTGGCCCACCCTTTGCAGCTATAACTGCTTCAGCAATTCTGGGAAGGCTGTCCACATGGTGTAGGAGTGTGTCAATGGGAATTTTTGACCATACTTCCAGAAGCGCATTTGTATGGGTCAGGTACTTATATTGGAAAGAAGGCCTGGCTCTCAGTCTCCACTCTAATTTATCCTAAAGGTGTTCTACCGGATTGAGGCCAGGACTCTGTGCAGGCCAGTCAGGTTCCTCTACCCCAAACTCGCTCATCCATGACTGAATGGACCTTGCTTTGTGCACTGGTCCAAATAATTTGGTGAAGGGGGATTATGGTGTGGAGCTGTTTTACAGGGATTCTGCTTGGGCCCCTTAGTTCCAGTGAAGGGAACTCTTAAGACGTCAGCATACCAAGACATTTTGGACAATTTCATGCTCCCAAATTGGGAACAGTTTGGGGATGGCCCCTTCCTGTTCCAACATGACTGCACACCAGTGCAAGCAAGCAAGGCAAGGTCCATAAAGACATGGATGAGCAAGTTTGGAGTGGAGGAACTTGACTTGCCTGCACAGAGTCCTGACCTCAACCCAACAGAACACCTTTGGGATGAATTAGAGTGCAGACTGCGAGCCAGGCCTTCTCTACACCATCAATGCCTGACCTCACAAATTACATAGTTACATAGTTAGTCAAGTTGAAAAAAGATACAATTCCATCTGGCTCAACCAATAAAAAAAAAAATAAAAAAACAGTAATGAAAACCCAACCATACAATCCCATATACACAATCCTATACTCACAGTTGATCCAGAGGAAGGCAAAAAAAAACCAGCAAAACATGATCCAATTTGCTACAGCAGGGGAAAAAATTCCTTCCTGATCCCCCGAGAGGCAATCAGATATATTCCCTGGATCAACTTTACCTATAAATATTTGTACCCACTTATATTAAGTACACCCAGGAAAGGATCCAGTGCTTTTTTAAAGCAATCTAGTGAGCTGGCCAGAACCACATTTTCACAGCTCTTACAGTAAAGAAACCTTTATGTATTTGGAGAAGAAATCTGTTTTCCTCTAAACGTAAAGAGTGCCCCCTTATCCTCCGTGTTGATTTTAAAGTGAACAACTTAACACCAAGTTCACTGCATGGACTCCTTATGTATTTATACATGTTGATCATATTCCCCCTTAATCTCCTATTCTCAAGAGAGAATACATTCAGTTCCTCTAATCTTTTCTCATAGCTGAGCTCCTCCATGCTTCTTATCATTTTGGTTGCCCTTCTCTGCACTTTCTCCAGTTCCCAGATATCCTTTTTAAGAACAGAATGAGAAGAGGAACAGGCGCCACTGTAGTAAGCCAAAAGTATTTATTGCACAACATTACATAATAACTTACACATTAGTAAGCTCCAGTCCGTGTAGCAGCATCCCCAGCCGCACGATCCGGCCGTCCACCGGCCCGGAGCTGACGTCACAGGAAGCTGGTCCGAGCAACTGGTAACACCGGAAGCCGCAGTGGAACGCAGGCTACCGGAAATGACGCAACGCGTTTCGGAGCATGCGCACTCGGCTCCTTCCTCAAGCTTAACTACAGGTTTAAGTACGGCAGCCTACAATCAGTTGTCATGGGGATCAACAAAAAGGCGGCGCAATACTCTGCGGGACCGGCTACAAGGCCAGCCTACCGGAGAGCACACGCAACACTTTAGATAATACAATAGGTTATTGGAACTGGGGCTTATTTTGTGTACAAACAACAATTATTAACAGACAATAATACACTTCAAACATATTATAACATATACGTCATCCAAGACAGATGCATATTGACATAACTTTAGCAGAGCCATATTATCTATACAACGAGCAAAAAGAAGGGAAAAGAATAAAAAAATATATATATATATATATGTATATGAATATAAGGAACACACATACATATATATATAAATATAGAAAAAAAGGGCAAAAAAGAAGAAAGAACTACCTCATAACAATAAAAAATACCAAAGGCTCATGAATAGATTCACAAATTTGTGCAATCCATGCCATGTGTTCACAAAGAAAATTCCTTTTCTTATGGTCCATAGAAAATTAAAAAATTAAAAAATTGTTAAAAACACCTTAAAAAGAACTTGTTATATGATTATAGGCATAAAAGTGTGCAGGGTGACTACGAGAAAGCACCTGCACTAAATTTACTTGAAAGAAAAGAAGTTTTTATAAAAAACCATAAAAACTTATTTAATATTAAGATTATATGTATATATGTATACATACATATATATGTGTACTCATATGGTACGTACAAAAAGGGGTAACTGGGGTAAAAGAAGAAAGGGGGACGAGAATGGGAATAGTCAAAAATACATTGACTCATAAGATGGTATTGATATCTAGCTCCTCATTCAGTCCCCCGGGCGCAAGAACATTCAAGGCGTATATCCAGTAGGTTTCCCTACTACATAGGCGCCTGAACCTCTCGGCCTCAGAGGGACCTTTAGGAATAGCCTCAATCACCCAGACATATAGTCCCTCGGTGGACTTATCATGGTGATGGAGGAAATGTCTGGGGACACTATGGTGGTCTTTGCCCTCCTGAATATAGCGTCGATGCTGACCAAATCGTGCTCTAAGGGTCCGTATGGTCCTGCCAACATAGTGCAGGCCACACGGACATACCAAGCAGTATACCACAAATTCCGACGAACAGGTATGGAATTCATTAATTCCATACCTGTTGCCCCCAATCACAAAGTCCTTCTGTCCATGCTTCACGTGTTGGCATGTCAGACGTTGTAGTTTACGACACTGGTACATACCAGTGACGTTAAAGAAGGTTAGGGAAGGGGAAGCATATTTTTGGGATTTTAACTTGCTAGGTGCAATTTTTGTTTTTATGTTAGGGGCCTTTCTATATGAGAAGCGGGGTTTGTCAGGAAGTACTGCTTTTAAATGAGGGTCTTGGAGCAGGAGTGGCCAATGTTTTTTGACCACCCGCTCCATTTGTCGGTGGTGATTGTGAAATTGGGTTGTAAATCTCATCTGTGAGCCTTCAGCTCCAGTCTTAGTACGCTTAGCAGTCTGTGGTACTATGTATTGAGAGAACGCCTGCTCTACGATGGTGTCTGGGTACCCTTTTTCCAGGAACTTATGTTTAAGGGCTGTACCTTGTACTTCATAGTCCGAAGTCTTAGCACAGTTGTGTCTAAGTCTACAAAATTGACTTTTCGGGATATTGTCTAGCCAACGAGGGTGGTGACAACTCTGATAGTGTAACAAGGAATTACCTGCAGTCGGTTTTATGTAATTCTTGGCCAATATGTGCTGGTTGTCATAGTGAAGGTCCAAATCAAGGAAAGCCAAATGGTCAGGATCGACCACAGAAGTGAACCTTAATCCCATATCGTTGTTGTTACAGTGGGAAACAAAGTTCAGAACTTCTGCAGCCTCTCCATCCCAAATAATGACGATATCATCGATATACCATCCAAAGAACACTATATGGGGGGTGTAAGGATTGTTGTTAAGTACATATCGCGTTTCCCAGTGTCCCATGGTGAGATTCGCATACGATGGCTCCCATCGCTGTGCCCGTAGTCTGTAGGTAGTATTCATCATTGAACAAAAAATAATTATGTGAAAGACAAAATAAAGTGGCTTGCATTATGAAGTCTGCCTGCTTCGGATGGATAGTATCGTCCTGACTGAGATAGAACTCTAGAGCCCTCATGCCAACTGCATGTGGGATAGATGTGTACAAGGATTGTACATCTAGCGAAACCCACAGATATGTCGGTTCCCAGGTGTACGGTGTAAGGAGCTCCAATAAATGTATACCGTCCCTGATGTAAGAGGGAAGCTCTTGGACTATGGGTTGTAGGAATATATCTATATACTGCGAAAAGCCACTTGTGATGCTGTCCATCGCAGCAACAATAGGCCTACCAGGAGGATTTGTTGTGCACTTATGCACCTTTGGTAGGTGATAAAAATATGGGGTATGAAAATAGTCCCTGAAAAGAAAGGACATCTCCGTTTTGGAGATGACTCCATTCTTCAAGGCCGTGCTGGCTAAAAGATTCGCCTCAGCCGTATATTCGGGTAATGGATCTCTTCTGAGTTTCATGTATGTATTGCTATCGGATAATAACCGATTTGCCTCATTCACATAATCGTTTTTATTCTGAATAACGATACTACCGCCTTTATCAGCAGGCTTGATGACAATATTAGTGTTGGACAGTTAATTTTAGCATAATTCGTTAGGTCTATGCTTTTACTGTTCTTATTAACTTTTCGCTTGTAAGCGTTCTCTTTGACAGATACCAAACTGACATTTACACCATATTTAATGGTTATTTTATTATTTTTTATATATACTATTTTAACATTTTTTATATCCAGATACTGTTCCATCTCTTTTACTATATTTCCCCCTGTGAGAAACTTTATTTCCTCATGGAACTTCTTAATAGTGTGGAGTCTCACAAGTACTATGTTTTGGACCAATTATATTCTGTCTTCCCAGGTTCACTATTTGTCCCTATAGACAAATTTGTACAAATTTGTACATGAACACTACCACAAATTATGTGCATCTTTTAGGAGATTGGAGAAAGCCATTGATGCTGCCAATAACCATTGGTGGGACCGGTTCTTTTTGGACCAATACCTAGTAGCCAATATTACCCCTAGGGGATTTAGGATTATGAAGGAGTGTTCCTTCTTAGACACCCCACATACCAAGGAATGGCATGCCATCTCCGAGTTCTGTACGAACAAATGGATAAAAATAATTATGGAACAAAGAACCGCCAAATATGACCAAATGGTCCACAAAATACAGATTTTAAGTAATGAGATTATGGATCTTACCACTAAATTACCGAGTAGATGGCTCCGCACCTTAAAACAAAATACAAAAAGAAATGAGGACTACCTAGTCTGTACAAAATTGGGAAAATTTCAGCGTGATTTGGATGATTACAATAGTAATATTGTTTTCTCCTGGAATAACAAACATAAAAATAAGAAAAAATGTACTGATTATCCTGTAGAATCGATTGATCCCACTCCCCCCTCCCATTCCTCGTCCCTTCCTGCCCTTCCTTCCCTTCTAACTATGCATTGCTCACCTCCTCCACGCTATTTACCTCATACGTTTGCTAAGAGGGCAGATATAGGTCATTCTGCCCATCCTAAACACATAAAACCTAAGTTCTGCCCGCTACCCAAAAATAAGAAAACTGATGCTGTACCTACCAATAGCGTGACAAATAATAATAACAACATCACCAATAGTAAAAAAAGTTACCCCCATAAAAAATCCAGTAATTCCAAATATATACAGAAAACTGTTAAAAATACACCAGTATCCTCTAGAGGGCTCTCTCTCTCTCTTCTAATAAAGTATGCCCTGCATCCAGTGCAATGCAGCTTAAATCCCTAGGCAACTGTCTCAGCGTCCCGGCAGGTACCGGTACACGAGACAATGCCCCCACTCCAGCCGTTTTAGTTGACCAGGATATCCCTATACCTATACCTATCCATGTCTCAGGCCCCTTCCCCTGGTCACCCGTCTGTGGAGCGTTCCTCTGCCATACAAACAGATGGTATACCAACAACCAATACTGCGGTCCCTTTTTTAGTGTCAGGACCTCTTCCCAAACGTCTAAAGAAAAGAAAACTCGGCGCAGAGGACATAGGGGAAGAGGAAATAGATCTAAATGCCCGAGTCAGGAAAATAAGATGCCAACAGTGAAGATTTTTAATTTATCTACATGTGAACTTACCACTTATGATCAGGCTATACTTAGTCGTGGCCTTACCTTCGCCCCTACCATTAAGCCTAATCCGTTCCAAATATTTAAGGATTTGAATAAGTTTATTCGCAACCTCACGTTAAAGAGACATTTTTCTTTAAAATCATCTAAAGTGTCTCTTAACAACGATACTGAGTGTGCTTCGGGCGCCCAGCCACCAGGCCAGCCATCGAGTGTAGACACTGAAGTGGCTTTGGCCATGTTAGAAGAGTTGTATATAGAGGGGAATGCATCTTGGGAGGGACAGAATGAGATTGATGGGGAGGAAGTCTTATTCACTCAGCATCTCCTCAGTTCTCCCCCCATGAGGCATACGCATTTAAAACCTAAGTCCAATTTCTATCCGACACATTCAAAAGGCCCCTGTATAGAAACTTTTTATCGCATTGTATATTCTGACCTGTTGGATATGTGCAAAAAAGCCAAGAAAAGTAATAATGGAAAATATGGTTGCAATTTAAGTAAGGTGGAAAATATGGCCCTAAAAACATTAATGTCCAACACTAATATTGTCATCAAGCCTGCTGATAAAGGGGGTAGTATCGTTATTCAGAATAAAAACGATTATGTGAATGAGGCAAATCGGTTATTATCCGATAGCAATACATACATGAAACTCAGAAGAGATCCATTACCCGAATATACGGCTGAGGCGAACCTTTTAGCCAGCACGGCCTTGAAGAATGGAGTCATCTCCAAAACGGAGATGTCTTTTCTTTTCAGGGTCTATTTTCATACCCCATATTTTTATCACCTACCAAAGGTGCATAAGTGCACAACAAATCCTCCTGGTAGGCCTATTGTTGCTGCGATGGACAGCATCACAAGTGGCTTTTCGCAGTATATAGATATATTCCTACAACCCATAGTCCAAGAGCTTCCCTCTTACATCAGGGACGGTATACATTTATTGGAGCTCCTTACACCGTACACCTGGGAACTGACATATCTGTGGGTTTCGCTAGATGTACAATCCTTGTACACATCTATCCCACATGCAGTTGGCATGAGGGCTCTAGAGTTCTATCTCAGTCAGGACAATACTATCCATCCGAAGCAGGCAGACTTCATAATGCAAGCCACTTTATTTTGTCTTTCACATAATTATTTTTTGTTCAATGATGAATACTACCTACAGACTACGGGCACAGCGATGGGAGCTAATTTCGCTCCATCGTATGCGAATCTCACCATGGGACACTGGGAAACGCGATATGTGCTTAACAACAATCCTTACACCCCCCATATAGTGTTCTTTGGACGGTATATCGATGATATCGTCATTATTTGGGATGGAGAGGCTGCAGAAGTTCTGAACTTTGTTTCCCACTGTAACAACAATGATATGGGATTAAGGTTCACTTCTGTGGTCGATCCTGACCATTTGGCTTTCCTTGATTTGGACCTTCACCATGACAACCAGCACATATTGGCCAAGAATTACATAAAACCGACTGCAGGTAATTCCTTGTTACACTATCAGAGTTGTCACCACCCTCGTTGGCTAGACAATATCCCGAAAAGTCAATTTTGTAGACTTAGACACAACTGTACTAAGACTTCGGACTATGAAGTACAAGGTACAGCCCTTAAACATAAGTTCCTGGAAAAAGGGTACCCAGACACCATCGTAGAGCAGGCGCTCTCTCAATACATAGTACCACAGACTGCTAAGTGTACTAAGACTGGAGCTGAAGGCTCACAGATGAGATTTACAACCCAATTTCACAATCACCACCGACAAATGGAGCGGGTGGTCAAAAAACATTGGCCACTCCTGCTCCAAGACCCTCATTTAAAAGCAGTACTTCCTGACAAACCCCGCTTCTCATATAGAAAGGCCCCTAACATAAAAACAAAAATTGCACCTAGCAAGTTAAAATCCCAAAAATATGCTTCCCCTTCCCTAACCTTCTTTAACGTCACTGGTATGTACCAGTGTCGTAAACTACAATGTCTGACATGCCAACACGTGAAGCATGGACAGAAGGACTTTGTGATTGGGGGCAACAGGTATGGAATTAATGAATTCCATACCTGTTCGTCGGAATTTGTGGTATACTGCTTGGTATGTCCGTGTGGCCTGCACTATGTTGGCAGGACCATACGGACCCTTAGAGCACGATTTGGTCAGCATCGACGCTATATTCAGGAGGGCAAAGACCACCATAGTGTCCCCAGACATTTCCTCCATCACCATGATAAGTCCACAGAGGGACTATATGTCTGGGTGATTGAGGCTATTTCTAAAGGTCCCTCTGAGGCCGAGAGGTTCAGGCGCCTATGTAGTAGGGAAACCTACTGGATATACGCCTTGAATGTTCTTGCGCCCGGGGGACTGAATGAGGAGCTAGATATCAATACCATCTTATGAGTCAATGTATTTTTGACTATTCCCATTCTCGTCCCCCTTTCTTCTTTTACCCCAGTTATCCCTTTTTGAACGTACCATATGAGTACACATATATATGTATGTATACATATATACATATAATCTTAATATTAAATAAGTTTTTATGGTTTTTTATAAAAACTTCTTTTCTTTCAAGTAAATTTAGTGTAGGTGTTTTCTCGTAGTCGCCCTGCACACTTTTATGCCTATAATCATATAACAAGTTCTTTTTAAGGTGTTTTTACCAATTTTTTAATTTTTTAATTTTCTATGGACCATAAGAAAATGAATTTTCTTTGTGAACACATGGCATGGATTGCACAAATTTGTGAATCTATTCATGAGCCTTTGGTATTGTTTATTGTTATGAGTTAGTTCTTTCTTCTTTTTTGCCCTTTTTTTCTATATTTATATATATATGTATGTGTGTTCCTTATATTCATATATATATATATATATATATATATATATATATATATATATATATATATATTTTTTTTTATTCTTTTCCCTTCTTTTTGCTCGTTGTATAGATAATATGGCTCTGCTAAAGTTATGTCAATATGCATCTGTCTTGGATGACGTATATGTTATAATATGTTTGAAGTGTATTATTGTCTGTTAATAATTGTTGTTTGTACACAAAATAAGCCCCAGTTCCAATAACCTATTGTATTATCTAAAGTGTTGCGTGTGCTCTCCGGTAGGCTGGCCTTGTAGCCGGTCCCGCAGAGTATTGCGCCGCCTTTTTGTTGATCCCCATGACAACTGATTGTAGGCTGCCGTACTTAAACCTGACTTCAGGTGGCGGTCTCTTACGCTTGAGGAAGGAGCCGAGTGCGCATGCTCCGAACCGCGTTGCGTCATTTCCGGTAGCCTGCGTTCCACTGCGGCTTCCGGTGTTACCAGTTCCTCGGACCAGCTTCCTGTGACGTCAGCTCCGGGCCGGTGGACGGCCGGATCGTGCGGCTGGGAATGCTGCTACACGGACTGGAGCTTACTAATGTGTAAGTTATTATGTAATGTTGTGCAATAAATACTTTTGGCTTACTACAGTGGCGCCTGTTCCTCTTCTCATTGCTTACCTTGTACATGCATTCTTATTTGTATTACATTTGTATTTAACCCCCTCCCGCTTGGCCTGTTGTAATATGATGGCCAAGCGAGAGCCCTGTTATCCTGGGAGGACATCATATGACGTCCTCCCAAGATCAAGCCTCGCGTGCATGCCATGGGCTATGCTCTGGCACAATCTGTCACCTGCTGTATCCACCAGACACAGCCGATTACAGATCACTATACCGGCCCGCTGCCGGTACCATGTGATCGATGTGGCCAATCACAGCAGATCACATTACAATTGTACATAATGAAAGGCTTTGATTCATGTCTTTCACTATGTAACATTGTGATGAGATTGTGATTGGTCACAGTGATCACATGGTAGCGGCAGCGGGCATGATCACCTCCCCAGAATAGTACAGCGTTACTATGCTAACACTGTATTGCTCTGGTCACTGTATGTAAAAAAGAAAAACAAAATCGAAAAAAGTGAAAAAAAATATGTAATAAGAAAGAAAAAAATATTTTGGGTGAAAAAAAATGATTATTATTATTTTTTTTATAGTGTCACCAGTCAGGGTCCCTAATCACTGCCACACCATTTATATGATGATGCTATACTGCACTGGTAAAAGTATGTAGAAAATTACATTTATTATAAAAAAACATTTATTTTCTTTATTTTCCAAAAAATTGTGACAAAAAACTTAGAACTTCAAAACTCACAATGCTTCCTATTAAAGACCTTGGACTGTCTACTTTCCAAAAAGGGGTTTCTTGTGCATCATCTTTAAAATAGGCTTCCTTCTGGAACAACAGCCATGCAGACCAATTTGATGCAGTGTGCGGCGTATGGTCTGTGCACTGACAGGCTGACCCCCCACCCCTTCAACCTCTGCAACAATGCTGGCAGCACTCATACATCTTTTTCCCAAAGGCAACCTCTGGATAGGATGCTGAGCACATGCATTCAACCTCTTTGGTCGACCAAGGTGAGGCCTGCTCTGAATGGAACCTGTCCTGTTAAACCGCTGTATGGTCTTGGCCACAGTGCTGCTGTCATGCCTTCAGCCTAAGAAAATAATTCATGTTATTGAAACTTGCAATACCGATATTGTCCACAAGATGCCACTGTGACAAAGACTATTGATGGACAGTACTCAATGGTATTTCTTGCTCTCTACCACTGGGTATTAGCTCCACCTCTCTCTGCAAAATCTCCATTTTACACCTCATGGACAAGCCAGGCAGCATCTCATGTTCCTGTGGGAGATTCCTGAACCCTTCTAGAAAGCATCGCTGGTATGCCTATGAACTGTTAGCTATATACTCAGTGCATATCTTGTTTATGTTTATATACTGATTGTATGCTTTATCTATTTATTTCCAGTTTCACCTATTCTCAATCCTATTTGCATATCCATTCTATCTGACTTAAATCCTGTTCCAAGTGACCACCATTCTTTCACTGGAAAAAAGGCTAAAGTTACAAAAAGACTGGTTATTATAGGATTGAAGGTTTAACTGTATGTTGAGCTGCACACACGCCTGGGGCATACGTGTAGTCAGAACAGAACAGCTGCAGCTCCTTTTCCGGGTCTTGGCAATCTTCTTATACAGTAGCCTAGTCCATCTTTATGTAGAGCAATCATTTTTTTTTTCAGATCCTCAGAGAGTTATTTGCCATGAGGTGCCATGTTGAACTTCCAGTGACCAGTATGAGAGAGTGAGAGCGATAACATCACATTTAACACACCTGCTCCCCATTCACAACTGAGACCTTGTAACACTAACGAGTCAAATGACACCGGGGAGGGAAAATGGCTAATTGGGCCTAATTTGGACATTTTCACTTAGGGGTGTACTCACTTTTGTTGCCAGTGGTTTAGACATTAATGGCTGTGTGTTGAGTTATTTTGAGGGAACAGCAAATTACACTGCACTCTCACTACTTTACATTGTAGCAAAGTGTAATTTCTTCAGTGTTGTCACATGAAAAGATATAATAAAATATTTACAAAAATGTGAGGGGTGTACTCACTTTTGTGAGATACTGTGTGTGTATATATATATATATATATATATATATATATATATATATCATAGCTTGTGGACACTATATCTTTCCTGCAGAATAAATAATATATGCTGATTTTGGTTATTTTACCAAAGAAATTTAACATTTTGGCCTAATATTATGAAGAAAGATTATTTAATTGAAAAATATTATAACAGAAACAAACAAAAACACGTTTATCATTCAAAGTGTGACAGCGCTGAAAGTTGAAAATTGGCCTGGGCAAGAAGGTAAAAGTGTTCCGCATTGAAGTGGTTAAATTAGGTGAATCCTTAACCACTTAAGCCCCGGAAGATTTTACCCCCTTCCTGACCAGGGGGTATTTTGCGATTCGGCACTGCGTGACTTTAACGGACAATTGCGTGGTCGTGCGACGCCGTACCTAAACAAATTTGACGTTCTTTTTTTCCCACAAACAGAGCTTTCTTTTGGTGGTATTTGATCACCTGTGCGATTTTTTGATCATGCGCTATAAACAAAAAAAGAGCGTAAATTTTGCAAAAATAACAATATTTTTCATATTTTTTTATATGAAATTCCCCCCAAAAAAATGTAAAAATCAAAATTTTTTAACATTTTTGGCCAATTTGTTTTATGCTACATATGTTTGGTAAAAAAAAATCGCAAAAAGCGTATTTTGATTGGTTTGCGCAAAAGTTATCGCGTTTACTAACAAAGGGAAAGATTTTTGTCATTGTTGTTGTTTTTTTAATGCGTAATGGCAGCGATCTGCAATTTTTTTTGCAGTACTGCGACATTGGGGCGGACAGATCGGACCCTTGACTGACATTTTTGACACTTTTGGGGTTACCAGTGACATTACTGCAGTAATCAGTGCTATACATATGCACTGTTACTGTAAAAATACACTGGTAGTGAAGGGGTTAACTTTATTTGAGAGGGAGGGGCTGTGTGTGTCCCTAGGGGCGTGATTCTAACTGTGATTGGCTGTGGCTTGAGCTGTAGGAACAATGATCAACGGTCCTACATAGAACCGTATGATCAGTGTTTCTACACAGGGGAGAATGACATGCGGCTTGTTTACACTAGCCGCCTGACTTTCTCCCTCTCCACCGACGATCGGAGAGTGACCGGCGGACATTGGGTCCGCCGGTCACACGCGCAGGGGGGTCCGTGACCGCGCAGGAGCGGGAGCGCGCCTCCAGCGGTGCGCGCTCGCTCCCCAGAGCCTCACAGGCTAGTGACGTATATATACGTCACTTTGCCTGTGAGGGGCTGACCGCCGCAGTATATCTACTTGCGGCGGTCAGCAAGTGGTTAAAGAAATATGTATCATGGGCTAGGTTCAGGGGTTTGATATACGGGTTACACCAGGTGGGATAGCTTCAATTTTTAAGTGTGAAACTGCAGTGAAAGTTTTTTGATACTGAACGCGCCTGCACCGGAAGTGACGAGCAAGGAATTCTGGGACTCCGACGTCACCGAAGAGGACACGAAGAGGACACGCTCTGGCTTCAGCTGCCCACACCTGAGATGGCAGCACTGGACAAGACATTTTCAAGGTAAGTATTTCTTCTTACAGGTAAGTGAAACAGGGACATTTCAGAGGCTATCGTTGCTTAAATGCACTAGCCCTGACTCTCCCGGGGGTATTTTTAGCTTAGATATTTTTTTTAGCCCGGAACTCCGCTTTAATGACCAGGCCATTTTTTGCGATTCGGCACTGCGTTACTTTATCAAAAAATTGCGCGGTCGTGCAACATTGTACCCAAATACAATTGATTTTCCTTTTTTCCCACAAATAGAGCTTTCTTTTGGTGGTATTTGATCAACTTTGCGGTTTTTCGATTTTGCGCTATAAACAAAAAAAGAGCGACAATTTTGAAAAAAACACAATATTTTTTACTTTCTGCTATAAAACATTCCCAATAAAAAAATTTAAAAAAATTATTTTTTTTTTATCAGTTTAGGCCAATTTGTATTCTGCTAGATATTTTTAGTTAAAAAAAAAACAAATCCCAAAAAGCATATTTTATTTGGTTTGCGCAAAAGTTATAGCGTTTACAAACTACGGGATAGATTTTTATTTATTTATTTTTTTTTAAATAAAAATGGCAGAGATCAGCAATATTTAGAAGGACTGTGACATTGAGGCGGACGGATCGGACCCCTAACTGACATTTTTAACACTTTTTGAGGACCAGTGACATTAATACAGTAATCAGTGCTAAATGTTATGCACTATTACTGTATAAATTACACTGGCAGGGAAGGGGTTAACACTGGGGGTGATCAAAGGAATTAATGTATGCCTAAATATGCTTACTGACTGTGTGGGGGGGCTCTGTGATAGGCACAGAGAGATTGGGGTTTCAGCTTAGCTGAAACTCCTGATATCTCTGCCTGTGTGACAGAAGACTCGCCTGCTTTGTTTACATAAGCAGGCGGGTCTTCTGTCAGTTTCTCTGAAGATTGCAGGAGGCCAGCGACAATCAGCGGCACTCTTCCTGTGCCCCGCCTCCCGCTGTGTCTATACACAGCGGGAGCATGGCTCTGGCGGCGCGTGCGTGTGCCGCCAAGATCGTGTGAACAAAATCATGTAGATATACATGATTTTGCGCAGCCTAGCCGACCTGACGCAGTATATCTGCGGTGGGCGGTCGGCAACTGATTAAACACTGAATGCACTAAATGGTAAATATCACATTACCTGCTTTATAAATATACCCCTTAGTGATGCTGAAAAGTTATAAAAGTGTCAAGCAGCATTCAAAATGACTGGGTCTTTGGTTTGATACAGACCACAAAGTAGTTAATGATAAATCAAAAAAAAAATAGATACAATCAACTGGGTTTATTATATGCATAGTAATAAAAAAATAAACCCTTTTCTACATTTGATCCATAAATAAAACCTTCTTACATATGATTTCAATCCAAAAGGCCAAATTCTACTTTTAGCTACAACAGTCTAGCCTACTTTTAGGTTTTATATGCTTTATTTGCATTTGGTGGGTGATGTGGTTGACTAAATAACCTGGTCCATCTCCAGCCTTGAGTTCTTGCTTTATTGCTCTGCCTGCACCACTGGGAACATATTGTACATTGTAGAACCTCAGTTAAGCTTTTGAATTCCTTTGTAGTACTGTATGGTGTCAGTAGGTGACTGTCTCTTCCCATGCCAGCTAAACAGTGTCTGTTGGCCACTTAGCTAAGTTCCAGTAATCTTTATCTCAACTTCATATAAATTGTACTAATTATCCATGTTACCTGCATTACATTTTTCCCACATACAGTACATACACCCTATCTACCTAAGGTATTGCATATAATGCTCAAAAAATTAAAGGAACACTTTGAAAACACTTTGAAAAAAATCTCATGCTGGATATCTATACTGATATGGACTAGGTAAATGTGTTAGGAACGAAAGGATGCCACATCGTTTAATGGAAATGAAAATTGTCAACCTACAAAAGGGCTGAACTGAAAGACACCGCCAAAAATCAAAGTAAAAAAATGATGGAGCAGGCTAGTCCATTTTGTTGAAATTTCATTGCAGCAATTCAAACTGGTTCTTAGTAGTTTGTATGGCCCCCAGGTTCTTGTATGCATGCCTGACAACGTTGGGCACGCTCCTAATGAGATGACAGATGGTGTCCTGGGGTATTTACTCGCAGATCTGGACCAGGGCATCACTGAGCTCCTAAACAGACTGAGGTTCAACCTGGCAATGTTGGATGGACCGAAACATAATGTCCCAGAGTTTTTCTATTACATTTAGGTCAGGCGAGCATGGGGGGCCATTCAGTTGTATAAATTCCTCCATTCTCCAGGAATTGGCTGCATACTCTTGCCACATAAGGCCGGGCATTGTCCTTCACCAGGAGGAACTCAGGACCCACTGCACCAGCATAGGGTTTGACAATGGATCCAAGGATTTCATCTCAATACCTAATAGCAGTCAGGGTGCCATTGTCTAGCCAGTAGAGGTCTGTGCATCCCTCCATGGATATGCCTCCCCAGACCATCACTGACCCACCACCAAACAAGTTGTGCTGAATGATGTTACAGGCAGCATAATTGTAACGGAACAGGACATCCCTGACTGGGTACCTCCGTTGACAGGTTCTCCTAGTGCTTCCCGAGGGCTCCAAGCACTCCACCAGACACCGTAACCACTTCAGACCCCACGAACTGCCGCAGCTTGGTTAGGGTCTCGTTGTCTCCTACCCACCCTGGACCTACGACAAGGCTCCAGGTTCCCGTGGGTAAACCTCTCTTTCCCCAGAGAGTGCAGCAGAACAAGCTCTTATACAAGCTCTTACAAGAGCTTAGTGATTATCTAAGGGAGTATGGAAGACCATAACAATCCCTTGTAGCATATTCCCCCAATAAGAGACAGGACTCTAGATTGAGGGTGAAGTAACTCTAGAACAACTTTATTGAACAAGAAACAGACTTATATACAGTTTTCACCCACAAGGTTACCACCCAGGTGGACCTTGTTGAAGACTGAACGTGAGATTCACAATCCAATAGGAACATGGTTTTACACTTCCATGCAGTGTACACAATCCCTCCCCTCTGGCTGATTACAGTAGCATATGCAGATCAAAATGTATACAGGAACTAAACTAATTATCTAGTCATCTGGACAGAACAATGTGAGGTCATTAACATTTAACAATGGAACAGACAGGTAAACTTTAACACAATACACATTCCCTCCCAATACACAAACAATAGGGAAGTCTGCGAATGACAGTCTTTGTGTCTCTCTCACAGCCAAGCATGGAATACACTGTGTAAGGTGGTATTAAATCTTCATATTTCTATATGAAGATTTTGCTGACAAATATTGAAGCAATCCAAATAATTACTTATCTGTCTTACACTCATAGTGACGGTTAGTACCGTCACAATAATGTTCTCCACGGCTTCTCCAGAACCTTTCACATCTGTCACATGTGCTCAGGGTGAACCTACTCTCATCTGTGAAAAGCAAAGGATGCCAGTGGCGGACCTGCCAATTCTGGTGTTCACTGACAAATGCCAATCAAGCTCCACGGTGTCGGGCAGTGAGCACAGGGCCCACAGGCCACCCTCTTGAAGTCTGTTTCTGATTGTTTGGTCAGAGATATTCACACCAGAGGCCTGCTGGAGGTCCTTTCGTAGGGCTCTGGCAGTGCTCACCCTGTTCCTCTGTGCACAAAGGAACAGATAGATACCAGTCCTGCTGATGGGTTAAGGACCTACTATGGCCCCGTCCAGCTCGCCTACAGTAACTGCCTGTCTCCTGGTATCTGCTCCATGCTCTTGAGACTGTGCTGGGAGACACAGCAAATCTTCTGGCAATGGCACGCATTAATGAGCCATCTTGGAGCAACCTAGATAGGGTCCAGGTATTGCCTCATGCCATCAGTAGTGACAAGGACCCTAGCCAAATGAAAAACAGTCAGAAAAAATGAGTAGGGAAAAAAAAAAGTGGCCTCCATCTGTAAAACCCATTCCTGTTTTGAGGGTTGTCTCATTGTTGCCCATCTAGTGCACCGGTTGTTAATTTCATTAACACCAAAGCAGCTAAAACTGATTAACAACCCCCTCCGCTACTTAACTGACCAGATCAATATTCCAGGAGTTTAATTAAGTACTGCTGTACTCTGATTAAAAAGTGTTCCTTTATTATTTTTGAGCAGTGTATGTCAAATAAGTTAATTTGCTTTAGAAGCTTGCTATATAAATGTGAATGGTTGTCAAGTTGGTGAAATAAATGCAAGATTTCCCTATATCCATCATTTTACATTGAACTACATCATTCATACATTTTGAAAGCCAATATTTTTAATTTGCATGGAGTGTGTTGAGAGATTTTACACTCTCCACTGGGTGCAGGAAGTTTTTAGGTCTCCAGTTAAAGTGTATCTATAACCAATAGGAAAAAGTAAACCCTTCCTCCATTTGGGCTTTCTGTGTCCTTTTGGAGGGGATTCCCTTCACACAGACCCAACAGGAAGTGTAAAAAAAACTTTCCAAAATGAGGGGGAATCCTACCTCTTAAACAGTTGTGACCAGAGTAGGTATACCCATTAGAAGATTTCCCATCAAATCTGTTTGGGCAACAACCATAACATTTTGGATTCCCCATCACTGTCTGCCATGGTGGCAATAGGTGAATCTCCCCAGTAGAGAAAAAGACAGTAGTAAAAGTCATATCTAACCCTTTTCTAATTTACCCAAAATGAAATACGCATATTTGCTTTAGATATCCTTTAATTTGAACATATATAGAATACAGAAATATAAGATCCAAGCATTGCCAGACACCTATTTCCATAGTCTTTGGCCAGTGATTTTCTGACTGAATTTTATGCCAGTTTAACAAATCTCCATACTCTTCAATATTTTATTCCTGTTGAAGAAGAAAGAACTTTTATAAATGAATTAATAACATGTAAATGAATAAAAAAACAAACATCTTAGCCCCATTTTCACATCCTAGCCCCACTTACACATCAAATTTCTCCTTCACATTAGGGTCCGCTCTTCTCATCTGAGCCTCAAAGCAGAAGTAAACCCATCGATTTTCAAAAGCATCGTTTCAAAAGCAGTTACATTTCCGACACATGTCACATTGGTTGTGCTCTCAATCAAACTGTTAAGGCATCAAATGACTGGTGTCATAATTGATCACCTGTGCAGCATCATGACAGTTGAAGATTAAACAGAGGCCAAGATGGCAGCTTCCTTGGATAAAAAAAAAAGGGAGGAAAGGAATGGGGAAAGGAGAGGGGGAAGGGGAAGAGGAAGGGGGGGAAGGGGGAGGGGAGAAAGAGAGAGGGAGGGGAGAAAGAGAGAGGGAAAACAGATGACCTTTATACCACGGAATATATGTCCAATTCCTTGTGTAACCCATGGGGGAAAGTGTGTTAAGCTTGTAAATCCAGAACGTCTCTCTCTTGCAAAGCAAGGAGAGACGTTCATTATTGGTAAGGGTACCCTTAGGAACAAATTCAATGGCCCAAACTTTCAGGTCTTTCACATTACCATTGTGATGGGTGGCAAAGTGGCGGGGAACACTATAGGGCACTTTTCCATTTTTGATGGTCAATCCTTGAACAATAGCCCTACGGTGCTCGCCTATCCATGTACGTAAATGGCGGATAGTGCGGCCCACGTAGAGAAGGTTACACGGACAGTGCAACATATATACCACAAACTGTGTGGAACACGTGATGAACTGGCGGATGGAATAGCTGTTGCCAAGTGTATCACAAAACGAATTGCGCCCATGGTTAATGAACTGACAAGTGGGGCAACTTATTTTCCTACATTGGAAGGTGCCCACTCTATCATTAAAGTAGGACCTAATGTCCATGGTTCTCACCTCCATGGGTCTATTTACTTTGCTGGGGGCAATGTTGTTTTTGATAGTGCGCGCCCTCCTATAGACAACCTGAGGGGCCAAGGGGAGGTGGGGACCTAATCTGGGATCGGAACGTAGCATAGACCAGTGTTTTTTGATGATATGGGTGATCTGTTTATGATTATTATTAAAACCGGTAATGAATCTGGCTTGGTGAGTGGCTTTAACCCCTGAGGAACTGGCCTCTGAAATGCCAATGGGAGATAATTCCATACAAGTTGAAAAAGCTGTATGTATCAGATCCTCAAGGAAACCTTTTTCTAGAAACTTTTTCTTCATAAGTTGACCCTGGGCCACATAGTCCTCCAACCGGGAACAGTTCCTGCGAAGCCTCAGGAACTGTATTTTCTTCCAAGAAGGGTGGTGGCAGCTCCCAAAATGTAAGTAGGAGTTGCCAGCCACCGGCTTGTAATGGTTTAGAGTCACAATCACGCCATCGGCGTGAGTGAGCTCCAAATCTAGGAAGATCAGACGCACAGGGTCAATTACATGTGTGAAGGTCAGGCCAAAGGTATTGTTGTTGCAATGGTCCGCAAAAGCCTGAAAAACGTCCAAGTCTCCGTCCCAAATGATAAGCACGTCATCTATGTAAGGGCCAAAGTAGACTAAATGCTTAGAAAAAGGGTTGTTGTGCCAGATATTAAATTCCTCCCAAAAACCCATGGTGAGATTGGCATAGCAGGGTGCGAAACTTGCTCCCATTGCAGTGCCTTTGGTCTGCAGATAAAATTTATCAAGAAAAGAAAAATAATTATGTTCCAAGCAAAAGCGTGTGCCCTCTGCCAAAAAGGATGCCTGACGGGAGTTCAATTGTCCATATCTGGTGAGAAAGTGATGGAGGGCTCGGATGCCAACGTCATGGGGGATGGACGTGTACAGTGAGCACACATCCAGGGAGACCCAATGGCACCTGTTGTCCCAGGGATAGTTTCCGAGTATTTCCAACACGTGACCCGAGTCTCGGATGTATGATGGAAGCTGTTGCACGATGAGTTGCAGGAACCAATCAATGTACTCGGAAAGACCACTGATGAAGCCGGCCACAATGGGTCTTCCTGGAGGATCCACCAGGGATTTGTGGACCTTAGGGAGATGGTAAAAATAGGGCGTGCTGCACACGAGAGGGAGAATGAACTGACACTCTCTCTTGGTGAGCACCTCCGCCCTAACCGCCGCCTGTACCATCTCTCCAAGGGCCAATTGAAACCCTGGGAGGGGGTCGCGAGGGAGAACAGTGTAAGTGTCGGTATCGGATAATAGTCGTAAGGACTCATTGATGTAAGTCGTCCGATCCTGCACCACGATACTCCCGCCCTTGTCGGCCTGCTTGATCACAATGTTGCCGTTCTGTTTGAGTGCTGCAAGGGCCCTCAATTCAGAAGATGACAAATTGGACCTCTGTGCGGTGGTATTGTCACACATATTGATGAGTTCCTTGTAGACTACATGGTAGTAGGCTTCCAAAAATGGACCTCTTGACTGAGAGGGATAAAAGGAGGAATGTGGATGAAAGGAGGTATGAGTGACAGGAGGATCGAAGCAGGCCTCAAGTGGCTGACTATCTATATTCCCCTTCCTTCCAAAGATCTCAAAGATCCTGTAGACATACAGGTTCCAGGGTATCAGTGGGGGGGCTTCTATCGGAAGATGGGGTACTGTTGGACAACACTGTAGATGGAACGGTGACTGTGGTGGGCTGGATATAATGCAGCTGAACTGTCAAGTTTCTAATGAATCGATTAAGGTCTTTAACCACTTAAGCCCTGGAAGATTTTACCCCCTTCCTGACCAGCGGGTTTTTTTCGATTCAGCACTGCGTGATTTTTAACGGACAATTGCGTGGTAGAGCGTCACTTTGCAAAAATAACAATATTTTTCACATTTTTTTATATAAAATTCCCCCAAAAAAATGTAAAAATCAAATTTTTTTAACATTTTAGGCCAATTTGTTTTATGCTACATATGTTTGGTAAAAAAAATCGCAAAAAGCGTATTTTGATTGGTTTGCGCAAGTTATCGCGTTTACTAACAAAGGGAAAGATTTTTGTAATTTTTGGTGTTTTTTTTTTAAACGCATAATGGCGGCAATCTGCGATTTTTTTTGCAGTACTGCGACATTGCGGTGGACAAATCGGACCTGACTGACATTTTTGACACTTTTGGGGTTACCAGTGACATTACTACTGTAATCAGTGCTATATATATGCACTGTTACTGCAAAATGACACTGGCAGGGAAGGGGTTAACTTTATTGGGGAAGGAGGGGTTAAGTGTGTCCCTAGGGGCGTGCTTCTAACTGTGATTGGACATGGCTACTGGTGTAGGAACAGTGATCAATGGTCCTACATAGTAGAACCGTATAATCACTATTCCTACACAGGGGAGAATGACAGGCAGCTTGTTTACATTACAACAGAAGAGGGGGGTTTTTGGAGGGGAAAGGTCCTCCCGGAGACGGTTGCAAAAGACCGGGCTCACTGGGTATATGGTGCAAAATATAAACTTTATTAAACAATGGTGCAATACAAACAAGAATATTGATAAACAATAAAAGCTATCTATGCAGATAGTGACAAAAGTATGGTATAGAGAAGCCGACCCTGGGGGTCATTATGGGTGGTTATGTCAATGTGGAGACACGTTCTGAGGAAGCGTGCACGAGCACGCAAAACGCGTCAACGGTAGACGCCGACACTACCCTGACACCACGGAAGGCTGCATGTCTTAGCGAAGGACAGATCGAGGCACGGTCACGTGAAGCCTGTGACGCAAGCGGAAGCGCAGGCGGAAGCTGCTCGGAGGGAGTTACGGAGGACACATACCCACAGAAGGGAACAGACGGAAGAGGAGACCAGAGGTGGCGTGAGAGGTACGAGCATCAACAAGGACAACAGCGGCAGGGAGGACAAGCCCACAGGACCCAAGGGGGGAAGGACTCAACACTGCGAAACGTGAGTATTACCCGCAGAGAGGTATGGGCCTTTAATGGCAAAAACTCTGAAGACTGCTACACACAGAAAACAAGGCTTATGGTAAGACCCGCTCTTACATACATCCACCTTTGGACACATTTTGGATTCCACTTACTGCGGGTGGACCACCACCACTAAGCCTTAAATCCTCTGCATCCACAGGGTAATGAGAGTGTACCCACACTGAACTCACAAAGCAGGATCGGGACCATCCACATACACCATCCCCCCCTTCTTGTGGAGCTACCTCTCCTCCATTCCCGGACCTTATTGCTCCCTCTCCCCACCATTTTTCCCCCACTGGGGACTCCCCCTCCTCTCCCCCTCCTCCCCATTTCCATCCACTTACTGACCCACACTGCCTCGTGGTCCTCCATCATTTCCACCTCTGCATGAGAGTGATATCCCCACAGATGCACAGATAACCACTGCTCTGTCAGCAATCACTCCAGGATATCAGACACTCCCATACGGGTGGCCACCCAGTACACAATAATTGATGTGTTAATGTACATGCTTCTTTATGTGAATAGAATCACCATTGTTTATACTTCTTTACTTCACATCCTCATGTAGTGTACGGGTTGTTATTGAGACAGCAGCTGATCACATCAGCTCTAACGTTAGCCTATGTCTATCACCCACATACTTACTTAGGGCCTCATAGACCCTACCTTGCATATGGCCCATACTTTTTTAGGGCAAGATAGACATCCTAGCACCTGGGGTATGTAGAAGCGATCACACATCACTTCTCCCCCATTTAGAGCTTTTTTGAACCCCAGTAGGTGCAGTAGTGTCTGGCTTGGATGGAGTCTCCACATTGACATAACCACCCATAATGACCCCCAGGGTCGGCTTCTCTATTCCATACTTTTGTCACTATCTGCATAGATAGCTTTTATTGTTTATCAATATTCTTGTTTGCATTGCACCATTGTTTAATAAAGTTTATATTTTGCACCATATACCCAGTGAGCCCGGTCTTTTGCAACCGTCTCCGGGAGGACCTTTCCCCTCCAAAAACCCCCCTCTTCTGTTGGAATTTGTGCGTGGTTGCCTAGGGTTCCCGGTCATACATTTCCGCATGGGTTCTCCACCTATTGTTGAGCCACTCTGACCCACAAGAATCACTGGATCCCACTCACAGCACAGTTTTTACTCCTTTTTACAGCTTGTTTACATTAGCCGCTTGCCTTTCTCCCTCTCCACCGACGATCGCCAGTCACACGCACAGACTTCCGAGGGTACGAGCAAGTAACAGGCAAGTGACGTACCGGTATGTCACTTTGCCTGGCCAGGGCTGACCGCCGCAGTATATGTACTTGCGGCGGTCAGCAACCAGTTAAAAATATGAAATTTGTTGGCCCTAACATTGGGAGAAAAACTCAGACCTTTGGACAATAGAGAGAGTTCTGCCTCATTCAAGTGGTGGGAGGACAAGTTATAGATTTTCCATCCCACACAGTTTGATATTACAGTTTTTGGGATCTCTGATTAATTGTTTTTCAGCGCCAGGATTTGCTTGTATGTGTTTACTTCCACTTTACAGTTCCGTTCTGTCCTACCATTCTTCACCTCAGCAGCAGTATGGAATAGGATGGGAGGCAGAACAGGTCTGGATGAAGAGTAGGAGGTAGAGCAGTTCTTCTTCTGAATGCTTGAGTGGCCCTGGATCAGCATTATGCATTTCCATGGTGCAATCAAGCTGGCTGCCAGTACCATAGCAATGAATGACACCGATCGCATTCCCTGGCTGCTCAATGCCAGTGGTCGTTATGGTGCAAGTGGCTGGCTTGCCTTCCAGCTCCAGGTAAACACATGTTGCAAATACAGTTCAAGTTGCTGTAGGCTGGGTAAAATCTTGAAGTAGACCGGATGTGGATTTCAGGTCTTAGTTTGGAGATGCCTGGACTAGAGGTTGACACATAGGTTGCATACAGAATTTTTTTTTTTGTCTTTTTGGGCCCTGAAATGAGGAACAGCAAGCAGCCAGTGTTAATATAATGTTATATCTAGAAAGCAACCCATGGATGCTAAAGACAATAGAATTGCTATTAACTGATAAACTTTTAAAATTAATCAGTCAAAATGTCCTCTCATGGTTTAATTCCCTGACATAAATATACAGCCAGCTCATGATAAGTACCAGTATCACAAGAAAAAGGCAGGATCGACTTCCTCATTTAAATGAAATAGTTGTGTCCAGTATAATTAGATTTTCTAAGGATATGATCATAAAGAACCAACCAATTACTGCTACCAATCAAGTGTATAAAGTATACCATAGAATGCAGAAAAACTGAGGATGTAATTAAACTTAACCTGAACAATATAACAAGACAGTTATTTTGTGCTTAGATACCAATATGATTTTTAAACTACATTACATATCAACTGAATGAGTATAGATATTTCATTCTAATTAATGTATTTTTCTCATATTCTACAGTTAATTAGTTTTTATTATCTTACTAATGAGCAATATTAATAGATGCATTATATAATAAAAATATCCATAAATGTATATTTTCTAATAAAAATTCTTACAGGCTGCAAAGAAATAACCATAAACCATGTGCTTGTAGCATGCTGAGGTTTTTAATGTTGCAGCTAGCCACAGCTGTCCATTCATACTGCTTTATTTGGTGACATGAGGCTCTATAGCGCTTGCCAATTTGTATCTATGGCACTAATACTGTTAGCTGCAAATAGATATTAAAATACCCATAGACAAAACAAATGAATCTATTTACTTTGCTTTGCTTGGAGAATTGTTTGACATTATTTTGCATCATACTTTCTTAAACCCTGTTAATATTATTGTCATCCTATTGTAGGGGATTTGGACTGGATGAGAAAGACCCCACATACCTGTCTTTGGAGCCACCATCTTGGATACGTTTCTCCCAGCCTCAGGCCCACACACAAAATCCCTGGCCAGAGGCCTTAATATTCAGAATAAAGGAATGTCTACACCTAGATACATTTTCAGCACTTTACTGAGATTAACATGTGGGTGGGGTGCAGAGTGGTGTGGCAGCAATAACTCAAACAGCCAGTTGCAATAGAAAACATATATTGAAGAAAGGCAGCAACAGTTCACAATAACCCTGTAGAACAGTTACCCAGCTGGGCACAATCACAGTTCTAATAAGGTGAAGAAGCAGGTTCCAGCTAAACTGACAGCATCTGTTGAGAGGGGACAGAATGCAGCTTGGCTGTCTCTATCCCAATCAGGAATATATCCAGAGATGCGATCTTATGCTTTCCCTCCTCGTCAGGAACCTTTCTCTATCACTAGTACTGTCTCTAACAGATAGGGTACCTTTTCCTACTCTACCCACTTGTATAGAGCCCCCCAACACAAGGGACAGGATCTTAAATAGAATTTGCCACACCTAAGATGGCCACCAGAGTCACAAGGACAGACAGCATCCAATAAAATTGCTGCCTCAGTGATTAAGGAAACCATAGAGGAACCCTGTTCCCCATGACTTCCTCTCCCTCTGCATTGCCACTGCGGTTGAGTGCCATCTGCAGTGGAAACAGCAGAATGCACCTGCCTACACCCCCCATTCAGCTTTAACAGATGCTGTACTCTGCATTACAATACAGCAAGAATACAATGCAACAAATGTGTAACAGAGACAAGGTTAAGGCAAAACAATAAAAACAATTTCAAACAGCATAGTCCTAATATTCAGCAGGGAGTTTCCCATGGTTAGACAGCAAAGGGCTATGATTCTCTTGGCTTTCATCTGAGCCACTTGGCAAATGTTCATCTCCAGGTAGTGGCTCAGGGGGCAGGCGGTAAAGGGTCCTCTGCTTGCCCCTCACTTGGGCCCAAGGTTCCAATCTCAGACAAATAAGTACAGTCTGGTGCACTGGATGGGGTTGCTGGGTCTGCTGCACTCCCAGCACCAGACGTGCCAGTCTTTCAGTTGGTGAAGGCCGAGGGCTCGAGTACAAGGGAAGGCAGGAGCCAGTCTGTTGGAGCTTCAGACACTGGGGCAATATCTGTGGTGTCAAACACCTCCTGGTCATCAGTAGGCCAGTGGGAAAGTCACCACCCAGCACACAAGGCCTCAGCATGTTTCGACTTTTCACAGGGTCGGGTCCCTCCGAGACCAGGCCAGAGACTGGGGTAGGTGTAACAGGCTGCCTCACTGCCCGCTATGGGGTGCACTACCACTTGGGCTCCAGCCTGTTTCCTCTGGTTTTATTTGTGTTCTTTACCAATACCAGGTCCAGATGTTTCATGTGTTCCTCAAATGTCTTGAAAAAGACAAACATATCATCACGGTAAACAAGCACGGTCTCAAAATTGAAATCAACAAGACATCTCTCCATTACATGCTGGAAGGTGCTGGGGATGTTGCTGAGGCCAAAGGGCATGCAATTGAGCTTGAACAATCCCAGAGGTATAATAAAGGTGGTCTTTTCCTGGTCTTGATCCCGAACAGGGATATGCCAGTAGCAACTGGCCAGGTCCAGGGTAGAGAAGTACTAAGACTGTCCAAGGACCATTAGGGATTCCACAACACATAGAAGGGGGTAAACATCCCTTGTGGGTGTATGAATTAAGTTTACGATAGTCCACACAAAATCGTAGGCTGTGTCTTTCTTGCACAGCAAGACAGGGAGGGCGGCCCATGGGCTGTGGTTTTCTTGAATCACCCCACCTTACAACAAATTGCAAAGTAATTTCTTGATTTCAAGGCATAGCACTGGGGGAATGCTCCTGGATGGGCAGTGTGCCACCCTTATGAATGGGGTGGTCAATGGCATCGGTGTTAGGATTGAGTTCACCTGCTGGTGGCACTGTTCTGCTCTAGGCTGATTGCTGCAGTTCCAGTGTCCACCAGCAGTGTCTGTCAGAAGCCAGCAGGTTGTAATGATCAGTTATACCTGTGTTCATCTGCAAGGTGGCTATTTAGGGCTGCTCCCCCCTTTCCCCAGTGCGTCACTATTCTGATTGCCTCCTTGTTGCCAGAGCCTTGTTCCTGTGATCCTGATACTTAGCCATATCTATCCTGTACCCCTCTTCCTTGCTCCTGTTCTCTGCCCTAGTATCCAGTCTTGTTTCCACTCTTCCTTACATCCCTGTTTTCCCTGTTTTCCCTGTTACCCATGTCCCTTATATTGTAAATATTTGTAGATAGTCAGTTCTTAGGTTCATTAGTTAGTTGTTTTTGTCTTTGGGGTTGGTTCTTGTTTACTGAAGTTCTTATGTTCATTGTTTGCTGTATATGTTTGTTTGTGTTTTTAACTGTAAATAAATCTCACTTTAAAAATATTTACATTGTTGGTCTCAGTTTCCTTGTGTAGCTACATACATCTGGTCTCCCTAGCTGCTGAATCCTGAGACTCGGTGAACCGGTATTCTTCAGGGTTAGTGGCGAACACCAATAAGTGCTTCTACAATAACTAACCGAGCAGGCTCTGTTGAAGTAAGGCAATATCCAGCTATTCTAAAACTTGTATCAGGTCTCGTCCGAAGAATCCACGGCTGCCTGCAAGGGGGCACATAGTGCCTCAATCTCTGGTTGGACCTCGGAGATGCAGTGGGGAGGTAAATCATTTATTTTATGTTGGCCAATGCAGCGTGTCTTGTCAGGGAGATTGGTGTTGTTTCCAGGTTGATGGGCTGTACCAACACCCTTCGGGAATAAACTTTGGATAGGGTATGGCCCACCAACCATGCTCCTGGCATCACGAGATGCCTGTATGGTTCTACTATCACTGTGGCTCCTTGTAGCTTCCTGTAAGCCCCCCACTGGCAGGGACCAGATCATTTCTTGCAGCGGTGCCAAATTTACCTTTTGCTTTGGGGGGAACAGACCACCCCCATTTGTTCAGGTTGCCTCTTAGTAGCTCTGTGTTGTGCCTTGAAAGCCTAAAGTACTCTGAGCCATACTGCCTGCAGGCCCCAGCCACAGGCCCACTGGCCCAAATAGTTAGATTTGGCAATCAGGCGGGGCAGGTTCAAGTCCTTCAAGACGTTCATGCCCCTGCACCACAGGCACTGTTGAGTTAACTGGGCCACGGGTCAAAATTACTCCAAACCGCTCCACTACCTGGTCCTCAATTTGAATCCTCATCCAAGTGATGCCCTTGACTAGGATGAGCAGATTACTGTCTGCTCGAAGGCACAGCCAACAGGGTTCCAGCTGTTCCCAGGCTCCAAATCTTTGCATATAGAAATCATATTCCATGACAATGACCTTGCTGGAAACTTATTGGATGTACCTCTGAGGCAGCTGGCGTGTCCGGCGAAACCAGTCAGGTTCCCCATCTGATCCAATGCAATTCCAGCACCCCAAGTAACCACCCCTTTTACTATCTACCAGATTGAACTTGACAAACATCATGCTACAATAAGACACAAGATGGCTAAGTATTGCCTTTATTATTTAAATGTGGGTAATTAGCTGATGTCTCCATGAATGTATGGTGTACTGCAAGGACCAATGTTTTCAGGGGACTCTTGATGAAAAAAACTTATAGTTGTTTTCTATATGGCATATGCTCTCCAGCTATCTACACCATTACTGAAAGTCATTGAATATATGTGTGGCTAACCAGCTGATGTCTCCATGATATACAATTGTATGTACTGTGATACAGTAATTTATAATTGATCAAGGATCCCAGGTGAAAGATCTGTGATTGCCTGCTGTGACGTACATACTTATAAAATGACACTTGAAGAAGTTATGTTGCCTTTATAAAATCAAAGATAATTTCAGAGGAGTTTCCAGCTATCTACACCCCACACACAGAGGGTCCTTAATCATGTGGGTTATGGAAATGCAATATTGGAGTCCTTCAACCTTAGTATACAGTCCTGAGGATGTGGACTGTGCACACCTATTCTCATCAAGTTTTTTTGTACAGATTTCTGATACGTGGTCACATAAATGGTCACGATTCATAAACAGGGTGTGGCAAGGTGTCCGTATAGGGACACTGGTGTCCGTGAGTGGTCCTGCAGGGTTCGCGGTCACCCATTTTGTGTTGGGCCATGGGGAGTTGGTCAGAGGAGCAGGACAGATGAATATGTTTGCTGTCTGACAGACTCAGTCACAGCATTCACTGATCCACCTCCCCCATCACTGCCTGCTGGTTAGTAAGACCCCCAGCATCCTATCAACCAATAAGGTGCTTTCCCCACCCCCAGGCCCTGACCTTCAGAGGAGGAGAATAGAACTTTCTCCTCTAAACTTGCCCGTGCCGTGTCTCAGTGCGGGCCCTGGCCCCCAGCTGAGGGGACCCTTCTCTAAATGGGGATCTCTGGGGACCCTTCTCGCAATGGTGGTCTATGGAGACCTTGCTCTAAAGGGAAATCTATGGGAACCTTGCTCTAAAGTGGGATCTATGGGGACCCTGCTCTAAAGGGGATCTATGGTTACCCTGGCCTGCTCTAAAGGGGGATCTATGGGGACCCTGCTCCAAAGGAGGATCTATGGGGACCCTGCACTAAAGGGGAATCTATGAGGACCCTGCTCTAAAGGGGGATCTATGGGGACCCCGCTCTAAGGGGAATCTCTGGGGAACCTTCTCTAAGGGGGATCTCTGGGGATCCTTCACTAAAGGGGATCTCTGGGGACCCTTCTCTAAGGGGAGGGAACTCAGCACCCTGATCTAGGGGGAATCACTGGGGACCCTGCAGTGAGGATCACTGGGGGACCCTTATCTGCATATCATATCTGACATATGCTATTGTGAGCGAGGCTTAAGCCATATGAATGCTATCAAAACCTCTATAAGAAATCGCCTTGAGAACTGTCATGTTGAGGCATGTTTGCACATTGTTACTTCATCTACGTCTACAAAGGACTTTGATGCTGCTGCGTCTCAATACAACCGAAAAATATAAAAGGAAAGAATTTTGAAAATCTTTTAAACATTTTATAACAGTATACTATAAGCAGTTTTTACATAAATGTTATTTTAAACATATTTGTACTTGTAAAACTAGGCCGGAGAGTACACAGAGTGTTTTTTGATGGTTTTAATTTGAAATATAGCTTGATGTCCCTCACTAAGATCTGTACTTTGGAAAATGTCCACCACAGCCTTGGTCTGTGCCTATCCCTGTTCATGGATATATGTCTTTTCTCCTTCTTTCTGGTGATACAAGGATGCACATACCAGTGGTTTGGTGACTTTCTTATGTACATTCAATTGCACATAGTGCTCACAAATCTATATAAGTTGAACCACTGGAAGATCCTTCTATATGTGTAGATCTTGCCAAGCTAACATATGCTTTATATCCGTGATCAAAGTGCTCACATGAAGTGGGATTCATCTATATCCTTACCATTATTTATTAATTTTTGTTTATATTTGGGTCCTCCTCATCCGCACTGGATTCAATTAGCTAGAATTTGTTCATGCGTACATACAGTATATATATATATATATATATATATATATATATATATACACAGTATCTCACAAAAGTGAGTACACCCCTCACATTTTTGTAAATGTTTTATTATATCTTTTCACGTGACAACACTGAATAAATTACACTTTGCTACAATGTAAAGCAGTGAGTGTACAGCTTGTATAACAGTGTAAGTTTGCTGTTCCCTCAAAATAACTCAACACACAGCTATTAATGTATAAACCACTGGCAACAAAAGGCAGTACACCCCTAAGTGAAAATGTCCAAATTGGGCCTAATTAGCCATTTTTCCTCCCCGGTGTCATGTGACTCGTTAGTGTTACAAGTTCTCAGGTGTGAATGGGGAGCAGGTGTGTTAAATTTGGTGTTATCGCTCTCACTCTCTCTTACTTGTCACTGGAATTTCAAAATGGCCCCTCATGGCAAAGAACTCTCTGAGGATCTGTAAAAAGAATTGTTGCTCTTCATAAAGATGGCCTAGGCTATAAGAAGATTGCCAAGACCCTGAAACTGAGCTGCAGCCATGGCCTTGCCATGGTCGACCAAAGAAGCTGAGTGCACGTGCTCAGCGTCATATCCAGAGATTGTCTTTAGGAAATAGACGTAGGAGTGCTGCCAGCATTGCTGCAGAGGTTGAAGGGGTGGGGGGTCAGCCTGTCAGTGCTCTGACCATACGTGGCACACTGCATCAAATTGGTCTGCATGGCTATCATCCCAGAAGGAAGCCTCTTCTAAAGATGATGCACAAGAAAGCCCAAAAACATTTTGCTGAAGACAAGCAGACTAAGGACATGGATTAGTGGAACCATGTTCTGTGGTCTGATGAGACCAAGATAAAAGTTTTTGGTTCAGATGGTGTAAAGCGTGTGTGACAGCAACCAGGTGAGGAGTACAAAGACAAGTGTGTCTTGCCTACAGTCAAGCATGGTGGTGGGAGTGTCATGGTCTGGGACTGCATGAGTGCTGCCGGCTCTGGGGAGCTACAGTTCATTGAGGGAACCATGAATGCCAACATGTACTGTGACATACTGAAGCAGAGCATGATCCCCTCACTTCGGAAACTGGGCCGCAGGGCAGTATTCCAACATGATATCGACCCCAAACACACCTCCAAGATGACCACTGCCTTGCTAAAGATGCTGAGGGTAGAGGTGATTGACTGGCCAAGCATGTCTTCAGACCCAAACCCTATTGAGCATCTGTGGGGCATCCTCAAATGGAAGCTGGAGGAGCGCAAGGTCTCTAACATCCACCAGCTCCATGATGTCGTCATGGAGGAGTGGAAGAGGACTCCAGTGGCAACCTGCAAAGCTCTGGTGATCTCCATGCCCAAGAGAGTTAAGGCAGTGCTGGAAAATAACGGTGGCCACAAAAAATATTGACACTTTGAGCCCAATTTTGACATTGCCACTTAGGGGTGTACTCACTTTTGCTGCCAGTGGTTTAGACATTAATGGCTGTGTGTTAATTTATTTTGAGGGGACAGTAAATTTACACTGTTATACAAGCTGTCCACTCACGACTTTACATGGTAGAAAAGTGTAATTTCTTCAGTGTTGTCACGTGAAAAGATATAATAAAACATTTACAAAAATGTGAGGGGTGTACTCACTTTTGTGAGATACTGTACATATACCATTCACAACTAAAGACACACCTTGGTTGTCTTTACGGGTGTTTCTCCTTGAGCAGCTGCTGGGGGTCGGGTTTTAGATTATACATCAGCAAACCTTTTATCTTGTGTGGTTGTTCTTTGTTTTTTTTGTTTTTTTTATATAATAAATGTATCTATGTATATACACTATATTACCAAAAGTATTACACAAACATGCCTTTACACAAACATGAACTTTATTGGCATCCCAGTCTTAGTTCGGAGGATTCTTATTGAATTGGCCCACCCTTTGCAGTTATAATAGCTTCAATTCTTCTGGGAAGGCTGTCCACAAGGTTTAGGAGTGTGTCTTAGGGAATGTTTGACCATTCTTCCTGAAGCGTATTTGTGAGATTAGGCACTGATGTTGAAAAGAAGGCCTGGCTCGCAGTCTGCTCTCTAATTCATCCCAAAGGTGTTCTATCGGGTTGAAGTCAGAACTCTGTGCAGACCAGTCAAGTTCCGGTGCCCCAAACTCGCTCATCCATGTCTTTATGAACCTTTCTTTTTGTACCGGTACACAGTCTTGTTGCAAGAGGAAGGGCCAACCCCAAACTGTTCCCACAAAGTTGGGAGAATTAAATTGTCCAAAATGTCTGGGTATGCTGACGCCTTAAGAGTTCCTTTCACTGGAACTAAGGGGCCAAGCCCAACCCCTGAAAAACAACCCCACACCATAATCCTCCTCCACCAAATGATTCGGACCAGTGCACAAAGCAAGGTCCATATAGACATGGATGACAGAGTTTGGGGTGGAGCAACTTGACTGTCCTGACCTCAACTTGATAGAACACCTTTCTTACTCTCTCCAACATCAGTGTGGGAAAAAACCTGTGCTAAACCCAGTAGTGGAGGGCGTTAGACTCCTACCACATGTTTTTGTTATATAACAATAAAATGTGCAAAAAATCAATATGGTGGTGCTCAGGTATTGCTACCTTATGCCATACATACAGTACAGTATATTATACATAATATACTCAATAATTGTACACTCCAGTGGCGCGAGTGATACAATACTTACTCCAACATCAGTGCCTAACCTCACAAATGGGCTTCTGGAAGAATGATCAAACATTCCCAAAGACACACTCCTAAACCTTGTGGACAGCCTTCCCAGAAGAGTTGAAGCTAGTAAAGCTGCAAAGGGCGGGCCTACTTCATATTGAACCCTACGTACTAAGACTTGGATGCCATTAAAGTTCATGTGCGTGTAAAGGAAGGCATCCCAATACTTTGGTAATATAGTTTATATTATGCCGAGTTGTTCTTCAAATCCCTCCATCCTTGGATCATGTTATATAATTTTTTAAACAAAGGTTTTGAGCCTCAATCAAGTTTTTATTCTTTCTAGTTTTCATACACTTTATTTAACTTTTGGGGCATGGAAGGTTTTGGGAGAATTGACTGGGCCCTGGTCTCAATAAGGTTGAGAACCACTGCTCTAGAGGCTGTGCTTGAACAGTTTTAGGGTAATGTACAAAACATTAGCAAAAATAGATAGTGCCTGCTAAATTCATTAGAGCACAGTAGAAACACATGCTAGTTCCAAACTACATACAACTGTTTAAGTCTTATTGACTATCTTCATAGCAGCAAAGGAATAGAGCAGATGGAACCCATAAGAAAGAAGAAATGTTGACTCTATTTCATCCATTTTTTAAATTAATACTATTAGAAGATTCCTGCTGCATTCTACAGACTGTTTTGGACTTTTGATGTGTATAGCTGCCTTCTGAAATTACATTTGGTAATACATAATAAACTGAGTCATATCATTAAATGGGTTCCTGTAATTTGAATTATTTGATAAAGTTTAGAGCAGGTTGTTGGCTCACTTTTATCAGCGCAAATGAAAGAAGGCCTCTGATGTTCCTGGAAATGTCAGAAGTAGTTCAGATTTGCAGAGGTGATTTCAGAATGAGAAAAGAAGAGATTGTAACCACACAGAGACATACAGTAAGTGTTTAAACCCTATTTTACTGAATGTGTTCAGTCTGTTATAATTTAGATTTTTAAAGCAAATCTGAACCCTAATTGGATGAAATTTAGTTTGCTAAAAAAAAAAAACTGCGTACCCTTAAAGCTTGCCATTTTTTAAAAGAAAGCATTTGTTATTACCTTTGTTTCTTCCTGTGCAGCATCCTCTTTCGTTCACTTCTTAACAAAATGCACATCACCTGTACATCATTGCTCAGGACCAGATTCCCACGATAATGCAATAGACACTTATCCCTTTGCAGCAAGTGCCTGAATGATGTCCTTCATGGCAGGATCCCCAGGATTGTTTTTAATTAAAGCTGCAGATTTAAAAATATTAAAAACAGCTTTTGAAATTATTCAAGACTTGTCCCAATATGGAATTCAGTAAAGCAGTAATAAATGTAGTAACACATATCTCAGTGTTTAGATTTCTAATGCATTGCTGTTAGTGAGAAAATGTTGGCTATTTAACACCACATATACTGTTTAATTGCACATAAAAAATGACATCTTTATTATACAGTAGTTAACTTTGTTAGTTTGCCAGTCTGCAAATATCCACTTTAACTGTCTAATTAACAGGTATAATATTGCATTGGATTAATTCAGCTTCCACATCCAATTAGACTTCCAAGTGGCCCCAGTGGGAATCTTACTAGGCTTGTTCTCCCATCAGCTCCCACCTTCCCTCAGTGACTTTAGTCAAACTAGGCTCTAATGCTGGAAACAAAGGGAGGCATTGCGTTGCAATCATTATTCACTAATCCCTTTAAATCATAACATCCCCATGGTAAAAAAAAGTCTATTTAGCCAATAAAACATTTTTAAAACTGAACTCCAGGAAACCAAAAAATGCATGCCTGCAGTGGGTTGGCACCCACATGCCAGGGTTAACTGTTGATTTCTGTATAAAAATTTTGGGAAAGCAGATTTACTTCTGCTTCCACAGGGTCCTCTGCATAGCTAAAATGGTCCTTGCAGGCTCTTCTTCCCCATGCTCCATCAATGTAAGTTCCTCAGGTATCATCAAGGCTGATCCTGGTGATCCGTAGCCCTGCACGGGACTTCAGAACACTGAGGGATAGTCCACTGCCAGAGCATACGGGAAAATCAATCCGCCAGGGAGCAGAGGATTGGGTAAGTAAAGTTCTTTTCCTGTCCCCCTGGACTAAATGAGCAGTTGACCCTCGCAATGTGGGTGCATGGAGAATTTTTAGGTTTCCTAGAGTTGGGCTTTAAAAAAGTAGAAGAAAAAAGAGTTACTAAGTAATACTATAATGAAAAAATGGAAAGCAACCATGAAACTGGTTTCATACCTTCATTCTTAGATATACAGTATATCATTTAACAGTTTTGCTCCATTTCTTCAACTGGATCAAAAAATATTAGATTTACATGAGCTAATTCTTTATGGATTACAAATACATGAAAGACAAGCAATTGATATTAAATAAGACTTTTTGAATCGATTTGGTAAGAATGAAATACAGCATGATTTTTTCTCTAAAGCGGAGTTCCACACAAATGTGGAAGCTCCACTTTACTGCTTCCCCCCTCTGATGCCACATTTGGCACCTTTCGGGGGGAGCAGATACCTGTCAAAAACAGGTACCCGCTCCCACTTCCATGTAAGGGCGCTGCGGCAACCTACGTAAATTGAGCCAACTCCTCCTTCCCCCCGCTCCCCTCTGGGAGACAAACACAGGTCCCAGAAGAGAACGGGACCATTCAGAAAGTGCAGCACGACTTGCGCAGTAGGAAACAGGGTGTTAAGGCACAAGGCTTCACTTCCTGTTTGCCTTAGTAAGGATGCTGGCACCTGCACCCGGACCTGATGGAGGGTCCTTATAATAAAAGTCAGCAGCTACAGAAAATGTATCTGCTGACTTTGTATTTTTTTCCTCCCAGGCTGGAACTCCACTTTAAAATAACTTGTGAGGTTTTTTTTTTTTTATCTCAAAAGTGCTTAATTTAGTAAAAAAAAACCTGCTGTATTTAATACATTTTTAAAATGTTTCTATTTTGTAAAATGTAACATTGAGTTTAGTATTGTCTTTTGTTGTTTAATCTCAGTTGTTTTTCACAATCTCTAAAGCCCTGTACACACGATCAGATTATCGAACGATCTGTCGTCCGTTTTTTGTGGCATGCTAGTCTGATGTGGAAAGTGAAGGTTATTTTCATACGAATTTTCCCGTACGACAGAATTCTACTTCAGAAGTGATGTAATGTGCTGGATTGTTTTGTATGTGTTCTTTCGTCTCTGAGCATGCCTAGTCTTGCTCTTAAGATTTTTTTCTGTCTAAATCTGTACTAATGAGACGAAAATCGGATTTGGTATTACGGACAACAAAAATTTTATAGCCTGCACTTCGGGATTTTGTCAGCCGAAAAGTTGGAGTTGGCTGTCGAAAGCACCATACTAACAATCCGAAAATCGGCAGATCGGTCGTCGGACAAATTTTCCCTACAGATTTTCTTATCGTGTGTACGGGCCTTAACACTGCACCAGAGTGGGATCAATGAAGACACACTAAGAATTGTGAAACTATGAAAACATTGTTAGTCAGCCTATAGATGAACTGACCCAATTTCCCCATCCACACATTTGAGTTGAATGAGTGAATCCTCCCCGCTGAGCTATTGTTTTCTGACAGCCCCACCATCAGAATATTTTGATCAGCTTTTGCAGGCTTTGGCCTGTAGGGTTGATCGTGCTAAGAAAATCCAGCAGAGAGGTTGTACAGAAGTCGATCAGTAGATCGACTTCTGTACAACCTTAGTTCCCATACATGAATCAAAATTCACCTAGTCCCTGCTAAACTGGCCAAAATTCGATTAAATGAATGGCCAGCTTAAGCGTGCCTTCATTCAAAAAAATGATCTGTCCCTGGTTCAGTGTTACATATACTGTATGACCTAACAACATTTAATTTTCCATAACAAATTTAGTTTGAGTAAGAGCCCATTCACATTAGCGCGACTTGTCAGCCTGACAAGTCGCGCTGGGTCGCGGTCCATTGATTAGCACAGGACCCATTCTAATTGGAGCGATACAAGTCGCTCCGACTTAGAAAAAGGGTCCTGTACTACTTTGGGGCGACCTGGAGGCGACTTGCATAGACTTCCATTATGTGATGTCTCTGCAAGTCGCGCCGAAGTCACGGTGCACAGCGGTGCACACGACTTCACAGGTCGCCCCCCAAAGTCGTGTCGCGCTAGTCTGAATGGGCTCTAAAGGTAAAGCATACAGTATGCATTAACAGTTAGCATTAGCCAAAACAACATTTAATTCTTGACTTGAATTTACTTTAACCACTTGCCGACCAGCTTTTCATTAAAAGCGAAAAAATGAAATGGACCTAAACTGTCATTTCATATTTGAGTAAACCTCCATCCCAATTGAATACATATAAAAAGGAGAAGACCAGCCGCTGTAGTTTTATGGTGGCAGGTTCTGTTCCGTGAAACAACGTACATGTACATCGCTTCACAAGACCGCTAGTGGGGGCGTGCGCGCCGAATGGCTACAGGGGGGAGCCGGAGCCGGGCACCCACGATTGCTCCCTGTGGAGACAGAACGGCGGTCTGCCGTTGTAAACATGGCAGACTGCTGTTCTGTCAGTAATAAACACAGAGATCCGGTGTTCCTCTTATTTAGGAACACAGGTCTCTGTGTTCATGCAACAAGCCCACCCCCCTCACAGTTAGAAAGCACCCTCTAGGGACACATTTAACCCTTCGATCACCCATGGTGTTTACCCCTTCCCTGCCAGTGTCATTAGTACAGTAACGGTGCATATTTTTAGCACTGATTACTGTAGTAATGTCACTGGTCCCCCCCAAAAGTGTCAAAAATGTCAGTTAGGGGTCCAATCTGTCCGCCAGCAATGTCGCAGTCCCGCTAAAAAATGCAGATTGTCACCATTACTAGTATAAAAATAAGCAAAAGGGACATAAATCTTTCCCCTAGTTTGTTTATACGATAACTTTTGCGCAAACCAATCAATATACACTTATTGGGATTTTTTTTTAACCAAAAACACGTAGCAGAATATGTATTGGCCTAAAATGATGAAAAAATTTAATTTTTATTTATTTTATTATTGGGAATGTTATATAGCAGAAAAAAATATATATATTGTTTTTTTTTTTTCTTTTTAGATTTGTCTCTCTTTTTTTGTTTTTAGCGCAAACAATAAAAATCGCAGAGGAGATCAAATACCACCAAAAGAAAGCTCTATTTGTGGGAAAATAAGGACATCAAATTTATTTGGGTACAGTGTTGCGCGGCCGTGCAATTGTCAGTTATAATAACGCAGTGCCGAATCGCAAAAAATGGCCTGGCCATTAAGGGGGCAAAACCTTCTGGTTCAGAAGTGGTTATTGAAGCTTTGGCAATAATTATCTAGGTCACGTGACACTAATATGGAGTGTGATAAATGTGTGTGAAATGACCCCTGTATTTCTGAAAACTATTTCTATTAAAATATACTTAAAATGTTACTCCTTTAGGATGGATAATTAACCCTAAGTTTTACACACACTTGTTCATTCATGCTCTGATTTTCAATATGTTCCAAGGAGCTGACTATAACACCTTTCTTGTCATATTGAGTTTATTGAATTTCCTGTGACTGCAGCTTTGCCTAGACAGTAAGGGGAAGAAGAAAAACAGGTTGGTATTAGAGAGAATTTGTGTTTAAGATTACAGCTGTGCACCAGTAGTTGATATGATTTCCAGAGCTTTACTAATGCAAACGTTATAGAGCAGGGTTTCTCAACCAGGGTTCCGTGGAACCCTAAGGTTCCTCCTGAGGTTGCTAGAGGTCCCTTGAGCAATGGGCAATTTCTGCTTCTCTGATAAGTTACCAATGACACCATTGCTCCTTTTAACTATCTGTAAGGAGGTAAATCTTCCCAATGATGACAAGAGTAAGGAGCGTTCTTCCCACTGACTGTTACACTAACGTGTCATGAGTTGTAGATTTTTAATTTTTAACAAGGGTTTCCCGAGACCAGACATTTATTTCAAGGGTTCCTCTGTGTTGAAAAGGTTGGCAAAGACTGTTATAGAGGAATGGTTTAGGAGGTAAAATGACAGACATTTCTACGTACTTTACACAAATGGTAAAAGTATCCATGTATTACGGTTACCCAACAAGTCTCTACTAGCACTAACCAATTCAAATGGTGACCCAAGGAATGTGGCTTTAGAGTTTATGATTTCGCTATCCTATAAGTATGTATAGCCGGATAGCCTGTCAATATTTCTTGTACAGATTTAAAACCATTTTGTCCAACACCGCTCCTAGCACAATTTATTGCTTTCTAGCTGAAATGAAGAAGCAATTTTCTCCTTAGGCATAATGTAATATAAGACATGACATTTGTAAGAGGGATGGCATAGCTCATACTCAAGGGAGATTTCAATGTTTGGAAAATAATCATCTATTCCCCCCAGGTGTATATGTGGGGGGAAAATATATCTGAAAACACTTAGTAATAATGGCAGCTCCAGATCTCATTAACTGGTATAATAAAAGCAATGTTTTCCATGTGACTTGAATCAGAATTTGAGTTTCCGCTTTCTAGTTATAGCACTATTGTCTTTGTTTGCATCTAAATATGTCATTTCCATATCCCAGTTATTGAACATTAGGGACCATCTTTACAGTAAAATGGCTCTGCTTGTTTTACTCAGTGACCATAAAATGTTGGGAGCTTTTCCATGTACAAAGTACTAACAATGCAGATTAGTTATTGTTCACTTGTTCTTATCATCTGGGACATCCGCAAAGTGGTCTACTGGCTATTTTGTCATCAGCTCTATACAGAGGAAATTCGTTAAAATATTTTACACTTCCTATGGGAAAATACTGGCTCTGTTGTACAACTGTTGTACAATTCAAAAGATAGCATGCATTTAAAGGCAGTCCAGAAATCATTGTTTCTAAAGGACTGCAGAAAAATGCAGATCTGTTAAACAAAATTTAGCAAAAAAAGAATTTATATTGGGAAAACACTTTCCGGCTGCAAATAATTCACATGCCTTGCTGACAGTTTGGTGGCTGTACAGATGTATTAATGGGGCTTGGCCTACACCAGTAGAGCACAAATGTATAATGTGTATGTCAGGAAGGCACTGGCAAATGTGCAAATGAAGGCGCTTACAGATGCGCAGGCCTGTGGATGCTCGTTTTGCTGTGCATAGACGCGAGCATATGCGTGCAGGGGTGCATGCATGTCACCCCCCCTTTCCCTGTCACCCCTCTCTCTCTATCTCCCTCTCTCTCCCTGTCACCCCTCTCTCTCTCTCCCTGTAATCCCCCTCTCTCTCCCCCTGTCATCCCCCTCTCTCTCTCCCTCTCACCCCGTCTCTCTCTCTCTCTCTCTCTCTCTATCCCTGTCACCCCCTTTCTCTCTCTCTCTCCCTGTCACCCACTCTCTCTCCCTGTCACCCCCTCTCTCTCTCCCTGTCACTCTATCTCTCTCTTTCTCCCTGTCACCCTCTCTCTCTCCCTGTCACCCTCTCTCTCTCCCTGTCACCCCCTCTCTCTCTCTCCCTGTCACCCCTCTCTCTCTCCCCCGTCACCTCCCCCTCTCCCTGTCACCCCCTCTCTCTACCTGTCACCCCTCTCTCTCTATGCCTCTCACCCCCTCTCTCTCTCCCTGTCATCCCCCTCTCTCTCTCCCTGTCACCTCCCTCTCTCTCTCTCTCTCCCTGTCACCTCCCTCTCTCTCTCTCTCTCTCTCTCTCCCTGTCACCCCCTCTCTCTCTATCATTGTCACCCTCTCTCTTTCTCCCTGTCACCCCTCTCTCTGTCCCTTTCACCCCCCTTTCTCTCTGTCCCTGTCACCCCCCTCTCTCTCCCTGTCACCCCCTCTCTCTCCCTGTCACTCCCTCTCTTTCTCCCTGTCACCCCACCTCACTCCCTCTCACCCCCCCCTCTCTCTCTCTCTGTCCCTGTCACCCCCCCTTTCTCTCTGTCCCTGTCACCCCCCTCTCTCTCTCTCTCTCTCTCTCTCTCTCCCTGTCACCCCCTCTCTCCCTGTCACCCCTCTTTCTCTCTCTCTCTCCCTGTCACCCCATCTCTCTCTCTCCCTGTCACCCCTTCTCTCTCTCTCCCTGTCACCCTCCTCTCCCTCTCACCCTGTCACCCCTCTCTCTCTCTCTGACCCCCCTCTCTCTCTCTCTCTCTCTCTCTCTCCCTGTCATCCCCCTCTCTCTCCCTGTCATCCCCCTCTCTCTCTCCCTGTCACCCCCTCTCTCTGTCTCTCTCTCCCTGCCACTCCCTCTCTCTCCTCCCTGTCACCCCTTTCTCTCTCCCTGTCACCCATCTCTCTCTCTCTGTCACCCCCTATCTCTCTGCCTGTCATCCCCCTCCCTTTCTACCTGTCACCCCCCTCTCTCTTCCTGTCACCCTCTCTCTCTCTCTCTCTCTCTCTCTCTCTCTCTCCCTGTCACCCCCTCTCTCTCTCTCTCCCTGTCACCCCCTCTCTCTCTCTCTCCCTGTCACCCCCTCTCTCTCTCTCTCCCTGTCACCCCTCTCTCTCTCTCTCTCCCCTCTCTCTCTCTCACTCCCCCCTCTCTATCTGTCACCCTTACTCTGTCACCCCTTCTCTCTCTCTGTCACCCATTCTCTCTCTCTGTCACTCCCGCTCTCTCTCTCTGTCACCCCCTCTCTCTCTCTGTCACCCCATCTCTCTCTCTGTCCCCCCTTCTCTCTGTCAAACCCTCCCCCTCTGTCTCTCTCTGTCAAATGCTCTCTCTCTCTTTCTCGAAGGGTGGGGGGGGCGTCGATACAGCCCCTCGCCAAGGGCACTGGAGACCCTAGTTACGCCTCTGGCTTCACCTTATTATTAGTGTACCGCATTCATACACCCTATGACAATGACTTATTATTTGTTTAAAGCAAAGGGGGTTAAAGCTGAATTCAAGGGAAATAGCTAAATGCAGACATAAAATACATGTAAGGAAACTGTTTTCCATGCCAAAGAATTTATATTTCTATTCAGTTGTAAGATTTACACAGTTCTGCCACACAGTAAAGCCCCATCTAACAGGGCAGGAGACCTCATCTTTTCTCTTCTGTGTTCAGTAACTCCTACAGATTTTGACTCTCCCCGCACTGTGAATGGACAGGAAAGACGACACAACACAATGATGAGCTCAACCCCCTGCAGTATAACTCTACTCTCCTCTCCTATTAGCATGTTCATTGAAAGGTTACACACCGGATTGGCTTCTTGGGCTGCTTCCCCCACCCCCTCTCTGATACCAAGTCAAATTCAGGCACTTACACTTGAATTTATATATTAAAAATATAAATAAAAACCAAGAATGCATAAATGTATATGTACAGTATAAACTGCATTAGGCTGTTTCATTTATATCTGCTTGGAGTTCAGCTTTATTGCTCTATTCACGAGTTACAAAATAGCCACAAGAACATTTCATTTTTATATTTAAAACAGTAAACACATTTCCAGACATGAGTTGTAGCTGCACCTAACGTCAGTCCTAAGATAAAGCAATGTTGTTGTCTTGGATCAACTGTACTTTCTTGGGTCAAGATCCAATTGCCGTGCTTTATCCAACACACATGCATTCATATATGCAGCACATGATCGCATGCGGGGTGTGCCTTACTATAATAATTCTACAGTATGTCAAAGAAGAGGATAGAGTAACTTTTTGCAAGAAGGGGATTAAATAAACCTCCACCTCATCTTATTCTGCTAATAAAAGTTTTTTCTTTAATTTACCTTGTTGTAGTTCTTATATGATATAGATTTTAAGCCTGATTAAACTCTTTCTATAGGATGGGGGCGTGGCGACCATCGACGAACATGGCCGCATAGCTTCTGAGCTCCGCTCCACACAGGGATAAATCAGCACACATCAAGCCTCCCGCTCCAGCCCGATTCACGGCACATCGCCCGCCAAACTCCCCGCACTGCTCGCCGCTCCAGGCTATGAGGAGACGCCGCCTGGATCCAACACCAGTGCAGAAGCTCTCAGCCTTCTTCCTCCCCATGCAGCGTGGACACAGCCAACATGGCGCTGCTGGCGGGCTCCAGCCTCCGGCTCCGCATCCACAGCCATCCGTGGTGGGATCCACTCAGGAGCAGCTGCACCTACACCATCAGGCAAGTGCTCAGCCTTCCTCCTCTCCTCCTCACTCTGACCCCTCATCTCCCACATCCAGAAGCCCAGTCAAATCTAGGCCGCGGATTGAGCATCCCCATCATGAGGGCTCCACCTCCCCCATGGACACCATTGCGGCCCCATCTCCAGACCCCTTCCAGAACTTTCCCTCTTCTGACCAACCGCTTTCAGTAGCACTAATGAAGGAAATGCTCCAATCCCTTAGAACATCCATCCACCTCGACATGCAATCCTGCATCAGAGAGTGCAAAGCAGACATTACAGACCTGGGGGATAGGGTTAATCAAGTTGAACAAAAAATGTGTGACTTTACCTCCTCGTTTAACTCATTAGTGGACTCGCATTCAGCTTACCATGAGGTTATCTCCTCCATGCAAGCAAAAATAGCTGATCTAGATCCCGCAGGAATAACCTGAAGATCTGTGGTGTCCCTGAGAACATCCTGCCGCAACAACTCCCCCATTTTGCCAAAGACCTTTTCCTTGCGGTGCTTCCTTCCCTCTCCTCTGCGGATCTCACAATTGACAGGATCCATCGAGTCCCTAAACCCTCTTTCCTCCCCTTGGAAACCCCCGAGATGTGCTGATGCGCATACACATTTTTCAAGTGAAGGAAAATATCCTCTCTGCATTTCGCCAACGCAATGATCTGTCCCCTCAAGCTGCCAACCTTCAGGTTTTACCTGATCTATCCCAATTCACCCTCCAGAGACGCCTCAATCTCTCCTCTATTACAAAGGCCTTGCGCAACCATAAGCTTATCTATCGCTGGAAGTACCCAGCAAAGTTGGAAATAGCCCACAACGGCTCAAAGCACTTTGTTTCCTCCTTGGAGGAAGGAATTCCGTTCCTGGAACATCCTGCCTGAAGAACAGGACGGACACAGAAATGCTGCTCCTCCACCACCCACTCACCTCCGCCAAGAATGGCACACAGTCTCCCACAAAAAAATCCTCCAAGAAGAATAAGGGAGCTAGGGAGGACTTGCTCCTCACCTCATCATCTTCCATTCCCTGAGTGTGCTGCAGGTACATATTGATGTACCCTATACCCTCCGTACCCTGCAGTGATCACTGCCCTGGCCTCCCCAAGGCCACTTTTCTTATTGTTGCACTTTTGTTTTGTTTTTTCTATACGGTTTTTACCATCCATACGGACAGGTTCACTTTTCTACTACACGTCATGTTTTGTGTACCATTCATTTCTCTACCCGTTCAACTTCCCGTTACCATCTCAACGCTGCCTTCTGACATGCATCTTGGACACGCATCTATATGTCACTGGTCTGCCCTCATCTGCTCTTCGGGACACCTACCTCAGCTTTCATCTACCTACCCTACATCGGCTGAACCCTGACACCTTTCTCATCCCCCTACTATGGGTATTAAAATAGTCTCTGTTAATGCCCGAGGTCTGAACCACCCTGCAAAGAGGAGATCTCTCTGGCAAGAAGCAATTCACCTCAAAGCAGACGTTCTCACGGCTCAAGAAACTCACTTCAACCTCCATGCATCCCCGAACTGTTCTCATCCGGCTTTCCCACACATCTTCCAAGCCTCTGCACCTGAAAAGAAGAGAGGGGTTCTTACTGCTGTTCGTGACACTGTCACGTTCTCCCTCACAGACTCCACGATTGATCCTGATGGTCGGTATATTATCTTGAAATGTATTATCAACAATCTTCCTCTTACCTTAGTGTCAATTTATGCACCTAATGTACGGCAGAAAACATTTATCCGTAAAATGCTAAAGAAAGTTTCCTCTTCCAGGTATGGCAACCTAATTGTATGTGGCGACTTGAACGCGCCAGTCAACCCAGACCTCGACACATCCTCCCCTCACAGCAGGCGATCCCTGTCCCTGGGGGATCTGCTTGAGGCAGAGGATCTGTACAATGCCTGGCTCTGCTTGAACTCTACTGACAGATCCTACACCTATTACTTCCCGTGTCACAACTCCTACTCTCATCTGGATTTCTTTCTTGTAGACAAAATTTTACTCCAAAGGGTCTTGGCTGCCTCTATCCATGATATTGTATGGTCAGATCATGCACCGATATCTCTCCAAATTGAGGATGGTAACTCCTTTTCCACAGCGAGAGTGTGGAGGTGTAATGTGTCCCTTTTCCAGGACCCTAACACTCAAAAAATTGTCTCCCAGCATTTACAACAATTCTTCACACTTAATTCCCCCTCAGACACTAACGTCTTTAACAACTGGTGCGCTCATAAAGCGTTCATGAGAGGCATACTTCTTAAACTTAACTCCCAAGTCCGTAAAGCATTTCGTTCTAAACTGGATACCCTGCTTGCTGATATCCGCTCCCTGGATGCCCAGAATCAATCTTCCCCTACCCAAGCCCTAGCAGACAGACTAGCCACCCTTCGTCATTCCCTCAGGGAACTCTTATCTTCCCAACACGATCTCTACATGCGTAAACTAAAACTCAGTATTATGCCAACAACAATAGGGCAGGTAAAGTCTTGGCCAATCGTCTCAAAGCCCGTAGGACAAAAACGAAAATTTCCTCCCTCACCCATTCCCATACCCAGGCTACTCTTACTAACCCCCAAGCGATAGCTGACGCATTTGCGGACTATTATGGTTCCCTTTATAACCTATCGACCTGCGTAAACACCCCTCAACCCATGAGTGCTAACATTACTGATTTCCTTTCCAAGCTCCGTCTCCCATCCCTCTCGACGTCCCAACTTGACCCCCTAAATTCACCCTATACCGTTGAGGAAATTTCATCAGTCATACACTCATTACCGAATGGCAAATCCCCCGGTCCTGATGGTCTTTCCTCAGAATACTTTAAAACGTACCTCCCCATACTGTCCCCACAACTCCTTTCTGTGTTTCAAACAGCAGCCACCAGTGGTTCCTTCCCTAAGGAAATGCTGATGGCCCATGTTGTCACTATCCCCAAACCTGGGAAGCCTCCCAACATCCCCTCTAAATTCCGCCCAATCTCTCTCCTTAATGTGGATGTTAAAATCTATGCCAAACTCCTAGCAACCAGACTCCAAACTCTTTCTATAGGTATCAGATCACCAGGGCAAGGTGTATTAGGCCAGATGTCTGTTAGAAGAAAGCATATATTTTATACATACATCTTCTTACATTACATTTTTGTAAAATTTTAGGATGCATGTCTATACATCAAAATAATTTTTTTTTTATATTAATGCCCTGTTGATTTTTGTTTTACTCCCGCAGGTTCCCCAGGCACAGGTTTAAACAGGCAATAGCTGTGAACGTCTATGCACGTTTTACTTTTTTTTTATTTCTACTACAAATTACAATAATGAATAAAAATAATATGCCATTGATTTTCTAAAAACCATGTTGCTTAAAGCAACAAAAATGCCAAAAGTACCAGTTTAAAATGTGTACACATTGTGGAGTAAATTAAAGTAATACTAAAGGCTTATTTTTTTTTTTTAAATAACAAACATTTTATACTTACCTGCTCTGTACAAGGGTTTTGCACAGAGCAGCTCCAATCCTCCGCTTCTCAGGTGCCCCTCTGGCGCTCTCAGCTCCTCCCCCCTGCCGAGTGCCCCCATAGCAAGCTACAGTACTTGCTTTTGGGGCACTTGTGCATGCTCACTCCCAAGCCCCTGCTCTGTGTGTCCAAAAGACACACTGAACAGGGCTCGGCCCTACCCCCTCTTTTCTGGCTGTGATTGGCAGCAGCAGGAGCCAATGGTTTCCGCTGCTGTCTCTGAGCCAATGAGGAGGCAGAGAGTGAGGAATTTGGTCTGTGAAGAAGGAACCAGCTGAATTTTTATCCATGTATCGCCATTCCCATTCATGAGAAGGCGATCTATAGATCAACCACTCATTAACCGGCTTCTTGGTAATTTTTCGTTCGATCAGCACATGCAGTGCTGATCAGTGTACTCTGACGGTGGGGAACCCTAAGCATTCCTGTATCCACATCAAATGTGTAGATGGAGGAATGGATTCATTGTTTTTCTATTAGCTGGCTGGCTGAATGAAAAAAAAAAACTGAACCATGTATGTCCAGCTTTAGCATGAGTCTTTCTAAAGCTATAGCTGGTAAAAACAAGCCATACTGACTTATAGGTGTCACATATCTTAATCTAGATGGTTGGTTGCTAAACCTGCTAGAACCCAAGGAATGAAGAAGAGACATTGATCTGTTTAATGTGTCTGAAATGTAAGGATTTGGGGGCCCCCTCAAAGACAGGGAGTAGGGGTTTAGTGGCTATCTAGTGAGATGATGAGGCTGTATAAGCAGCCTGGCCTGGAGTCTGGGAATGATCAGAGGACAAACACCTTTTAGCAGGCACTTCAGGTTATTGTACCTGCACTTTAACAGAAATGTTAGTTTACACATTTTGGAAAAGCTTACAGGTCCACTTTTATGCAAACGTGCTATAATTTATTATGTCCTCATCACAGCTGGAAAAGTTTGCTACAATGAAAACGAGCCAGATGAATCCTCAGTAGGAGCTTAGATCTGACTTCAGACTAAAATGAGTAATGGTTAAAATATTTAGGGATTTGTGAAGATAATATCTAAAATTAAAAAAATCTTATTATAGAGCATCAGCAACTGGTTTCTAAAGGACAAGTCAAGTCAAACTAATCCTGTCATTTATATTCTTACAGATGCATTTTAAAGTGTTCTGTAGGGTCAGTGTCACTACAGGTAGCATGAGGTGATACCTGGACCCTATAGAGGTTGCACAAGCAGTCCAACTCCTCCAGTACAGTGCATCAATACATGCCATTGCCAGAGCATGGAGGAGATTCCAGCCATAGAAGGTCCTTAACCCAACAGCAGGACCCGTATCAGCTCCTTTGTGCAAAGAGGAACAGGATGAGTACTGCCAAAACCCTACAAAATGACCTCCAGCAGGCCACTGGTGTGTGTGTCTCTGACCAAACGATCAGACTTCATGAGGGTGTTCGCTGCCTGGCACTGTGAAGCTCGATTGGCATATGCCATTGAGCAGCAGAGTTGGCAGGTCTGCCAAAGGCACCCTGTGCTTTTCACAGATAAGAGCAGGTTCACTCTGAGCACATGTGACAAACATGAAAGGGTCTGCAGAAGCCGTGGAGAATGTTATGCTACCAAACCGTTCAGCATGACTGGTTTGGTGGTGGGTCAGTGATGGTCTGGGGAGGCATATCCATGGAGGGACGCACAGACATCTACAAGCTAGATGATGGCACCCTGACTGTCATTAGGTATCTAAATGAAATCCTTGGACCCATTGTCAGACCCTATGCTGGTGCAGTGGGTCCTGGGTTCCTCCTGGTGCACGACAATGCCCGGCCTGTGGCAAGAGTATGCAGCCAGTTCCTGGAGAATGAAGGAATTGATACCATTGAATGGCCCCCACGTTTGCCTGACCTAAATCCAATAGAACACCTCTGGAACATTATGTTTCGGTCAATCCGACGCCATGCCCCTCAGTCTGTTCAAGAGCTCAGTGATGCCCTGGTCCAGATCTGGGAGGAAATACCCCAGGACACCATCCGTCGTTTCATTAGGAGCATGCCGTGACGTGGTCAGGCATGCATACAAGCACGTGGGGGCCATACAAACTACTGAGTACCATTTTGAGTTGCTGTAATGAAATTTTAGCAAAATGGACTAGCCTGATACATCTTTGAATTCAGCCCTCTCTAGGTTGATCATTTTAATTTTCAAAAAGTAATGTGGCATTCTTTCCTTCCTAACACATTACCCAGTCCATATCAGTATAGATATCCATTATGATATTTTTTCCCATTGAGATCTGATTTGTTTTTAAAGCGTTCCTTAAATTTTTTGAGCAGTGTATATAGACTTTTTTTTTTTTTTCTCTGGTCAAATCTTTAAGGGAATGTTTGGGTAATCATGGGTGAAATAATAAGATGCTCTTTCATTCACCTACTGACATGACATTAGCTCTCCATGGTGCTGAAACTGTGTTTGTTTGCAGTTTAAGCACTAGAAGGGTTAAATGTCAGCCAGTGTCATTATGTCATTACTACAGTGGCAATGTATAGTATTAGCACTGATCACTGTATTAGTGTCACTGGTGATGTCTGTGTCAGCTAGTCAGTTCCCCTCCAGCATCAGTTAGTGTCAGATTGCCACAGTCCCATTATAAACCATTAGTCACAGTCCCAGATCACTGCCATTAGTAGTATGTAAAATAGATTTCATTATGTATACCATAGTTAGTAGACGCTATAAATTTTACGCAAACCAATAAATATACACTTATTCTGATTTTTGTATGAAATGTAGCAGAATTCATTTTGGCCAAAATTTATAAGGAAATTAGATTGTCTTCATTTTTTTTTTATTGGATATGTTTTAAAGCAGAAAGTAAAAAATATGTTTTTTTTTTTCAAAAAAAATTTTTTTTATATTAAAAAAAAACAAAAAAAAACCCAGTGGTGATTAGATATCACCAAAAGAAAACACTATTTGTCCGGAAAAAAATGTATATAAATTCTGTTTGTGTGTAGCATTGCATGACCATACAATTACCAGTTAAATTACCAGTTAGAATAGCAAAAAATGGCCTGGTTATGAATGGAGTAAACCCTTCCAGAGCTGAGGTGGTTAAAAACAAAATGGTAAAAAAGCAACATGATCCCCTCCCTCAACAATCCATCCTGGAACACCAAGCATGTAGGCTGGTACTGTAAAGGTACTGTATACTCATAACTAAGGGCTACAAGTGTGCAGCCCCCCTGCTATGTTGATATCAGTCAGCATACCCTTCAGCACCAGGGTGCCTTGAGGGGGGTTCTCGCAAAAAGTGGGGCTCAGACATCAGATATCATTGAACCCTGGAAAAGTAAATACTAAAAATAGAAATTGGATAGATAATTAGTAAAAATAGAATTATACCACTTTTTCTTGTGTTTACTGTATGTTTTCTTTAAATACTTTTCTTGCCCACATGTAATTGTGATCTGGTTGAAGGCCTGAGAGACCTCTAAAACAATTTCACTTGGAAATGTATACCACCTACTTGCCTCATGGAGGGCTCAAAGCACACCCTCTCTCAATGCTAAAGGGCATGTGGACTGATAGGAAACTAAGGGGATACTGGCCTGAATGTCTGGTGTTCCAGACTGATTAGCTCTGAGAGAGTGGTTTACCACAATATTTAGAGCTATATAGGAAAAAAATTGTCATATATATATACAAAGTATATATATATATATATATATATATATATATATATATATATATATACAAACCCAAATCCAAAAAAGTTGGGACACTGTACAAATTGTGAGTATAAAAAGAAATGGACTAATTTACAAATCTTATAAACTTATATTTTATTCACAATATAATATAGATAACATATCAAATGTTGTAAGTGAGACATTTTGAAATGTCATGCCAAATATTGTCTCATTTTGGATTTCATGAGAGCTAAACATTCCAAAAGAGTTGGGACAGGTAGAAATAAAAGGCCGGAAAAGTTAAATGTACTTATAAGGAACAGCTGGAGGACCAATTTGCAACTTATTATTAGGTCAATTGGCAACATGATTGGGTAAAAAAAGAGCCTCTCAGAAGTCAAGATGGGCAGAGGATCACCAATTCCCCCAATGCTGCAGTGAAAAATAGTGGAGCAATATCAGAAAGGAGTTTCTCAGAGAAAAATTTGAAAGAGTTTGGAGTTATCATCATCTACAGTGCATAATATCATCCAAATATTCAGAGAATCTGGAAAAATCTCTGTGCGTAAGGGTCAACCATATCGGAAAACCATGGCCGGAAAACCATACTGGATGCCTGTGATCTTCGGCCCTTAGACGGCACTGCATCACATACAGGAATGCTACTGTAATGGAAATCACAACATGGGCTCAGGAATACTTCCAGAAAACATTGTCGGGGAACACAATCCACCGTGCCATTCGCCGTTGCCGTCTAAAACTCTATAGGCCAAAAAAGAAGCCATATCTAAACATGATCCAGAAGCGCAGGCGTTTTCTCTGGGCCAAGGCTCATTTAAAATGGACTGTGGCAAAGTGGAAAACTGTTCTGTGGTCAGACGAATCAAAATTTGAAGTTCTTTTTAGAAAACAGGGACGCCATGTCATCCAGACTAAAGAGGACAAGGACAACCCGAGTTGTTATTAGAGCTCAGTTCAGAAACCTGCATCTCTGATGTTATGGGGTTGCATGAGTGCGTGTGGCACGGCCAGCTTACACATCTGGAAAGGCACCATCAATGCTGAAATGCATATCCAAGTTCTAGAACAACATATGCTCCCATCCAGACGTCATCTCTTTCAGACCTTGCATTTTCCAACATGACAATGCCAGACCACATACTGCATCCATTACAACATGATGGCTGTGTAGAAGAAGTATCCGGGTACTGAAATGTCCAGCCTGCAGGCCAGATCTTTCACCCATAGAAAACATTTGGCGCATCATAAAGAGGAAGATGTGACAAAGAAGACCTAAGACAGTTGAGCAACTAGAAGCCTGTATTAGACAAGAATGGGACAAAATTCCTATTCCTAAACTTGAGAAACTTGTCTCCTCAGTCCCCAGATGTTTGCAGACTGGTATAAAAAGAAGAGGGGATGCCACACAGTGGTAAACATGGCCTTGTCCCAACTTTTTTGAGATGTGTTGATGCCATGAAATTTAAAATCAACTTATTTTTCAGTTAACCACTTAACGACCGGCGCACGACGATCTACGTCGGCACTCAGCCCCGGCCAGGCAAACTGACGTAGGCCTACGTCAGCACTTTTTGCCGGCCCTGTGCGCGCTCCCGCGCCCCGCCGCCGCCGCCGATGACTCGATTGGGTTCAGAACCGATCAGTCATCAGGTCCAGGCCAATCATTTTTGGTCTGGACCTGTTGATCGGTCCTGCCCAATCAGATCATCCTCTAAGCCTGTGAAATGTAAACACAGGCTTAGAGGAGATGTGCCCTCCCCCCACAACGGTCTTTTTGGATCCAGCGTGAGAGGAGAGCACATCTTACTGTGAGTATTGCACCAAGCACACCCACACACAGTTAGATAGGCACATTTCACCCCCGATCGCCCCCCCAATTAACCCCTACAGCACCTGACACAACACACACTATATACAGCATATAGCATATACCTATATACCTGTATAAGTGTGATTTGTGAACAGGTGTAGCCCTTGCGACCCCCCCTTTTCCACTCAAATTACCCCCCACCCCCCCTAATAAAGATTTAACCCACTGATCCCCCCTGAACCCCCCCCTGATCACCGCCGTTAACCCCTACACCCTCTGTCACATCAGCACTAATACAAACGCAATATACGGTGTTATTGTATTTTTGTATTAGTGTCATTGTGATCAGAATTAGCGCAGGCGACTAAGTTTCTGTCCCAAGAAGGTTTAGGGTCCCCGCCACCCGACCAATAAAGATTTAAGCCCCTGACCCCCCCCTGATCACCCCTACACCCCCTGCCATAACACACACCGTATACAGTATATAGCATTTTGCTATATACCCGTATAAGTGTGATTTGTGGTCAGGTCTAGCGCTTGCGACCCCCTTTTTTCCACTTGAATTACCCGCCACCCCCCCCTAATAAAGATTTGAGCCCCTGATCCCCCCTGATCCCCTCCTGATCACCGCTAGTTAACCCCTACACCCTCTGTCACATCAGCACTAATACAAACGTAATATACTGTGTTTTTGTATTTTTGTATTAGTGTGATTGTGATCAGAATTAGCGCAGGCGACTAAGTTTGTGTCCCAAGCAGGTTTAGGGTCCCCCCCACCCGCCCAATAAAGATTTAATCCCCTGATCCCCCCCTGATCACCCCTACACCCCCTGCCACAACGCACACTGTATACAGTATATAGCATTTTCTATATACCCGTATAAGTGTGACTTGTGACCAGGTTTAGCGCTTGCCACCGTTCCTTTTATCCTTAGGATACCCGCCAGTCCCTTCCAATAAAGATTTAAACCCCTGATCCCCCCCTGATCACATCCCGTTAACCCCTACACCCTCTGTCACATTAGCACTAATACACACATAATATACTGTTTTTACTGTATTTTGTATTGGTGTCATTGTGACTTGAGGTTGTGCTAGCTAGCTAGTTTCTTTCCCAAAGGAGGTTTAGGGTCCCCGCCACCCCCCCCAGATCCCCAGCGCATAGTTTAGAAATAACCCCTTGATTGCCACACACACACGCACGCACGCACATACACTTCCATTTCTAGTATAGTGTTTGAACAGATCAATATCTGATCTGATCAGAACTATACTAGCGCCCCCATAGTTTAGGGTTCCCAAAACGCAGTGTTTGCACGATCAGCACTGATTCCTGCCAGCACCTGCGTTTAACCCTTTCACCCAGGTAAGTGTAGTAATCAACAGATTACTGTCACTTACAAAAAAACACAAGACACAAAACCGCTGTGTTAGCAGAGTCAGGCCTGATCCCTGCTAGCATTTTTGGTAGCGCTTGAAATAATCTTCGACAACCAGGTGCTTTTATTACCTGTGAGTCGCATCACTGTACGGGTAAATTTAGTTACCAAAATGTCTAAACTTTCGTACAGTGATGAAGCTATTTACAGTATAATGACCATGTCAGGTGAGAGCGATGGGGAAGCCTCACCGGCAGAATCAGGGTCAGTATACGAACCAAATGACAGCAGCGGCTCCCTGACAGATAGCTCCGACGACAGATGGGTCCCTGTTAGACCCAGGCGTACCCGACCCCATTCTGGTGTTGTTGAGATGCAGGAATCGCAGGGTGCTCGTATGGAGCAGAGTGTGGGTACTAGTGCCGCTCATCCTTCTGGCGACCTGGCAAGCGCCAGCGGCCTAGTACACCCTGGACCTAGTACAACCAGCACTGCAGTAAGACCTGGTGACGTGGCGAGTCCCCTAAGTGCAGTTGAAGCTGGTGCGGTGGCTAGCACAAGTAGTGGCCCGCAGCCACCGCGTATTCGAAGACAGGCCCGTAGAGCCCATAGTGCCCTCCCTGATGCGCTGGCATTTCTTAATTGGCAACCCACTGATACTACAGCGCCAGTACTTCCCCCATTCACCGCCCAACCTGGAATCCACGTGGAGACAGCTGGTTTTACGCCCCTGAACTTTTTTGAGCTGTTCTTCACGGAAGATCTTTTCAGATCTATTGTGGATCAATCAAATTTATATGCTCAACAATTTATCGCCGCCAACCCAAATTCGCCCCTTGCCAGACAATTCGGCTGGAAACCTTTAACGGTTTCCGAATTTAAGATCTTTCTGGGCCTTTCCCTCCACATGGGCATAACTAAACAGAGTGAATTGCGGCTATATTGGTCCACTAGCCCACTTCACCATATGCGCATGTACTCTGCCTCCATGTCCAGGGCGAGATATGAGCAAATTCTTGCGATTTATGCATTTCAGCGACAATGAAATCTGTCGTCTTCGGGGAGACCCTGCATACGATCGGCTCCACAAAATTCGGCCCCTCATAGACCACTTCAATCAGCGGTTTGCAGCCTTGTTTACCCCCGAACAAGTTGTCTGCGTTGACGAGTCCCTGATTAAATTTACTGGCCGCCTTGCTATGAAACAGTACCTCCCCAGCAAGCGTGCCAGATACGGGGTCAAACTGTATAAATTGTGTGACAGGGCCACAGGCTATACAGTTAGTTTCCGGGTCTATGAGGGAAAAGATAGCACTGTGGAGCCCCCCAACTGCCCAGACTACATAGGGAGCAGCGGTAAGATCGTTTGGGACTTGGTGTCACCCTTATCCGGAAAGGGGTACCATTTGTACGTGGACAACTTTTATACAAGCGTGCCACTATTTAGTCACCTGCTCGAATTACAAATTGGCGCATGTGGCACCGTGCGACCTAATCGCCGGGGCTTCCCCCAACGGCTTGTAGATTCCCGTCTTAGTCGGGGGGCGAGAGCCTGCTTGAAAACGGACAAATTGCTTGCGGTGAAGTGGAAGGATACACGGGATGTTTATGTTCTGTCCTCCCTTCACGCAGACACGACAATCCAAATCACTACGGCAACTGGCGTTGTGGAGAAACCCCTCTGTGTCCACGAATATAACCTTAACATGGGAGGGGTGGACCTTAACGACCAGATTTTGGCGCCGTATTTAGTTGCCCGTAAAGCCAGACGCTGGTACAAAAAAGTGTCTGTTTATTTATTCCAATTGGCGATGCTGAACGCCTTTGTCCTATACAAGGCGCCAGGACGAACTGGATCTTTCCGGGAATTCCAGGAAGAGATCATCCTTGCCTACCTGTACCCAGGAGGCATGCCTGCCCAACTTCCCCTTCCAGATGCAGTGAGCCGGCTGCATGAGAGGCATTTTCCTTATGCCCTCCCGAGTACCCCTACCCAAAGATGGCCCCAAAGAAGATGTCGTGTCTGTCGCAGGCGCGGATTTAGGCGTGACACCCGTTATTATTGTCCCAAATGTCCTGACCAACCTGGTCTCTGCATCGGGGAATGTTTTGAGCGCTACCATACACTAGTGGAGTATTAGTGTAGGGTACAGCACGACACAGTGTAGGGCACACAAACACAGGGTCTCGAAGGATGTTGGATGTCCATCGACATTTTGAGAGACCCAAGCTGGAAGAGAAGATCGCAGAAGATCGCAGTCCCAAATCAAGACATGAAGAAACAGTTAGAAAGAAAAATAAAAGGATCCAAAAACTGTTGTTGTGTCAGTCATTTTATATGTCCTTCTACTCTTCTTACTGTACATTTAAATGTCCTTTGTTTGTTTTTTCATTCTTTTGTGACCTGTTTCTCCTGCAGGTACTCGTCGGCTACCACGCATTGATTTTATATATTCTGACACAAACAGTGTTTGCGCTCAGCATATATGGATACCTTTGCTGATAGCAGCTGTGGTGATTTTCTGATTTCAGCACTGCAGTTAAAATCCTATTTTGGTATACGTGGATAGCGCCGTGTATACCCATCATTAAATACAGTGGGTGGTTGTTTGGGCGGTTAATGATGAGAATCCAAAAACTTTTGTTGTTGTCAGTCATTTTATATGTCCTACTCTTCCTAATGTACTTTTTTTTAATGTACTTTGTTTTTTCATTCTTTTGTGACCTGTTTCTCTTGCAGGTACTCGTCGGCTACCATGCATTGATTTTATATATTCTGACACAAACAGTGTTTGCGCTCAGCATATATGGATACCTTTGCTGATAGCAGCTGTGGTGATTTTCTGATTTCAGCACTGCAGTTAAAATCCTATTTTGGTATACGTGGATAGCGCCGTGTATACCCATCATTAAATTCAGTGGGTGGTTGTTTGGGCGGTTAATGATGAGAATCCAAAAACTTTTGTTGTTGTCAGTCATTTTATATGTCCTACTCTTCCTAATGTACTTTTTTTTAATGTACTTTGTTTTTTCATTCTTTTGTGACCTGTTTCTCTTGCAGGTACTTGTCGGCTACCACGCATTGATTTTATATATTCTGACACAAACAGTGTTTGCGCTCAGCATATATGGATACCTTTGCTGATAGCAGCTGTGGTGATTTTCTGATTTCAGCACTGCAGTTAAAATCCTATTTTGGTATACGTGGATAGTGCCGTGTATACCCATCATTAAATTCAGTGGGTGGTTGTTTGGGCGGTTAATGATGAGTAATACTACGCATTATTCCTGTGCTGATTTCTGATAGGTTCTCTTTTTTTCCGTTCAGCCCACAGGCTGCATGAAAAAAAAAAAAACCTATATGCCAAACAAGGACTAGCAATGTACTGGTATGTTGCTGGACTTTGAGTGGTTATACCAGGATGATGCCTGCAGATTTAGGCATCATCTTGGTATCGTTTTTTACAGCCAGCGGTCGGCTTACATGTAAAAGCAATCCTAGCAGGTAATTGGCCGCTAGACTGCTTTTACATGCAGTGGGAGGGGCCTCCCCCCCCCCCACCGCCGCCTTCCGCAGCCTTCCGTGGTTTTTCTCGGGCTCTCCTGTCCCACCGGTTAACCCGAGAGTGCAGCCGGTGGTTCAGTTATCTAACCATAGAGCTAATTGAAGATTAGAATGGCTCCAATCATCTCTATGGCCTAAGATGCCGGAGGCTACGAGCATTTCATGACTTCTTTTTCGCCAGAAATAAACAGGGCCATTGGGAAATTGGGAAAGTATTTTATCACACCAATTTTGGCGTGGTCAGAAGCATTAAGGTCAGAGGAGAGATCTAGAGTATAAAAGACCCCAATTTTTAAAAAAAAGAGTACCTGTCACTACCGATTGCTATCATAGGGGATATCTAAATTCACTGTGATAGCAATAAAAATGATTTAAAAAAAAAAAAAATTAAAGGAAAGGTGTCAAAATAACATAAAAGAGCAAAAAAAAAAATCGAGCTCCGCCCCCTTTCCCCCGTGCTTGCGCGCAATGGCACACGCAAGCGTTGGTCTAGTGTCATATGTAAACCGCAATTTCAGCATGCATGTGAGGTATCGCCGCGATCGCCAGATCGAGTGCAGTAATTCTTGCAGTAGACCTCCTCTGTAAGTCTAAAGTGGTAACCTGTAGAGACTTTTAAAGGTTTTTAAAAATGTACGTACGTTTTTGCCGCTGCGCAGGTGTGCGCAATTTTTAAAGCATGTCATGTCAGGTGTCTATGAACTCGGCATAAGATCATCTTTTAAATTTTACCAAACAAATTGGAATTATATAGTGTATTTGTGCAATAAATTTAAAAAAAATGTATTTTTTTCGCAAAAATTGCGTTTTGGAAAATCTGTGCGCAAATACCGTGTGACAAAAAAAATTGCAACATCCACCATTTTATTCTATAGGGCCTCTGCTTTAAAGAAATATATAATGTTTGGGGGTTCAAAGTAATTTTCTAGTAAAAAAAAAATATTTTTTCATGTAAACAAAAAGGCACAGAAAAGGCTTGGTTTTCAAGTGGTTAGAAGAGTGGGTGATGTGTGGCTAAGATTGAGCGTAAAATGCCGGGACTGTTCAAACACCCCCCAAATGACCCCTTTTTGAAAAGTAGACACCCAAAGCTATTTGCTGAGAGGCATGGTGAGTCCATGGAATATTTTATATTTTGCTACAAGTGTCGGGAAAATTATTATTTCTTTTTTTTTTGTTGTTTTTTTACAGAAAGTTGTCACTAAATGATATATTGCTCACACATGCCATGTGTATATGTGAAATGACACCCCAAAATACATTCTGCTGCTTATCCTGAGTACAGGGATACCCCATGTGTGAAACTTTTTTGCAGTCTAGCCGAGTACAGGTCCCCGAAAACCAGTCCCCACTTTCAGGCTTTCCAAAGGCGTAAATTGTTGATTTCACTCCTGACTACCTATCACAGTTTCGGAGGCCCTAAAATTCCAAGATAGCACAAAACCCCCCCAAATGACCCCATTTTGGAAAGTAGACACCCCAAGCTGTTTGCTGAGAGGCATGGTGAGTCCATGGAATATTTTATATTTTGCCACAAGTTCCGGGAAATATATATATATATATATATATTTTTTTTTTTTTACACAAAGCTGTCAGTAAATGATATATTGCTCACACATGCCATGGGTATATGTGAAATGACACCCCAAAATACATTCTGCTGCTTCTCCTGAGTACAGGGATACCCCATGTGTGAGACTTTTTTGCAGTCTAGCCGAGTACAGGACCCCGAAATCCAACCTCCACTTTCAGGCTTTCCAAGGGCGTAAATTGTTGATTTCACTCCTGACTACCTATCACAGTTTCGGAGGCCCTAAAATTCTAAGATAGCACAAAACCCCCCCAAATGACCCCATTTTGGAAAGTAGACACCCCAAGCTGTTTGCTGAGAGGCATGGTGAGTCCATGGAATATTTTATATTTTACCACAAGTTCCGGGAATTATATATATATATATATATTTTTTTTTTTTACACAAAGCTGTCAGTAAATGATATATTGCTCACACATGCCACGGGTATATGTGAAATGACACCCCAAAATACATTCTGCTGCTTCTCCTGAGTACAGGGATACCCCATGTGTGAGACTTTTTTGCAGTCTAGCCGAGTACAGGACCCCGAAAACCAACCTCCACTTTCAGGCTTTCCAAGGGCGTAAATTGTTGATTTCACTCCTGACTACCTATCACAGTTTCGGAGGCCCTAAAATTCCAAGATAGCACAAAACCCCCCCAAATGACCCCATTTTGGAAAGTAGACACCCTGAGCTATTTGCAGAGAGGCATGTTGAGTGTTTTGCAGATCTCACTTGTCACAAAGTTTTGGAAATTGAAAAAAGAGGAAAAAAAATGCATTTTCCTGTTTTTTCTTCATTTTCCAAAAAAAATGAGAGCTGCAAAATACTCACCATGCCTCTCAGAAAATAGATTGGAGTGTCTACTTTGCAAAATGGGGTCATTTGGGGGGGTTTTGTGCCATCTTGGCCTTTTATGGACGTCAAAAGTGTGATAGGTAGTAAGGAGTGAGATCAACAATTTACGCCCTTAGAAAGCCAGAAGGTGCAGATTGGTTTTCCGGGTCCTGTACGCGGCTAGACTGCAAAAAAGTCTCACACATGGGGTATCCTTGTACTCAGGAGAAGCAGCAGAATGTATTTTGGGGTGTCATTTCACATATACCCATGGCATGTGTGAGCAATATATCATTTACTGACAACTTTGTGTAAAAAAAAAAATATATATATATATATATATATATTTCCCGGAACTTGTGGCAAAATATAAAATATTCCATGGACTCACCATGCCTCTCAGCAAATAGCTTAGGGTGTCTACTTTGCAAAATGGGGTCATTTGGGGGGGTTTTGTGCTATTTTGGAATTTTAGGGCCTCTGAAACTGCGACAGGTAGTGCAGAGGTGACATGAACAATTTACGCCATTAGAAAACCTGAGAGTGTTGATTGGTTTTCGCGGTCCTGTACACAGCTAGGCTCCCAAAAAGTCTCACACATGGGGCATCCCCATACTCAGGAGAAGTGGCAGAATGTATTTTGGGGTGTCATTCCACATATACCCATGTCATGTGTGAGAAATTTATCTTTTAGTGACAACGTTGTGTAAAAAAAAAAAATTAAAAAAAAAAATTGTAATTTTCCCGAAACTTGTGGCAAAATATAAAATATTCCATGGACTCACCATGCCTCTCAGCAAACAGCTTGGGTGTCTACTTTCCAAAATGGGGTCATTTGGGGGGGTTTTGTGGTATCTTGACATTTCAGGGCCTCCAAAACCGTTATAGGTAGTGAGAAAATGCAATGAAAAATGTACGCCCTTTGAAATTCTGATGGTGGTGATTTGTTTTCCGGCTCCCGTACACAGCTACGCTCCCAAAAAGTCTCACATATGTGGTATCCCTGTACTCAGGAGAAGCAGCAGAATATATTTTGGGGTGTAATTACACATATACCCATGGCATGTGTGAGCAATATATCATTTCAATGACAACTTTGTGTAAAAAAAAAAAAAAAAAATTATTTTTGTCATTTTTCAAACACCTGTGACAAAAAAATAAAATATTCAATGAGCTCAACATGCCCCTCAGAACATTCCTTAGGATGTCTACTTTCCAAAAAGTGGTAGTTTGGGGGGGTTTTGTACTGCCCCGCCATTTTAGCACTTCATGAAATGAGATAGGCAGTCAGAAATTAAAGCTTCGTAAATTTCAGTATTTACACCATAGTTTGCAGACGCTATAACTTTTGCGCAAACCAATAAAAATACGCTCATTGATTTTTTTTTTGTCAAAGACATGTAGCTAAATATATTTTGGCCAAAAAAATGACATAAATTGAGTATATTGGATATTTTTTAAAAGACAAAGTTGAAAATGTCATTTTTTTGCAAAATTTTCGCTCTTTTTTTATTAATATCGCAAAAAATAAAAAGCGCAGAGGTGATCAAATACCACCAAAAGAAAGCTCTGTTTGTGGGAAAAAAAGGACGTAAATTTCGTTTAGGTACTGCATTGCATGACCGCGCAATTATCAGTTAAAGTCACGAAGTGCCAAGTTGAAAAAAGGGGTCTGGACCTTTAGCAGCCAAATCCTCCGGGGCTTAAGTGGTTAAAATGATACATTTTCTCAGTTTAAACATTTGATATGTCATCTATGTTGTATTCTGAATAAAATATTGAAATTTGAAACTTCCACATCATTGCATTCTGTTTTTATTCACAATTTGTACAGTGTCCCAACTTTTTTGGAATCGGGTTTTTGTATATATATATATATATATATATATATATATATACTGTATAGAGTTTTTTCTATATATTTATATATACAGGTGCATCTGAAAAAAAAAAAGTTAATTTATTTCAGTAATTCAATTCAAAAAGTGAAACTCATATATTATATAGATATGTTACATACAGAATGATATATTTTAAGCATTTCTTTCTTAATTTTGATGATTATGGCTTACAGCTAGTGAAAACCCAAAGGTCAGTATGTTGGAAAATTAGAATTATTACATAAGCACAATTTAAAAAAAAAAGGATTTTTAATACAGAAATGTTAGCTTACTGAAAAGTTTGACCATGTACAGTATAGTATGCACTCAATACTTAGTCAGGGCTCCTTTTGCATGAATTTCGGCATCAATGCGGCGCGGCATGGAGACAATCAGCCTGTGGCACTGCTGAGTTGTTCTGGAAACCCAGGTTGCTGTATTAAAAAATCCTTTTTTTTATTGGTTTTATTGGATATTCTAGTTTAAAAGGCAAATAAAATGTCTGTAACATAGGTTTCCCATGCTGGGGTTCTCCAGTAAACACACAAACAGAAAATACTAGCCCACCTGACTTGTTATGCTGGTCACCCCGACCATAGGTGCTTCTGCACAGACCGTTTTACTATAGCATCCACAGCTCCGCTCTGGCCTTAGTCCTTAGGCCGTTAACTGCCTCTTGCAGGCACACACATGCCCTGGCTGCCACCTACAGCCTCTCTGACTCCTAGAGAGGATTGGAGTCCTCCTGACTTTCATGCACAGACCTCCTGTCTGTTAGGTGGAGCAGTCTCCAACTGGGAGCCCTGAGTTATTTCTATACCTTCATTATAAGGGCTGTGTGCACCTGAGCACACACCCTGCTGCTCCTCCACGAAACCCAAACACAGGGTTGGAGATTCCATCCCACCCAAGACACTATGGAATCTCCAAACTACAGAGCCCCATTCAGTTATACCAAAACCTGTAGAAAGCTGCAAAAGTCGTTTTCACCACTTCACATCTACACCCTGTAGTCCTGCACTGAGCCAATGTGCATACTCTGTGACCTTTATATTACCAACTTCACAGTGACAGCGTCTCGTCTTGTCACAATATATAGTACCTGGGAGTTTTTATTGTCTATATATATTTGTTTTTGTTTTTTTGTGCCCAGACATACACTTTAACAGCCAATATTTAATTTGCCTAAAATTAAATCCAGTGCTGGTCTATAGCATTTTGACAGGTCCATTGTAGTTATCCCTGGGATGGTGACCCCATTTCATTTGAAAAAATCTTCAGACTTCATCTGATGAAGATCGAGTTTGGTAATGCAATCTACACTTTTATATCAGACTCTGTTCTTCAACAGAATGCAGAATGTCTTGCTTAATTTTACCAAGAAAATGCTGAAGGAGCCCCATTCAAATGAATACGTGGAAGTCTTAGAAGAAGAGAAAAGCCCCCTGAAAAAAAGATTTGCCCCTCTCTCTATTTTATTTGTAGACCAATACATACCAGTCCTGAATCTAATGGTAAAAGCAATCCTTCGATGGCTGCTCTACAAAAATTGCGAGGATGGTATTTTATCAGCCAATACTTTGACTTTGACACATCTGCTGTATCAGCACGGAATATGTTATTACCAATATAACATCATATAAATTGCAGTAGTAGTGTGGCAGTGACAACATATGGCTAAACCGCAAAGTAAACATAACTGAGATAGACTTTCGAAGTACCAAGGTAACATGTAGGTCACTATACAAAGCAGGTAGAATCTAAAATCTTCAGAGGGGACATTTGTAACTGAGCAGATGGTGTTTTATTAACGAATGTGCCACAAAAGTGAGTGTTATAGATACTTTGGCAGCTATGACTTATTTCTGAGAACCTTACAATAGGGAGCTAGAGAGACAACCACTCTAGTGCTTCATAGTGTGTTTGTAATATTTAATTTAGCAAGATCTTATTCAAAGGTTATTGGTCACCAAGTGTGTGACTGGTACAAATTACTTATTTATTCCAGTAATGGAAAGAATTAACCTAAAGCACAACAGTATAAGATGAAATTTCACCTTACGTTTCCATAAATGGATATAGAAAAGAATCAGCCCCTTTAAAATAATCACATTTTGTTGCCTTGCAGTCTGAAATGAAGGCAGACACATTTTTTGTTTTATCCAGCTGTATTTACTCCCAACTTATAACACCCAAGTGAAAGATAAAACATAAACTTGTCAGAAAAAAAATTCTATATCCACTATATTTTCAGCAAATTTTAATATACTTGGGTATATATGGGGTCACACTCTCTGTGTACAAATTGTAACACCTATTTATTATTTAAATACTGTATATTATCTCTGGCTATGAACACACACACTGGGATAGAACTCCAGGCAGGGATGAATTTATAAGGGGAAGGGAAAATTGCACCTGGACCCCCCCATACAAAAATTATATAAACAATATATAAAATAAAAACAAAAAAGGACACAATAATATAAATTGTATAATTAAAAAGTTACTTTAATTTATTAAATGAATTTAGGTGACTCAGGGGTTAGGGGAGGGAAAGGGACATAACAGAGAATAATTCTACCAAACTCTGGATTTGGGGATTTTGAATGTGCCTATATATCAAAAATGGACACCACAAATAAAGGATATAGCATGTTTATTTAAATACAAACAATATCATGTATATATATATATATATATATATATATATATATATATATATATATATATATATATATATATATATATATGCAGTTCCTCTAGTCATATAAATCTCATAATGTATGTCTAAAATGCATCACATAATATGCTTACGCTGAGATAGCTTCTTCAGGATCTAGTCAATATATATTGACAGACAGATTTGCAAAGTATCATAAAATCTGAGATAAACAACAATACATATCAATATACATTATATATAATCCTTCAAACAAAAAATATAATCAAACAATAAATACATCGATACATCATAATAGAGTCTCAGGATATAAGGGAAATAAATGAACATCAGAGGAATAAAAAAAAAGGGGGGGAGGGAAGGGGAAGAGAATGTGAGGGATCAAAGCTGCAGCGGATCAAAGGGGGGGATGACTTCAAACTAGTTGAAGGATGGGGAAGGGGAGGAGGAATATAACAATTACCAGAGAAAACCAGGTAAATATATCCTTACCCATCAATAAAGATCAGACGACAAACTGCAAATTATGGCAACAGGTGACATCACCGAAACACCTATATACAAAATACCTAAAATTATACAAATATCAAAGAACAATTAACATGCACACATACCGGTCCAAGTGATAGTGCAAAAGAGGTGAATAGTGACCAAAAATGGGGCCAAAGATTTTATATCTCCAGAAAGGAAAGGTTCTTCCCACCCCCTTTTTTTTTCCTCTGATGCTTGTTTATTTCCCTTATATCCTCAGACTCTATTATGATGTATCGATGAATTTATTGTTTATTTATATTTTTTTGTTTGAAGGATTATATATAATGTATATTGATATGTATTGTTGTTTATCTTAGATTTTATGATACTTTTACAAATCTGTCTGACATATATACATTGACTGGATCCTGAAGAAGCTATCTCAGCGAAATGCATAGATCCATAAGCATATTATGTGATGCATTTTAGACATATATTCTGAGATATATATGACTAGTGGAACGGCATATATACAGTATATATACATAGTATTGTTTGTATTTTAATAAACATGTTATATCTTTTATTTGTGGTCTCCATTGTTGATATATAGGCACATTAAAAATCCCCATATCCAGAGTTTAGTAGAATTATTCCCTGTTATGTCTCTTTCCCTCCCCTAACCCCTTAGTCACCTACCACCCTGGTTATACAACTATTTCACAATTTACCCCAGGGGACGGTGCCAGTTGATTCACAGTTAGACCATTTACTCTCCATACAATTTTCATTTATTAAATGTATTTTGGCAAGTAATATTTTGCCAGCCATCTTCTGTAAAACTCTGAACTGGTATATTCTTTCATTTTTCAAAAATGAATTTTGCCGACTCAAAGAAACCACACATAATGCGCTATGACTGCGTGTGTGTGGACATTCCTGACCTCAGAATGACGCTGTGTCATACATTTTAAAAATGCATGACTTTCATTGAGAATGTAAACCAACTCTGTGTACAAGTGGCCCCTGAACCTGAAGTGTCCCGGGCACCCCAAGGTATAAATCTTGACTCGAGGAAAACAGATGTGTGTGGACATTCCTGACCTCAGAATGACGCTGTGTCATACATTTTAAAAATGCGTGACTTTCATTGAGAATGTAAACCAACTCTGTTTACAAGGGGCCCCTGAACCTGAAGTGTCCCGGGCACCCCAAGGTATAAATCTTGACTCGAGGAAAACAGCTGAAATGCGTACACTTACCGGCCACTTTATTAGGTACACCTTGCTAGTACAAGGCTGGACCCTCTTTTGCCTTCAGAACAGCCTTAATTCTTTGTGGCATAGATTTAACAAGGTGTTGGAAACATTCCTCAGACACTTTGGTCCATATTGACATGATAGCATCACACAGTTGCTGCAGATTTGTCGGCTGCACTTTCCCGTTCCACCACATCCCAAAGGTGCTCTATTGGATTGAGATCTGGTGACTGTAGATGCTATTGGAGTACACTGACCTCATTGGCACATACAAGAAACCAGTGGTGAGATGATTTGAGCTTTGTGACACATCAGAAGATGGGTACACTGTAGTCATAAAGGGATGGATATGGTCAGTAACAATACTCAGGTAGGCCGTGGAATTTAAACGATGCTCAATTGATACTAAGGGGCCCAAAGTGTGCCAAGAAAACCACCAACACCAGCCTGATCCATTGATACAAGGATTACATCAAGTTCTGACCCTACCATCTGAATTTCACAGCTGAAATTGAGACTCATCAGACCTGACAATGCATGGATAGGGGGGAGGCGCCCCTGCGCCCTAATGGATGGGCCACCACTGTATCTGGCCACCCAGTTTTGAAGTTTACTTTGCCGCACAGTCACTGCAGTTTAGTAACATTTACAGTTCTGTCCCCCCTCCCAGTTTGTCACTGTACAATAATGAACAAGCAACACAGAGATAAGCTCAACTCTCTGTCACTCTGCTCTCTTCTCCTATCACCATGCTTCTGACACTGCAGCACAACTTTGCAGTGCCGCCCCAATTCCCAAAAGTAGTTTCTGTACTACTACTATTGTGTTGTTTATTTCTCAATATGCTCCCACTTTGGAGCTTTAATATACAGTATTCATTATGTCACCTATATTGACATTACCAATATATTTACAATACCTATATACAAACCCGATTCCAAAAAAGTTGGGACACTGTACAAATTGTGGGTAAAAAAGGAATGGACTAATTTACAAATCTCATAAACTTATATTTTATTCACAATATAATATAGATAACATATCAAATGTTGAAAGTGAGACATTTTGAAATGTCATGCCAAATATTGGCTCATTTTGGATTTCATGAGAGCTACACATTCCAAAAAAGTTGGGACAGGTAGCAATAAGAGACTGGAAAAGTTAAATGTACATATAAGGAACAGCTGGAGGACCAATTTACAACCTATTAGGTCAATTGGCAACATGATTGAGTATAAAAAGAGCCTCTCAGAGTGGCAGTGTCTCTCAGAAGTCAAGATGGGCAGAGGATCACCAATTCCCCCAACACTGCGGCGAAAAATAGTGGAGCAATATCAGAAAGGAATTTCTCAGAGAAAAATTGCAAGGAGTTTGAAGTTATCATCATCTACAGTGCATAATATCATCCAAAGATTCAGAGAATCTGGAACAATCTCTGTGTGCAAGGGTCAAGGCTGGAAAACCATACTGGATGCCCGTGATCTTTGGGCCCTTAGACAGCACTGCATCACATACAGGAATGCTACTCTAATGGAAATCACAACGTGGGCTCAGGAATTCTTCCAGAAAACATTGTTGGTGAACACAATCCACTGTGTCATTCGCCGTTGCCGGCTAAAACTCTATAGGCCAAAAAATAAGTCATATCTAAACATGATCCAGAAGCGCAGGAGTTTTCTCTGGGCCAAGGCTCATTTAAAACGGACTGTGGCAAAGTGGAAAACTGTTCTGTGGTCAGAAGAATCAAAATTTGAAGTTCTTTTTGGAAAACTGGGATTCCATGTCATCCGGACTAAAGAGGACAAGGACAACCCAAGTTGTTATCAGCGCTCAGTTCAGAAGCCTGCATTTCTGATGGTATGGGGTTGCATGAGTGCGTGTGGCATGGGCAGCTTACACATCTGGAAAGGCACCATCAATGCTGAAAGGTAAATCCAAATTCCAGAACAACATATGCTCCTATCCAGACATCGTCTCTTTCAGGGAAGACCTGGGATTTTCCAACATGACAATTCCAGACCACATACTGCATCAATTACAACATCATGGCTGCGTAGAAGAAGGATCCGGGTACTGAAATGGCCAGCCTGCAGTCCAGATCTTTCACCCATAGAAAACATTTGGCACATCATAAAGAGGAAGATGCAACAAAGAAGACCTAAGACAGTTGAGCAACTAGAAGCCTATATTAGATAAGAATGGGACAACATTCCTATTCCTAAACTTGAGCAACTTGTCTCCTTAGTCCCCAGACGTTTGCAGACTATTATAAAAAGAAGAGGGTATGTCACACAGTGGTAAACATGGCCTTGTCCCAACTTTTTTGATATGTGTTGATGCCATAAAATTTAAAATAAACTTATTTTTCCCTTTAAAATTATACATTTTCTCAGTTTAAACATTTGATATGTCATCTATGTTGTATTCTGAATAAAATATTGAAATTTGAAACTTCCACCCCATTGCATTCTGTTTTTATTCACAATTTGTACAGTGTCGCAACATTTTTGGAATCGGGTTTGTATTTATATTGACATTACCTATATATTTACTATATTGACATTACCTGTTCATTTACAGTATATACCAGGTATGTACAATGTATACCTTAAATAAAGCTCTTCTGTAGGACAAAGGGAAAAATAAATAAATTAGGAAAAAGGAAAGACGTGTTGCCTCCCACCCTAAGAGACAGTTTGCTCCCAGATGGGGTGTCTGAGGGTGGGGACAACACCCTTACTATAAAATTTGCTCTAATACTATATTTTTTATTGAAGTATAAGTGCGTCTTCTGTTATGTTATAGTAACCACTCAAGTTACCCTCCACTGCATGTTCTAATGCAAATCAGGAAATGTCCTTGTTCTCCTCTCATTTTGTACTTATGTAAAAAACCTTAATAAAAATTTAGAAACTAAAAAACTGACCAAACTAAGCAAAAGAATACACCATGGTCAGTTCTCTAGCTGTGATGGAAACTGAGCTTGCTCTCCTCCAATGATCAGACTTGTGCGGACGACCCCCCAACCTTTACAGCCATTCACTGGGAAGACCAGTGTACTGCAATTTCTCCTTCCCTAGCTTTTATGCAGCTGAGAACAGGGGATATGTGATAGCTATATAAATATAACATTTAAAAAGTTCAAATTAAAATTATTTGAGAAACTCACTAATACTAACATTCATGACTTATTGATAAAGGCATTGACGTCCCATTCAACGTTCATGCCATATGGGCAATAGGATCTGAGCTTATAAATCCAATATGTCTCTAAATGTAAAACACCCCTAACTGTAGGACCGCCCCCCTAGGGGGGTACGTATTTATCTATAATTTGGAACTAGGTACCAGTAGGGTCCTTATTAGGATGGCGGAGATAGTGTTTAGGGACACTATGATTGGTTGCGCCCTTTTTATATTAGCTATGTACTCATTTACTCGCACCGAGAAAGGGCGTATAGTGCGTCCAATATATTGTTTCTTACAGGGGCATGTAAGCATATATACAACATTTTTTGTGGTGCAGGTAGAGAAATGTTTCATCACATATCTGCGGTTTGTAACCGTGGATAAAAAGCATCAGATTTTCCCCTGCCCCATGTGTTATAATGACATACATTACACCTGCGGCAGGGATAATAGCCTTTCAAATTATGAAAAAAGGACGGTTTCTTTGGTGGATTTTATATATATATGTTACTTTAGCCTGTTCTGGGAGAAAAGTGCCTAAAATCTGATCGTTTTTCAGAACACCCCAATGTTTGTCAACATAGACAAATACTTTTTATTTGTCTATGTTGAATCGAGAAAGAAGTAAAAAACGGCCATTGCAATCAATTTTCTTTATTTTAATTTTGATGGGCCCTGTCTTCCAGTAGGGTCTTCCTATCAATATTGGACACTTTTAAAATGTCCCTTTCAAAATTAGTGCTGGTATATTCATTTTCTAGGAATCTCTGCTTTAGAATTTCTGCCTGATGTTTAAAATCTGAGGTGTTAGTACTATTCTGTCATAACCGTAATAGCTGAATATAGGGGACAGATTTCAGCCACATTTTATGGTGGCAGCTGTCTACCGGAATGTAACCATTCCTATCTGTATATTTAAAATAAGTCTTAACATCCAGCTTGTCACTAATTGCCCCAATCTCGAAGTCAACAAAGTTTATTTTTTCTCTACTCATCTCATAAGTCAGGAAAATGCCTCTATAATTGGCCTTTAAATGGGTCATAAAGTTTTGTAGAGATTCAAAATCATCATTCCATAGGAGGAGGATGTCATCTATATATCTAGCCCAGAGGACCAGCTGGGACCTCCTCCAGGTATAGATGACATCCTCCCACTCGGCCATGAATAAGTTTGCCATGCTTGGGGCAAACTTGGCCTCCATGGCCACTCCCTTCTGTTGTAAGTAGAATTTGTTTTCAAACCAGAAGTAATTATGTGCAGCAGTGAAATTCAAGAGTTCCATAATGAAATCCTACTGTGCCCCAGAAAGGGAATTTTCTTTATTCAGATGATGTTATACTGCCCTCAAACCCAGCTGGTGTGGTATACATGTATAGAGGGCTGCCACATCAGCCGTGGCTAGTATATAACCCTCCCAAAAATCTAAATTTTCAAGTAATTTAATAGTTTCTTTCATATCCTTCAAATATGAGGGAGATTGTTTCACTAAAGGTTGTATAAAAATCTATATACTGTTCTATACAGGGCGTAACAGAATTAGTGCCAGTAATTAGGGGACATCCCGGAGGGTAAGTGGGATTCTTATCTACTTTAGGGAGGTGGTATATAACTGGAATCCTAGGGGCCACTGGTATTAAATAGGACCTTTTTTTCTTTTTTGTCAATAATCCCTCTATCAAAACCATTATTAACCAATAAAACCAATTCCTTTTTAAAGCGAATGGTGGGATTATATGAAAGTTTATTGTAAGTATCCTCATCACTTAATATCCTTGTCATTTCTTTCAGAAAACCTGTTTTATCTAATATTAAAATCCCTCTACCTTTATCGGCAGGATAGATAACCAAATCCTTTTTATTGCACAACTGCTTTAAACTTACTCTTAGCTCAGGGTGTTCATGTGTATTTTTAACTTTTAATTAAAACTAATTCTTTAAAAACAATAATAGACGGGGCAACAGGGGTTGACTAATGAAGGGGCAAAAGGGCTTGACCAATGAAGGATTAGAAAGGCCTGAATAAACAATACCTTTAGTCTCAGCCCTCACTGCAGGTTGTATGGGTTTAGCCATAATATACCACTGTATATTCAGTTTGCGTATATATTTCTGTATGTCAATAAATGTGTCAAACTTTTTGAGTCTTTTACGGGGGACAAACTTTAAACCTTTATCCAAAATGAGTTTCTCAGCTACTGTAAGTTCCGTATGGCTAAGATAAAAATAACTTCACCAGCTAAGTTCTTTTTCTTTTGCCTCTGAATTCTCCGCCCCCCTCGGGAGCCTCTCTTGGTCCTGGATCCCAATTTGGCCCCTGTAATTCCCCTGGGAAAACCCCAATGTTTATATTGATTTGGATTACTTTGATTGTAATTATAAGGGGACCTATCATAATTATCTCCATCCCTCCTTGAATAAGAGTGTATGTTTCTGCACTGGGAATCATCTCTCAATGGATAGAACCGTTTATGAGTGCGTATAGGGGACTGTCCTGGATGGTAAAAGTTGTAGTTTTCATTTCTCCCCTATGATTGAGTGGTCCTATCATAATCCTCCCTAGTGTAGGATTGTAGACGTCTGGGTGGGGCCCAACTGGTACCCTGTTTTTGGAATTGGAATTGGCAATTGGAACCCTGGAATTGGAACTGCTCTTGGCTGCACTGGTCTGGTAACAATGGGATTGGTGTGGCAGTAGTAACACCGTTGCTGGCTGTACTGCTCTTTTGACACCAGAACTGCACCCCATCCCCTGCATGAGGCAGTGAGAATTCTCCACCACGGACATATGCAGAGGCTCTGTCCCAGCAGCAGGCACTGCAAATCCCCTCATAACCGACGGCATCTACTCCTCTGAGCAGGAATCCTGCTAAATCGAGGCCCAGGCTGGGGGGATCAAGCACCACTGATAGGTGAGCTGAATAGCCCTGACTTCCTCAATAATACCAGAGACTTGCCAGACTCCATTCTGTCCTTCCCTACCTCTAATCAACCTTTGATGGACACAACTATGAAGGACATGTTGGTGTCTCTCAGGGTCTCGATCCATTCGGGTATTTTGCAGCTGACCAACCATTTCACATCTGAGATTAACTCATTAGGCTCCAAATGGACCACATAGAAAACAAAATGGATGAGTTTGCACATACAGTAAATTACCTGATTGATACACATGAGAAACAATCTGAGGACCAAAACTGGATTAAGGCGAAATTGGCAGATCTGGAGGATAGATTCAGACGCAACAACCTAAAAATTAGGGGTATCCCAGAATCTGTCCAAGTGCACGTACTGCGCCAATATGTGCTGGACTTATTTGAAACCCTACTGCCGGGCATGCTGGACTCAGAACTGATCATTGACAGGATTTACCGCATCCCCAAACTGTCTTTCCTACCAGACAAAGTGCCTAGGGATGTGTTGATGCATATATACTTTTTTCACATGAAAGACCAGTTAATGGTGGTTTTTCGCACGCAGGGATCATTCCCCTCCCCATATAACAACCTGCAATTTTTTGCGGACTTCTCGCAATTTACCATGTAGCTGCGGAGAAAGATAACGACTATTGCTAAGGCTCTGCACAATCATTCCATTGTTTATAAATGGGGAAACCCTACAAAGCTCATTGGGACTAAAGATGGCAGGCACCATGTAATCTCCTCACTGGAGGCAGGCATACAATTCCTCAAGGGCTGGGGTATTGTTCCTGAATCAAGTGTAGAAAAAAGTGACCGCACTCCGAAAATTCAAATCAAAAGAGGAGTCATTTATTCTTCATCAAATAACATCAAAGATCAAACTGTGAGACATGGGACAAAAGATGGTAGACGCGTTTCACGACACAAGAGGTCGCTTACTCATTACCACATGAATTTTGATCGTGAAAAGACCCCAGATAAAGGTTAAAGGACCTTTATCTGGGATCTGTTCACGATCAAAATTCATGTGGTAATGAGTAAGCGACCTCTTGTGACGTGAAACGCGTCTAAAATGGGTCTGTTGCAGATCCTTGTGTTTTGTGGAATGCACACAAATTATACATGCGGGGTGTATTTATAAAATTGGGTTCTGGGGTTAAGAGGGCCAGGCAGCAACGGTTGGATTCTATACTGTCAGGTATTAGATCTACCGAAAATCAAAACAAACTCAAACAAACCCCCACACTCTCATTGCGCTTGACATCCCTTAGGAATGATCTCAGAGATCTCCTTATTGAATCCCATGAGAAATTTATCATACGCTTGAAAATGAAAAAATTACACTAGTGGCAACAAGGCGGGCAAGCTCCTGGCCTAGAAGTTTCAGGGTCGCAGGAGCAAAGTCAAAATAGGCCATCTTTCACACCATGCCACAGGATATAAATTATATAACCCTAAGGACATAGCCAATGCCTTTAGTGATTATTATAGCTCATTGTACAACCTTAAAACGGATGAGCTCACACCTCAACCCACGTTATCTGCGATTGAAGACTTTCTCAAGAAGGTCAACCTCCCCAAATTATCTAAGGTCCAATTACAGTCACTCAATTCTCCCTTTTATGGTAACAGAAATTATTGCAACTATTGGCTCCTTGCCAAGCAACAAGTCTCCAGGCCTACTAGAAGAGTCATTGATTTGATTCACTTTGCTAAGGTCTCTAAAACGCCATCTGTGCTCCTAGCTCTGGACGCGGAAAAGGAGTTTGATCATATACATTGGGGCTACCTCTTGAAAGTCTTGCAGAAATTTGGGTTTAGCGGTCAGATATTATTGTCTATAATGGCCCTATACACTAATCCTTCTGCCCAGGTGTTCACGGGTGGCCTGCTGTCTCGATCTTTCCGCATTACTAATGGCACTCACCAGGGGTGTCCTTTATCCCCATTGATATTCAACCTATTGATAGAACCTTTAGCTTCTTACATAATATCCCATCCCAATATCAGTGGATTTGATGCAGCGGGTCAGTCTCATGTTATAGGCCTGTTCGCTGATGACATTCTCCTGATGTTGTCTGATGTGGAATCCTCGCTCAAGGAAGTATATAACGCCCTGCCACTCTTCCAAGAGGTTTCCAGCTATAAACTTAATGCTACTAAATCTTCCATTTTTAACCTAGGGCTTCCCACAGAAGTAAAGCTACGGCTGGAAAAGGTGTATCCCTTCCTATGGAAAGACACAGGGATTGGATACTTGGGGATCATGCTTACAAAAACTACAGATCTATTATTTCGGGCTAATTACATAGCTGACTTACAAATGCAAAGTAGAACTCTCGTGGCTGGGTCATTTGGCAGCCTTTAAAATGCTTATCCTTCCAAGACTCCTTTATCTTTTTAGGATGCTGCAAATCCCACTTCCCCTATCGTTCCCCACCAAGCTGCAAGGGACCGTTAATAGATTCTTATGGCAAAATAAACGCTCTAGGTGTGCCTTCAGTAGATTAACTAGACATCGGAGGGCTGGGGGATTGGGTAATGTGACCCTTAGGGATTACTACTTAGCCTCTATTTTACCCAAATTAAGAAGTTGGTTTGCACCATCCTCGAGCTCTGCTTGGGTATAATTCGAATCTGAACTAGTGCCGGGTAAGAACTTGTTTTATTACTTTCACAATAATTTAAAAAGTGTACTCACCTCGACCTCCCACCCACAGTTCTAGCTACTCTGAAAGCATGGAACTACTTAATTTCCATAGTGGAACTATAGTGGAACCACAGTTAATATTCCTATCCCATTGGAAGTATGCTCACTAGTGATTACAAACATTAATCTTAAACCATGGCTAGATAAGGTAATCAGAAATATCCGTTGCCTACTAACGACTGACACGCTTAAGCCCTTTAAAGCTATTCAAGATTAATTTAATCAGAGGCGGCTCTTTAATTAGGCAAATTGGGTGGTCGCCTAAGGCCTCGCGCTCACAGGGGCCTCGTGGCCGCCTAATTTGCAGAGTTAAAGAGCTGCCTCTGGGGCTGGCAGCAGGGATCTCCCTGCCATCAGCACAGTCCTGAGTCCCGGCCAGTCTGTAAGCGGTACAATCCGCTAAGATCCGGGGCTGTAATCAGAAGCAGCTCACCGGGGATAGGAGCTCACTGACACCTCCAGATAACAGCCAGATACTAAAGCCGCTGCCACAGATGGCGGAGGGGAGAGAGAAAGCTGCTTCTGCTCCTCCTTCCGCCCTCTCCTCCTGTGCTTGCCCCGCCCACACTCCCCCTCAGTTTTCTCCTCAAAGAAGATGATATGTGGGTGGGAAGAATGAACACCAGCAACCAGAAGACGAAAGATGGCACCCGATCCATCCATCCATCCACTCCCTTCTCCTTCCAGTTACTACTCTGATGTAAAGGGAACATTTCCTTCCTCTATTCCTTTCTTTCTTTCTCCATTCCTTTCTCTTTCTTTCTTTCTTTCTTTCTTTCTTTCTTTCTTTCTTTCTTTCTTTCTTTCTTTCTTTCTTTCTTTCTTTCTCCTTTCCCTTTCTTTCTTTCTTCTTTACTTCTCTCTTTCTTTCTCTCTTTCTCTGTCCATTCCTTTCTGTCTTTCTTTCTCCCTTCCCTCTTTCTTTCTTTCTTTTTCTTTCTCCCTCTCCCTTCTTTCTACCTTCCCTCTTTTTCCTCTTCCCCTCTTTCTTTCTTTTTTTCTTCTTTATTTCTCTCGTTCTCTCTGCCATTCCTTTCTCTTTTTCTCTGTCCATTCCTTTCCCTTTTTCTCTGTCCATTCCTTTCCCTTTTTCTCTTTCTTTCTTTTTTTTCTTTCTCCCCTCTTTCTTTCGTTTTTTCTCCCTCCCTTCTTTCTTTCTCCTTCCCCTCTTTTCTTTCTTTCTTTTTCTTTCTCCCTCCAGAATCTTTCTTTCTTTCTCCATCCCCTCTTTCTTTCTTTCTTCATCCCCTCTTTCTTTCTTTCTTTCTTTCTTTCTTTCTTTCTTTCTTTCTTTCTTTCTTTCTTTCTTCCTTTCTTTCTTTCTTTCTTTCTTTCTTTCTTTCTTTCTTTCTTTCTTTCTTTCTTTCTCCCTCCCCTCTTTCTTTCTTTCCTTCTTTCTCCCCTCCTTCTTTCTTTCTTTCTTTCTTTCTTTCTTTCTTTCTTTCTTTCTTTCTTTCTTTCTTTCTTTCTTTCTTTCTTTCTTTCTTTTCTCCCTCCCCTCTTTCTTTCTTTCTTTCCTTCTTTCTCCCCTCTATTTTCTTTCTCCCTCCCCTCTTTCTTTCTCTCTCCTTTCCTTCCTTTTTTTTTCTCTTTCTCTGTCCATTCCTTTCTTTCCTTCTCTCTCCATTCCTTTTCTTTCTGGCTCCCCCCCTTCTTTCCCTCATTCAAGCACAAATCCTTCTCCTTTTTTTATTACTATACAGACCAGCGTCCCCCAGTTTCACTCCAGTTCTCCTCTACCCATCCCTCATCATCTACCAACTCCCCCCTTATACCCCCTCCTCCTTCTCCCCTACCCCATGGTTCCCAGTCCCATCCCTCTCCTATTCATCCCATGTGATTGCCACAGTACACATCCCACCCACACAAGCAGTAGCAGTAATAAGATGCTCGGCCTCGGGGCTCTTCCTTAACCCCTGCAAAGTGGGTAAGTGGGGCCTCGTGTCTAAATTTTGCCTAAGGCCTCACAAAGCCTAGAGCCGCCTCTGAATTCAATCTCCCGAATAGAGAATATTACACATACATGCAAATTTCATCCCTGATGAGACAATGCGCTAAAAAGCACTGTTCAATCCCGACCAAAATAGTAAGTTTCCTACAAGCCTCTAAAACTGTTGGGAGGGGGATTTCTTTGATATATCTACACCTGGGAGACAAAATACACTTTACTAAAACTAATTCACATCTAGCTTGGGAACAGGATTTGGGCACGCAATTTACTCTGGAACAGCGGCAAAGTGCCTCAACAGCTACGTACTCTTACTTTAAAAACGCAAATATGTGGGAAACGATGTACAAACTCACTTATCGTTGGTACATGATGCCGTTTCGTATAGCCAATATCTGTTTTCATACATTGAACCTGTGCTGGCGGGGATGTGCCAGGTGGGTATGTTGTTCCACCTCTTGTGGTCGTGTAGACATCTGGCCAGCTACTGGCCGGCGGTTTTTCATGCCCACTCAAAAATTGGCGGAATATCAACGCAGATGACTCCTGAGCTAGCATTACAGAACCTAGGTATTGAACACATTCCATATCCTTTAAAAAATGTTGTTGTAAACTTTCTACTAGCTGCCAGACTCCCTCTGTTGAGAAATTGGAGGGCCACAAGGATCCCCTCGTTTAGTGGAGCGCTTATTCAGATCCATCAACAATGTGTATATGAGAAAATGTATGACCAAGCAAAGAGTAAGAGCATAGAATAGTACAACAAAGAATGATCATTGGAGATAAATATGTATATCTACTTTGTATTGTCCTTTTTGGTGATTGTATTGAAGTGTGATACTGTAGAATACAACACTAATGTTGTAAAAAATTAGTTTTATACGTTTTATTTCATTGATACAGAAGAAACCAGACCTGTTCCTAAAAATTTCAAGATCTGTATGGGATTAAACAAGAGGAAATAGGAAAAAACAATATGGACTTGGTGATGTATAATCTTTGTGCACAATGTGATGAACACACCGTAAATGTTATCGTGAATGTAATTTTAACCATGGAGAATTATTGACAATTTTGAAGGTCATCCTTTATGGAAAATCCACGTCATGATAATTAATAATTTAATTATTATGAGCTCATTTAACCACTTAAGCCCCGGAAGATTTTACCCCCTTCCTGACCAGGCCCTATTTTGCGATTCGGCACTGCATGACTTTAACAGACAATTGCGCGGTCGTGCAACGCTGTACCTAAACGAAATTTACGTCCTTTTTTTTCCCACAAACAGAGCTTTCTTTTGGTGGTATTTGATCACCTGTGTGATTTTTACCTTTTGTGCGCTATAAACAGAAAAATTTTTCACATTTTTTTATATGAAATTCCCCCAAAAAAAATGTAAAAATCAAAATTTTTTTAACATTTTAGGCCAATTTGTTTTCTGCTACATATGTTTGTTAAAAAAAAAATAGCAATAAGCGTATTTTGATTGGTTTGCACAAAAGTTATTGTGTTTACTAACCAAGTGAAAGATTTTTGTAATTTTTGTTGTTTTTTTTTTTTAACGAGTAATGGCAGGGATCTGCGATTTTTTTTGCGGGACTGTGACATTGTGGCAGACAGATCAGACCCTTGACTGACATTTTTGACACTTTTGGGGTTACCAGTGACATTACTACAGTAATCAGTGCTATACATATGCACTGTTACTGTAAAAATGACACTGGCAGGGAAGGGGTTTATTGGAGAAGGAGGGGTTAAGTGTGTCCCTATGGGCGTGCTTCTAACTATATAGGGATGCGGCTTGTTGTGTAACAACAGAGAAATACATTCCTGCATAGCAGGACCGTATGATCTCTGCTCTTACACAGGGGTAGAATGACAGGCGGCTTTGTTTACATTAGCCGCCTGTCTTTCTCCCTCTCCACCCGACGATCGTGAGTGACCGGCGGACATCGGGTCCGCCGGTCACACGCGCAGAGATGTTAGGGAGCGAGCAGGGGCGGAAGCGCGCCTCCGGCGCGCGCTCGCCCCCTAGAGCCTCACAGGCGAGCGACGTAGTACTACGTCACTTTGCCTGTGAGGGGCTGACCGCCGCCGCAAATAGTTGTGCGGCGGTTGGCAAGTGGTTAATATGACTAGAAAAGTGTGCACTCTCATTAAACATGGTCATATGTTTTTCATTTTGTGATTATTATGTGCTTGTTGCTAACCATTAATTTTTACTAGGTGGAAAATGTAATGATAACCCACTAAGACTTTTCAGTTTGTTTAACCACTTAAGCCCCGGAGGATTTTCCTGCTAAACGACCAGGGGGTATTTTGCGATTCGGCACTGCGTGACTTTAACGGACAATTGCGCGGTCGTGCGACGCTGTACCTAAACGAATTTGACGTCCTTTTTTTCCCACAAACAGAGCTTTCTTTTGGTGGTATTTGATCACCTGTGCGATTTTTTGATCACGCGCTATAAACAAAAAAAGAGCGACAATTTTGCAAAAATAGCAATATTTTTCACATTTTTTTATATGAAATTCCCCCCAAAAAAAAATGTAAAAATCAAAATTTTTTAACATTTTTGGCCAATTTGTTTTATCCTACCTATGTTTGGTAAAAAAAAATCGCAAAAAGCGTATTTTGATTGGTTTGCGCAAAAGTTATCGCGTTTACTAACAAAGGGAAAGATTTTTGTCATTTTTGTTGTTTTTTTTTAACGCGTAATGGCGGCGATCTGCGATTTTTTTTGCGGTACTGCGACATTGCGGCGGACAGATCGGACCCTTGGCTGACATTTTTGACACTTTTGGGGTTACCAGTGACATTTCTACAGTAATCAGTGCTATACATATGCACTGTTACTGTAAAAATACACTGGCAGTGAAGGGGTTAACTTTATTTGGGAGGGAGGGGCTGTGTGTGTCCCTAGGGGCGTGATTCTTACTGTGATTGGCTGTGGCTCTAGCTGTAAGGACACTGATCAACGGATCTACATACTAGATCCGTGTAATCAGTGTCTTTACAGCGAGGAGAATGACAGGCAGCTTGTTTACACAAGCTGCCTGACATTCTCCCTCTTCCCCCGACGATCGCCGAGTGGCCGGCGGACATCGGGTCCGCTGGTCACACGCGCGGGGGGGTGCGTGACCGCGCGGGAGCGGGAGCGCGCCTCCGCGGGCGCGCGCTCGCTCCCCAGACCCTCCCAGGCTAGTGACGTTAATTAACGTCACTCTGCCTGGCAGGGGCTGACCGCCGCAGTAAATCTACTTGCGGCGGTCGGCAAGCAGTTAATTTCTAGATAGTAATAAACAGGATCAATCCACCTTTCTGATATGGTTTGATGTACAAGAACTAAAGATGAAAATTACAGCATACATTGACAACTTGTGTCTTTCTAATTGTTGATATTTTGTTTGTTTATATGAATGCAATGACAATTTTTGTTAGAACTGGTTGTAAACAAAGCAGCTAATTTTGATGCTGCATGATGGGTATTCAAGTTTGTTTTTCTCTAATTAAGTTGAATCTGAAACAATAGAGAAAAATACTAGTGTTTAATCAATTAATATTGATATTAACAATTAATATTGTATTACATTCGGGACGGTTTACTTATTTCTAATACTTCAGAAGGTGTAGGAATACACAAACATTTACACTAAAAATGTGGTTGTAAATCTTTCAGTGTTGTCCGTTCCTGTGTGTGTGTGTGTTTTTAGCTTGATTATAGCAGCATCTACATTCGTATAATCTGTGCATAAAAACAGAATCCACAAGATGTACCCAGTACAGGAAGAGAATGGGTGATAATAAATGTTAAAGGTTTTACATAAAACTGGTATCTGCTTTGAAATACATTTTTCTACATAAATGACAGTTTGCATTTAAGCAAATCATGTCATTCATTATTGAAAAGGTAATTTTATGTTGACTCATAATTGTTGGTTTTAATCAAAGATAACCATGATTACTGCAATTGTTGCAAATTTTAAAGCATTCAAAAGTCCTTCAAAAAAAGGTGCTGTAAATATTGATATATATAGATTGTTATGTCTGCATTGTTATATCAGCGATCTTTTGGCCATAATGTTTGATACACTTGAATACATTTTCTTGGAAATTGATTATGAAATGAGATCCCACATATGGTTTTCCTCAATCCTCCCTGATTGTTTGGGTTTGGGACTGGCACATAGAGTATGGTGACACATACTGTATATGTATGGGTAATATGTACGCACATGCTGGGGTCAGTGTAGACAAATGGCAGTTAGCCTGCCAGAATGTCTTTAGAGTGTGGGAGGAGACCGGAGTACACAGAGGAAACACACACATTAAGTAGTTTGAAGTTGGGCCTAAAGTTGAACACAGTTTAGATACAGCGTAGTGGATGATGTTCCTGTACCAATATTTCACCCTGAAGAAATAAAGCTAAGTTTTTCTTTTAGTGTTAGGCCAGGTCGCTAGGGATCATGGATTTGACTGTTCAGAAATCTACGAGGGGCTCTATGGGCATTGTTGTTAGTTATGGAATGTTGGACTGACAGTCTTGGTATCACACCCGCCTTGACGTCAACCACAAGCATTATGGAGAAAGGAGACAAACACTTTTGACAGCAGCAATTGTCTATAAAGACTTTGCCACTGATCAGCAGCTGAACTGTTGGTGCAAGTTCCACCTGTTTTGGAAGTTAAATACCTGAACTGTTCTATCCACAATCATGGTCAAGTAAAAAAAACGTCCCTGACGACGTCATTGCGTGTGACGAAACGTGCGTTGGGTGGACCCTCATTGGTGGATGTCGGACGCATGCGCAGTTGAGGAAGATGGCGGCCATTTTCTAGGTTAGAAACAAATCCACGCTGAAGAAATGACCATACATATATGCTGCTGCCACTCTGCAAAAATGTGAGTGTCTCTCTGTATTTTACAATGAATAGTTATCTGACTTATTACACTATGAGAGGCCTTTTTTGCTTTTTCTGAGAGAATAATAAAAAGTGGAGCAGTGGCTTGTGAAGGAAGACATGATGTGGATACAGTTTGGGGTGTAGATCGGTGCCTCACAGATTTGTGCCATCTGTCGTATATAGCCTTTCTGATCTGTTGATTCGGTAAGGATATTTTGATACCTCTTTTGGTGGCGGTTCTGTTTCACCCCTAATATTCCCAGGACTGTCGGTGTGGGTCGTTTGATTATCACGTGGATTATATTAAGCTTCTACATGGATCTTATATGGACTTTTTATATTTATGACCAGCGCTACAAATTTTTTTTTACTTATATGCATTTACATTGTTTCAGAATCTTTCATGTGTAGCTGCTTTTCAACCATACATTTATTACTACTTGTGGTGCATAGCGCAGCTATTTATATATTATAATCATGGTGAAGTACCTGAACTGTTTTATCTTCTCTGATGGTCAAATGCCTGAACTGTCTGTAAAGTTCCATCTACCATGTGGTTATACCAAAAGAGAAAAATATTGCGCTAGCCATAAGATGAGCTGCGACACAAAACAACAGACCAAAGAATTGTTGAACAAAGAAAATAAGTACAAAAGTGAAGCGCTGGTGAACAATCAGTGTAAAATCAATATGGGAAAACCACGTGAAAGTGAATAGTCCAAATGATAACAAACTGAAATAAGCATAAAAACAACAGTCCCAAGTGGTATAAGTGACATAAATGTCCAGTATGGCGATGATCACAGTGCTCAGCAGATCCCAACACCAGAAGATGGAGATGTATTATGCTCACCAGAACGGTAGGACTTAGAGTTCCATATAGCACCTGGGTCAAAACAGCTTGATATGATGTAGATGGATATTCCAAATCAATAGGAAAGAACCACTAATGTACAGGTGAGATCTTGTAGCAGATGTATCGTCACACCAATAACTCCCATTCAGCCAGATATAGCAGATAAAACCAAAAAAGGAGCATGAAATAATGTAACACCGCTAAAAATGTATTAAAAAATTTTAACCAAATTGCACAGACATCCAATGGATAAAAGCATAAAGAGATGCATAGGTAGGCTGTCAGTGGCGTGGCCTTGATGCGTTTCAGCAAAGATGCTTTTTTCAAAAGATAATGCCAGCCTCATACCATGTGGTTATGTGCCTGCACATGTGTGACTTGTGAGCTGTAATAGTCCGGAGGATATGGACTTTGTATTCTACAGTTCTACAGCATTGCAATTGTGCTGCAGCTGCGATCTGATCACTAAATGTCTAAGACTCTGCTGTCAATCACCAGGTACGGAAGACTTTGACAAGTTTTTACTTTTTGAAACTCTTAGAAAATAAAGTTTGATGTTCACACCTGCTCCTGTGCTTTCAAAAGAAAAAGTTTGGTGTTTTTCTTTTAGTACAATACAACATATAGGTTTTTTAAATATTTTTTGAACTTTGGATATTTTTATATCTTTCAGCCCCAACATAGCCGAATGCGATTTTCTGTGCAGGTAAATTAGACAGGGAAAGGAAAATTTAGATCCCCCATTTTCCATTTAGGGTAAAGCGGAGGGGGGGGGGGGGGTTGGTGGGATAATACATTAATTATTCTTTTTGCTTAAAATTATCAGGTACTTTCCTTCCAATCCTGACATGTAGCCTTTAAGTACAGTTGGAGGCATTGCTGTATGATATTTGTGAGCAAGAGAGTGGAGTGATAGGGAAATTGCATATTTCATATTCCTTATTAATGTTGGCCTCACAAATATCTAAGAAAGCCTCTAATATCCTGGTTACCTTGAATAACTCATCCTATTGGAATGTGAACTGCCCCTCTTCTTTATAAATTTGCCATTATCCTTAGAAGGTCATTTTGCTCAGAAGGTGGGCTTGACCATTTCCTTCATACAAGACCTATATACCCTAGCTAGAACTTGTAGGGTTAGTCTCACACAGAATGGCCATGAGGCAAGTGTCTAGTCCTGATAATCTGTGCCATGTTGCGTAACAGCAAACGGGACTCCATGGCGGGAAGCAGCATCTTTAGTTAAGTATTCTTGTCATACTTTCTTTATCTTTATCTGTATTTGTCATTACTTTTAATAAATGCTATACTTTTAAGTATTTGTGTGATCTCTCTTTGCACATATTGAACACAAACCCCAAAAAAATGACAAAACATCACATGATACAGGGCTAATTTTATCTGAGGAACACATTGGTCACAGAGCACACCGCTGAGCGCTCTAGGACCTGTGAATGAATGACTGATGTGGGAGGCCATATATATATATATACGCCCTCCCGCATTGACACTTGTCCTGTCAGTGGACAGTGGTCTGGAGTTCAGCTTTAACAAATAATCAAAACATTTTAAACTTTTATATTTTACTATATCGTCAGCCCAGTAAAAGTTTAACTGAATAACTTTTCAATAACCCAGAATCCCAAATAAACAATATTGTTTTGTTCTGATATCATGTGATGTTCATAAATACATGCTTTTTTTATTTGAATGAAAACACAGCCCATCATATGATAGTCGTATCGGACACACACAATCCAGCCATTCAACATTAATGGAACAAAATGTAATTTAATTTGTAAAAACAAATAAATCATATGCGTTTTCAATCTAACCATTGTAATATGCTAGGAGTATTTTAAAAGAATATTAAAGTCTTATTACTTCTCACAACATTGCAAACATGAATCGCAGTTAAATTGCTTTCTCGTAGGAATGAACAGCTTGTAAAAAAACTGTGAATCAGTGATTCTGCAACCAATGGACTAGCTGGCATATCTGACACCTGGGAAATCCAAGAAAAGTGACCACATTACTATAATGATCCAACCGTTATTAACTTTATTCCAGACATCTTTACATTAAGTGTATTGCTCAAGGGCAAAAAAAAAAAAAAGAATGAAATATATCTGACAACCTAAAATAGATATGTGGCTGAATGGCATTCCAGTCATTTCCTGGAGATAGTCATTTATAGGAGAGCAGGCTCCTGGAGGAAAAACCTAGTGCAAAGTGAGTACAGAGGAGAATCTAGGAAGGATCCTTGTCGTGACTTTGGCACTTTCCTGTGTGGGGGTTGTGCACAATGTCCGGTTATAGAAAAATGTAAAGCCATGACTCTACCCAACGGTGAGAGATTTTTACCTAAACATTTTGTGAACTGTAAGACGCGAGGGGTGGTTTACCTGATGCGCTGTGAATGTGGGTCATTTTATGTTGGTAAGACGAAACAGGAATTTGGTAGGCACGTAAATAAACATATGCAAAGTATAAAAATTGGTAACCTTTACCTCCCGTTGGGTAGACACATGGCCAAATTCCACAAGTATAGAACACCTAAAGTGACATTCATGGCTCTGGATCGTTTACATATACCGGCCAGGGGGGGTGACTGGAACAAGCAGCTGCTACAGTGCGAAATGCGCTGGATGCGCGTCTTGCGGCCACCGCTCCCCCTGGCTTAAATGAAACAGAAAGCTTTAGGCCCTTTCTGGAGGGTTTCTCCTCGGGGGTTAACAGACTAAAGCAAATCTTGTACCATTTGGGGAACTTAATTAGATATAGGTATGTTAAAAAAAATTGGTTTTCAACATGTCCATCTGCCCCCCAATATGTTGGTTAAAATTCTGCTACTGTTCCTCTTCTTTTCTTTCCGATCCTTTTGCCATTGTGATATAGTCTTTCCCAATTTTTTATTTTCATTTTTCAAAAGTATGAATGTGTGTCACACATCCCACTGTTTGGTTTGTTATTGCTATTATTAGTAAGATGCATGTATTGAAGGGTGTGCACTACGGTATCCTGAGGGGGGCAACTTCCCCCCTTCTTTTGAACCCCTGGCTTCCCCACTACCTTGATCCCCGGCACAAGTAAGCCCCAGAGAATGTAATTTTATGTAATCCTCTTAGGGGCATTGTTTTGACATCTATGGGTTCGTTTTACCCGGTTAGGATGTAATTTATCTGTGTCGGGGTGTTCTCCCTATTGTCTGGATAATACATTGGTTGTCTCTTTAACCTGCCTACTTAGCTTAGCCACGGTGATCATTTCTCTTCCCCCCCCCCGCTGTTCGGTGGGAGGTGTCTTCAGAGAATCACTGCCAAGGCTATGGGGATCGGAAGGACTACACGCCCCCCTGAGGCGGAGTGAGGTTGCTAGGCAATTGATACAACAAAGGACAGCGAGACTTCTTAGCCGGCAAAATTTGGCCGGAAGTGATGTCATTACACCCGCACTCATCGCGGCATGTCTTCGCGTATGCACGGTGTATTTAGGGAGACGCCGAGAGCCACAGGGAGATGAACATGTATCTCCCATACAAAAAAAGGAGGCACCGCAATAGCGGTATCACAGGAGACGTCAGTCATCTACCTCTTTATTCAATAGCAAGTAGGTATGCTTTAAGACAGACGAAGGGAGGATATTTGGGCATGAAATTTAGAATTTACACAGACCCATCTATATGAATAGGAGACTCCAGGATCAGATTACATTCTGTTTTCTTTGTATGCTCAGGATTCTTTTTCAGAGGTAAGAGAAAGTTGGAGCATTTTGTGGAACAAAGAGAGTACCTTTTGTACTATAAATTGTGTCTTAATGGGCCTCTCCCCCTTACTTATATATATATATATAATTGTCCTTCTCCCTTGGCTAAAGGGGTTCTATTCGGGGGAATATACACAGACCCATATGTATCCTTAAAAGGTCTTCAGGATCAAGATCTGCTTCCCTTTCCTTTTCTCAGGCTCTTATTTAAGGAGGTAAGATAAATGGGAGTTTTTGGAATTATAAGAATTATAAATAGCAGCCTATATGGATATGTTTGAATGCGCTTTACAGATATATATGCATGTATATTAATATATGTGTATATATATATATATATATATATATATATATATATATATATATATATATATAATATCTTTTAGGTAGAGACATCTTTGTGAGGAGGCTCCTCCCATACAACAATTCTGTTTGGCTCTTGCATCATTAGGCAGTGGGGCTTTAGGCAGTGTCCGGGCAGGGGCTCCCTGGTATGTTCCTTTCTTGGGGGGTCCCCGGGACACTTTGTGCACACACTGTTTTACATGCATATACGAAATTATGTACTTTATAAAGGTTTTATTCCTATATTGTTTTTTCATTTCTTGGAAATTTTGTATCTTATTGTATGTTGTGCTTTTCAGGAGTGGCCCATCAAATCCCTGACGAAGATATATATGCATGTTTTTCAAAACGCGTTGGAACCATGTACCACTCATAAGTAGCCCAACATGATGTATAATGATTGTTCAATACATGTATTAAAGTGCATTTGTTCAAAAATTTAGATTGATTCAGCAAATTGGTCAATATGAATATGTTTTTTCAAATAAAGGCAACATATTTTTTATACTTCTTATAGTATATTTTGAAAAATTAGTTTCTAACTTGTTGCCACAAAGTCTTAATTCAAGAGGGTTGCTCTGTAAGCATTTTTCAGTATAGGGATGAAGGTAACGCATATACCCTCTCTATGTGGATAAATTATGTATAGCATCTGAATTTCTTTTTTTTAGTTCTACCAACCATATTATAAATATATATATAATATACAGTATATATATATATATATATATATATATATATATATATATACACAGTATCTCACAAAAGTGAGTACACCCCTCACATTTTAGTAAATATTTTATTATATCTTTTCATGTGACAACACTGAAGAAATGACACTGCTACAATGTAAAGTAGTGAGTGTTGTATAAGGCCCCTTTCACATGGGCACACCGCCCGATGGAGTCCATTCTGCTCAGCGGGGGATCGATCCACTGATCCCCGCTGAGCAGGGGGATGGCAGCTCCACCTCCACTCTGTGTGCAGAGATGGAGCTGTCAGATCCCCCATGTCCTCCATGAGGAGATCGGATGAGAATGGACCACCTGTCCATTCTCATCCGATCTGATCTTCCAGACAGATGGAAAATAGGGTTTCCATCCGTCTGGATTTCACGAACAGGATCGGATTGGATAGCAGCGCTGACACCCGCTGCCCAATAGGGATGCCTGGAGCATCCGATCAGGTCCGCCTGAAAAACTGACAGGCGGATCGGATCTGGCCTAACAGTGTAAATTTGCTGTCCCCTCAAAAAAACTCAACACACAGCCATTAATGTCTAAACTGCTGGCAACAAAAGTGAGTACACCCCTAAGTTAAAATGTCCAATTGGGGCCCAATTAGCTATTTTCCCTCCCTGGTGTCATGTGACTCATTAGTGTTACAAGGTCTCAGGTGTGAATGGGGAGCAGGTGTGTTAAATATGGTGTTATCGCTCTCACTCTCTCATACTGATCACTGGAAGTTCAACATGGCACCTCATGGCAAAGAACTCTCTGAGGATCTGAAAAAAATAAATTGTTGCTCTACATAAAGATGGCTTAGGCTATAAGAGGATTGCCAAGACCCTGAAACTGAGCTGCAGGATGGTGGCTAAGACCATACAGCGGTTTAACAGGACAAGTTCCACTCAGCACAAGCCTCACCATGGTCAACCAAAGAAGTTGAGTGCACATGCTCCATGTCATACCCCGAGGTTGTCTTTGAGAAATAGACTTATGAGTGCTGCCAGCATTGCTGCAGAGGTTTTGCCACCGCCCCCCCCCAATTTTTATCCACCAGTCGCCACTGCATATGAGCGCTGCCACCATTGCTGCAGAGGTTGAAGGGGTGGGGGGTCAGCCTGTCAGTGCACAGACCATACGCCGCACACTGCATCAAATTGGTCTGCATGGCTGTCGTCCCAGAAGGAAGCCTCTTCTAAAGATGATGCACAAGAAAGCCCACAAACAGTTTGCTGAAGACAAGCGGACTAAGGACATGGATTACTGGAACCACGTCCTGTGGTCTGATGACACCAAGATAAAATATTTGGTTCAGATGGTGTCAAGCGTGTGTGGCGGCAACCAGGTGAGGAGTACAAAGACAAGTGTGTCTTTCCTAAAGTCAAGCATAGTGGTGGGAGTGTCATGGTCTAGGGCTGTAGAGTTCTGCCGGCTCGGGGAGCTAAAGTTCATTGAGGGAACCATGAATGCCAACATGTACTGTGACATACTGAAGCAGAGCATGATCCCCTCCCTTCAGAGACTGGGCCGCAGGGCAGTATTCCAACATAATAACGACCCCAAACACACCTCCAAGATGACCACTGCCTTGCTAAAGAAGCTGAGGGTAAAGGTGATGGACTGGCCAAGCATGTCTTCAGACCTAAACCCTATTGAGCATCTGTGGGGCATCCTCAAACAGAAGGTGGAGGAGCGCAAGGTCTCTAACACTCTAACATCCACCATCTCTGTGATGTCTTCATGGTGGAGTGGAAAAGGACTCCAGTGGCAACCTGTGAACGTCTGATGAAGTCCATGCCCAAGAGGGTTAAGGCAGTGCTGGAAAATAATGGTGGCCACACAAAATATTGACACTTTGTGCCCAATTTGGATATTTATACTTAGGGGTGTACTCACTTTTGTTGCCAGCGGTTTAGACATTAATGGTTTTGTGTTGAGTTGTTTTGAGGGGACAGCAAATTTACACTGTTATACAAGCTGTACACTCACTACTTTACATTGTAGCAGAGTGTAATTTCTTCAGTGTTGTCACATGAAAAGATATAATAAAATATTTACAAAAATGTGAGGGGTGTACTCACTTTTGTGAGATACTGTATATGTATATATGCCACATTTGAAAGAAATTTGCTCTAAGATTATTATGTGATATACCAATTGTCAGCGAATGGCTACCCTGCTAGTAATGATTAAAGGGGATCTTCGTGTGAAGCTTATGATGAGTACCCAACCTGTCTTCCATAACAAGAAAGCACTTATTTCTCCCCTATCTCAGTGTCCTTCTCTTCACTTTAGCTGTCATGCAAAAACTAAAATGATTCTCAAGCTACAGGCTATGCTAGCAGTTCTTCAACCCCTGTTCCAACATTCTGCACATAAGAGACCTTCCAATGTCATAAAACCTACATTACTTATTCTATTGAAAACTGGAATCTTATTAAGCCCTGCCAAGGTTTCTACCTTTCTCTATTCCATGCCCACAAACTTGCCAAATGGTGCCCCTGTCATCACTTTCACAGTTCAAAAAAATGAAAAAGATCAACAAAAATAGGACAGCTGGAAAATAGAGGAATCCATGAAAATAGCTATAAAAGAATTCCAGTAGCTAGTTTTAAAATTACATTTATAACAATGCCCTGATTAACACCTACGTTTTTACTAAAAAATATATAAATAAAATAAAAGCACCGGTAGTTTTATAAGTTCCAACTGGACATTTCTAGGTAGAAGGTTCTTATAAAATAAATAAGATCAAATAAAATTGCCTGTGCCTCAAGCTGTCAGCAGTTGTGCTTTTATGGAAGAAAAGAAATAAAAAATAAGAAAGAATATAAGCAGAAATAAAAATGTTACTGTGGTCTTTCATTATTATTCCAATGCTTTAGCAGAGATGTCTACTGGGAGCAATAAACATTGTTTCAGCTCAAGACATGTGGGGAGCAATAAATAATATGACCCCTACTTATATCAAAATACATTGTCTTGAGACACTCACAAGATGAATAAATATTCACGATTTAATATGATTCCTGGGTACGGGGAGATTTTGCATATTTGTCTCATTAATCAGATCTGTGAAAAGAAATAAAACGTTGTATTTGCCAGTGATTTATGTGCATGTACATCTCTTTGCTTTTGACTAGCTTTGACATTAGGCATTTTTAAGTTTGATTACACCTTGCAGTTACTTTTGAATGTTCTGCCCCCTGACTGAAACAATCACTAAGGCCAAACAACTTTTATTTCTTTTTCATTTCTTTTTTTTTTTTTATAGGCAAACTTGTTGCAATGTAGTCATTGTTAAAGGAATTGTGCTTTTTTTAAAAAAAATAAATAAATAAATACCAAACAGGCCCTGTACTTACCTGCTCTGTGCAACCGTTTTGCACAGAGCAGCCCCGATCCTCTTCTTCTTGGGTTTCCACCGGTGCTCCAGGCCCCTCCTCTTTATTGGGTACCCCACACGGAAAGCCGCTTTCCCTTGGGGCACCCGTGCAGGCTCGCTCCTGAGTCCCGCTGCTGCATCCATTGACACAGACAGCGGGACAAGGCCCTGCCCTCACCCGCCCTGGAATTGATTGGCAGTCAATGGCTCCTGCTGCTAGCAATCTGTCCAATAAAGAGAGAGACAGCGGCTGGAGCCGCTACGCTTGTGCACTGCTCATAGACATATCATTTAGCCACCCTATTGACATGTAATAGCTGTCTGTGACAGTATGTGTAAACCCCAAATGCAGATTGTTTGTTTGGGATAGGGTTAGGTACTGGCATATATACAGCATACAGCCCAGTCTTTTTCAACCAGGGTGCCCAGGCACTCAGGGATGCCTTGAGGCTTCTTCAGGGGTGCCTCAATAAAATGTCTAAAAATTGTCCAAAAATTGTATGCAAGGCAGCGGGTGGATGAAACCTTTAGTTGCACAAAGCCATATGTTTTCATTGTGCACCATTATGACCTTCTAGCCGCCGAACTCCTTACGACCAATGACATCATCAGTTGATAAGGAAGATGTCAGTCTCCTGCATATAATGCTTATTTGACCCTCCCATGCCTCTCTCTATCAGTTTTGGAGTCACATTAACAGAGTGATAGAGAAAACTGAAGAAGAGAAACATTGGAATACTAATCAGTACCAACTTGCAACTCTAGTGTTGGGTGTCCTACATGTGGGGCTGTTGCTGCAATATTTTAAACTATTAGTTTGTTTTACATTTTAGGATGGGGTGCCTCAAAACTGTCCGTAATTTTAAAGAGTGCCTCAAAATAATATTAAAGTGTGACTTGCCTGAAAAAAGGTTGAGAAACACTGATACAGCCCATACAGCCATTCATGCTTTAAGGGCAGCTCCCATGTGAATCAATCTGGGTTTGTATGTACTTCTCAATTCCCCTGAAGAAGCATATCTCGAAACGTGTCCGAATATGAGAAATTGTTACCCAGGTTGTGCTATGATCACTATACTATATGTTCTCTTATTTTTATGAGGTCGTAATGAGACTTGATTAATTACATTTGAATATTTTTTTTTTTTTCATAAATCGTATATTTGATATTCATGCCAACAATGTCCCACTCCAACTAATTTTGTCATATGCAGTTTAGATGAGATTGTGTGAGGGCTCCATCAATGTTTGTGCTTGTATGTTTGTTGTCAAACATTGTTTTTATTGTCCCTTAACCCTATTGCTGCCAGAGCCGCTTTTGCCTTTTTTTGCACACGTTTAAAAATCATTTTAGGCCTGAGGATAACATGAAACCCCCAAACATTATATATTTTCTAAAAGCAGACACCCTGGAGAATAAAATAGTGGTAGTTCCAATTTTCTTTATGTCACACAATATTAGCGCATTGATTTAAGAAACCCAACATTTTAGTAAGAAAAATAAACTAAAATTAATTTTGGGGCACATGAATGCAATGTATATGTGCAAAAGTAAATTTATCAGCGCAAACTTAATAAATAAATAAATATAAAATGCATATTTGTAATTTATATTTGCATTGATTGTGATTGTGATTGGCACACTGTCACTTTAGTATTGCATCATAAGCACCTAATTTCTTAGGATTGCACAGATTTTTGCACTTTAGACACATACCGTCACTGTAGTGCACTTTGGCCGGTTGTAATCTTCTGGCATATGATATAACTACTTAGCGCTGTACCATATTGTTTCGGAATGCAATGTATAACCCAATTTTTTAGTAAACTACAAAGGATGAGCTTGCACCAAGGAAACTGATTGCCAATGTGTCAAGCCTTTAAAAGGCGACCAACTTCAGTACTCTATATTTTCCGTAGACAACGCTTTAAAGGCCCCTACAGGTCAGCAGTTTAAGCTAGGTACACACTATCAGTTTTTTTTTTTTTCATTCAAACTAGCTGAATGAAAAAAAATCTGAGGAACTCGGGAGGAGCTCACTGTACTAAGTATGGGATGTTAGTACAGCGATCTCCCCACTGAGCTATTGTGTTCTGTTCTGCCCCCCCCCCCCCCGCCCAGAACTCAGGGGTCAGTGCTCGCAGTCATTGGCTAAGATCGCTAATAGGATGCTGTTTGGCAGATGTTTTTCGAACATTACCCTTTGACAGAAGCCAGACGCTTGAACAGGTTCTAATGGACAGGCTGCCATACACACGGGCCGAATGTTGGTTGCAGCCTTGTCAGTGGGATATGAAGTGAGGGAAAATCTCCCTAGTTTCAACAGAAACCGGCTGATACCAGCCCATATTTTGCCCATGTATATGGGGCATTACAATTAACCATAAATCTTGGGAACGACAGGTGTGGCAATATGTAACACAGTGTTTCTCAAACTTTTTTGTCTGGCGGCGCACCAAAAAGATCTAAAAATTTTCACGGCATACCTGAAAAGATTTTGCAATTTTTGTGGTGAAGAACGTATTTATTTTTACTTATGTGTACTGATGGGGTATGCTCACACCTTGACATCAAGGTGTACTGAGGGCCCCTCCCCCTCTCCATCCATAGAATGCCCCTGACACCTGGATCAGTACATATACATACAGTAAATCTGAAAATCAAATCACAGCCAGCCATATCATGAAAATATATTTCATTCTATTCTCATCAGCACTTTATGAAATCTTATCTCACACATTTTTAGATTATAAAGCCTATCCCAAAGTCTGGAAATTACCCTCCTATAGTAGTGGGCAGGATGGGGCAGAGTTGGGACAAGGGTCGTTAACTTCTCTCTCCCCAGCAGCACTTCACACAGTCCGACTAGGCTACTTCATCTCAGGCTCAGGCTATTGCAGGTAGACACTGGGCGCGCTCCTCTCTCAGACATGTGGTGCAGTGCTCATGCTCCCTTCCCTCAGGCACAGGCTCTGAGCCGCATGGCGCTGGAGAAGATGGAGATAGGTGAGAGGAAGTAGGTGGAGCTGGAGCCAAAAGTGAGTCACTAGGCGTGGAGTGGCGGAGGAGGAATTTAAATCTTCCTCCGCTCTGAAGGTTGGGGCCTCACCTCGCTCTCTCCTTGCAATGTCCTGACGTCACTGGTTGCTAGATGCCAGGCGGCAGGCGATCCTAGCAACCAGTGAGGCAGCCGCAATAGAGACCAGCAGAGGATCGGCATGCTGCCCTGGATTCGGGGGCTAATAATGTAAAATGAGCAGCACGAGACCTGGGGCTTTTTGGGGCCCACTCAGGGCTAGAGCCTGGGTCAGCAAACCCCTCCCGATGCCATTGAATTCCCTGCAATTCTTTAGTGTGCAGTACACACAGTTTGAGAAACACTGATGTAACATGTGTAGCACAATTGACATTTAATGTGTAGGTGCCCCCCGACCCATGCATTTACATTTGCATGTTCATTTACTTGGGAATAGGGGGGCTCTCTGCGGTTCCATTGGGGTGATTTTCCCTCACTTCATGTCCCACAGACAAGGCTGTCAGCAATATAGAAAGTAACAGGGAACTCTTCACATGGGTCACTGACAGCAAATATCTTTTTTTTTTGTTTTGTTTTTTAGTAGATTGGGTTAGACCCACCACCGCACTTAGCCTATTATTTATACACATATTTGTCCACACTGAAGAGTCCTCACACAGTGATTCTATGGTTTAAAAAAAAAAAAAAAATTCAACTGATGTTGCATTCATCCCTATTTGCAAGTGTGTTGGAAGCTCTGTTGTCTCTGTTTGACATAAGACCAGTCATGGGGGGAAAATAGGCGTACAAAATATTTCGTTATAAATTGTTTTTTTTTTGCTGTTTTCAAATTAACATCTTTGGCACTATAGCAGAAAGCTACCCTAATTTGGGGGGCTTTCAACCCTGCTTTGTTTTTACTTTATGTTACAGCTTTGGATATAAGCTGCTTTTTTATAGACATACCAAACAGATGTACTGTATGTAGCCCGACAGTACCTATTGAAATGTTTCCCTATAGAGAAAATCCTGCTTTGTTTAAATGTATGAAAATGTGATTAAAGGAAACATGTCAATCCTGATTGGAGACTGCTATTTTTGGAAGTGCTGACACATTCTTTGATATGGTTCATGAATGTTCCATGAGCTCTTGGGGCTTCCTCGTTTCTTTATGATTACTTAATTTTACGGCTTTTCCCCTCTACTTTCTTATTAACTATTCGGCATGAAAAATGTCACTTATAATGATATACCAAGATTAGTAACTAGAGGAGTAATAAAAGCATTTCACAGATTAAATTAGCATGAAATCTTTCTTTAAAAAGAAAAAAGTATATTTTATTCTAGTAATTACATTCAGGAACAGAAAGGTGTGTGGAAGTCAACTTTCCTAAGGTGGAAAAAAAACACATTTAACCACTTTGGCCCGGAAGGATTTGCCCCCTTAATGACCAGGCCATTTTTTGCAATTTGGCACTGCGTTACTTTAACGGACAATGCGACACTGTATCCAAATAAAATTGATGTCCTTTTTTCCCCATAAATAGAGCTTTCTTTTGGTGGTATTTGATCACCAGTGCGATTTTTATTTTTTGCACTTTAAACAAAAAAAGAGCGACAATTCTGAAAAAAGCAATATTTTTCACATTCTGCTATATAACATTCCCCCTCAAAATGTTTCATCCTTCTGTATTCTGCTACATATTTTTAGTGAAGAAAAAAAAATCTCAATAAAATTTTGGTTGGTTTATTGCGTCTACAAATAGGGAAAAGATTTATGTTATTTTTATTTATTTTTTTACTAGTAATGGCGTCGATCTGCGATTTTTAGCAGGACTGCGACATTGCGGCGGACAGATCGGACCCCTAACCTTTTTAACACTTTTGGGGGGACCAGTGACATTATTACAGTAATCAGTGCTGAAAAATATGCACGGTTACTGTAATAATGACACTGGCAGGGAAGGGGTTAACCTAATGGGTGATCAAGGGGTTGAATGTAAGCCTAGGGGAGTGTCTACTAACTGTGGGGGGAGGGACTTGTGAAATTACCATAGAGACCTGTGATCCTATATAGAAGGATCACAGGCGCTCTGTGATCATTTCAGAGAGAAGAACAGTCCACTGTGTTTACAACAGCTGATGGTTCTTCTCTCTCAGCAGGGAGCAATCGCAGGTGGCCAGCAGAAACGGTATCTACGTACCCCTACAACGGTTCGCGCAGCCGAGCCAGCCTGCCGCAGTAAAACTGCGGCGGGCGGTCGGCAAGCGGTTGAATTATTTATCAATTATTAGTCTATTTCTTATGTATGAGGTTTTCATTCAGTCTTCTAAGGCTAGGAAACATTAAAATATACCTGTAAAAAGAGAAACAAGATGGGACAACTATTGACCTTGGTCTGAAAATACTAGCTGCCTGACTGCCTTAGGCATGAGCACTGTTACAGACTTTGATCAAGCATGAAGCAAGTAAAGTCAGAGTGATGCCAGAACCCCTGATGTGCAATTTTCTTCCATGCCCTTTGCAGTGTCAAAACAACCAGCCTATTAACATTTCAATGGGGGGGGGGGGGGGGGGGTTGGGGCATTTTCAAATGGAGAGTTTTGCCATTTCACACTATATATTTTTTTAGACCAGGTTTCTAAGCAATGATAAACAGCAGCACATAGCAGCCAATCATAAGTAACATTTGATTGCATGCATTGTGGACCGATTTGCTATAGCCATTGTACATTATTGCTTCATGCACACTTTTTTTTTTATTAAGGCCCATAATGGCCCATAATGACTTGTAATGGCTTACTTGGTAACAACATGTGAAAACCAATTTTATTTAAAAATGCATAGCAATCAGGAGTTTAGACTAATAAAAGCTTACTTAGTGAAAGGTATTGTCCACACTTCAATGAGGTGCAATTTAAGATGTTTTAATCCAAAACCAAATGTACGCGTGCTTTAAAAACCACAGAATATTATGTCTTTTACATGGAGACATGAATAATCACAGAATGGCCATTAGGCATGTTCCCATATGAGCAAGGACAGGCACATACCACAAGGAATGCCATTCAAGAGAAATACCTAATGTTTGGTATCTTTTAGAGTTGAGAGGACTCTATATATTTCAAAAAGGAGTGGAGTCATCTAAATAGTATTGAAACCATAATATAGGGTGTATATGGGTAGACCATTAAGAAGTAATATTTACCTTATTCCTAGCTCCAAGGGGCTCCCCAGTCTGTGCAACTGATTCCCCACAGTCTCCTCTCTAAGGCACCCCCATCCACAGTTGCATGCTTGCCTCCTCCACGTGCAATACAGTACTAGTAATCATGCATTGTATGTGATGATGCCAAGGAACTGCCCACAGCTCAGAGCATCAGAGAGAAGAGAAGGGTGCCGAAGGGGGTAAGGTAAGTATCCTCTAGGTTTAATGAGCAGTAAACCCCTATAGGGTATTTTTTCCAGCCCAGAGTTGGGCTTTCAAATGTTAAATCTAAGTTGAACCTGAAAAGCTCTCTAAAATGTGACACTCATTTTTCTTACCTTGTTTTTCTAGCCCTTATCCTTCTAGATCAGGGATCCTCAAACTACGGCCCTCCAGCTGTTGCAGAAGTTCTACACGTCCCATGAGGCATTGTAAAACTCTAACATTCACAGACATGACCAGGCATGGAAATTGTAGTTCCTGAACAACTGGAGGGCCATGGCCATAGTTTGAAGACACCTGTTCTAGATTGTAGATTTTTAGGGGATCCAGTCTTTGATGTAGTTAAACGACCATTAGAAATTGGCTTTATTAATTTCGCTAATTAAAACACAACCAAAGGAGAATAATGGAATACATTTAAACAACAAATATTTAATAATAAAAAGTAATACCTTACCTTAGTCTGATTTTAGTTGATCAATTTGAAGGGTTTTGTTACTTTTTAGTGAAGTTTTAGGGAAGAGCTTTAGGTGTCTTATAAAATAAGGATGGAAATTTGTTGCAAAATAATTCAATGCCATTGCAGTGGTAGCCTATCAAGGCCAAGGGGTCTGTTATTTTGTAAAGATCTTGTCAGAACTCTTCTGAAAAGATGAGGTATATTTTATAATTTTAATTTTGGACTGTATGAGACCGATTTCAAACAGGTCCGAGATAAATGTCTTCATTTTAGTTTGACTTTCCCATCAAAGACATTCTGTTTTTCTCAACTGGAACAATTTATTCTTCAAACATAAGGGATAAGGTAATTAAAGCCAAAGTTTCCTTGTAGTTTCTTGACAATGTTTTTTTGTTATTTCCCCCACCTGAAGCCTAGAATAGATTCTTCTTATTGTTCTCCATATAATATCTGCTTGAAAAACCTTGGACCTAGCAAACACAGGCCAACACCCCAATATATACAGAGTATATTCTCTTTTTTGTACTAATTAACAGGACAATAAGCTAAAAAGAAAAAAAAAAAAAAAAACCCTGGTCTTTGTTTACGAGACTTAAAGGGTAACTCCACTTTCATGGGGAAAAAAATCATCAAATAAAGAAAAAACAATATAGCATATACAATTGCGACAGAAATCATATTGTAATTGAATGTTATTAAAAATTACCTTTTCTTTTCAATCTGCAGCTGTTGTAATTTTCTTAAAATGCAATACAATATGGCTACATGGAGCTGTTCTGTACACAGAATGTATACTGACCACACCCCAGAAACATCTTTTCCTGCTTGTGTGATTGGCTTACCGATTTTCCCAGAAGTCTCCCTAAGATATAAGTCAGATTTCTGGCATCCCCTGCAACAAAAATGTCATTGTTGGTAAGATACTCCCAATAGGAACACGTCTAAAGGGATGCATTTTTTCCCCATAACAGATTAGTTACTTCAGTCCCCAGAAGGACTCAGGAGGAATAAGTCTGGTCATATGGTGCCGTCTGGTGGTCATAGGAGGTAATACAAAAGTAAATACATCAATAAGGAGAAGGTTCCACCTTCTGGGCCAGGTTTATTAAAATTTTATGATGGTATTGTTTTGCCACTCCATTCGGTAAGATGGCAAGGGCACACACTCAGGGGGGAGGACCATCTACACACACCATCAGAAAGGTAGACACTATTGTCAGGGCTATACATTATATATCTGTCTATATATATATATATATATATATATATATATATATATATATATATATATATATATATATATATATATATATATTACAGTACACTATAAGTAATCTGTTGTTACAGACAATTTTGGAACTTGTTTGCAATTATCGTAGTGTCCATGTACAGTACATCACAATCGGGCTATTATTTATGGTGTTTGAATGTGACTTATTGTAATAAACATGAATTTATTTTCGATAGCTCAGTCTGTACTTACACTGATCTTGTTGGTGTCCTTAAAGAATTGCTTGGCTAAAAATTAATTTAAAATAATTAATTATGTCAGGTAAATTATTCTTATGTTAGAGGCACTGTAATTCAATCGTTTTTGACTAATTAAATTAATCGTTCAGACATTCCCAGACACAACAATCTAATGGTAAGGTGTCTATTTGGCACAAACAAAGGGGGAAATAGACATTTTATGTGAGCTAAGCATAAATAATTCTACTGGTCATTGTTTCTAAAAGATAATCTGCATTCATTTTAAAGAATGTAATTAATTTAAAAAATTAAATACATGCTTATAATATTTCCCTCTGATCTTTTACCCTTTTCTTTTTTTTCTACTGAAATCTGGATATGTAGGATTGTTGTCTTGTCTATGATGCAATTCTGTTGAAAATTTAGGGGTCTGTTGAGATTTATAATGTTTCAAGTCAACTTTACTTATTCTATTAGAACTGTAGCTTTATAGCTTAAAATCTAAAGTTATCTTTGTGATCACTCCAATTTTCACTGCATATTGAACAGCAAATGTGATTAGTATAATTTTATACAGGCGGTCCCCGGGCTACAAACATCCAACTTACAAACGACTCCTACTTACAAGCAGAGGGAGACAACAAGAAGTGAGGGGTAATCTACCCCTAGGAAGGGAAATTCACTCCTGGAAGAGTTATCATGGGAAAAGGGGTGTCTCCACTGAAGCTTTATCACCAATCCTTGTTTCCACAACAACCCAAAATTTTCAAAATCCAGTTGTCATAGGGACAGAAAGTGAGGTGAAATCTTCTGAACAGGGGCACAGACAGCAAAACAAATGTTACAGGGGAGACAACCCTTCCCTATGCTATCCAAAAAACTTAAAAATATTTTTTTTGGAGCTACACTTAAAAAATGTCCCTGTTCCGACTTACAAACAAATTCAACTTAAGAACAAACCTACAGACCCTATCTTGTTTGTAACCCGGGGACCACCTGTACTGTGAAAACCATGTGTAGAAGTAAGGAATGTACAAATAGAGATGAGGTTTACGTTTGGAGAGCCAAAAGTCCATTTTCTAACTACTTTTGTTTGTCAGCAACAACTATTAGTACAATAAATTTTCTGCACACTGCAATGTTAAGCTGCAAGCATGAAAGTGAAAACTCTAATGCCAGAACCCACACTTATTTATTTATTTTTTTTTAAATGCTGCGCTGCAATTAATGATATAAATAATACCAACACAGTGTAAAAAATGTTAATCAAAATAACATTCATCAAATGAAATAATAATAAGTACTTACCACCATTGTGTACAAATTATATTAAGCCCTGTTCACACTGGCATTAAAAGAAGAAGTTTTAACTGTCCTTGAATTCCTAGCAAAGCGGTCTGCCACAGTTTCGCATTAAATAGGGAATATATGTTTTTGTTAGCCTGAGCACCAAAAGAACCCCCCCACCCCCACGGTTGATTGCATGAACTGAGAACTACGGTCAGATAACAGACAATGGCCAATAGCGGGTTTGGAAAATGTGCCTGCCCCCTCTCTATAAAAGTCAGCACTCCCGTGTTCCCTTTTTCATTATGTGTTGGAGAATGAATACTGTAGGACAGCTGTTAGTGATTTCAGGGAGAGATACAGTAGTTTTGTTAGTGCTACTGTTCACTGCTATTATACTACTTACAGATCTATAAAGTGTAATATAAAGTGCTGTATATTGCAACTGCTACATTACATAGAATTGCTGTGTGATAGGCCACAGAGCTTGGAGTGTACCCCCTTGTTTCACTGTGCTGATCAGTGCTTCAACACTGTGAATTGCATTAGTGTACCATACAAATAAGGGTTTAGGGTGCTATTACTTTGAGGTTAGTATTTGGGGGTTTATGGTTTTAGTTTTTTTGTTGATGACACAAGCAAAGCTTCCCTCATTTGCAGCATGTCACTGCACACTATTGTGATCCTATTTCCTGCACCAAATCACCACAGTGTCAAGTACACCAAAGCACCACATCATCAACCCCCCTGATTTGGGCAGTAAAGCTATTATTATTCCTGCTTCTCTGCTTACATTGATGAATACTGGTCAGGTAAGGCAATGTGACATAACATAGCAGTTCCTAGGTGGGTGGAGGGTGCAAGCTTCAACTGCTTCCCTAGGAACCAGTGACAGTGGGTAGCTTCCATAGATATACAGTATCTCACAAAAGTGAGTACACCCCTCACATTTTTGTAAATATTTTATTACATCTTTTGATGTGACAACACTGAAGAAATGACACTTTGCTACAATGTAAAGTAGTGAGTGTACAGCTTGTATAATAGTGTAAATTTGCTGTCCCCTCACAAAAACTCAACACACAGCCAATAATGTCTAAACCGCTGGCAACAAAAGTGAGTACATCCCTAAGGCAAAATGTCCAAACTGGGCTCAATTGACCCTTTGTCATGTGACTCGTTAGTGTTACAAGGTCTCAGGTGTGAATGGGGAGCAGGTGTGTTAAATTTGGTGTTATTGCTCTCACTCTCCCATACTGGTCACTGGAAGTTCAACATGGCACCTCATGGCAAAGAACTCTCTGAGGATCTGAAAAAAAGAATTGTTGCTCTACATAAAGATGCCCTAGGCTATAAGAAGATTGCCAAGACCCTAAAACTGAGCTACAGCACAGTGGTCATACAGCGGTTCAACAGGACAGGTTCCACTCAGAACGGGCCTCGCTATGGTCGACCAAAGAAGTTGAGTGCACGTGCTCAGCGTCATATCCAGAGGTTGTCTTTGGGAAATAGACGTTTGAGTGCTGCCCACATTGCTGCAGAGGTTTAAGGGGTGGGGGGTCAGCCTGTCAGTGCTCAGACCATACTGTACACAGTATCTCACAAAAGTGAGTACAACCCTCAAATTTTTGTAAATATTTTATTATATCTTTTCATGTGACAACACTGAAGAAATAACACTTTGCTACAATGTAAAGTAGTGAGATTACAGCTTGTATAACAGTGCAAATTTGCTGCCCCCTCTAAATAACTCAACACACAGCCAGTAATGTCTAAACCGCTGGCAACAAAAGTGAGTACACCCCTAAGTGAAAATGTCAAAATTGGGCCCAATTAGCCATTTTCCCTCCCCGGTGTCATGTGACTTGTTAGTGTTACAAGCTCTGAGGTGTGAATGGGGAACAGGTGCGTTAAATCTGGTGTTATCGCTCCCACGTTCTCATACAAGTCACTGGAAGTTCAACATGACATCTCATGGCAAAGAGCTCTCTGGGGATCTAAAAAAAAGAATTGTTGCTCTACATAAAGTTGGCCTAGGCTATAAGAAGATTGCCAAGACCCTGAAACTGAGCTGCAGCACAGTGGCCAAGACCATACATCGGCTTAACAGGATCCACTCAGAACAGGCCTCAGCTTCATATCCAGGGGTTGTCTTTGGGAAATAGATGTATGAGTGCTGCCATCATTGCTGTAGAGGTTGAAGGGGTGGGGGGTCAGCCTGTCAGTGCACAGACAATACGCCGCACACTGCATAAAATTGGTCTACATGGCTTTCGTCCCAGAAGGAAGCCTCTTCTAAAGATGATGCACAAGAAAGACCACAAACAGTTTGCAGAAGACAAGCAGACTAAGGACATGGTTATAAGTATTGTAGTGTGAGTCACGCTCTGTCTGAGGGATTGTATATCTAAATTAGCACTTCCTAGATGCTGCATGCACCGATACTGAAAACCATGCAGTAAAAAGCTAATAGTAAGAGGTGGGGGATACTGCGCTTCTGGGAAGTGGTGTGATTAGTCTATGAATAAATAATAAAGTGCAACTTATATGTGAGTTAGTGAATATAATTATTGGAAAAAATAGGTTCTCTAAAAATAGAAAAATGAATAGTGATATTCGTTTGTATAAAGGTACGTCAGGTGTAAAGTGCATTAGTGTAATCAATAAGTTAAATGAATAATACAGTAAACACTCTTATTACAATAAAACTTGTACAAAACAATATAATCAATAAAGTGACAGGAAAAGTGCTTGGTGCATTTAAACAAAAAAGTGCATAGAATCACACAGTCCTTTATACAATGCCGCAGGTGACCATAAAAAAAGTTCAAAGGTGGAAAATAAATGTTCCAAAACTGTATCCAGGGGAAAGAAATTTCATAAAGGTATATACCCTCCACCTAACACAGTGTTAAATAAGTGGGGGGCTTCTTCTCACTCGTGTACCCCTCTGGGTGTGCTAATCGCTCACCTCCATATATTAGATCATGCGCCTTATGTAAAATACTCAGGGCTCCTCGCCTCTCCTTCTTTGTTTTTCAAATGATGGTATTCAATCTGCCTTAGATGAATCAGGCTTCTATAATCTCCAGGTGGCCAGCGGATTTTAAAAATGAAAGGCTCACAATAGTGCAATATTGCTGTATACTCTCAACTTTATTGCCATAGATTAAAAACACTTACATAAATCGCTCAAAAAAGCGCCTTTAGTTTGCAGACAGGGAAGATCGCGGTCCTCACTTCCGCGTACATACGTCACTTCCGGTCTAGCGGCCCTACGCGTTACGCCACTTCCGCTCACGTGGCTTCTTCAGGGGATTGCTATTGGACGTAAGTGAAGCTCATTTATAAGCCAGGAGCCGGATGTACTTCATTCGCCATATTTTACTCATTGTTTACTTAACGGATATCCCAATTCCGCCATATTTGAATATCTAACTCCCGGGACTAAATGCTTTAAATAATACCCGATTATTCATGTATCTTTCCAATTGTCTTTTCAATCTTAGTCCGATATTTAGTTTCTATTCTAGCTATGATTTGAAAACATTGATTATTATTTCTTAAATTATATAAATTCCGAAGTTATATGGACCGGAAGTGAGGTGCACGGTCCTTCTAATATCTTATTTATAAAACCACATTATGAGATCGAAAATTTTCCAGAGAAATAATTCAGGCCAATGGCTCCTGCTGCTGTATCTGAACTAATGAGGAGTGAGAGAGCTGAGATATCCTCAGCTCTCATGCACATCGCTGGATCGAGATCTGTATTTTGGTGGTACTGGGGGGGGGCTGCATGCAGACAGTTTTACATAGAATGTAAGTACTGTAAGTAAGGTAAAAAAAAGCCTTCTGCCTTTACAACCACTTTAAGTTAGGTGACAGGGTCCTAACTAGTTTTATTATTTTTTAAAAGCTTTCAAACCAACATCAGCCACAACGGGTGTCACAGCACTCAGTAGAAAGGTTTAAGTTTAAACTATGTTTTTTAATTTAATTTATTTATCATTTTATTTATTTATATGCATTTTATATTTTGCCAAATGTACGTGCAGAATAATTGGTGTTTAACCCTTTATTCTCAACATGAGCTGTTGGGTTGGCGCACTTTTAATAGACTGTACAGACTTAAAGTTGTAGCTAGCTAAACAAATACATACATTTTACAAATGGATAATACCTTGGCTGTGTGTTTGCCTTTTTATGATAAATCGTCCTTTATATACAATATTTTAAAATGACATTTAAAAATGTGTTAACAGTATGCCCCTTGTGTAACCATACCCATTTAATTAAAGTACATTTTCTGCCTACAATGGTTTGCTGAACGCACACCAAAAGAAGGTGCCCTGGAAAATATTTTTTGTAAATGTTGTCAACTATGAGCATGATGACAAATCAGACAGTATGTTCAGAAGCTGAGATCTATGGTGCCAAATCAATTGATTTTCTCAGAAAAAGTTTGCATTAACTTGCACTGATGTATGTCTTCAGAATTTTAACGTGCATTTGTAAGTCAATGACAAAATGCAAGCCAAACACTAAAATTTAACATACCAGATTATTTTCCATAGCAATGCCACACATTAGTGAGAACAGTTCCTGCTAGATACAAAGGGGAAATATGCAAGTTGACTGATTTCACTGAAACAAGCCAAAGGCAAGTAATGTTTTACCTGACTTCCATGTTATTTTTATGTCTTGCATTGAACTGCATAAAATTATAATTTTCTGTAGCATGCTGACATCTAGTGGTGGTTTTGGGCAGCTGCAAATTGTTTACTAGTGTCATTTTGGTATCTTCCTCTGTCCTCCCCTCCTGTTTAGTGCTAGTTAGTTCAATCCTAGCTAGACCCTTCCAATTTGTTTCATGTTCCCTCAGTCAGTGTTAGTTGTTTGCAGAGACAGGGCTCAGGAAAGTCATTGTCTTACATTTCAAAAGACTGGGAAAATAACCTCTGTACTACAATTAGCTGAAGTAAAAATGCATTTGATTAAATGTCTGTGTTTTATTGAAGAGTTAAGTTGCCAAGTCAGTAGAGCAGGTGACCAAGCTGGATCTGAGGTCAATGCATAAAGCAACATTTAAAAAAAATAAATAATGTAATTAAGGAAGGAAGGCAGTTTCCAAATAAACATACATATAGAAAAAGAAAATGCACGAAGGATCCAATAGTATCAAATTACCAATACAATAAACTAGGACCAGGGGAGACAAGGAAAAGACCAATACAATCCATCAAGTTCCAAAAATATATTGATATTCAAAAGACTGTTATTTTGTCCCAACAAAGGTTGCTGAGGGGTTAGACCCTAGCAGACAGTGACGTGGCATGTCATGGAAATGCCCCAGAATGGGACAATCTCCAGGGGAACCCCTTATGTTACAGAAAAACTGCAAAGTTTTTCATATAAATAAAAAGACAAGTAGAAAGGGAGCAGAGTTGAAAAAAGAAAAAGCAGATGGGTGGGAAGAGAGAAAAAAAAAGGGGGGGATTTGAAGAGCCAGTCAGTAACAGAGGATGTAATGCATCAACTCCATCAACCATTGGGACCCACTTCAATGAGAGCCTGACCTTCCTCTGAGTAGATAAAAATGTTCTATAGGGTTCAGGTTTTCATATAAACTACTCATTTCTGCCAGACTGTCTAAACCAGGTCCACCATCAGGTTCAGCTCCTCTACCTTCCTAAGCCACATCCCAATTGACGGAGACTGCATCTGCTTCCAGGTGAGAGGGATGCAGGATTTAGGGGGGGGGGGGGTTTAAAGAGCCAGACAGTAACAGAGGACGTAATGCATCAACTCCATCAACCATTGGGACCCACGTCAATGAGAACCTGACCTTCCTCTGAGTAGATAAACATGTTCTATAGGGTTCAGGTTTTCATATAAACTACTCATTTCTGCCGGACTGTAAAAACCAGGTCCACCATCAGGTTCAGCTCCTCTACCTTCCTAAGCCACATCCCAATTGACGGAGACTGGGTCTGCTTCCAGGTGAGAGGGATGCAGAATTTGGGGGGGGGGGGGTTTAAAGAGCCAGACAGTAACAGAGGACATAATGCATCAACTCCATCAATCATTGGGACCCACGTCAATGAGAGCCTGACCTTCCTCTGAGTAGATAAACATGTTCTATAGGATCCAGGTTATCATATACACCACTCATTTCTGCCAGACTGTCAAAACAAGGTCCACCATCCGGTTCAGCTCCTCTACCTTCCAAAGCCACATCCCAATTTTTATTTACTAAAGGCAAATCCACTGTGTACTACAAGTGCACTGCAAGTGCACTTGGAAGCGCAGCCGCTGTAGAAATCAGCAGAGCTTCCCCTCATTTCACATCTTCCCCTCAGATCAGATCTACAGTAACTGCACTTCAAAGTGCACTTGTAGTGCACAGTGGATTTGCCTTTAGAAAATCAACTCCTTTGAGGTGATGTAGAATTGATAAATTACTCTAGGACTATCAGCTGCTCAAGCCCTAAAGTAGCAGAGCAACACTAAACCATACCATTTCGAAAACTATGCTTCACAGTTGATATGAGGTTCTTCTAAATGTAGCACCCTTGTCCTAAACAGGGTTGCTAATAAATTTAGTTGTGCTAGGTGGTAGCTAGCCTGGCTAATTTGTAGTCTTTGTGATCATTGGATTTTCCTTCTAAGCCTGGTTTAGCTGTGGTTTCTCCCTTTTGTCAGTAGGTGGCACTGTTACATTTGGCATTAGTGTGATGAATTACAGTGAGTCTAGGTTATGAATATGTATATGTAGCACCCTACAAGGTAGGTGCTAGGTAAAATATAGTGGGCCTTGTCTGCTTATCAGCAGGGCCATGCTTTTCAGCTGGGCTGTCATGTCTCCCAGGTGTGGCTGTTGAAATTGGGGAGTCTCCACACTGTGCTCTATAAGAGGGTTCTCATTGGGCAGTGGAGGAAACCCAGCCAATAGCACACTCAGGCCTGTATCTACCCCAGAAAGGCAGATTCTGCCGCACACCATTCTGGGACTGGGTATAGGTTTGAGGGGAGCACATGACACAGCGTCTTCGGCGGGAAGCAGAGTCCCAGGAGGGAGAGTGCGGCTGTCTCTCCTCCTGTTAGAGGAATTGGGTGTCCCAGGCAGCTTGCCTAGTGAGAGGGGACAGAAGGCTGAGCTGAGCTACAGAGAGGATCCGGTGCGAAGGACCAGCGGAGCTGAGAGGGGTCCAGTTCCAGGAAAGCATTCCCAGTTCGTGAGTACTGCAAACTGCCCCTGGGGGCCTAGAGAGAGGTGACCACTACGGTGAAGGTCGTAGCGATCCAGGAGCTAGCTAGCCGGAGCAGGAGCAAGTGTAAAGGGGGTGCCAGTGTTGACCCTGAAGAGCAAAGAGGGTGCCAGTGTGTGGACCATGAAGTGTAGAGGGGGTGCCTAGCTAGAGGACCCTGAAGTACAGAGGGGGCCCTGAAGGGTTAAAGTGTACAGCGTGCAGTGTGCAGTGTACAGTGTTGAGAGTTGCAGCAGCAGAAGCAGTGTACAGAGGCTACCTCAGTCAGCAAGGACTGGAGGGAGCAGTGTTCAGGACTTTTGAGCTAACCAGAGTGTCAGAAGTCAAGTTCAAGTACAGTTCAGCAAGTCAGTGTTTTTCAAGCGCCAGCAAGCGATGGTCGACATCCAGCCAACGTCAAGACAGTGCTGAAAGGCATTTTTCATCAAAGTGTCTTATTTGTACCTATTTGAGCCAGAGGAGTATCCCACTCACTCCCTTCTCCCACCCCCATATAAAAAAAACAAAACAAACCAAAGATGCCGGACTGGTCTTTGACTCAAATCTCACACTTGGGAATTCAGCTTAAAGGGGCTACTGGCGTTTCCGGTAACCATGGCAGACCCACATCAGGCCCAATGCCTGGAAATCCTGCTACATGTACTTTTCTCAGCCAATCACACTGGTCACTGAACATGCTGAAAGAAGGTATTTATTTGGAGGAAGTCAGGTGATCTTTGTCCTTTTTCCCCCAGACTCCCGTCTGGGTGGGTGTGTGAAGAACAGCTGCTGCTGGGTAGGCCTGAAGCCTGAGGCCTAGCCATGTGCTCAGGGCTCTGTATGGGAGAGCCTGCACATTACCTGGAGGCATGAAGGAAAGGATGGAGACCTGGGATGAAGTACCAGAGGTGACTCTGCCATGAACCGGGGAACCATAGCGAGCCTGGGAAAGCATCAAGATGGAATTATCCAGAGAGTTCCTGCACGTCCTGTGAGTTGAATATTGTTCCCTTATGAAGACAGCTCATGCTACACAGTACAGATTGCTGGTTCCAGCTTAAAGGCTCTTTTTCTGTACTGCTGTCTACCTTTTCTACATTTTTGTCTAAGGAGTCTGCCAATCTGCTGTTTTTGACTAAGGGTGTCCTGTGCCCTACCCCTCTCTCCCACATTTTTCCTGTTCTGAGAAATAAACTTCTCTTTGTTCAAGTATAAAAGTGACTGGCGCCCATCTTTCTACCTTGTACACCACCCATCATGCCTAGTAACCTGTACCCTGAGGAGGAATGTCGGCCCTTCCTGTCTCTGGGGGTCACCACCAGGCCTCCGGAGGTTGGGGGGGGGGGGCACTACATAATATAACTGTCTTCAGTTTGTGCCACACATGTCTATTGTTGTTTTGCCAAATTAACTCTAACTTCATCAGTTCTCTGCACAATATTTCACTGTAGTCTTGCATTCATGTTATTTTTGAGTTTAGATGCATGATACCAACCATGGCAAGAGTTAACAGCAGATCCCAGGATGACATTTTGGGCTTCTTTTTTACCTGCCCTGCTACTCACACTACTGAACTCCACTGGGTTAAACAGAAAAGCTAGCTTAGAGATCTGCCACATTCGATACAAGGATCAACTGAATGAACCACAGTGAACAGCGGGGAAAAATACATCTGACACCACCGGTACGTGGAAGTGTGGTGGATGCTGAAAAGCTTTCAGTAAGCATGTCTCTTTAACCCGAGTTCAGTGGGCAAGGTGATTATATTTTTGTAAGGCATTTCCTAGCAAAACTCAGTCATAAGTCATAAAATGCCCAGTTACAAGACCTTGAAGAGGTAAAAAAGTCTGAAACTTCAAGTATAATAAGGATTAAGGACACAAACTATGTATGTACTTTGTTTAAGTCAAAAAATTAAGAGCTACACGACCTTGAAGAGAAAAAAAGGTATGAAACTTCAAGTGTAATAAGGATCAGTAACACAAAACGATGTGCTTCTGTTTAATTATTTAGCAAGAGGTGATATGTGTTTAAACATTTTATTTTGTGATACAGGAATAAAACAAGTTATTATGTAGCTATGGTAGGATTTCAATGGAGGAGAATCTAGTGTTACAAATTCACTGTAATGCTTATGAGAATAGACAATTTAGACAATTAGACATACTGCTGAAAGAAAAATGATTTTCGCATACTGCAGGCAAAAAGTCTTGTGAAGCTGTACTTTTCAAAACATTCAAAACTTTTCAAAACATTCAGTGCAAGTGTACAGTATAGACAGGTATGCTTGGAATAAACTTAGAACAGGGTGAAATGTGTTTTCTTATTTTCTTATTAAAAATTAAACTCAAAGTTTGCTTATGCCCCGACTGTCCAGACATTTCTGTCTTCAGCCTATTTCTCAAGGCAATACTACTTCAATGTATCCTTTTATTTTTATGTTTTTGCAAGAAGTTAAAAATAAACTTTCTTACCATGTGATGTATTCTAAACTCAGGAGAGAAGGTTTTCGATTTGGTTTCCAATTTTAAAAAGCCATGTAACATGCAATAGGAATAAAATGTGATTATTGCGCTGGTGGCAGACTGGTAGAGCATCTTTCTTAAGAAGATAAATACTAGTTTAGAGCTTCCTTTAATAAATAGGGTTTAAATATGTAAATAATTGTTGAACATTGTGGTATAGGATTGCAGATCAACCTAGGCTCTATGGAACCCTAGGGTTCCCCCAGAGATTGCTATATGTTCCTTGAGCTGTGGATAGTTGACCTTACATCTGATATTGCCCACATAGCTCCAGAGCCAACACCACTTAGAGCCAGCGACATAACACTAATTATAAAGATAAAAGGGTGAATTGAATCAATTGACCCAGAGCACCAGGCGGCGCTGATAAATCATATATGAATAGTCAACATGAATGTGACCTATATTCCAGGGACACAAATGATAATAAATCAATAAATATAATAAAATATGCAATAGATAAAATATGCAGTAATGGAACTAATTATAATGAAAAGATCAATGTATATATATATAAATGCTCTATAAACAAGTTCATTTAATAAGGGATGATCCTGAAGTACACCATGTGAGGGAAATCCTATAAATGGTATAAATAGTCCTTCACCACACCACGTGCAGCCTCTCCCAATGGTACCGCACTCACCAGAAATTAATGGGTAGAAGGCACATAATTTCCTTTGAATGCAACCAGGACCTCAATGACCACCCCAAACTGTATATTCTTAGGCAGATACAAGCAGTAATCCTGGAATGAGCAATTCTCTCCACACCAATCCTTTTCACTCCAAGAAGGGAGATGACCAGGAATCTTATCATTTTATAACACTAATTATCTTTTTACTGTTCTTTATTAACTAAATACAATTTTAACTTTAATATTTAGTAAGAATTTAGCAGGAATTTCGTACATTTTGCCATGTATGAATCCAATAATAACGATTTTAGTGTTTTTCAGCAAAAATATTGTTTTAATAAACATTTGTGCAAATATTGCAGGGCCTTAAACATTAGTAGCACCTTCTTTTTATTCTACAGGTAATGTGCTTTCAGAAAATATAATGTTTGGCGGGTGTTTAACAAACTCTGAAAGCTGTACGTGAAAAATGAAAACCTTCAGATTTTTAGAGAAATTTGGATATTTACATTTTTGCATATGTTCAATTTTCACTATTTCACAATAAGGCACAATTTAAAATCTACAAATATTTGTTATTTATTACCTCCATACAGGTTAGCTTTTATATTTAGTAGGAAGTTTGTCACATTTGCTGTGTTTTTATCTGCTAACAATGATTTTACTCTATTTTTAGTGAAAATATTGTTTTGATAAACCTTTTTCGCAAATATTTTTGTGCTCTAAAAAAATCAGTAGCACCTTATTTTTATTCTACTGATTATGTGCCTTCAGAAAATATATGGTTTGGGGGTTTTTTTGCAAAAATGGTCTGGCCAGCTGAGTTTAAAAGTGGAGTGCAGGGCCTGGCAGTGAAAGAGTTAATCTAGGCATTCCTATATGTGCTCCTACTATGGAGGCCCTGGAAATTTAGAGTTAGGACTACAGTATATACAGAGGTCCCTTGGCATAGGCACTGTGGCTTAAGCATACAGTATATGCTTGCAAACTAAACCCTCTGTTTTTAACATAAACTATTGGACAGGACCAGTTTGGTTGTTTTGCAGGCTGGTCAGTGCGCCTGAGTTCACACTTATGCAAATTGAATCCGGGTTTCCCCGCATCCAATTCGCATCACAGCAGAGTGTGCCCGGCTCGCAGTGGAGCCAGTTCACACACCTCTGGGGTGGCCGTGGTCTACATTTGGAAAGGGCCCTGTGTGTCCTTGGTTCTCATTCAGGTGGCAATTCAGGCAAAAATTCGGACGCATCGGACCCCCTGCTGTGAGCTGCGGCCGCAGCATGTGTGAACCCAGCCTAACCCAGCTTGTTTGTGATGTGCGTTGCCTTTCCATGTGCATCTTGCTTCAAAGGCCAGCAAAGGCCAGTTATAGATTTGGGTGGTTGCCATTTTTTTGTAAACTTGCCAATCACCTAATTTGTAGCCAAAGATGTGTGTGGTTGCACTTTGTCCTTGTGAATGTGGATCATTTTCAGATTATTGTTCAGTCTCTTCCTTCTAATAACCTCTCTAAGCTTCTAGTCCTCTAAGCAGAGTAGCAAAAAAAAAAAAAAGTCTTTATTGGCTTTAAATGCTTCCAGCAGATCAAAGCAGATTCTGCCCTTTTCTTTTTTTAATCTGGTCTCAAATGCTGAGGTACACACTCTCCTAAGTCGTTCACCATCTTCTGTATGGCACTGTCCACAGTCCAGTTGTGTCCAGCAAGCCTATGGATCATCTGTCCATACAAATCAATTCGTCCACTTGCTAACGATTTGTGTCAATGGTCACATTTGACCATTTTGACCACTTTGTGGTTTTGTCTTTAGTGCACATTTCCCCTTCTTTAAATTTCCTCATCCATGTGTGCACATTGCTCTTGTCAATGGTATCACCTCCATAAACATTCTTTAGCCTTCAGTGGATATCGGACATCCTGCCCCGTGCCCCCTCACAAACTCAATCGCAGCACCGTATTTTTGCTTGGAACCCTGTATTTACCTACAATGAAAAAAAGAAGATCTACTACAGCAGAAGAGTTACTCTACCAAACATTTGAAATTTAAACAACCTATATAAGTAAATAAAAAATGTTATGCCTACTTTTGCATTTCTTTTGGTATAGCCCTCACAGTAAGGCTGGGTGACAATATAGAATGTTTAAAACAGAAGCAGATGAAATACATATTACATAATTGCATTAGGTAGGTTAGCTAATTGGCAGTTTGCCAAGTTGACATTTTATCATCTTGAAGCTAGTTCAATTTTACTCCCCGAAAAAAGCAAGTAGGTACCATTGTTAACAGGTTGTCAGAGTTTAAAAACTGTAGAAATGTTATTTGGTGAGGTTCAAAAGCTGGCAAGCATAGCAATTACTGTCAGTGATTAAATTAAAATATGTTGCTCAAAATAAAATAATCTTTTACAGAAGCAGTCTTGGCTTATTAAAAAAATATGCTAAACAGTGTTAAAATATTTTACAGTATGACATTGTGATTTACCTCCAATGTCAGAAAAGTAACAAAAGTAAAGTAAGAAATGAGTGAACATTGTAAAAATGCACTTTGCTGGGAATTCACATGATTCAACCCTCAATGCATTTCACAATTGAAAAAAAAAAATCAGAAACTCATAAAAAATTTCCTAATGTTTGTGTTCAAACTGTTACATTACAAGTCAAAGGGATCAATGAGAGAGGTTTACTAAAAATGGTGCACACATAATCTGGTGCAGCTGTGAAAAGTAACCAGTCAGCTTCTCGATTTTATTGTCAAAGCTTAATTGAACAAGTTGAAGTTGGAAGCTGATTGGTAATTATGCACAGCTGCATCAGATTCTGTGTGATCCAGTCTTAGTAATGCGGGCCATACACCAGCTGAAAAATTGTTCAAACTCGTTTTCGAATACCAAACACTTAGCCATGAGAGCAAACAATTTTGTCATCATGTAATGGCTGAATTTTGATCAATAAATCGTTCAATGGACATAAATGAACCAGTTTTTCATTTGTTTTGTCACATATGCCCAGTGCAAACAGTTTGGCAAGAAACACATTAACCTTTCAATTTATCGTTTGTTTGGCAGAATTTTCCAAACTGTTCCTTACAATTTTCAGCTCTAAAAGGTTAAAACCGATTTTCTATTTTTGCTCATTAACTGGACGAAAAATGAACGAACGGTCCAAATGACAGAACAATTCCAAGATTAGGTGAATATTTGGACAATTACCTCCAACCTATAGTTAAGATGGGTAAGTCATATCTCAGAGACAGCACTGATCTAATTAAGACCCTTAAAACGATACACATTCCTGAACAATGCATTTTAGCCACCATTGACGCAAACTTGCTTTACACTAGCATTAGTAAATCTGATGGCCTCAAAGCAGTGAATACCCATATGGAAGAAAAATGTATTTCCAATATATTTAGGGAAAAAATATTTTGAAATACATTGAATATGGCCAAAATTGTAGCATTTCAAATATATTTTCAATATATTTGGGATAAAAATTTTAGAAATATATTGAATATGGCAAAATTGTAGCATTTCAAATATATTTCCAATACATTTGGGAAAAATAAAAAATGTTTTTTTTAAATAAATTTTTAATATATTTTTCTTCCATGTGGGTAAGGCATTACATGAAAGAACCAAGTTGAAACAAACGCAGATTCAATACATCATGGAAGGTCTGAAACTAGCAATGGCTAACGATTTTTTCTGGTACCATCAAGACTACTACCTACAGACAAAAGGAGTAGCTATGGGTGCCAGGTATGCACCCAGTGTCACCAACTTACTTATGGACATGCTAGAAGAAAGCTCCATCTACACTCAAGATTTTCCACAACTCATCTTCTACAGGCGATACATAGATGATATTATTATTATTTGGGAAGGCACTGAAGACCTTACAACAATTCTTTTTGAGACTTAACAACAATCCATACGGGATTAAATTCACAGGCAACTGGAGTCAAGAACACATTAACTATTTGGACCTGCATATTTTTAAAGACCACCATAACCTTAAAAGCAAAACTTTTTTTAAAACCACAGATCGAAACGGCTATATACCTACTACTAGCTGTCACCACCCCACCTGGAAAGAGAATATTCTGAAGGGGCAGTTTATTAGAATTAGGAGAAATTGCAATAATCTAGATGATTTTTTAACACAATCAGAGGTGCTACTTAATAGGTTTATTGAAAAAGGATATAAGAAGGAAACACTATTGAATACCAAACAAACAGTACTACATATGAACAGAGAAGAACTATTACATAATAAGAATCGCTCCAACACTAAACGAGAAGATACGGCCTTTGTAACTGGTTTCCACAGGAATCTTAAACAGACTGAACGCATCATCAAAAATTGGCCGATACTAAAATCAGACAAAACTCTGTCCAAACTATTACCCACAAAACCTAATTTCATATATAGGAAAGCACCTTCACTATGCAACCAACTGGTTCATAATGTGGTAGACCCTCCAAAACCTGTCAAAATGTTCAAAGATCTAAAAGGATTCATTAGATGTAATAGGTGTCTTCCTTGCAAAATGAATAGACACCAACCCAAAAAAACTCTGAAGTTCAAGTCTAGATGGAATGGAGAAGAATTTACCATCAATAAATTCATTACTTGCCAGACCCCCCATGTCACATACCTCATAGAATGTCCATGCCAGCTCCAATATGTCGGTAGGACCACCAGGCCTTTGTATATCCGGATACAATAACATATTAAGAATATAAAGAAAGGTTTTCCCAAACACAGTCTGTCTAGACACTTTGCAGAGATACATAACAAAGACCCAAGTGGACTCACCTTTTGTGGTATTGACTCTACATCCGGACATTGGAGAGGAGAAAACAAAAAGATTAAAATTTCAAGGAACGAGACCTCCTGGATATACAGACTTAACACACTCCAACCCAGAGGCCTTAACGTAGCCATTGATCTCAACTGCTTTATTTCAAATTTTTAACACTTTTTACACTTCCCATCTTACCTATTTAGTATATTGCATTTTTAAAATATGTATTCATATACATTTTTTTTATATGTGATAAAAAACTTTTTTATATATATATATTTTAAAAAACATTTTTTACTAAATATTTACATATTTATATACACCATGCCTTTTTACCTACACCTTGTCCATCATATATTTATATTTTTAACTTCCTCCCATCTAATAACATATTATTTTACTTTTCCCATGCATTTCTTATTATTCACCACTAGATGTCCTCCTCACCATCATCCCATTTTTTAACAAGTTTTTTCTTTTTTAATATGATTTTGCAATATTCTTTTTATTAAATACTGTGTTAGTTGTTTTTAATTCAACATTAAATAGGTTTGATATTATATTTATATACATGGGATATTCCTCCTGGATACTACACGTGTAGTCTTTCTAGGCACAGAATTAATTTAATATTTCGGCCTTTTTCTTCATTTTACAATATACATTTTGGCCGCTAGATGGAAGAATTTAACCATATCGACTCTTCCCATCTTTGATATCATTCATTACACAGATTTGATTTATACTTAACGATCCACCATCTTGTCGTAGCCCGCGGGCTTCCGCCTCGCCTGTGGATCTAATACGGCACATGTGTAGACAGTCTGTTGCCTGGTAACCATGTGTATTTAAGGGAGTATCACAGAAATGACCCGACGCTGCTGAGGACGTATGATTACGAAATGCGTACAGCGTGTCACATCGCTTCCGGTTCCTGTATCGAGTCGTGGACCGCATTGCGTTCCACACGCTTGTTTCTCCGCTCGTTCACTACTATGTCAATGTGAGTACCTTTAATCTTGCTTTTTGTGGAAATAAACCCTATTTGGCAATATTACGCTATGTGCCTTTCCTTCACATCTTAAACACCTGTTCCACTGACACACCGTGGTTATTTGGAGCGTACATCCCATACCGCCGGGACTCCACTAGACCCCATCTCCCCCCAGGAACCCTCCAACCCGGGAACCACCAGGGACCCTAATAGACGTCCAACCCAGGACCTGTAGAGGAGACTAGGACCCACATACTGGAATACCACACATACCCGCTCTATACCCCTGTGTGGGGTGGGTATTTCTGGTGAGTGCACCATCTACTAGAGGGGTCATGGAGCACCTCACTGCTCACCACAGGGTCACTTATTTTGTATAATCCACATGAAGACTGTCACCTGCTTATCAATTAATCACAGTTTGGACATTCTTAGTCACTTTATCACCAGCTTATTTATTTTATCACTTTAATATCCAACATTGGACTTATCCTTTGGATACACCATCCCGTTTTATTATTTATTGATTTTTTATCACCAGTTTATGTTGGTACACACCAACACCAACCTTGGTCATTCACGCACTTGTCACTTTGAGTCTACAATATTTATATTGCATTATTGTACTATTTGGACCTCACATCACTTGTGGTCACTTATGCACTTGTTAACTTTGTCACTCATTTATATATCTGTTTAAATATTGATTTTTATATGTTTTGGATTGATATTTATGGTCATATATACATAAGGCAATCTATGCACTTGGCACTTTGATTCACCCACACTTGCTTTATATATTTTATATATTTTACGCTCTATTTTTTACAGTTTTTATAATACCACTCTCTTTTATCTTGTCATTATATTCTTAGTTTTACCTATTTATTGCCATATCTATTTGGCACTCCAGTTTTTATACACGCTTCTGGCCACTAGGCAGCGCCACAACCCCCCCCCCCCCCCCTCTTTTTTAATTCCAAGATGGTGGCCATGCTTCGGAGCTTCTGAGCATGCTGGTAGAAAGTGAGAAACAGTGGGGATCTACTTTGCCAGTTTTCTATATGGCGCCAGGGAGGGGGAATAAGCGACAATACTTATTTGTTTCTTATGAAGGTTTCCTCCTCTCTGTGTGACCGGTTCCCCAAAGCATCTTCACTTTTCTGCTCAGCCAGATGCAGGTCTCCGATGTCATCATTCACCAGAAGTCCTGAATTGTACAGGAGGATGAGGGCCAGTGCGATGAAGTACAGTGCGATGGGGACCTCACTACATGGGTACATTTAAAAGCAGCCTGAAGTTGGGCTTAAATGTAAATCTCAATTTGAAATAGAATGTTAAATAAAGAAAAATACATTTAAAGTTTAATACATACAAATAACACAAAAAGGAGACCCATTTTTTACAGTATATTCTTGGAGGGGGACACCACATTAGTGATAAAATATCTTTGAATTAAAAATCCTTAAGAAAAAATAGGAAGAAAAAAACATGAAAATAAGAAACAACAGTTTAAGAAGGCATATTCCAAAGGGCCCTAGGCAGATACTGTATGTAATTTACTCTTTAGGGACAGTCAGTAAAACATAAAAGAGCAAGTAAACACACTTTTTAATAGTTGAGTTCAGGGCTTTTTTTCAGCTGGAACTTGGTGGAACTCAGTTCCCCCACCTCTGGCTCAGGCCCTCTGCTCCCCTCTCACCACTGCCACTTGTAAATACAGAAGTACAGCTTGTCTCCCAACAGCTCCTACAAATCTGATCTCCTGAACAGCTCCTACTGAGTGCAGAATGGGAACAAGGGAGATGTAGGTGCCCTGGGTGCAGTGTAGATGCCTACACTACTGGAGGATCTCCCTGCAAGTGGGAGAGGTGGAGCCCCCTACAGTGTACAGGGAGGTAATAGAGCCGGCTGAGTGCTTCAGCTTAATAAAATAACAAAAGCAAGACGTGGATGAGGAAGATGGTGAATCTTTTAAGAAGGAGGGGTAGAGAAGATGGGGCAGTGGAGGTGAGGTTGCATGCAGAGGTCACAGTTGAAGAGGGGTGAAAGTGAGATGTGGATAGGGGATGCAGCTGTGGAAGAAGGCTGAACTCTGCAGTCTGCATACAGTGCAATCCTGTACCCTACACTATGTACATAACATCCCCCAAATTCTGCATGTAGCACACTCCTGAACTCTGCACTCTGTGGGTAACCCCCACCCCAACTCTGCACTTTGTATCTAATGCACTCCTGGCATTTAGCTCCCCTTTAAGAACCTCCCACTGTTAGTGAAATTTGACCACAGCTACTATAGTTTGGAGGGTGTGGGTGGGTTGGGGGGGTCCTGGTTGAGTTCCTGCACCTATTTTCTGAGAAAAAAAGCCCTGGTTGAGTTAAATACCCAACAAAACTATCACGCCCATAGTGAACATTCATTTAAAGAAATTATTTGAAATTGCTAGGTTCCTGAAGCATCAACCAGACTGACACAAATACATACTGTAAGTCTACATTCTATTGTGGTCTACTAACCATTCTAATGAACAAAATTACAGTGGAAGTCCAGTAAAGAATGAAAATCTCCCACAGATTTCCATGCTTTCTGACATTCAAATCTGTATTAGCCACTTTTTAGTTTCTCTAATGGTTGATTAGATACATCTATCTAATCAAGCCATTCAGAACCCCTCCTCTCCTGTACGGACAACATTTGATGTGTACAGATGAAAGTTCCTGCATACTGTCACTTCCGTGTTCCATTGTCAGTCCTGATTATGCCAGCCAGTCAGCTCTACTCTCCCTCACTCAGTCCCTCCTCCTATTTCCTCTTCTTGTGATGTATGCATGTCACATGCTCTGTCTGTCCTGATCTCCCTGCCAGCTAGCCCTGCTCTGCCCCACTCAGTCTTGCCTCTTATCTTCCCTTCCTCTCACATTCCTTCTCATGAATATCGAGACTAAAAGATAATGCACACGCCCACTGGCCGCTCTGTGTTTGCAAGTGAATCAGGATTGTGGTCACGTGATGTGGAGTAACATTGCTTTAAAAAAGGTATAAAATGGCTATTTTTAGCTTATGGGGCATATCAGGAAGGTTAATGATTGGTTAGGGTTGTGGTGGCCCATTCAAGGCATTAGGGTTTCCTTCCTCTTAAGGTCTTTTCAAGACCTAATGAGGATTATGTAGATCAATAAGACAGCTGTTCTCACAGCAAGATGCTAACACTGAAGGAGATCATTCCTGGCTCTTGATATACAGAAGAACAGCATCAACAGAAGAGCAATCAAAAAATCAGAAAGTGACATCTACCATGTTTCCCTGAAAATAAGCCCTACCCAGAAAAAAGTCCTAGTGTGATTTTAGGGGAGGGCTGCAATATAAGCCCTAGTAAAGTCCCGGTAAAAATATATAATCCATTATGTAAGTGAGTCTCATTTTGTACCTTTATTGTCAAAAATACCTTTTTTGCAGCACCCCTGGGTGCTCATGTGACTCACCTGAGATCTTCTCCTCTCCTCCGGCTGAGTGCCAGAGTAGGGCTGACATCAGTGGGGACCTTCCCTCGGTGAGACTGGGGAAGGGAAATTAATCTGGAAAGGTACAGGATGCAACCCGGGAAGTTCGAGATCACTACCCTTATAAGGAGGAGGATCAATATGTGCATGATCTGATAGAGCATCACCCTGAGAAAATGGGTAGCAGGGCAGGTGGGCCCGGGCGCAGCTGAATACCCTAGGATCATGTTATGATCACATTAACAACTTAGAAGAAGGGGTGCCGAGGATGGGAAGGGGGGAGAAGGGAAAACCTCTACTATCTAAGAAAGAAAGAAATAATAATGGTTGTTGCCGCTCTTCTAATTAGATTAATTGATACTACTAAATAAATGCCTACAAGTCCTGCTTTAAGATCTTAGGGGATCTTAAAGGGGAGGATTGGCTGGATAGGGCCAACATTTATGAATTATGGATAAAGATCAATTAAAATTAATGACATATAATGTAAGAGGTCTAAACTCCCCAATAAAAAGACATAAAATATTAGAAGAGCTTAGAAGAAATGATGCAAGTATAGTCTTTTTACAAGAGACGCATATTTCACTGGACTCCAACGTAAAGTTATATTCAAAACATTTTCCAATATGGTTCTACGGCGACACTTCAGTTAAAGGAGCAAGAGGGAGGCATTTGGGAATTAACTTATTTATTTATATACCTACTGCATTTCTTATCTGTGTATGACATTTGTGATATTTACACCTATCATCTCCCACTATTGAGTGAAGCACCTTTACCATTTCACGCACACACTGGCAGCGCCAAGCACTTCCTCCTTCTTTCCACATATCTAGTATAATCTCTAGCAGGTTATATTCCGAAGTGGGCTGCAGCCAAATGGATTTTATTTTATTGTATTTTATTATTTTTTTCCCTACCATCTCCGTCCTCTCTTATCCTAAGCGCGGATTTTCCTTTACCCTTTACTCATAAACTCATATAACTATATATATGCAGATCCAACAATTCAGTGAGACATGCAATCAAGATTAGTGAAAACAGTATCCATAGGAGCAGAAACCTGATTGCTGTTTTTGTATGGGAGTGATCCCCAATATCGATCCGCGACCCACCCCTGTAGGGGTACTTTAGTCTGGTAAGCGCGGGACCTCAGGAGAAGGGGAGCACCTTACCTTCCGCCCACTCACGGCACTCCGGGCCATAGAAAAAAGAGCACCTTAACCACTTAAGCCCCGGAGGATTTGGCTGCTAAAGGACCAGACCCCTTTTTTCAACTTGGCACTTCGTGACTTTAACTGATAATTGCTCGGTCATGCAATGCTGTACCTAAACGAAATTTACGTCCTTTTTTTCCCACAAACAGAGCTTTCTTTTGGTGGCATTTGATCACCTCTGCGCTTTTTATTTTTTGCGATATTAATAAAAAAAGAGCGAAAATTTTGCAAAAAAATGACATTTTCAACTTTGTCTTTTAAAAAATATCCAATATACTCAATTTATGTCATTTTTTTTGGCCAAAATATATTTAGCTACATGTCTTTGACAAAAAAAAAATCAATGAGCGTATTTTTATTGGTTTGCGCAAAAGTTATAGCGTCTACAAACTATGGTGTAAATACTGAAATTTACGAAGCTTTAATTTCTGACTGCCTATCTCATTTCATGAAGTGCTAAAATGGCGGGGCAGTACAAAACCCCCCCAAACTACCACTTTTTGGAAAGTAGACATCCTAAGGAATGTTCTGAGAGGCATGTTGAGCTCATTGAATATTTTATTTTTTTGTCACAGGTGTTTGAAAAATGACTAAAAAAATTTTTTTTTTTTTTTTTACACAAAGTTGTCATTGAAATGATATATTGCTCACACATGCCATGGGTATATGTGTAATTACACCCCAAAATATATTCTGCTGCTTCTCCTGAGTACAGGGATACCACATATGTGAGACTTTTTGGGAGCGTAGCTGTGTACGGGAGCCGGAAAACAAATCACCACCATCAGAATTTCAAAGGGCGTACATTTTTCATTGCATTTTCTCACTACCTATAACGGTTTAGGAGGCCCTGAAATGTCAAGATACCACAAAACCCCCCCAAATGACCCCATTTTGGAAAGTAGACACCCCAAGCTGTTTGCTGAGAGGCATGGTGAGTCCATGGAATATTTTATATTTTGCCACAAGTTTCGGGAAAATTACAATTTTTTTTTTTAATTTTTTTTTTTTACACAACGTTGTCACTAAAAGATAAATTTCTCACACATGACATGGGTATATGTGGAATGACACCCCAAAATACATTCTGCCGCTTCTCCTGAGTATGGGGATGCCCCATGTGTGAGACTTTTTGGGAGCCTAGCTGTGTACAGGACCGCGAAAACCAATCAACACTCTCAGGTTTTCTAATGGCGTAAATTGTTCATGTCACCTCTGCACTACCTGTCGCAGTTTCGGAGGCCCTAAAATTCCAAGATGGCACAAAACCCCCCCAAATGACCCCATTTTGGAAAGTAGACACCCCAAGCTATTTGCCGAGAGGCATGGTGAGTCCATGGAATATTTTATATTTTGCCACAAGTTCCGGGAAATATATATATATATATATTTTTTTTTTTTTTTTACACAAAGCTGTCAGTAAATGATATATTGCTCACACATGCCATGGGTATATGTGAAATGACACCCCAAAATACATTCTGCTGCTTCTCCTGAGTACAGGGATACCCCATGTGTGAGACTTTTTTGCAGTCTAGCCGAGTACAGGACCCCGAAAACCAACCTCCACTTTCAGGCTTTCCAAGGGCGTAAATTGTTGATTTCACTCCTGACTACCTATCACAGTTTCGGAGGCCCTAAAATTCCAAGATAGCACAAAACCCCCCCAAATGACCCCATTTTGGAAAGTAGACACCCCAAGCTGTTTGCTGAGAGGCATGGTGAGTCCATGGAATATTTTATATTTTGCCACAAGTTCCGGGAAATATATATATATATATATATTTTTTTTTTTTTTACACAAAGCTGTCAGTAAATGATATATTGCTCACACATGCCATGTGTATATGTGAAATGACACCCCAAAATACATTCTGCTGCTTCTCCTGAGTACAGGGATACCCCATGTGTGAGACTTTTTTGCAGTCTAGCCGAGTACAGGACCCCGAAAACCAACCTCCACTTTCAGGCTTTCCAAAGGCGTAAATTGTTGATTTCACTCCTGACTACCTATCACAGTTTCGGAGGCCCTAAAATTCCAAGATAGCACAAAACCCCCCCAAATGACCCCATTTTGGAAAGTAGACACCCCAAGCTGTTTGCTGAGAGGCATGGTGAGTCCATGGAATATTTTATATTTTGCCACAAGTTCCGGGAAATATATATATATATATATATTTATTTTTTTCTTACACAAAGCTGTCAGTAAATGATATATTGCTCACACATGCCATAGGTATATGTGAAATGACACCCCAAAATACATTCTGCTGCTTCTCCTGAGTACAGGGATACCCCATGTGTGAGACTTTTTTGCAGTCTAGCCGAGTACAGGACCCCGAAAACCAACCTCCACTTTCAGGCTTTCCAAGGGCGTAAATTGTTGATTTCACTCCTGACTACCTATCACAGTTTCGGAGGCCCTAAAATTCCAAGATAGCACAAAACCCCCCCAAATGACCCCATTTTGGAAAGTAGACACCCTGAGCTATTTGCAGAGAGGCATGTTGAGTGTTTTGCAGATCTCACTTTTTGTCACAAAGTTTTGGAAATTGAAAAAAGAGGAAAAAAAATGCATTTTCCTGTTTTTTCTTCATTTTCCAAAAAAAATGAGAGCTGCAAAATACTCACCATGCCTCTCAGCAAATAGATTGGAGTGTCTACTTTGCAAAATTGGGTCATTTGGGGGGGTTTTGTGCTATCTTGGAATTTTAGGGCCTCCGAAACTGTGATAGGTAGTCAGGAGTGAAATCAACAATTTACGCCCTTGGAAAGCCTGAAAGTGGAGGTTGGTTTTCGGGGTCCTGTACTCGGCTAGACTGCAAAAAAGTCTCACACATGGGGTATCCCTGTACTCAGGAGAAGCAGCAGAATGTATTTTGGGGTGTCATTTCACATATACCCATGGCATGCGTGAGCATTATATCATTTACTGACAACTTTGTGTTAAAAAAAAAAAAAAAATTATTTTCCCGAAACTTGTGGCAAAATATAAACTATTCCATGGACTCACCATGCTTCTCAGCCAATAGCTTGGAGTGTCTACTTTGCAAAATGGGGTCATTTGGGGGGGTTTTGTGCTATCTTGAAATTTCAGGGCCTCTGAAACTGTGACAGGTAGTCAGGGGTAAAATCAGCAATTTACGCCATTAGAAAACCTGAAGATGTGGATTGGTTTTCGGGGGCGCGTACACAGCTACGCTGCCAAAAAGTCTCACACATGGGGTATCCCTGTACTCAGGAGAAGCAGCAGAATGTATTTTGGGGTGTCATTTCACATATACACATGGCATGTGTGAGCAATATATCATTTAGTGACAACTTTCTGTAAAAAAACAACAAAAAAAAAAGAAATAATAATTTTCCCGACACTTGTAGCAAAATATAAAATATTCCATGGACTCACCATGCCTCTCAGCAAATAGCTTTGGGTGTCTACTTTTCAAAAAGGGGTCATTTGGGGGGTGTTTGAACTGTCCCGGCATTTTATGCTCAATCTTATCCACACATCACCCACTCTTCTAACCACTTGAAAACCAAGCCTTTTCTGTGCCTTTTTGTTTACATGAAAAAATATTTTTTTTTTACTAGAAAATTACTTTGAACCCCCAAACATTATATATTTCTTTAAAGCAGAGGCCCTATAGAATAAAATGGGGGATGTTGCAAATTTTTTTGTCACACGGTATTTGCGCACAGATTTTCCAAACGCAATTTTTGCGAAAAAAATACATTTTTTTTTAATTTATTGCACAAATACACTATATAATTCCAATTTTTTTGGTAAAATTTAAAAGATGATCTTATGCCGAGTTCATAGACACCTGACATGACATGCTTTAAAAATTGCGCACGCCTGCGCAGCGGCAACAACGTACGTACATTTTTAAAAACTTTAAAAGTCTCTACAGGTTACCACTTTAGACTTACAGAGGAGGTCTACTGCAAAAATTACTGCACTCGATCTGGCGATCGCGGCGATACCTCACATGCATGCTGAAATTGCGGTTTACATATGACACTAGACCAACGCTTGCGTGTGCCATTGCGTGCAAGCACGGGGGGAAAGGGGGGGGGCTCAATTTTTTTTTTTTTTTTTTTTTTTTTTGCTTTTTTATGTTATTTTGACACCTTTCCTTTAATTTTTTTTTTTTAAATCATTTTTATTGTTATCACAGTGAATTTAGATATCCCCTATGATAGCAATCGGTAGTGACAGGTACTCTTTTTTAAAAAAATTGGGGTCTTTTATACTCTAGATCTCTCCTCTGACCTTAATGTATCTGACCACGCCAAAATTGGTGTGATAAAATACTTTCCCAATTTCCCAATGGCCCTGTTTATTTCTGGCGAAAAAGAAGTCATGAAATGCTCGTAGCCTCCGGCATCTTAGGCCATAGAGATGATTGGAGCCATTCTAATCTTCAATTAGCTCTATGGTTAGATAACTGAACCACCGGCTGCACTCTCGGGTTAACCGGTGGGACAGGAGAGCCCGAGAAAAACCACGGAAGGCTGCGGAAGGCGGCGGTGGGGGGGGGGGAGACCCCTCCCACTGCATGTAAAAGCAGTCTAGCGGCCAATTACCTGCTAGGATTGCTTTTACATGTTAGCCGACCGCTGGCTGTAAAAAACGATACCAAGATGATGCCTAAATCTGCAGGCATCATCCTGGTACAACCACTCAAAGTCCAGCAACGTACCAGTACATTGCTGGTCCTTGTTTGGCATATAGGTTTTTTTTTTTCATGCAGCCTGTGGGCTGAACGGAAAAAAAGAGAACCTATCAGAAATCAGCACAGGAATAATGCGTAGTATTACTCATCATTAACCGCCCAAACAACCACCCACTGAATTTAATGATGGGTATACACGACACTATCCACGTATACCAAAATAGGATTTTAACTGCAGTGCTGAAATCAGAAAATCACCACAGCTGCTATCAGCAAAGGTATCCATATATGCTGAGCGCAAACACTGTTTGTGTCAGAATATATAAAATCAATGCATGGTAGCCGACGAGGGACCTGCAAGAGAAACAGGTCACAAAAGAATGAAAAAACAAACAAAGTACATTAAAAAAAAGTACATTAGGAAGAGTAGGACATATAAAATGACTGACACAACAAAAAATTTTGGATTCTCATCATTAACCGCCCAAACAACCACCCACTGAATTTAATGATGGGTATACACGGCGCTATCCACGTATACCAAAATAAGATTTTAACTGCAGTGCTGAAATCAGAAAATCACCACAGCTGCTATCAGCAAAGGTATCCATATATGCTGAGCGCAAACGCTGTTTGTGTCAGAATATATAAAATCAATGCGTGGTAGCCGACAATTACCTGCAAGAGAAACAGGTCACAAAAGAATGAAAAAACAAACAAAGTACATTAAAAAAAAGTACATTAGGAAGAGTAGGACATATAAAATGACTGACACAACAAAAAATTTTGGATTCTCATCATTAACCGCCCAAACAACCACCCACTGAATTTAATGATGGGTATACACGGCGCTATCCACATATACCAAAATAAGATTTTAACTGCAGTGCTGAAATCAGAAAATCACCACAGCTGCTATCAGCAAAGGTATCCATATATGCTGAGCGCAAACGCTGTTTGTGTCAGAATATATAAAATCAATGCGTGGTAGCCGACAATTACCTGCAAGAGAAACAGGTCACAAAAGAATGAAAAAACAAACAAAGGACATTGAAAAAAGTATAGTAGGAAGGAGTAGAAGGACATATAAAATTACTGACACCACAACAGTTTTTGGATCCTTTTATTTTACTTTCTAACTGTTCCTTTATTTCTTGATTTGGGAGGGAGTGCGATCTTCTGCGATCTTCTCTTCCAGCTTGGGTCTCTCAAAATGTCGATGGACATCCAACATCCTTCGAGACCCTGTGTTTATGTGCCCTACACTGTGTCGTGCTGTACCCTACACTAATACTCTACTAGTGTATGGTAGCGCTCAAAACATTCCCCGATGCAGAGACCAGGATGGTCAGGACATTTGGGACAATAATAACGGGTGTCACGCCTAAATCCGCGCCTGCTACAGACACGACATCGTCTTTGGGGTCGTATTTGGGTAGGGGTACTCGGGAGGGCATAAGGAAAATGCCTCTCATGCAGCCGGCTCACTGCATCTGGAAGGGGAAGTTGGGCAGGCATGCCTCCTGGGTACAGGTAGGCAAGGATGACCGCTTCCTGGAATTCCCGGAAGGGTCCAGTTCGTCCTGACGCCCTGTATAGGACAAAGGCGTTCAGCATAGCCAATTGGAAAAGGTAAACAGACACTTTTTTGTACCAGCGTCTGGCTTTACGGGCAACTAAATACGGCGCCAAAAGCTGGTCGTTAAGGTCCACCCCTCCCATGTTAAGGTTATATTCGTGGACACAGAGGGGTTTCTCCATAACGCCAGTTGCCGTAGGGATTTGGACTGTCGTGTCTGCGTGAAGGGAGGACAGAACATAAACATCCCGTGTATCCTTCCACTTCACCGCAAGTAATTTGTCCGTTTTCAAGCAGGCTCTCGCCCCCCGACTAAGACGGGAATTTACAAGCCGTTGGGGGAAGCCCCGGCGATTAGGTCGCACGGTGCCACATGCGCCAATTTGTAAATCAAGCAGGTGACTAAATAGTGGCACGCTTGTGTAAAAATTGTCCACGTACAAATGGTACCCCTTTCCGGATAAGGGTGACACCAAGTCCCAAACAATCTTACCGCTGCTCCCTATGTAGTCTGGGCAGTTCGGGGGCTCCACAGTGCTATCTTTTCCCTCATAGACACGGAAATTAACTGTATAGCCTGTGGCCCTGTCACAGAGCTTATACAACTTGACCCCGTATCTGGCACGCTTGCTGGGGAGGTACTGTTTGATAGCAAGACGGCCAGTAAATTTAATCAGGGACTCGTCAATGCAGACAACTTGTTCGGGGGTAAACAAGGCTGCAAACCGCTGATTGAAGTGGTCTATGAGGGGCCGAATTTTGTGGAGCCGATCGTATGCAGGGTCTCCCCGAGGACGACAGATTTCATTGTCGCTGAAATGCATAAATCGCAGAATTTGCTCGTATCTCCCCCTGGACATGGAGGCAGAGTACATGCGCATATGGTGAGCTGGGCTAGTGGACCAATATAGCCGCAATTCACTTTGTTTAGTTATGCCCATGTGGAGGGAAAGGCCCAGAAAGATCTTAAATTCGGAAACCGTTATAGGATTCCAGCCGAATCGTCTGGCAAGGTGCGAATTTGGGTTGGCGGCGATAAATTGTTGAGCATATAAATTTGATTGATCCACAATAGATCTGAAAAGATCTTCCGTGAAGAACAGCTCAAAAAAGTTCAGGGGCGTAAAACCAGCTGTCTCCACGTGGATTCCAGGTTGGGCGGTGAATGGGGGAAGTACTGGCGCTGTAGAATCAGTGGGTTGCCAATTGGGATATGCCAGCGCATCAGGGAGGGCACTATGGGCTCTACGGGCCTGTCTTCGAATACGCGGTGGCTGCGGGCCACTACTTGTGCTAGCCACCGCACCAGCTTCAACTGCACTTAGGGGACTCGCCACGTCACCAGGTCTTACTGCAGTGCTGGTTGTACTAGGTCCAGGTTGTACTAGGCCGCTGGCGCTTGCCAGGTCGCCAGAAGGATGAGCGGCACTAGTACCCACACTCTGCTCCATACGAGCACCCTGCGATTCCTGCATTTCAACAACACCAGAATGGGGTCGGGTACGCCTGGGTCTAACAGGGACCCATCTGTCGTCGGAGCTGTCTGTCAGGGAGCCGCTGCTGTCATCTGGTTCGTATACTGACCCTGATTCTGCCGGTGAGGCTTCCCCATCGCTCTCACCTGACATGGTCATCATACTGTAAATAGCTTCATCACTGTACGAACGTTTAGACATTTTGGTAACTAAATTTACCCGTACAGTGATGCGACTCACAGGTAATAAAAGCACCTGGTTGTCGAAGACTATTTCAAGCGCTACCAAAAAAACTGCTAATGCTAGCAGGGATCAGGCCTGACTCTGCTAACACAGCGGTTTTGTGTCTTGTGTTTTTTGTAAGTGACAGTAATCTATTGATTACTACACTTACCTGGGTGAAAGGGTTAAACGCAGGTGCTGGCCGGAATCAGTGCTGATCGTGCAAACACCGCGTTTTGGGAACCCTAAACTATGGGGGCGCTAGTATAGCTCTGATCAGATCAGATATTGATCTGTTCAAACACTATACTAGAAATGGAAGTGTAGGTGCGTGCGTGCGTGTGTGGTGATCAAGGGGTTACTTCTAAACTATGCGCCGGGGATCTGGGGGGGGGTGGCGGGGACCCTAAACCTCCTTTGGGAAAGAAACTAGCTAGCTAGCGCAACCTCAAGTCACAATGACACCAATACAAAATACAGTAAAAACAGTATATTATGTGTGTATTAGTGCTAATGTGACAGAGGGTGTAGGGGTTAACGGGATGTGATCAGGGGGGGATCAGGGGTTTAAATCTTTATTGGGAGGGACTGGCGGGTATCCTAAGGATAAAAGGAACGGTGGCAAGCGCTAAACCTGGTCACAAGTCACACTTATACGGGTATATAGAAAATGCTATATACTGTATACAGTGTGCGTTGTGGCAGGGGGTGTAGGGGTGATCAGGGGGGGATCAGGGGATTAAATCTTTATTGGGCGGGTGGCGGGGACCCTAAACCTCCTTGGGACACAAACTTAGTCGCCTGCGCTAATTCTGATCACAATCACACTAATACAAAAATACAAAAACACAGTATATTACGTTTGTATTAGTGCTGATGTGACAGAGGGTGTAGGGGTTAACTAGCGGTGATCAGGGGGGGGTCAGGGGAGATCAGGGGCTCAAATCTTTATTAGGGGGGGGTGGCGGGTAATTCAAGTGGAAAAAAGGGGGTCGCAAGCGCTAGACCTGACCACAAATCACACTTATACGTGTATATAGCAAAATGCTATATACTGTATACGGTGTGTGTTATGGCAGGGGGTGTAGGGGTGATCAGGGGGGGGTCAGGGGCTTAAATCTTTATTGGGCGGGTGGCGGGGACCCTAAACCTTCTTGGGACAGAAACTTAGTCGCCTGCGCTAATTCTGATCACAATCACACTAATACAAAAATACAATAACACCGTATATTGCGTTTGTATTAGTGCTGATGTGACAGAGGGTGTAGGGGTTAACGGCGGTGATCAGGGGGGGGTCAGGGGAGATCAGTGGGTTAAATCTTTATTGGGGGGGGTGGGGGGTAATTTGAGTGGAAAAGGGGGGGTCGCAAGGGCTACACCTGTTCACAAATCACACTTATACAGGTATATAGGTATATGCTATATGCTGTATATAGTGTGTGTTGTGTCAGGTGCTGTAGGGGTTAATTGGGGGGGCGATCGGGGGTGAAATGTGCCTATCTAAGTGTGTATGTACGTGCTTGGTGCTGTACTTACAATTAGATGTGCTCTCCTCTCACGCTGGATCCGAAAAGACCGTTGGGAGGGGAGGGCACATCTCCTCTAAGCCTGTGTTTACATTTCACAGGCTTAGAGGGAGATCTGATTGGGCAGGACCGATCAACAGGTCCAGACCAAAAATGATTGGCCTGGACCTGATGACTGATCGGTTCTGAACCCAATCGAGTCATCGGCGGGACCGCGGGTGCGCGCGCGCGCGCGCCAGAGCGGCGAAGGCTAGTGACGTACCGCTACGTCACTCTGCCTGGCCGGGGCTGACCGCCGCAGTATATAGTCGTGCGGCGGTCGGCAACCGGTTAATAATCTGTTTATGGACTATATATCACTAGGACTTTTTGGATACTGTTTTCACTAATCTTGATTGCATGTCTCACCGAATTGTTGGATCTGCATATATATAGTTATATGAATTTATATTGCTGTGTTTGCACATATCCACTTTCTGAGATATATTGCTGCATCCGCATACGGGCAGACATATTTATTCATATTGCTGGTTTTGCACATATACTTTTTTACCGAATCTGTACTATTGGAGTTATACATACTATTAGTGTATGTGCATATATTTATTTATTTATTTTTTAGACGTGGGGGACACTTTTATTTTTACATATTATTGGATTTGATCTTTAGAACTTATATGTTCACATTCTTATAATTATTTATCACAACATGCTTCACACACATGCAGCTATATTTATTTAGACAGTGGATTTGCACACATTTGGAGTCATATTAATTTATATTGCCGGATTTGCACAGATTTACTGCTGGATTTGCACACATATATTTATTTTGAACAATAGGGGGCACATTTATCCTTGTATATTATTCATGATTGGGGTTATATATGCACTTGCTCACACCCCACCAAATATATATTTTCTATTGCACATTGTTTATTAATACAATATATATTTTTTAGATTTTTTATGTTTTTACACAATACGGATGCACATATAATTTAACTTTTAGGTTTAAGATTTTACACATTCCTTGAGTGTTCACTCAAGTGACACTTAGTATTTTTTATTTGACTACACCTTTCTGCCACCCTTAGGCAGCTGCACACAAATATATTGCACGTACATTGGGAGCACACCTGTCATACCTAATCATTTATATATCACTTTTTTATGCTGTGCATCTTTTAATATATCTCCTGTCAATACATCCGAGGAGTGACCCACCGCCACTAGGTAAATTATTTCCAAATTTCTATTACCTTATCTTATATCTGGCAGCGCCAATCACTTCCCCTTTCTTTACATGGACTACATCTTGATTGACCATCAGATGATAGAAGCACTTGCCAATACAAAAATAGGAACCATAACTCTGTCTGATCACGCGCCATCAATTTTGGAAATAAAAATCTCGGGATCTCAGGGAAATATAAAAACATGGAGGTTAAATTAAGATTTAATCCAAGATGAGGAGACAGGAGTTAGGATAAAAAGAGAACTAGAACTATATTTTCAAGAAAATTAGTCCCCTGAAATTTCAGCAGCGACTATTTGGGAAGCCCATAAAGTAGATATCAGAGGGATATTAATATCAATAGCTTCCAAAAAAAAAGAAAGAAAGGACTTGACTAATAAACAGTTTAACAACAGATACCAAAAAAATAACCGCGCTAAACACACTGTGAAAAATATGTGTGCTTAATGAAATATGCACAACTAAAATTAAACTAAAAGTCAAAGCAGCAGATGAAGTGGGAACATTAGAGAATATATAATAGAAGCTGCGCTAATTTGAGACATGCAAAATGAGAGCATGTGATTAAATAAAACAATCAAACAGTGAATCAAATAATACAAAGGTGGTGCTAGAAAAAAGCAATCAAAAATAATAATAGTAATCGATGCACATCAACATAATATGAACATAATATGTGAATAAAGAGTACAGTCCAAAAGATTGTGCAAAGTGTAAGAACAGGAATTCCTTCACCGTGATGGATAGCTCTTCACTCTATAAGAGCATAAGTGCAGCGCTATGCGCTTACCACAAATCGGATGTAAACAGGCTCAATAATGAATGAAGACAGCCAAGACACAGATTCGTCCACCACAGTGCTTCAAACCGTGATGACAGGTGAAGGTCACACTATGCGCTTACCGCAACTTAGGTGAAAATAAGCCCAACTCAATACATGGAAACTGAGCTTCTGACCGATCCAATAGAGAAGGGATGATCTCTCCAACTGATGCAGCCTAACGGGAGCGCCAATCACTTGCAGGGTTAAAGCACGAACCTTCCGGATCAACCTCACTCCGGCATAAGCCACAAAGAGAATAGGGGCCCCAATGGTGAAGTACGTAGGCACCGTTTTATTAAACAAAGGTAATCAACTTACATGTAAACAGTATTCAAAGCGCTTTACTCAGCAGGATCTGAAGATGCAGCCGCCCGACTTCCGGGTAGTACATAGGTGATGTCAGCACGCCTTTCTGACCCGTTTCGTCACAAATGACGTCTTCCTGGGGTTTAACAACAGAGATTTTTGTGGGGAACGGTGTCAAAGGCTTTTGCAAAGTCCAGATAAACCACATCCACAGGCTTACCTTTATCTAGGTGGCAGCTCACTTCATCGTAGAAGGTTAATAGATTGGTATGGCAAGAACGGTAGAGGAGTAAGGATGTGGAATTCGCTTCCACAAGCGGTCGTATCAGCAGGGAGCATCGATAGTTTAAAAAAACTATTAGATGGGCACCTTAAAGACCACAACATACAGGGGTATACAATGTACTAACACACACACATCATAGGTTGAACTGGATGGACTGATGTCTTTTTTCAACCTCACAGACTAAGTACTATGTACTATGAACAGCAGAGGAGAAACAGTTCATTCGACAACAGAAATTGCCAGTGCCTTCCAAATCTTTTACAGTGCCTTATATAATGTCCGTCAGAAGGACACACAACAAACAGAACAAGAGAGAATAAAAAATATACAAAAATATATTATGGAAGCGGGTTTACCTAAAATAGCAAGGGATAAATTAGAAAAGTTAGAAGCTCCAATCTCTCAAGCTAATATATGGGAAGCATTAAAAAGTAGACAAAACGGGAAAAGCCCAGGCCCAGATGGATATACAGTACGGTACTATAAAAGATTGGGAGAAATTCTAGTCCCAAAGATATGTATATACTTAAATGAGATTGGAAAAGGAGAAATAAAGGAAGAATCTTTACTTGCACATATCACGGTAATACCGAAGAAGGGGAAATATCCAACTCTCTGTTCTAGTTACAAACCGATTGTCCTATTAAATAAGGATACTAACTTATTTGCAAAAATATTAGCAACAAGATTAAAAGGTCTACTGGAAAATTGGATTCATCTAGACCAAACAGGATTCGTACCAGGTAGAGAGGGAAAAGACAATGTGGTCAGAACCTTATTGTTACTACAAAAAACTAAAGATTATGAAGTCCCTTTCTTATTACTGTCGATTGAGGCTGAGAAAGCCTTCGACAGGGTAGACTGGAACTTCATGATGGAAACAATAAGAGATCTGGGAATTAGATTAAAGATGAGGCAATGGATTGAAGCATTATATAAAAACCCAACGACCAATGTCAAGATAAACGGGGGATTGTCAGCAAGCGTGAGTATGTGCAACGGGACGAGACAGGGATGTCCCCTCTCCCCCCTGCTGATCATCTTGGCACTGGAACCCCTAATGGAAAAAATAAGGCAAAATAGAGATATAAGAGGAGTAAGGATGGGAAAAAAGAACATAAGATTGCAGCCTATGCAGACGATCTGCTGTTTTACATCACTAACCCCAGGATCACCCTCCCGTACATCCAAAAAGAACTAAAAGAATATGGAGAGTTGTCAAACTTTAAAATAAACCCAGTTAAATCTGAAATTCTTAATATAAGCTTAAGTAGCAAAGAAGAACAAGCTCTGAAATCCCATTTTCCATATACCTGGGCAAAATCTAAATTAAAGTATCTAGGGATATATATAACACCAGAAATAGACAAACTATATAAGACTAATTATATACCCTTATTAAATTAAATAAAAACAGACATAGGGAAAAGATCTAATAACCAAATCTCATGGGTTGGAAGAATAAACGTGGTCAAGATGTTTCTCCTGCCTAAGATTCTATATACGTTTTCAATGCTACCAATAGATATACCGTCCTCTTTCTTTAAAATTATGAAAACTATGATACTGAAATACATATGGCAACGGAAAAAACCCAGAGTACAGCATGTGGTTCTCACAAGGGAAAGGACACAGGGAGGGTTAGCAGCACCAGATATGGAAAGGTATTATAGAGCAGTGATTATCTCACAAATGATTGAATGGGCAAAAGGGACAATAGGGAAAACATGGGTTAAAATTGAATGCGCACAGAATAATTCACAATTACACAAAACAAGATGTTAACTGAGGAGCATTGTCTGGAGAGACCCCCATTCATGGCAAAATGGGAGAAAGAGATTGGGTCACAACTGTCAAAAAAAGAATTGGATGTTGTATTAAGGGGCCACGAGTTGCTCGGCTATAGATGTATGTACCATAGAATTAAACTATAAATGCTTGACAACATGGTACATTACACCTGTACTAGCACATAAGTATCAACCAAATAAAATGGATAAATGCTGGAGAGAATGTGGAGGTATTGAGACGCAGTGGCGTAGCGTGGGGGGTGCAGGGGGGGGGGGCGGTCGCACCGGGCGCAACATCTGGGGGGGGCGCATCCTCAGTGTCACTCTGTCTGTCTGACTCTGACATACACAGTTCACACACTGTCTGCGGCTGCCTCCATCTTTAGGCTGGGAGATGTCCAGCACGGCCGCCCTATGGCTGAAAATGGTGGGTCAGGCGGGGCTGGACTGTGCCTCACCTGTCCATTGGTGTAGGGTGGGGTGGGGTTGCAAGCCAAGCCCTGCCTATGCCGCCTCTCCTCACTGCTCAGTCAGTTTAGCAGCGAATGAGTCAGCAGCCTGGCGCTGTCACACAGTGTTTTTTTTTTAAATCACCTGATTAGAGCCAGAGGCTCTAATAGGCTTCAAAAAAAGGGTGGAGCAGTGCGCCCTGAGCCCACCTATTGTGTGACAATAGCGAATAAAAAATTGCTATTGTCACATGGATCCTCCTCCTGATTGGCCGAAAGGCAAACGCATGCCATTGGCCGAGGAAGAGGCGGGAGGACTCGAGGAGACACGGGAAACTGAGGAGAAGCCGCAGGTGCAGGTAAGTCTCTCTGCATTGAAGGGGGCACGCTGGTCACTCTGCATTGAAAGGGGGAAAGCTAATCTCTCAGCATTGAAGGGGGGCATGGCACGCTGGTCACTCTGCATTGAAGGGGGGCACGCTGGTCTCCCTGCATTGAAAGGGGGCATGCTGGTCTCTCTGCATTGAAAGGGGGCACGCTGGTCTCTCTGCATTGAAAGGGGGCACGCTGGTCACTCTGCATTGATGGGGGCACGCTGATCTCTCTGCATTGAAAGGGGGCACTCTGGTCATTCTGCATTGAAAGGGGGCACGCTGGTTACTCTGCATTGAAAGGGGGCACGCTGGTCACTCTGCATTGATGGGGGCACAATGATCTCTCTGCATTGAAGGGGGGAACACTGGTCATTCTGCATTGAAAGGGGGCACGCTGGTAATTCTGCATTGAAAGCGGGCACGCTGGTCTCTCTGCATTGAAAGGGGGCATGCTGGTCACTCTGCATTGATGGGGGCACGATGATCTCTCTGCATTGAAAGGGGACACGCTGGTCATTCTGCATTGAAAGGGGGCACGCTGTAGTAATTCTGCATTGTAATGGGGCACGCTGGTCTCTCTGCATTGAAAGGGGCCCGCTGGTCTCTCTGCATTAAAAGGGGAACGCTGATCTCTCAGCATTGAAGGGGGGCTCGGCACGCTGGTCACTCTGCATTGAATGGGGCACGATGATCTCTCTGCATTGAAGGGGGGCACGCCGGTCATTCTGCATTGAAAGGGGGCACGCTGGTCATTCTGCATTAAAAGGGGGCACGCTGGCCATTCTGCATTGAAAGGGGGCACGCTGGTCATCCTGCATTGAAAGGGGGCATGCTGTGGTCATTCTGCATTGAAAGGGGGCATGCTGGTCTCTCTGCATTGAAAGGGGGCACGCTGGTCTCTCTGCATTGAAAGGGGGCACGCTGGTCACTCTGCATTAAAGGGGGCACACTATACCTTGATTACTGAGGGCCCCTTTCACATTTTTGTGACCTCAAAGTTGGGTTAGGGGGCGCAAATTACTTGCCTTGCTCCGGGTGCTGACAACCCACGCTACGCCACTGTTGGGACGATGTACTATATTTGGTGGGATTGCCCCAAGATTAGGGAATATTGGATAAAGGTGCGACAAATCATTGGCAAGATCACGGAAACAGTCATTCCCAATGACCCATGGGTCTGTTTATTTCATAAAATGACACTTCCACTAAAACAATATAAAACAACCCTGATTCAAACCCTATTAAATGCAGCAAAGGGAACAATCCCTAGAAGGTGGTACGAAGTGGAAAGCCCAAATCTAAAAGAATGGTGCAGTAGAATTAACCATGTATATAATATGGAGTATATCAGTAGTAGACAACTAATTAGTCTTCCTCAGGGGGAAAAAGATAGTCTGAAGTTCCTCAGAACATATATCTATACATGTAGTACAGAAAAAAGATTTACATTAGTTATTGACATTAGATATTAGATATTGACACTAGATCTCCCTGAGTTGGGAGATCTGCAGCACTACATGTGCAAACCTTTGATTCAAACCACGAATATTTAGATGTAAGTGCATAGCATATAATGTCTTCTTATATACATCTTTACATATCTAATGTCCATAACTAATGTAAATCTTTTTTCTGTACTACATGTATAGATATATGTTCTGAGGAACTTCGGACTATCTTTTTCCCCCTGAGGAAGACTAATTAGTTGAAACGCGTAGGGGTCTTGGGTCCCACATTCAGTTCCTTAGTACATGTGTATGTATGATATACTCGGAACCTGATCTGCTTCCTGTTTTTATTAGGCATCTAGAGGAATGTCAATATGTCTTCACATTTTGTATCTTTTATCTATTTGATTTATATATGTTAATAAAGAATATATTTTTTTAATCCATCTACATCTCCTGCTTTACCTGTATCTTTGATCATACATTTGTACCATTTACATTTAAGCATCAGAAACATCCCATTCCCCCGCTCTTTTCCTGGAGGAGGTCCTTGGTTGGGACTAACCTCACAGGTTATTTTTATCTTTTTATATATGTTTTGTATAATTGTGATGGAAAATTCAATAAAAAATTAAATAAATAAAATGTAAATAAAAAAAAAAAAAACTAAGCAACTAACTAAACTAAGTATATAGTAACTATCCTATTGGATAGTCACTGCATGTGCCCAAAGAATGAGGTCAGCTGACTACCTGAATATATTGAATGACCAGGTTATTCCATCAATGGATTTTTTCTTCCCTGATGGCATGGGCATATTTCAAGATGACAATGCCAGGATAAATTGGGCTCAAATAGTAAAAGAGTGATTCAGGGAGCATGAGACATCATTTTCACACATGGATTGGCCACCACAGAATCCAGACCTTAACCCCATTGAGAATCTTTGGGATGTGCTGGAGAGGGCTTTGCGCAGTGGTCCGACTTTCCCATCATCAATACAAGATCTTGGTGAAAAATGAATGCAACACTGGATGGAAATAAATTTTGGGATATTGCAGAAGTTTATCGAAACAGGGAATGTGTGCCGTAATCAAAGCCAACTAAATATCAGAGTGCGTGCCCTTTTTTTTTTGGTGGCGACTTTTTTTTGGCCAAGCAGTGTATAATATTTTTATAAAGTTACAAAAGGAGACACACTGGACACTATATAAATCATTTTGTCAAAACGGATTAAATTTTTTTACAATAACTTTAACTAAAGTTTATTTATGGGATTAAAGATGTCATAATGATGACTCCTGAGCTGAGAGGGGGAGAGAAGACAGGGGACATAGATAAGACATTCCCTGAAAATAAGCCCTAGTGTGTTCTTTGAAGCCAAAATTATTATAAGACCCAGTCTTATTTTCGGGATAAAATATGGTAGCTTTATATAAAATATAACATGTTCCAAAAGGGTTGTAGAGAGTAGTATAGAGCAGATTAGGGCATGTTGAGTGCCCTATTCTGCTTATATTTTTAACAGCACTTGGAGACAACTGGTATAGATTACTGAAGGAGTAGAGAGTCTTCACACAATAAATTGTGTAAATATTGTCTCCTGCTACCCAAGTTCAGGAGAAGGGGTTCAAACTCTTAAGCAGATGGTACAGGTGCCCTTCCTCAATTGCCTACATTGACCCAATCCAGTCGGACCAATGTTGGCGGTGCTCGTCCTCGAGGGGAACGCTTATCCATATCTGGTGGGAATGTCCCCAGATCCATGAATTGTGGACAGGAATCATAGCTCTGTATTGCAGGCTCCAGGCGACCATTGTTCCTGCGACACTGGAACTGGCCTTGTTGTCTTTGTTACCCGGTTCCTTCCGGTCGATCAAGAGAGACGTTCTGAGGTTTTTCTTGGCGGCTGTTCGGACGGTGATACCCAGACACTGGAGGACCAAGCACGTACCCTCTAAACTTGAGTGGGCTCTGGAACTGGACCGGCTTAGGGACATGGAAAACCTGTTGGCGCGGGAGGGGGGCAGGGAGGACCGATTCTCTGCTGCTTGGAGGTCCTGGGACATGTTTCGGTGTTCGGATGCCTTTCAGTCCTGGCTCGAGACGTCTGTGCTGCCCGGTGCTGGGGGGGCAGTAGTGGGACGTGGGCGGCCCCTCCTGATTTCATCCACCTTCTTTACCCCCTTGGTATACCTCTTTACATTCTCCTGCTTTATCCCATCCTCTAAGCTCTATTCCCCTCTCTGGCTATACCATTGACACCATAAGGCAATCCTCTTTGCTTATTTGTTGTTTTTAGGCGTTTCTTACTGGAAAACCGAGATATTTAACAATGCCTACCACACTTTCCACATTCTTCCCAAGTGACGCCAGCCATGAAAGTGTTTGTACCGGTGTTGGCCTTTCTTTGATTTTTCTCTTATTTATGTTAACACCTGACACCCCAAGTTGCTGTTATCTTGTCCTTGTGCTGCTGCCAGGTTCTAATGGACCTGGCGATTTAGGTTCCATATTGGCACTTATTGATGTTGATTGTTGTATGCACTTACTCACGGTTTACTTTATGTCATTCCTGAACAACTTATTTTACTGTATGTTTCATGCTCCATGCTTCTCCCCTAACTCTGTAAAACCCTTCTCTTTCAATAAAATAAGATTGAACTAAATTGTGTAAATATTCACTTCTGTTGTCCAATCATGTAAATCCACAGTCAGGATTGGATAGTTAAAGCAAATCCTCACACAATTTATTGTGTAAATATTTTCAACTCCTTTAGCAAATCAGCTTTATTGTGATAAATTTAGCAAAGATGGGATGGGGCACCAATACAGGAGTTGATTTTCTAAAACTGAGGACTGCAAAATCTGGTGCAGCTGTGCATAGTAGCCAATTAGCTTCTAATCTTCAGCTTGTTCAATTAAGCTTTGGCAAAAAAAACCTGGAAGTCGATAGGTTTCCAGTGGCGGCTGGTGAAGTTTTAAGATGGGGGGGCGCAAGACCCCGCCCTTCTATTTTGGCCCCTCCCATTTCTCAGAAGCCACACCCCTTATAGACCCCACCCATTTTGTCCCCTGTATTTTGCTTGCGTGAACCAATTCTCCCAATATATCACATATTAAGGGCTCCATCAGTACTAGTATATCCCATAATAGGGAGCAGGGGCCCTATTATGGGATACACTGACAGAGTGGCACAAACCCCACAGTACAGGCCCCTTGTACAAACCCCACAGTACAGACCCCCTAGCACAGACCACACAGTACATGCCCCCTTTCAATGCAGTGACCAGCGTACATGCCCCCTTTCAATGTAGTGACCAGCGTACATGCCCCCTTTCAATGTAGTGACCAGCGTACATGCCCCCTTTCAATGTAGTGACCAGCGTACATGCCCCCTTTCAATGCAGTGACCAGCGTACATGCCCCCTTTCAATGTAGTGACCAGCGTACATGCCCCCTTTCAATGTAGTGACCAGCGTACATGCCCCCTTTCAATGCAGTGACCAGCGTACATGCCCCCTTTCAATGCAGTGACCAGCGTACATGCCCCCTTTCAATGCAGTGACCAGCGTACATGCCCCTTTCAATGCAGTGACCAGCGTACATGCCCCTTTCAATGCAGTGACCAGCGTACATGCCCCCTTTCAATGCAGTGACCAGCGTACATGCCCCTTTCAATGTAGTGACCAGCGTACATGCCCCCTGCAGAGGTATGGCAGTGGGAGAGATGGGATCAGGCAGAGGGATGGCGGTGGGAGGGATGGTCATGGGATGAGGCAGAGCAGAGGGGGATGGCGGTGGAAAGGATGGATGGATGGATGGATGGATGGATGGTCATGGCCCATGATGACCATCCATCCAGCCTTTCCACCGCCATCCCCCTCTGCTCTGCCTCATCCCATGACCATCCATCCATCCAGCCTTTCCACCGCCATCCCCCTCTGCTCTGCCTCATCCCATGACTCATGGGATGAGGCAGAGCATAGGGGGATGGCGGTGGAAAAGCTGGATGGATGGTCATGGAGGACTGACAGGACAGGAGGACCACGAGGACTCACCGGTGGTGATGTCTTCTTCCAGCAGATGACCTCCGGTGGTCTGGTCTCCTCTCCGGTGCCGCCGTCACTCCCGTCCGGTGTCCACCCGACTCCATCGCCCGCGGTCCGGTCCACTGCTGCGAGTGACGTCAGCGGGGTCAGCGTTGGATGTCCTGGATGCTGTGATTGGTCCAGGCTGGAGGCTGGACCAATCACAGCCAGGAATCCAAGAAGTGGGGGTTTCCAAGGAATCTGCCTTGCGCCCAGGTTACGCCCCCCACGCCCCCCAGAAGGCAGCCAATCGGCGCCTCTTCTGGGTGGTAACCCCACCCCCCCACCCCCTCCACACCGGCTGGCGGCGGCGGCGGCGAACGCAATTTTTTTTTTTTTCCAAACTTTATTGCTCGTTTTGCAATCTTTTTTTTTTTTTTTATCTTTTTTTTTCTTCCTTTTTTCAGGGGGGGCGGCGCCCTGGCGCCCCCTATGCACCGGCCGCCACTGTAGGTTTCTATGTAGAGCTGCACCATATTTTTGCACTCTCCAGTTTTAGTAAATCAACCCCTTTGTGTAGGAGATAATATAGCTTTTTTTCTGATAATGACGGACATGGATAATGTATTACAGAAATTTAAAGTCCCCAAACTGTCCTCAGAAAAAAACTTTTTTACAAAGTATTTGTTCCATGTCTGATCTGAACCAGAAGAGACATCCTGCTTGCACAGGATTGAACAATGGAAGTCAGCAGAGCTTCACCTCATTCACCAAGTTAAGGGAAAATTCACTTGCAAAGCGAACAGCCTTTTTGCCATTGGTAAATCAACTCCTCTATCCAGGGCTGGTGCAAGGATTTTTTACACCCTAGGCAAAACCTGAAGATTCATTGTGGACTATTACACTGTACCACCACCGTTTTTATTTTTACAACTTTTTAATAAATACTGTACTGGAATTTTAAACAAAGATACTACACTATGAGGAGTCCGTCTCTTGTGTCCCTATACATCCCCCTCATAGGACCACCCAGGTACTGACGGCTGGAATATAGATCTGGATGATCGTTTCCAAGCTTTATTTGATCTTTCTTGCCATATGGCATTAGAGCAGTGCTTTAAGTGGGCGGTAAGCACCGGTACTCGGTACCGTCACTTCCAAATATGGCTCTTGAGCGTACCGCCACCTCTCCGTGCGCCTTAGCATACCCGTATGCTTATTTTGGACATCTGCGTCCTCAATTGCCCCCCCCCCGAGAATATTTCCCACTCCAGAGCCAGACCAGTCACCACCAGTGAGTCACCCTTCTCCGGAGTCCCAGGCCAGCAGCGGCGGCAGAGGTGCCACGCTACTGGCCTGTACTGCAGTGCACTGGTTGCTATCGCCGCCCGGCATCTAGCAACCAGTGAGGTCATCTGAGGAGGAGGAGAGTGAGGCCCTAGCATACACTGCGGAGCCTCCTTCCTCCTCTGCTGCGCCCCGAGTGGAGTGTTGGCTCCACCCAACTCCTCCCTCCAGCTACTCCAGGCCAGCACAGCACAGTGAGTCCTGTGTGTCAGCCTCAGCCTAAAAACGTGAGTAGGAGCAGTTCTGGGGACCCTGATGTGGGATGGGATGGGGGGCTCTGTGGGTACCCTAATGTGAGGGGGGTGCTCTGTGGGGACCCTGATGTGGGATGGGGGGGCTCTGTGGGGACCCTAATGTGAGAAGGGGGGATGCTCTGTGGGGACCCTGATGTGGGGGGGCTCTGTGGGGACCCTGATGTGGGGGGCTCTGTGGGGACCCTGATGTGGGGAGGCTCTGTGCGGACCCTGATGTGAGGTGGGGGCGCTCTGTGGGGACCTTGATGTGAGGGGGGACTCTGTGGGGACCCTGATGTGAGGGGGGGCTCTGTGGGGACCCTGATGTAAGGGGGGCTCTGTGGGGACCCTGATGTGGGGGGGCTCTGTGGGGACCCTGATGTGAGGTGGGGGGCGCTCTGTGGAGGCCCTGATATAAAAAAAATGTATAGGCTATAATAGAGTACTGGCACCTCTTTTGGGCCACTTAAAGCACTGCATTAGAGGTCAACAACGTCTGGTGAGTGTGCATTCTTCTCATATTTCTAACAAACGGAGGGTGTCACCATCATTACTTGTTGGGCATACAGCACCTTATACTTTTGCCCTTGTGAAAAGGATTCATGCACTGTTGCACCTTGAAGAGACTATAAACTGCAGGCAATCATCATTTATGCACTTTACAATTATTTGGATATTACTTGCACTATAAGTTGTTGCACTTTACATATATTTGGACTATTTTTTTCACTACCAACTATTGCATTTTTTTTATGGTATATTCACACATTTTTAGGTATATTATTCACCTGTTTGTTTTATACCTGTTTTACCATCATAAGGTTTATGTATGATCACACTGGAGTGTTACTGCCAATACCTCCCCCCATCCCCCACCTGCATCGGTGGACACAACGTTGTTAACCCCTTCCTCACTTCCAGCCTGCTCCCCAGTCCCATTCCCCTGGTGCTCTGGCAATTAGGTACAGTCAGCTGAGCTTACCTCAGCACACGCTTGCTCCTGGTTGGATAACATCTCCCTCAGACTGCCGGTGGGCAGGCAGACAGACGGGGAGGCAGGCAGGCAGGTGGGCGGGCGGACAGACGGTTCAGACATGCTGGCGGGCGGCAGGTGCTTCAGGTGGGCAGTTTAAACATTTGGGCGGGGCAAGCGGGCATTTCAGGCGGGCAAGATCTCCAAAGCTGGCCGCATCCCCATCCCTCCCACACAACTAGAGGCTGGCTGGTAGCCAGAGGAGATCCAGTCCTGCAGCTAGAGAAAGGGGGGAGCACAATCCTCCCTTCAGCAGCCATTTCAGCCTGCACTGTGCGGTGTTCAGAATGACGGAGTAAATGTAGAATCACTCCTGTCATGTAGGTAGCTGGAGAATGGAGTGCTCATCTTCTCTCCGCATAGCACCCCCTATTGCACTTGTTCCTTCTGTGTTAGGATTGTTCTTTAGAGAGCATTTGCTTTAACCCCTTGGACCCTGCACAATCATCCACATTCACATGAATAGATCACGATTGTCAGGGGTATAATAGGATAGCAGACAGGAGTTCTTATAACATGACTAAAGATAACTGATAACTTATAATAATGACACACCACGCAGAATTGGGTTGGAAATGTTTTAAATCCACGACCGTTTATTATTTGTTTATTATTTGAAACAAACGTAAATAAATACTTCATAACGTCATATCTTATAAAACACAGAAACAACCCGGCCATTACGACTCAGGTTGTACAATGAACAGATTTAGTTAAATAAATGTATCCAATAACAAACAATAAATTCAACAACTTCATACTACCAAAAAAAATCTATATCGTCCCCCTGTACATCACACAAAGGTGACCCGACAAATAATAATACTGGTTGTGACAAACAAGGGAGGGAGGGGAACACCACAGCTCCGTTTCAGTGAGGCGGCTGAGCCCCAGCTCTGGAGGGTCCCCTTAAATAGCCCTAAACCAGGGGTTCTGGACTAAACTGACTAACTATTCAGGTGGGAATTTTGAGCGGGAAGGGGGGATCTGACCTAATCTCCCCAGGTACAGGGCCAGTTTTGAGCAGAAACAGGAGGCTGCTTAACCCTAAGGAAAAGGTCAACTGACCTTTTCCCCAGCAGCAGCACATCCCTTTACCTCAACCTGTGACCGGTCAAAACTAGCCCAATAAACCTCTATATCTCTGTCACTATCTAATGAGGAAAAGGGGGCACACAGGTGATGCCCCTTTTCTTTACATTTCTGTCACAGCTGCAGAGCAAAGCATCAGAGAGAAACAATATTGTTGGGAGTCTGGCACTCCAAGATTCTAATGTTTGAGAGTCACCTGGACTGTTAAAGAAAGTGCTGGGAAATTGAGCCTGCTGTCTGTGCAGGTGGTTGATTGCACTGTGATTAGGCTGCCATCCTCAGAGTGGGCACATGCTTTGTGTATGTACAAGAGAGAAGAAAGGGGGGGGGGGAGGCGCCACTAAGTGCAATATTAAAAGGAATGTGTTTATTGCAGAAGAATAAAAACACTTACAAACGGGTAAGAAATGGTAGGCATCTCTAGGAGTGGAGGTCTATCTCCTACTGCTGTATCCTGGAGGACTTGATCGCTCCAACTTCACTGGGGCTGAAGGGCTGGTGTTCCTCCATAGTTCTTCCGCATTTGGCCAGCATGGAACGAGGAAGCAGAAGTGACGTCACCGGTAAACTGGTACGGGGTGTGGAGTCCTGAACACAGGGTCTGTGGAGACTAGAAAGGGAGGCTACACGCTCAGAGCTAACAGCTCCTTCTTAAGGCCTGACATGTGTACATCCTGGCCCCTGGCCTCTGCCTCTGCAGCTAAAAGGGGTAGCAGTTGAGGGGCTCTAAAATCACAGCTCAACTGCAAGTAGCCCCATCCCTGCGCTAATAAAAATTCTAAGAAAAATTATCTTTTTTTTCTGGTTCTGGACATGCTACAGAGCTGAAACTTCACAGGTACGCTTTTTAGACCCCCCAGACACTAATTGATACGTGGCACTGGTGGACACTGATCCGTGGCACTGATACGTGGCACTGGTGGACACTGATTCGTGGCACTGATACGTGGCACTGATACGTGGCACTGGTGGGCACCGATACATGGCACTGGTGGACACTGATTCGTGGCACTGATACGTGGCACTGGTGGACACTGATTCGTGGCACTGATATGTGGCACTAATACGTGGCACTGGTGGACACTGATTCGTGGCACTGATTCGTGGCACTGATACGTGGCACTGATTCGTGGCACTGCTGGACACTTAGTGTGAGGAAAGGGATATGCAGTGTAGTAAGGGCTCTATATACCACTATAGTTAGATTCAATAATCTAGTTTCTGTAGGGAAAGTGTTAAGTGTCAGGGTGACCGTAGTGTAGTTTAGGGTGAACTGACTCTGACTGCTATGCCAGGGTGACAGAACTCATCCATGTCAGGGTGACCGCCATAAGAAAAATATAATTTTTCTTAGAATTATTAGTAGAGCAGGGATGGGGCTCCGCTCCTTTTATGCCAAGGTGACAGAACTCACCCATGTCAGGGTGACCGCCATAAGAAAAAGATAATTTTTCTTAGAATTATTAGTAGAGCAGGGATGGGGCTCCGCTCCTTTTATGCCAGGGTGACAGAACTCATCCATGTCAGGGTGACCGCCATAAGAAAAAGATAATTTTTCTTAGAATTATTAGTAGAGCAGGGATGGGGCTCCGCTCCTTTTATGCCAGGGTGACAGAACTCATCCATGTCAGGGTGACCGCCATAAGAAAAAGATCATTTTTCTTAGAATTATTAGTAGAGCAGGGATGGGGCTCCACTCCTTTTTCCCCTGGGCGTTTTTGTTTCAGGCGTTTATTGGGCTTTTTTGTGGACTCCTTTGGAGGCAGGCATGACATCTGAACTTCTGTGTAGGGGTATATATACACACACACACACATATATGTATATATAAACATACACACATATAGGTGTGAAAGGAGCGGAACCCTATCCTTGCGCTACTGAAATTATTTGCAGGGATGGTGTTACCCTCCTTTCACACATATATGTGTGTGTGTGTATATATACCCCTATACAGAAGTTCAGATGTCATGCCTGCCTCCAAAGACACCCAAAAACTGCCCAATAAATGCCTGAAACAAAAACGCCCAGGTGTGACAGGAGCGTAGCCCCATCCCTGCGCTAATAAAAATTCTAAGAAAAATTATCTTTTTTTTCTGGTTCTGGACATGCTACAGAGCTGAAACTTCACAGGTACGCTTTTTAGACCCCCCAGACACTAATTAATCCAAAGAAATCTCTTTTTTTTTTTTATAATTTTTTTCAATAATTGGCTCTCTATCAAAAACGACAATTTTTAAGAACTTTTTTTTGGTGGGCAATGAGGAAATTGGCCAAATACAAAGTCGTACAAAATCGTCTATCATAAGTCGCTTAAAATAATTCACAAGTCGCGCTGAAGTCGTGCTGAAAGTCGCGCTAACAAGTCGCCCCTTATGAGGCGACTTAGAGGTCGCGGTAGTGTGAACCGGCTCTATCCTTGTGCCCAGTGTTTTCTGTGCAAGCCCACACATTTCTAGCCACACCTGTTTCACAGGATATCAGCATTCAGTATCCTTGACAAACATCTTTTTAAATTAACAACTTTGTGTAAAAAATAATTTTTGTTTTCTTTCCGCATTTGCAAAAAATTTGTGGCAATAAAATTAGGTCTTAAAATGTCTCATCATGCCTCTTAAAAATACCTTGGGGTGGTTCTTTTTTGGGTGTTTCCACTGTCCTGGTGCTCCGGGGCATCCAAAAATGTAATAGGTAGTCAGCAAATTAGCTGCAGAATTGTTTTCCCTAGAGAGCCTGAAGGTGGTCCTTTGGGCCTCTCAATGTGGTTAGGCTGTGAAAAAGTCTCACATTTGGTATCGCCACACTGGGAAGCAGTAGTAAAATGTGTTTTGGGGTGTAATTCTAATTATGCCTATGCTGTGTTAGAAATATCTGATTAATTGACAACTTTGTATTAAAAAAAAATGTTAATTTTCATTACGCATTTCTAAAAACTTGTGGGAAAAAAATGAAGCCTCAAAAGACTCTCCATGCTTCTTAGAAAATATACTTGGGTGTTTGGTTTCCAAAACGGGGTCCTTTTGTGGGTGTTTCCACTATCCTGGTTCTCCAGGCCCTCTAAATAGAGGCGTGATAGATAGGAAATTAGATGTGTATTTATGCCACTGGAATGCTTGAAAGTGCTCTTTGGATTTTGGACCCCTCTATACATCCAAGCTGTGAAAAAGTCTCCCACATGTTGTATCTCCATACTCAGAAGGTGTAGCAGAATGTGTTTTGTGGTGTAAGTATGCCTATGCTGTGTGAAAGAAATAACTTGTTAAAATGACAACTTCACATGTTATTTAATTTCTTAATTTTTCAAAAAATTGTGACAAAAAATTTCAACTTAAAAAACTCACCATGCCTCATACTAAATATCTTGCACTGTCTACTTCAGTGGTGGCTGGTGTATACAGGGCGCAGGGGCGCCGCCCCCCCATCCATGCATCCAGCCCCCTAATCTGCATGCAGGGGCACCAGACGCATGGAGTACAATGGAATTTTTTTTAAATTTGGCATCACCTGATTAGAGCCAGAGGCTCTAATAGGGCGATGCAAAGGGTGGACCCGGGGCGCAGAGCAGTGCGTCCCGAGCCCACCCATTGTGTGACAATAGCGAATGAAAATTCGCTATTGTCACACCGATCCTCCTCCTGGCCAATCAGGAAACGCGCCCGATACACGCTTCCTGATTGGCCGCAAGGCAAACCCTTTGCCATTGGCCGAGGAGGAGGCGGGACCGGAAGGACTCGTGGAGTCGCACCGCCGGTCACCGGGGCTCAGAAGAAGCCGCCCACCGCTGCTGCTAGAAGGACTCGCGCCTGCCGCCGCTGCTGGAAGGACTCGTGGAGATGCGCCGCCCGCTGCCGCTGCTGTTCCAGGTAGGTAAGGGGGCACGCACACTGATCTCTGCATTGGGGGCATGTACTCTGCATTGGGGGCATGTACTTTGCATTGGGGGCATGTATGCTGGTCACTAAATTGGGGGCACGCACACTGATCTCTGCATTGGGGGCAGGTATGCTGGTCACTACATTGGGGGCACGTATGCTGGTCACTACATTGGGGGCATGTATGCTGGTCACTGCATTGGGGGCATGTATGCTGGCCACTGCATTGGGGGCATGTACGCTGGTCATTGCATTGGGGGCATGTATGCTGGTCACTGCATTGGGGGCATGTACGCTGGTCACTCCATTGTGGGCATGTACGCTGATCTCTGCATTGGGGGAATGGTATGCTGGTCACTGCATTGAAGGGGGCATGTATGCTGGTCTCTGCATTGAAGGGGGCATGTACGCTGGTCACTGCATTGAAGGGGGCATGTACACTGGTCACTGCATTGGAAGGGGGCACGCTGGTCACTGTGCATTGAAAGGGGGCACGCTGGTCACTGTGCATTGGAAGGGGGAACGCTGGTCACTGTGCATTAATAGGGGGCACGCTGGTCACTGTGCATTGAAAGGGGGCACACTGGTCACTGTGCATTGAAAGGGGGCACGCTGGTCACTCTGCATTGAAAGGGGGCACGCTGGTCTCTCTGCATTGAAAGGGGGCACACTATACCATAGTTACTGAAGGCCCCTTTCACACTTTTGCGACCTCAAAGTCATGCAATTTTTTACAGCGTTTTTTGCCGCAAAGCAATGCCTAATACATTTTTCTGTTTGCGCCCCCCCCCCAAAAAAAAAATTTTGAGCACCAGCCGTCACTGGTCTACTTTCCAAAAAGGGGTAATTTGGGGGTATTTGTACTGTCCTGGCATTTAAGAACCTCAAGAAATAAAGCAGTCAGTACATCAGGACCAATCAATTTTCAAATATACTGTATAAACCTTAGTTTGTAGACTATATTATTTAGTCTGTGTTAAAATGATACACTGATTTGGGTTTTTTTATGAAACAAATGTAACAGAATGATTTTTTGTCTAAATTTATGAAGAAAGATTATTTATTTGCAAAATGTTATAATAGGAACTAAAAAGTTTTTGTTTTTTTTTTATATTTTTATTTATACAGCAAAAAAAAAAAAAAAATCTCAGTGGTTATTAAATACCACCAAAAGAAATTATCTGTCTCCAAAAAATTATACAAATTTAATTTGGATACTTGTCATTCAAAATGTGACAGCACTGAAATCTGAAAAATGGCACGTGTGGAAAGGGGGGTCAAAGCGTCCAGTTTTAAAGTAGGGTTTTTTTTTTTTTTCAGTTATTTTGGATCACGAATATTATAGCGATTTATTTGATAGAAATGTTTTGAGTTGAGAGATTTATTAGTAATTTTTGGTGCATATACAGTGCCTTGAAAAAGTATTCATACCCCTTGAAATTTTCCACATTTTGTTGTTACAACCAAAATGTAAATGTATTTTATTGGGATTTTATGGGATACACCGACACTTAATTGTGAAGTGGAAAGAAAATGATAAATGTTTTTTAAAATCTTTTACAAATAAATATCTGAAAAGTGTGGCGTGCATTTATATTTGGCCGCCTTTACTCTGATACCCTTAACTAAAATCTAGCGAAACCATTTGCCTTCAGAAGTCACCTAATTAGTCCACCTTTATGTAATTTAATCTCAGTACAAATACAACTGTTCTGTGAAGACCTCAGAGGTTTGTTAGAGAACCTTAGTGAACAAACAGCATCATAAAGACTAAGGAACACACTAGACAGGTCAGGGATAATGTTGTAAGGCAGGTTAAAGCAATGATAGGCTATAAAAAAATATCCCAAGCTTTGAACATCTCACGAAGCACTGTTCAATTCATCATCTGAAAATGGAACAATTATGACACAACTGCAAACCTGCAAAGACATGGTCGCCCACCTAAACTGACAGCATTAACCAGAGAAGCAGGCAAGAGGCCCATGGTAACTTTGGAGAAGCTGCAGAGATCCACAGCTCAGGTGGGACAATCTGTCCACAGGACATATATTAGGCATGCACTCCACAAATCTGGCCTTTATGGAAGAGTGGCAAGAAGAAAGCCATTGTTGAAAGAGAGCCATAAGAAGTCCAGTTTGCTGTTTGCGAGAAGCCATGTGGGGGACACAGCAAACATGTGGAAGAAGGTGCTCTGGTCAGATGAGACCAGAATTGAACTTTTTGGCCTAAAAGAAAAATGCTATGTGTGGCGGAAAACTAATGCCCTGTACACACGTACCGATCGTCGGCCGACCGATCGGCCGTCAAATGTCCACGGCTGTCGTGTTTGTTGTTTGTCTGTTGAAAAGTGCTCAAAACTTGCCCAGGACTTTTGTCTGCCGACAGAAAATGACGTCAGTACGTTCCACGCACGTTCGCCGCTACAAAAGAGGAAGTGAGTGTTTGGCCCGTGACCCTTCTGGGTATGTCGCGCTGATTTCGGTAGCATTTGTTTGGTTGACGACATTTCGCTATTTTCCGAGACATCGTTCGAGAATTTATTATGGAGCCCGTGGATTCGACCATTGCTGTACTTAGCGTAGGAGTTTTGGCTCTGAAGCGACGTACGAGCAAGAGGAAGAAGAACCGGACCTCCTGGACGAAAAATTGGTTGCTTAACCGTGATCAATTTTCCCACATGTCCTTGCTGAGGGAGCTCCAGGAAAATAATCCTGATGATTTCAGGAATTATTTGAGGATGACGGATCCCATCTTTTACCGTCTTCTTGCCCTGGTGTCCCCCTATATTATCAAGCAGGATACTTGTATGCGGGTTGCAATTACTCCTGAGCAAAGGTTAATTGCGACTTTGAGGTATCTTGCAACAGGGAGAAGCCTGCAGGATCTGAAGTTCACCACAGGCATCTCCCCCCAAGCACTTGGAGTCATCATCCCTGAGACCTGCTCTGCCATCATCAAGGTCTTGCAGAAGGACTATATCAAGGTATGTTTTTTTTTTTTTACATTACATTACATGTATTAGTCGTTTCACCCGAATTATGATGTTTTTGGATGTACAGCAATTGACACAGGCCATTATTTTGTAACTACCCTCTGTCCGCATGCACATAGTAGTAAAGATGTAGATTATCTTAACCATTTGTAAAATTACCCACTAACCACCCCACCATTCTCTACTACGTGTCCTTAAACGCATTACATGTTAACAGTATTTTGAATCTGTGTCATTTTATTACTTTCCCTCAAACAATTATTCCTTGGCCAATGTTTTAGTACCTAGTTTATGATTTATTTTAAATACATCAGTCCATCCATTCCCACCTATGATTGTGTATGTTTATGTAATGATGTTAAAACCTTCACTGACCACAAGCCCTTATTGATGTATAAATGCCCAGTTTTACTTACCCATCCCCCCACCCACATGCTAAATCTAAAAGTCAGCATATACCAAAGCTCTAGCTCAGAGATCTTCAAACTATGGCCCTCCAGTTGTTCAGGAACTACAATTTCCATCATGCCTAGTCATGTCTGTGAATGTCAGAGAATTACAAGGCCTCATGGGATGTGTAGTTCTGCACCAGCTGGAGGGCCGTAGTTTGTAAATCTCAGCTCTAGCTGGTGAGTATAATGGGCCATACACACTATAAGATTTTCTGAACAATTTTTCCTTACGATTTACCAAACCCAGATAATATGAGGTCAAACAAACACTTTCAAATCCTATGCAATCTGGCAGGCCCTTGCACTACATAGAAAAGGTAAATCTGAATGAAAAAGTCTTCAGAGAATCTTATAGTGTGTATGGCCCTTTACAATATAAGAACAATAGGAGGTGTAAAATAAATGTATGTAGATGTTACATCCCCAAATCCAAACGATTGCCTTCCTTTTGTTTATATTTTTAAAAAGTTGCATAAGCATTTAACAGACAACTGTATGTTTTTTTTTTGTTTTTCCCCCACAGTTTCCTTCAAATGCAGAGCAATGGCTGGAGATTTCTGCTCAATTTCTGGAGAAGTGGAATTTTCCCAATTGTGGGGGTGCTATAGATGGGAAGCACGTCCGCATTGTCCCCCCTCCGAATTCCGGCACATTTTATTATAATTATAAAGGATTTTTAGTATAGTCATGCTAGCCATAGTTAATGCAAACTATGAGTTTATTTTTTTGGATATTGGCAAAAATGGTCGCAATTCGGATGGGGGAGTTATTGAGCAGACGGAGTTCGCTCGTCGTCTTCATAGCGGCACTCTGAACCTGCCATCCAGGGAGAAAACCGTTGAGGGTATGAGCTTTGTTTTTATCGCAGATGATGCATTTGCGCTTGGGGAGCATCTCATGAAGCCCTACCCTCAGAGGAACCTCACCCCCGACCAAAGGATCTACAACTACCGGTTGTCCAGAGCTCGCAGAGTTGTGGAGAATGCCTTCGGGATAATGGCCAACCGGTTCCGGATATTCCTGACGTCCATACACCTGGCACTGTACAAAGTTGATAACGTGGTCCTGTGTTGCTGCATTTTGCACAACTTCCTACGCAGGAATGCAGAAAATTATGTTATGCAGCAACTGGATACTGACCCTGCTATGCCAGGTACAAGTGGAGAGGCCCAACCTCGTGACCAAATGGAGTCCATGACCTCAATGCAAGTTGGACGCTCAGGAATGGCATCACAGAGGGCCCGTCAGATCCGCCAGGAATATCTGGAATATTTCGTGGGGAGAGGAGCTGTGTCCTGGCAGCAATCAATGTCACACACACATTAATGTTGTTAAAGATTTGACACACAAGATAAATGTCAGAGATATCTTATTTTTCAACACATTAAACCAAAATTGCAATGATTCTGTTTTGTGGATTCTAATCATTTGGGCACATATGCCAAACATAATTTTTGGGGTTAATCATGTGTTATATATGTGTGACTTTGGAAGGGTTAATACATTCATCAGTGTGTTTCTTTACTGTAGTCTCTCACCAGCTGATCCAAAGTGATGATGGCCATGTGTTATTTTTTAGCCAGTGGTGTAAATACAAGGGCCTTCTGCACCCCATAAAATTTCCACAAACCCTCTCACATTGAGAACTAGGTCACACCCAAGGTTCATCTAATGTCACCTTACATTGGTGGTCATTGTCCAGAAGGTGCCCATACTATATATTTCATATAATACATTAGGGTATTAACAACGTACCTACACCTGTTATTTTGTGTTCATTTATGACATCCTTCTCACTGCCCACCAATGTTAAGATATGTCAGTGTTATGTGAAACTTGATCATTGTTCATCTCAAAGTGTTATATATAGGTAATGGAAAGTGAACTAGACCAAAGAACCAGCAATATACTATAGATTACACTGATCTCCCTACACTGATTGCTACTGGCAATATCAATGCCATATTGAATCCTAGGACTGCGACTTTGCAGCCTTCCAGCATCGCATAAGGGTGACCCGCCACTTACTTTTTGAACAGGATTGTATTCCACAAGTGTGAAGCACTGTGCGATCCAATCCAGATACATCAGAAATAAAGGGTCATGTGCGACTTGTGTGCGTGTTCAGTGCGAATGTAGCCATACAAAGTGTATGTCTCAATTCACACTGCACATCTGATGGCATGTAATATCGTAGCGCACTGCTCCTTTATTACATGCGATCAGATGTTCAGGCCAAAATCATCCATACAGTTTGTATGGCTCAATTCGCACTGCACTCGCACAAAAGTCGCACATGATGCATTTATTCAGCCGCATCAGGATAGGATCGCACAGTCGTTCACACTTGTGTGATCCGATCCTGTGTGAAATGTCAGATCGCACTGTGATATGCGTTAAAACTGGTGGGATCTTTAACATTTCATTGACACCTCCAGCAACTCGCATATGGCAGTGTCCAAAATGCTTTCATTAACATGTAAATATGTGAATAGGACAGCCATCATACATTTAGTGCTTCTTTACACAGCTTTAGACCTGGACCCCCCAACGAAAGTCTAATAAAGAATTGAACACACATTGTTGAATGTAAAAATGTTTTAGTAAGAAACATTCACAGGGTTAGGGTTAGGGTTAGGGTGTTCTAAAGTGTTTTTCCCAAACTTGGGTACACTCTTAACATCTGAGTGTCATAAAAATGGCATAAAAGATTGCAAAAAATTTGTAACATCAGGAACATCCCAATACAAACATTAAAATTTGGCAAGCATTTCCACAAAATCGCGCATTTTGGTTTGCAATGCCGTTGCAGTCTCCTTTATTTGCTCTAGGTCTGAGCAGCATTGTAGTGCCTCACGGGTTAATTTGGCCAAAGTGCAACTATGTAAAACATGATCTGTAAAATAAAATACAACTGAGTCAATGTGAATCACCTACATGAGGTCATAATAGAGAAACATTTGGTGTGCAGGTTATCTTAAATTACTCTCGAGTTAATACCTACCCTGTTCTTATGCTCTTTTGCCCTAGGCTCTTCTTCTTCTTCCTCCTGTCCTCCTCCGATGCTGTTGCTGATGATTCTGCCGGTCTCCTGAGCTTACTATATATTCATTAGGGGTGTGAACGCATGATGACGTCATTGTGAGGGCATGGTCATAATGTATATATATTAAGCTGCAGAGACCAGAGACGGGCAGAATACACGGCAACAGCATGAGAGGAGGACAGGAGGAAGAAGAAGAGCCTAGGGCAAAAGAGCATACAACATAAGAGCAGAAGATTGGACAGCAGAAGAGTGGAGAGGAGAAGATCCAAAGAGCAGAGTGGAGAAGACCGGATGAAGATATTTAAGAACATTTCATAAACGTCTCCTGTCGTCATTCACATACACTTCCATTTATGGGGTTAAGGTGTAGGGGTACTATGTACCCCATATCCATTCACATAGGGATTGGGGTCTGGGATCTGGGGGCCACCCTTTGTTAAAGGTTGCTTCCAAAGTCCTAGGAACCCCCTGGCCGCATGACCCCCCAAAACCACCAGACAGGGTTGTGGGGATGAGGCCCTTGTCCTCCTCAACATTTGAGCAAGGTGCTTTTGGGTGTGGGGTGCAGAGCCCCCCCTGGCCCAAAGCAACAAACCCCCCCCATGTTGAGGGCATGTGTCCTGCTGTGGTCCAGGGGGGGGGGGTTTGGTCTGCTTGCTCGTCCCCTTTCCTGGCCTGACAAGCTGCATGCTTGGATAAGGGTCTGGTATGGGTTTTGGGGGTAACCCACGCTGTCTTTTTGTTGTGGGCCTACCCTCAAACTCAATACCACACACAAAAGGCCTGCTTGGGAACTTGGGGGGGGACACCCACGGTGGGTTATTAAATTTTTCTGTGTAGTTCCCCCTCAATAATCTTCACAGCGCAAGTGGCCCCGCAAGTCAGAGCATCCTGATCCAACTTACGGTGCGACTTCCATTCAAATAAAGAGGCTCCCATAGGGAACTAGTGTTGACAATTGGAGGCTAAAAATAACACTGATAAAAATCATTATGAAAAAACCTACGTGGGCACACAATTGGCTCTCCGACACTTGGTCCAGGATCCTCCACATTTTCAGATGTGCCCGCAACGCTGCTTGGCAAGTTGCCAGGAGATGTTGTTTCTGACCTGGCTGGAGATGCCACATCCTCGCATGAGGGAACATCTGCAATGTAAATTTGTAAGGGAATACAAGAATATAAGGTTAAACAATCATTGCAAATACACATATTTCTATGATCCCACTACCCAAAAATCTGTGCCTACCAATCTTCATGTTGCTCTGGTGTCTGGTCACTTGTTGGCTCCACCAGGATAATTTCAGGAATAATGTCTTCATCTACATAATACAAAAAAGTTGCCATATCATAAAAGTCACAAGAGGTACATTTGTTAGGACATGGTGCCCTGCTTGATAGCTATTTTAGGAACAAATATTAAGACATGTACATGGTTATCTACTAAAAATATGGTACATTAATGTTTGACTGTGCATAGGAACCAATTTCCTTTTGGAGAATCTGTGCCACCATGTCCTCATCTTCTTCCTCCACTGCAGATGGAGCTGCCAAACCTCTCCTCCTCCTTTCCCATTGTTTGGCTCTTAGTTTTCTTTTTTCTCCTATTTCAAGGTTTGAATAATAGAATAATAATCTGTGATTAATATGAATGTTTGCAGAGAAAATTCGTGCAGGAAAGAACGTTCGTTGCAACACAATACATATATTTTTAACTATGGCTTCCTGTCTTTTAATGTAATATACTAAAAAAAAACACCAATAGATCGATCTAATCACGACATTACCAATAAAATGAGTAATAGTACTTTTTATATAGACATTAAAATCTAGACATGTAAATACAACATACACCAAATTTAAAAAAAAACATAATATAAAAAACATAATAAAATAACTTACTTTTTTTCAGAATACGATGGATTTGGCCCAGCTGATCCTGCTCCCGGTGTTTGAGGTCGGACCATTGTTTCCTAATCTGATCTTTGGATCGCTCCACACCATATTTTTTATTCAAACAGGCCACCACCTTGTCCATGATGCGATCTTTCCTGGCATTGGGCCGATCATAATTTGCCAACTTCCCATCATAATCCATCCTTTCTAGGATTCCTACCATCTCCACCATTTCCCCCTTGCTCATGGGTGTAGCCCTGGTTTTTCTGGTGGCCCAACCACTTCTGCCCACACTACTAGAGCTCTCAGATCGTTGAGACATGGTTCTTGCCAACGATTATTCCACTGCCTCAGGTGTGTGTGTGTCGAATGTAGGCCTGATCTTCGGCACGTACACACCCCTGCACAAGCCCGCCACTGGAGGAGGAGTTGACGCATGCGCTGTATTTAAAGGACGCCAGATCTTTCGGCCGATGATTCGCTAGCGGACATATCGTTGGTTGGAGCACGATCGATCGGCGAATCACGACTCTTCCCCACAAACAAAGGTACGACTATTTGATTAGAAAGTGTGTGTTTTGGGCCCTATACAGCTTTTATTAGGAATATCTTTATTATGTCCCAAAATACATGCTATTTTAATATGTTTAGTATGTATGGCATTTCACAATATATTGTCTGCTAAAAATGTAATCATGTAACAAAATTATAAGCTAAACCATAATTGACCCTTTATGTAAACGGGCATAGCAAGGGGTTGGCATGACAGGCAACCGCCAGGGGCGCAGGCCAAGGGGGGGGGGTCGCAAAAACATTGGCATTGTTTTAGTGATTTTTTAACAATCCACTCAGCCTGCACACCCCAGAACCCCCAGTTTGCAGGCGGATTCATGCAGGTGTAAAACATTGAGAGCTGCTTCATGCAGGTGTAAAACATTGAGAGCTGCTTCATGCAGGTGTAAAACATTGAGAGCAGCTGAGCCAACAGGCCAGCAGACTGAGACTGCCTGTCACTGCATCCCCAGCACACCTCCGGTCTTACAAACACTGCTGCATCCCCAGCACACCTCTTGTCTTACAAACACTGCTGCATCCCCAGCACACCTCCAGTCCTAACAAACACTGCTGTAGCCTCAGCATTCCTCAGGCTCAACCTTTTTTAAACAAAACTAACAAACTAACAGCTCCTGCAAATGATACATCTATCCTTGCTTCCATGTCTCTGGTCTCTCACTCCAGGTCAGCAAGGCAGGTGGCTTCCTTATTCCTGTTTCCCTGCAACGCTTCACCCTCAATGCCCTACATCAAGCCCCCTGCAAGTTCAGGCCCCTCTCTCTCTGCAACAACCCTCCTCTCTCTCTCACACCCCCTCTTTCTCTCCCTCTCTCTATCTCTCAACCCTCTCTTTCTTGTTTTTCACACCTGAGACAATGATTGCCCACTAGAGAGCTCTACACTGGGCAAACAAGGGACAAATGAGAAATATTTAATGCCCTTTTTTTTATGGGGGGGGGGGGGGGTTACATTTTTACATTGATCTTGGGGGGGGGGGGGTTGTTGCCAAATACAGCTCCTCAACAAGGGCACTGGAGACCCTAGATACGCCACTGTATGTAAAGTCTGCTATTTGTTCACAATAATATAACAAACATGCATTTTTATATACACTATAACATTCTAATCAATTGTTCATTTCATCAACAGGGAAGTATCACTGAGGAGGAGCCAGGTTGCAGCCAGGAGCCTGGGGAGCCCTTGGAACTCTTTCCAGCACCACCTCCTGCAAAACGGAGGCAAAAAAGAAAAAATACGGAGGACATCACAGACCAATTTATCACTGAGGCCACCATAGCCCTACGTCGCAAACCGGAGGCAAATGAGTCCTTCGGGAACATCACGGGCAAAATTTTAGGGCAGGTGGACCTCCTGCAGCGGCACTATGCCAGAAAAATAATTTTGGATGTGCTGCAAAAGGCGGAAAGGGGCTTCCTTACCGAGCACAGCCACGCATGCGAGGAGCACCCGTGCCCTCCACCTCCACAAAAACCACCACCTCGCCAAATGCCACATGGCCAGTGGCAATATGGGCAGCATGATCCAAACATGCCCTCATGGCAGCCGGATTATAGTTATCATCAATTATGATTTTTGTAACCCCCTATTATTTAGTTTACCCCTGTTTGTCATTTTCTAATTTAATTTAGTCCAAATGGACCTTTTTTATGTTTAGGTTTTAAATACGGAAAGTATTAATGTTTTCTTTTTGTTTTTTCTGAGTTCCAAAAATAAAGAAAATTGGAAATAAAAAATGGATTATCTTAATTTGTTAACATGTTTAATATTGTGCATAACCAGCAAAATATGTTTTATACATTAATTCATAAAAGAATAAAGGGTCATATCAATAGTTAGATCTTTGCTGTCAAAATACAAAGATAATGGTGAAGAGTTCAAATTATTTAATTCAAAATTTTGATAGAACAGATAGAATAGACAAACATTATCTTCATCATAACAGAACACATGCCTTTTTATTTGGAAAGTATTGCATTATGAGCAGCATCTTCCTTCTTCTCACATTTATCAAGATGAGCATGTGCTCTGCATTTCACATATTTTTTGGCCTGCCGCGAGCCGAAAGTTCTTTCTGGATAAAATGTTAAGTTTACTTGAGAAAATTCTTCCGGGACCTTATTTGGTTCTGATCATGCGTGTTGAGATTTGTAGCTGTGTGTCGGCCGAATTCTGTACTGACTGGCGAACAATCGGCCGTTCTGGTGTCGGCCTACAAAAATTTTCATACTTGCAAGACAGATTCTGTTCGGCCGAAAGTGCGCTGTCGGCTGTCAGAAGCATCATATTAACAAGCCTACAATCGGCAGATCGGTCGTCGGCCGAAGCTTTTCGGCCGACAATCTGCACGTGTGTACGGGCCTTAACACTGCACATAACCCTGAACACACCATCCCCATCCTGAAACATGATGGTGGCAGCTTCATGTTGTGGGGATGCTTTTCTTCAGCTGGGACAGGGAAGCTCGTCAGAGTTGATGGGAAGATGGATGGAGTCAAATACAGGGCAATCTTAAGCCCCGTACACACGTACCGATCGTCGGCCGACGGAACGTCCTACAAATGTTCGCGGCTGGTGTGTTTGTTGTTTGTCTGTTGAAAAGTGCTCCAAACTTGCCCAGGACATTTGTCTTCCGACAGAAAATGACGTCACTACGTTCCACGCACGTTCGCCGCTACAAAAGAGGAAGTGAGTGTTTGGCCGTGACCCTTCTGGGCATCTCGCGCTGATTTCGGTAGCATTTGTTTGGTTGACGACATTTCGCTATTTTCCGAGACATCGTTCGAGAATTTATTATGGCGACCGTGAATTCGTCCGTTGCTGTCGTTAGTGTTGGAGTTTTGGCTCTGAGACGACGTACGAGCAATAGGAAGAAGAAGCGGACCTCCTGGACGAAAAATTGGTTGCTTAACCGTGATCAATTTTCTCATATGTCCTTGCTGAGGGAGCTCCAGGAAAATAATCCTGATGACTTCAGGAATTATTTGAGGATGACGGATCCCATCTTTTACCGTCTTCTTGCCCTGGTGTCCCCCTATATTCTGAAGCAGGATACTTGTATGCGGCTTGCAATTACTCCTGAGCAAAGGTTAATTGCGACGTTGAGGTATCTTGCAACAGGGAGAAGCCTGCAGGATCTGAAGTTCACCACAGGCATCTCCCCCCAAGCACTGGGAGTCATCATCCCTGAGACCTGCTCTGCCATCATCAAGGTCTTGCAGAAGGACTATATCAAGGTATGTTTGATTTTTTACATTACATGTATTACTAGTTTCACCCGAATTATGATGTTTTTGGATGTACAGCAATTGACACAGGCCATTATTTGTAAACTACCCTCTGTCCGCATGCACATAGTAGTAAAGATGTAGATTATCTTTAACCATTTGTAAAATTACCCACTAACCACCCCACCATTCTCTCCTATGTGTCCCTAAACGCATTGCCTGTTAACAGTATTTTGAATTTGGGTCATTTTATTGCTTTCCCTCAAACAATTATTCCTTGGCCAATGTTTTAGTACCTAGTTAATGATTTATCTAAAATACATCAGTCCATCCATTCCCACCTATGATTCTGTATGTTTATGTAATGATGTTAAAACCTTCACTGACCACAAGCCCTAATTGATGTATAAATGCCCAGTTTTACTTACCCATCCCCCCACCCACATGCTAAATCTCAAAGTCAGCATATACCAAAGCTCAAGTTCAGAGGTCTTCAAACTATGGCCCACCAGTTGTTCACGAACTTCAATTTCCATCATGCCTAGTCATGTCTGTGAATGTCAGAGAATTACAAGGCCTCATGGGATGTGTAGTTCTGCAACAGCTGGAGGGCCGTAGTTTGTAAATCTCAGCTCTAGCTGGTGAGTATAATGGGCCATACACACTAGAAGATTGTCAGAACAATTTATCCTTCCGATTTACCAAAACCAAATAATATGAGGTCCAACAAACACTTTCAAATCCTATGCAATCTGGTAGGCCCTTGCACTACATAGAAAAGTTAAATCTGCACGAAAAAGTCTTCAGAGAATCTTCTAGTGTGTATGGCCCTTTACAATATAAGAACAATAGGAGGTTGAAAATAAATGTATGTAGATGTTACATCCCCATATCCAAACCTTTGCCTTCCTGTTGTATATTTTTTTAGCAAGTTGCATAAGCATTTAACAGACAACTGTGTGTGTAATTAATAATGTGATGTGCTCAAGCACTAATTTTTTTTTTTGTTTTTTTTTTTATTTTTTCCCCACAGTTTCCTTCAAACGCAGAGCAATGGCTGGAGATTTCTGATCAATTTCTGGAGAAGTGGAATTTTCCCAATTGTGGGGGTGCTATTGATGGGAAGCACGTCCGCATTGTCCCCCCTCCGAATTCCGGCACATTTTATTATAATTATAAAGGTTTTTTTAGTATAGTCATGCTAGCCATAGTTAATGCAAACTATGAGTTTATTTTTTTGGATATTGGCAAAAATGGCCGCAATTCGGATGGGGGAGTTATTGATCAGACGGAGTTCGCTCGTCGTCTAAAGAACGGCACTCTGAACCTGCCATCCAGGGAGCAAACTGTTGAGGGTATGAGCTTTGTGTTTATCGCAGATGAGGCTTTTGCGCTTGGGGAGCATCTCATGAAGCCCTACCCTCAGAGGAACCTCACCCCAGACCAAAGGATTTACAACTACCGGTTGTCCAGAGCTCGCAGAGTTGTGGAGAATGCCTTCGGGATAATGGCCAACCGGTTCCGGATATTCCTGACGTCCATAAACCTGGCACTGTACAAAGTGGATAATGTGGTCTTGTGTTGCTGCATTTTGCACAACTTCCTACGCAGGAATGCACAAAATTATGTCTTGCAGCAACTGGATACTGACCCTGCTATGCCAGGTACAAGTGGAGAGGCCCAACCTTCTAACCAAGTGGAGTCCATGCCGTCAATGGAAGTTGGACGGTCAGCATTGGCATCACACAGGGCCCGTCAGATCCGCCAGGAATATCTGGACTATTTCGTGGGGAGAGGAGCTGTGTCCTGGCAGCAATCACTGTCACAAACACATTAATCTTGTTAAAGATTGGACACACAAGATAAATGTCAGAGATATCTTATTTTTCAACACATTAAACAAAAATTGCAATGATTCTGTATTGTGGATTATAATCATTTGGGCACATATGCCAAACACAATTATTTGGGTTAATCATGTGTTATATATGTGTGACTTTGGAAGGGTTAATACATTCATCAGTGTGTTTCTTGACTGTAGTCTCTCACCAGCTGATCCAAAGTGATGATGGCCATGTGTTATTTTTTAGCCAGTGGTGTAAATACAAGGGCCTTCTGCACCCCACAAAATGTACACAAACCCTGTCACATTGAGAACTAGGTCACACCCAAGGTTCATCTAATGTCACCTTATATTGGTGTTCATTGTCCAGAAGTTGCCCATACTATATATTTCAGATAATACATTAGGGTATTAACAAAGTACCTACACCTGTTATGTTGTGTTCATTTATGACATCCTTCTCACTGCCCACCAATGTTAGGATATGTCAGTGTTATGTGAAACTTGATCATTGTTCATCTCAAAGTGTTATATATATATAGGTAATGGAAAGTGAACTAGAGCAACGAACAAGCAATACACTATAGATTACACTGATCTCCCTACACTGATTGCTACTGGCAATATCAATGCCATATTGAATCCTAGGACTGCTAGTACCTTGAGTGTTGAGTCACACTTATGCGATGCGGGAAGTCTGCGACTTTGCAGCCTTCCAGCATTGCATAAGGGTGACCCGCCACTTACTTTTTCCACAGGATTGTATTCCACAAGTGTTAAGCACTGTGCGATCCAATCCAGATACATCAGAAATAAAGGGTCATGTGCGACTTGTATGCGTGTTCAGTGCGAATGTAGCCATACAAAGTGTATGTCTCAATTCACACTGCACATCTGATGGCATGTAATATCGTAGCGCACTGCTCCTTTATTACATGCGATCAGATGTTCATGCGAAAATCAGCTATACAGTTTGTATGGCTCAATTCGCACTGCACTCGCACAAAAGTCGCACATGATGCATTTATTCAGCCGCATCAGGATAGGATCGCACAGTCGTTCAAACTTGTGTGCTCCGATCCTGTGTGAAATGTCAGATCGCACTGTGATATGCGTTAAAACTGGGGGTATCTTTAACATTTCATTGACACCTCCAGCAACTTGCATATGGCAGTGTCCAAAATGCTTTCATTAACATGTAAATATGTGAATAGGACAGCCATCATACATTTAGTGCTTCTTTACACAGCTTTAGACCTCGACCCCCCAACGAAAGTCTAATAAAGAATTGAACACACATTGTTGAATGTAAAAATGTTTTAGTATCAAACATTCACAGGGTTAGGGTTAGGGTTAGGGTTAGGGTTAGGGTTAGGGTTAGGGTTAGGGTGTTGGAAAGTGCTTTTCCCAAACTTGGGTACACTCTTTAACATCTGAGTGTCATAAAACTGGCCTAAAATATTATATAAAAATGGGAACATCCCAATACAAACTGTAAAAAATTTTAAAATAATTATTTTTAAAATTTGGCAAGCATGTCCACAAAATCACGCATCTTTCCTTGCAATGCCGTTGCAGTCTCTTTTATTTGCTCGAGGTCTGAGCAGCATTGAAGAGCCTCACGGGTCAATTTGGCCAATGTGCAAGTGTGTAATACATGATCTGGAAAATAAAATACAACGGAGTCAATGTGAATCACCTACATGAGGTCATAATATAGAAACATTTGGTGTGCAGGTAATCTTTAAATTCCTCTCGAGTTAATACCTACCCTGTTCTTATGCTCTTTTGCCCTAGGCTCTTCATCTTCCTCCTGACCTCCTCCAATGCTGTTGCTGATGATTCTGCCGGTCTCCTGAGCTTACTATATATTCATTAGGGGTGTGAACGCATGATGACGTCATTGTGAGGGCATGGTTGTAATGTATATATATTAAGATGCAGAGACCAGAGACGGGCAGAATGCACGGCAACAGCATTGGAGGAGGACAGGAGGAAGAAGAAGAGCCTAGGGCAAAAGAGCAGACAACATAAGAGCAGAAGATTGGACAGCAGAAGACTGGAGAGGAGAAGATCCAAAGAGCAGAGTGGAGAAGACCGGATGAAGATCTTTAAGAACATTTCATAAACGTCTCCTGTCGTTATTCACATACACTTCCATTTATGTGGTTAATGTGTAGGGGTACTATGTACCCCATACCCATTCACATAGTGATTGGGGTCTGGGATCTGGGGGCCACCCTTTGTTAAAGGTTGCTTCCAAAGTCCTAGGAACCCCCTGGCCGCATGACCCCCCAAAACCACCAGACAGGGTTGTGGGGATGAGGCTCTTGTCCTCCTCTACATGGGAGTAAGGTGCTTTTGGGTGTGCGGTGCAGAGGCCCCCTGGCCCAAAGCAACAAAACCCCCCCATGTTGAGGGCATGTGTCCTGCTGTGGTCCAGGGGGTGTTTGGTCCGCTTGCTCGTTCTCTTTCCTGGCCTGACAAGCTGCATGCTTGTATAAGGGTCTGGTAGGGGTTTTGGGGGTAACCCACGCTGTCTTTTTGTTGTGGGCATACCCTCAAACTCAATACCACACACAAAAGGCCTGGTTGTGAACTTGGGGGGACACCCACGGTGGGTTCTTCAATTTTTTGGTGTAGTTCCCCCTCAAAAATCTTCACAACGCAAGTGGCCCCGCAAGTCAGAGCATCCTGATCCGACTTACGGTGCGACTTCCATTCAAATAAAGAGGCTCCCATAGGGAACTAGTGTTGTAAATTGGAGGCTAAAAATAACACTGATAAAAATCATTCTGAAAAAACCTACGTGGGCACACAATTGGCTCTTGGACACTTGGTCCTGGTTCCTCCACAGTTTCGGAAGTGGCTTCCATGCTGCTTGGCAAGTTGCCAGGAGATCGGGCTTCTGACCTGGCTGGGGATGCCACATCCTGGCATGATGCAACATCTGCAATGTAAATTTGTAAGGGAATACAAGAATATAAGGTTAAACAATCATTGCAAATACACATATTTCTATGATCCCACTACACAAAAATCTGTGACTACCAACCTTCTTGTTGCTCTGGTGTCTGGTCACTTGTAGGCTCCACCAGGATTATTTCCGGCATAATGTCTTCATCTACATAATACAAAACATTGGCCATATCATAAAAGTCACAAGAGGTACATTTGTTAGGACATGGTGCCCTGCTTGATAGCTCTTTTAGTAACAAATATGAAGACATGTACATGGTTATCTACGAAAAATATGGTACATTAATGTTTGACAGTGCATAGGAACCAATTACCTTTAGTGGAATCTGTGCCACCTTCTGTGCCCATGTCCTCCTCTTCTTCCTCCACTGCAGATGGAGCTGCCAAACCTCTCCTCCTCCTTTCCCACTGTTTGGCACGGAGTTTACGTTTTTCTCCTATTTAAAGGTTGGAATAATAATCTGTGATTAATAGGAATGTTTGCTGAGAAGATTCGTGCAGGAAAGAACGTTCGTTGCAACACAATACATATATTTTTCACTATGGCTTCCTGACTTTTAATGTCATATACTAAAACATCAACAATAGATCGATCAAATCACGACATGACAACTAAAATGAGTAATCTAACTTTTTACATAGACATTATAATCTAGACATGTTAATACAACATACACCAAATTATAAAAAACATATTGCATGATTAAAAAAATAAAGAAAAAATAAAACTTACTTTTTTTCAAAATCCGATGGATTTGGGAAAGCTGATCCTGCTCACGGTGTTTGAGGTCAGACCATCGTTTCCTAATCTGATCTTTCGATCGCTCGACACCGAATTTTCTGACCAAACAGGCCACCACCTTGTCCATGATGCCATCTTTCCTGGCATTGGGCCGCTCGTAATTTGCCAACTTTCCATCGTAATCCATTTTTTCTAAAATGGAGACCATCTCCACCATTTCTGGCTTTGACATGGGTGTAGCCCTTGATTTTCGGGTGGCCCAATCACTTCGGCCTCCACTAATTGAGCTCCCAGATTGTTGAGACATGGTTCCTAATTAAACAATTATTATTCCACTGCCTCAGGTGTGAGTGTCGCATGTAGGCCTGATCTTCGGCACGTACACACCCCTGCACAAGCCCGCCACTGGAGGAGGAGTTGACGCCTGCGCTGTATTTAAAGGACGCCAGATCGTTCGGCCGACGATTCGCTAGCGGACATATCGAGAGTTGGAGCACGATCGAGCGGCGAATCACGACTTTTCCCCACAAACAAAGGTACGACTATTTTAATAGAAAGTGTGTGTTTTGGGCCCTATACAGCTTTTATTAGGAATATCTTTATTATGTGCCAAAATACATGCTATTTTAATATGTTTTGTGTTGTTTTGTGTCTTGCAGGCATATACTGTCCTGCAATATGGTGGACAATTTCACCACCCACAACTTTTTAATAAGTTTTATTGATGAGTTCAGGCAACTGCCGTGTTTGTGGCAAGTGAAGTCCGCGGATTATAAAAATCGAAAACTCCGAAAACAGGCCATGGAACATTTGGTGGCCTTCTACAAGCCCGTCTGTCCTGGGGCAAATTTTGAGTATATACGCAAAAAAATAAACAGTATTCGTACTGCCTACAGGCGGGAGTTAAAAAAAATAGAGGAGTCCACCCAGTCTGGAGCAGGGGCACGGAATGTACATGTACCACGGCTGTGGTACTATGATAACATGCGGTTCCTGGCAGACACCTTGGAATCCAGGCCGTCAATTTCTACACTGCCTTCTACTTCGGCAGAGGGCTCAGTGTCGGTAGATCCAAGCCAGGATGAGGATTTCCTGGAGGAGAGTTTTACTCAGGTATGGCATTTCACAATATATTGTCTGCTAAAATGTAATCATGTAACAAAATTATAAGCTAAACCATAATTGACCCTTTAGGTAAACGGGCATAGCAAGGGGTTGGCATGACAGGCAACCGCCAGGGGCGCAGGCCAAGGGGGGTGGGTCACAAAAACATTGGCATTGTTTTATTGTTTATTTTAACAATCCACTCAGCCTGCACACCCCAGAACCCCCAGTTTGCAGGCGGATTCATGCAGGTGTAAAACATTGAGAGCAGCTTCATGCAGGTGTAAAACATTGAGAGCTGCTTCATGCAGGTGTAAAACATTGAGAGCAGCTGAGCCAAAAGACCAGGAGACTGAGACTGCCTCTCACTGCATCCCCAGCACACCTCCGGTCTTACAAACAGTGCTGCATCCCCAGCACACCTCTGGTCCAAAGAAACACTGCTGTAGCCTCAGCATTCCTCTGGCTCAACCTTTTTTAATACAAAACTAACAGCTCCTGCAAATGATCCATCCATCCTTGCTTCCATGTCTCTGGTCTCTCACTCTGGGTCAGCAAGGCAGGTGGCTTCCTTATTCATGTTTCCCTGCACTGCTTCACCCTCAATGCCCTACATCAAGCCCTCTGCAAGTTCAGGCCCCTCTCTCTCTGCAACCCCCTCCTCTCTCTCTCACACCCCCTCTTTCTCTCCCTCTCTCTATCTCTCAACCCTCTCTTTCTTTTTCACACCTGAGACAATGATTGCCCACTAGAGAGCTCTACACTGGGCAAACAAGGGGCAAATTAGAAACTTTTAATGCCCTTTAATTTTTTTTTGGGGGGGTGGGTTACAGTTTTCCATTGATCTTGGGGGGGGGGGGGGGGGTTGTTGCCAAATACAGCTCCTCAACAAGGGCACTGGAGACCCTAGATACGCCACTGTATGTAAAGTCTGCTATTTGTTCACAATAATATAACAAACATGACTTTTTATATACACTATAACATTCTAATCAATTGTTCATTTCATCAACAGGGAAGTGTCACTGAGGAGGAGCCAGGTTGCAGCCAGGAGCCTGGGGAGCCTGCGGAGCCTGAGGAGCCTGCGGAACTATTTCCACCACCACCTCCTCCTGCCAAACGGAGGCAAAAGAGGAAGCACGTGGATGACATCACCGACGAGTTTATCCAGGAGGCCACCATAGCCCTACGTCGGAAACCGGAGGCCAATGAGTCCTTCGGGAATATGACTGCCAAAATCCTGGATAAGGTGGACCTCAGGCAGTGTCAGTATGCCAGAAAAATTATTCTGGATGTGCTGCAAAACGCTGAAAACGGCATACTTAATGAGCACAGCCATGCATGCCAGGAGCACCCGTGCCCTCCACCTCCACCTCCACCTCCACCTCCACAACACCCACCACCTCGCCAAATGCCACATGGCCAGTGGCAATATGGCCAGCAGGATCCAAACCTGCCCTCATGGCAACCTGATTATAGCTATCACCAACTTTAATTTGTGTAACCCCCTATTATTTATTTTACCCCTGTTTGCCAGTTTCTAGTTTAATTTTGTCCAAATGGACCTTTTTTATGTTTATTATACGGAAAGTATTGATGTTTGCTTTGTTTTTTTTTTGCTGAGATCCAAAAAATAAAGAAAATTGAAAATAAAAAATGGCCTATCTGAATTTGTTAACATGTTTAATATTGTACATAACCTGAAAAATATGTTTTAGACATTAATTCATACAAGAATAAAGGGTCATATCAATAGTTAGATCTTTGGTGTGAAAATACAAAAATAATGGTGAAGAGTTCAAATTATTTAATTCTAAAATTTGATAGAACAGATAGAATAGACAAACATTATCTTCATCATAACAGAACACATGCCTTTTTATTAGAAAAGTATGGCATTATGAGCAGCATCTTCCTTCTTCTCACATTTATCAAGATGAGCATGTGCTCCGCATTTCACCTATTTCTTGGACTTCCGCGAGCCGAAAGTTCTTTCTGAATAAAATGTTGAGTTTACTAGAGAAAATTCTTCCGGGAACTCATTTGGTTTGATCATGCGTGTTGGGATTTGTAGCTGTGTGTCGGCAGAATTGCGTACTGACAGGCGAACAATCGTCCGTTCTGGTGTCGGCATACAAATATTTTCATGTTTGCAAGAAAGACTTTTGTCCGCGGATTGTGCGCAGACATCTGTCGGAGGCACCATACTAACACGCGTACAATCGGCAGATCCTTCGTCCACCGACGTTTGTATGCCGACGATCGGTACGTGTGTACGGGCCTTAAGAGGAAAACCTGTTGGAGTCTGAAAAAGACTTGAGACATAAACATACATCCGGAGCTACAATGGAATGGTTTAGATCAAAGCATATTCATGTGTTAGAATGGTCCAGTCAAAGTCCAGACCTAAATCCAATATAGAATCTGTGGCAAGACTTGAAAATTGCTGTTCACAGACGCTCTCCCTCCAATCTGACAGAGCTTGAGCTATTTTGCAAAGAAGAATGGACTAAAATTTCTCTTTCTAGATGTGCAAAGCTGGTAGAGACATCCCCAAAAAGACTTGCAGCTGTAATTGCAGTGAAAGGTGGTTCTACAAAGTATTGACTGAGGGCTGAATACAAATGCACGCCACACTTTTCAGATATTTATTTGTAAAAAAATTTGAAAACCATTTATCATTTTCCTTCCACTTCACAACTATGTGCCACTTTGTGTTGATCTATCACATAAAATCCCAATAAAATACTTTTACGTTTTTGGTAGTAACATGACAAAATGTGGAAAATGTCAAGGGGTATGAAAACTTTTTCAAGACGCTGTACTGTATATTCCCATTTTGATTTCATCACTATGCTGTAAGAAGTAGAGCTCTACACTTTTTTTTATTATATAAAGTGGTAGTAAAACTTACCTCCAACTAAAACTAACTAAAAATGTTCCCTCTCTCCTCTTCCTACCTATCCTGTGTAAAAAGATCTCTGTACTTACCTGTTTTTTAATCTGCTCCAGTCTGGTCACATTCATTAGCTTCGGCTCTACCATGTAAGGGACAGCTCAACAATGGCTGTGAGATCCTAGAGCTATGACATCACCCACATCGGCACTCCCTCCTCTCCCCTACAGCAAATGCTCATGGACATGGGGAAGTTTGAGCTGCTGGATCATGTGACCGGACCAGAGCGGATTACAAAAATGTAAGTACACATTTTTTATGCAGCAGAAGGGAACATTTTTAGGAATAGTTAGAGTTAAAGGAGTTTTAAAGTCTCAGGATTTTTCACCTTAATGCATTCTATGCATTAAAGCCGTTGTAAATCGCTGCACTTTTTTTTTTTTTTTTTTTTTACTTACCTGCAAGTCAAAGGCATAATATGCTAGTATGCATTGAATACTAGCACATTATGTTAAACCTACCTGAAAATGAAGCATCTCAGCAATGTGATGCAATCACTGGAGGCAGCGTCCATCTATACCTGGTCTTCCTTCCAGGTTCACGGCTCCGGAACCCAGAAAGAAAGACCGGAATGTGACTGTCCAGAGCCATGATGTCGTCAATCCCGCGCATGCGAGTGAGAGCTGCCAGTCATGGCACACTGCTCTGAGGAGTTTACTTCCTCTTTAAGGAGAAAAACCTTCTTGGTTGCAGCTGTCCCCCGGACCCCCTGTTATTCTTACCTGAACACGAACGATACAGCGATGAGCACAAGCCCAGCAGCTCAAGGCGCTGTCTCGGATCCTCATTGGATAGATTGATAGCAGTGGGAGCTGTCTGTGTCAATGGACTCAGCAACGGGACTCGTAAGCACCCCCCCCCCCCCCCCATGGAAAGTGGCTCTCGGTGGGGGCACCCAATGAAGAGGAGAAGCCAGGAGCGCTGCCGGGGCACTCCAGAAGAGGAGGATCGGGGCTGCTCTGTGCAAAACCCTTGCACAGGGCAGGTAAGTATAACATGTTTGTTATTTAAAAGAAAAAAATGAACCTTTACAATTACTTTGTGATTTTTTAATCATGAGTCTCTAAGCCCAGTCCATGTTTAACATCACGTTAACAGTTTCCCTGACAACTATGCCCATAACCTATGCTCCCCACTGACAAATGCGGTCACAGAACACAGCCATAAATGGGTGCTCAATTGTCCAGGCATTAAAGCACGCAGTCATTGTTTTCCTGTTGTGATGCATGGTGAAACTGCTTTGATTTGCTCATAGAGATATTTGAGCATCTACAGGGAGCATCAATAATTGGGCTGTTTGTTTTTTATTTTGGTTTTTAGGCCACAAGATCATTTCAGTTGCCAGGTACAATCTCTTAGTTAACAATAATCCCACTATAATAATTAAAAAAAAAAAAAGGTCTAACATAATGATTCTGTTATATAGAAAATAGGAAAATAAATGGGACTTTAGATTTCAGCATTTAAAGTTTGACAAAAGGAAATACTGTTCATTTTTAGCACTGGATGAAGTGGATAGGGATTAGAACACCTGTCAGGTTTTTATTGCTGTCTGCGACCCCCATTAGCGAGATTTAGAGCCCATTCACATTAGCACGACTTGTCAGGCGACTTAGTCGCCTGACAAGTCGCGGTATGTCGCGGTCCATTGAGTAGTACAGGACCCGTTCTAATAGGAGCGACACAAGTCGCTCCGACTTAGAAAAAGGGTCCTGTACTACTTTGGGGCGACCTGGGAGCGACTTGCATAGACTTCCATTATGTGAAGTCTCTGCAAGTCGCACCGAAGTCGCGGTGCACGCGACTTCACAGGTTGCCCCCCCGAAGTCGTGTCGCCTCAATGTGAATGGACTCTCTCTACTTGTTCTACTTATTCTCTCTACTTGTCTTGTTTACCAATATCAATGAAAGTAAAGTAAAAGAAAATACCAAATTTTCCTCTCACTTCCTGTTTTGGCTATAGGACAAGCAGGGAAGGGAAACCTCCACAATAGGACACAGATAGACAAAACAAAATTGACAGGGGTTATAACCCCCCCCCCCCCCTTATTGTAACAAAAATGTTGCCTTTAGTTTTACTTTATATTGTGTCTATGGTGAAAATGTAAAATAATACATTTTTTTCAACACTGTATATCAATTATTTCTAGCCCACTCTTAATTTCCTGAACTACAGTATATTGTCAAATGTATTGGGATGCCTGCCTTTACACGCACCTGAACTTTAATGGCATCCCAGTCTTAAAGCGGTTGTAAACCCGAAAAAAAAACCCTGCAAGACAAAGGCATAATGAGCTAGTATGCATCGCATACTAGCTCATTATGTATTACTTACCTTAGAACGAAGCCACGACACAGTCCCCCGGACACTGCTGCGGGCGCTGACATGATCCCTTGGCGTCTCTTCCGGGTTCGGCTCCGGTGCTGTGATCGGCCGGAGCCGCGATGCGCGGGAGTGATTTTCCGGCAAGCTCCCGGCAAGGAAAACTGAAGGTCCCCCGGACCTTCAGAGCGCATGCACCGCACGCGTGAGCGACTGCATGCACTGCAAATATCTCCTAAACCGTGCCGGTTTAGGAGATATTAATTGTACCTACAGGTAAGCCTTATTATAGGCTTACCTGTAGTTAAAAGTGTCAAAAAGTGGGATACTACCGCTTTAAGGGCCATACACACTATAAGATTTTCTGAAGACTTTTTCCTTTACACTTACCAAAACCATATAATATGAGGTCAAACCTAAACATTTTCAATTTGTATGCAATCTGGCTGGCCCTTGCACTACATAGAAAAGGTAAATCTGAAGGAAATCTAACCACAAAAGTTCGATAGTGTGTATCCAGCTTTAGTCTGTAGGGTTCAATATTGAGTTAGCTCACCCTTTCCAGCTATAACAGCTTCAACTCTTCTGGGAAGGCTGTCCACAAGGTGTGTCTATAGGAATGTTTGACCATTCTTCCAGAAGTGCATTTGTGAGGTCAGCCACTGATGTTGGACGAGATGGGCTGGCTCGCAATTTCCGCTCTAATTCATCCCAGAGGTGTTCTATTTGGTTGAGGTCAGGACTCTGCAGGCCAGTCAAGTTCCTCCACTCCAAACTACCTCATCCATGTCTTTATGGACCTTGCTTTGTGCACTGGCGCGCAGTCAAGTTGGAACAGTAAGGGGCCACAGAGTTGGGAGCATGAAATTGTTCAAAATGTCTTTGTATGCTGGCACCTTTCCCTTCACTGGAACTATAGGGCCAAGCTCGACCCCTGAAAACAACCCCACACCATAATACCCCTCCCCCCACCAAATGATTTGGACCAGTGCACAAAGCAAGGTCCATAAAGACATGGATGAGCGGGTACTGCCAGCCAGGCCTTCTCATCCAACATCAGTGCCTGACCTCACAAATGCGCTTCTGGAAGAATGGTCGAACATTCCCATAGATACACTCCTAAACCTTGTGGACAACCTTCCCAGAAGAGTTGAAGCTGTTATAGCTGCAAAGGGTGGGCCAACTCAATATTGAACCCTACGGACTAAGACTGGGATGCCATTAAAGTTTGTGCGTGCGTGCGTGCCCCAATACGTTTGACATTATAATATATCTTGAAATTTGTAAACTTAATACACACTATACAATTTTCTTCAGATTATTTCCTTTCGATTTACCAAAACCATTTAATATGAGGTCACACCTAAACACTTTCAGTTTGTATGCAATCAGTCAGGCCCTGGCGCTACACAGTTGATGGTAAATCTAAAGGAAATCTAACAACAAAAGTTGTATAGTGTGTATCCAGCTTTACTTTGTGCCGCTCTCCACAAATTTACTTCTTTGAATTCTGTGACACATCTTCATTGCTATTGCTATGTCACAGGATTCACAGAGCCTGCCTTCTGTACTACAGTGGCCCTGAGAGGAGTGTAAATTATATGTGAACCCTCACCTTGTAATACAACCCATTCAGTTTAAAATAGAAAGGTAAAACATTTGTGTATACATATAATAATATTATAAATACCCTTTTTTTTCCTTTTTTTATAGATGATCACATATCCTTTGCTCTCAGCTACATACGGAGTTCAGGGAGGAGAAACAGCAGCACACTGGTCTTCCCAAGAGACTGTGCAGGGGGGCAATTCAGCACAAGTCTATGCTGAAAATGATCCCAGCACAGCCAGAAAACTTACCACACGTTTCTCTCCTGCTTAGTGTGGTCAGTTTTTTTTAAAGGAAAGCAGAAGGACTGGCAGAAACACCAGGGATTTCACACAAAAGAAGCAATACAAAGATAACAGGATACTTTTACATACAAGTACATGGTACAGCAGCCACATATCAGGAAAATTCAATGTTGGGTTTATTCTTTAGGGAGGTGAAGTCAGCACAGTACATACTGCTTGCAGGTAGCAAGGTATCATGCGATAAGTAGCCCTTAGAAATTGAACAGCAAAGGAGAGGCTGCAAAGAATGCAGGGAATCCAGGAAGTTGTTGGCCAACAGACAGAGTTGGCCAGCAGACAGACAGCACTCACAATATGAAGAGATGTTTAAAGAAAGCTTATAATACATTTTCAAATATAACTATTGTTTGTATTGCTATTACAAAACCGATGTTATAAAATGAAAGTTTGTGCTGTGACCATAGATTTCATTTAAGATCATGCACTTCATATCATAAAAAAACATAATAGTTTATGGCAATGTTAATTTAATAAAACATATGCACAGCTGTTCTTTACATTATTAAAATATATTTTTTGCACATTAACCACTTCCGGACCTCCCGCCGCAGTTATACGTCGCTACTTTGACGTTAAATACCGGGATTATGGCAGCAGATAGCTACGGTATTTTTTCTCCAAAAAATTATCCCAGTGGCGGATATGAAAACTGGTGATCCCTTTGTTTCCTTCCTAGAAAGAACAAAAAAATATATACAGACAAACACATAAAGAAAAAATTGTGAGAAAGTATATAGGTACATGGATGCGCCATCAAACTTGCCCTACTCTCACACCTGTGGATATGAGCATTAAGACCGCTGACACAAAGGCATAAGCAAATACCCACCCAATCTTCTTGTTCACAATAAATAAATTCAGTTGCTGTACACATCCAAGAGTCTTGAGAATGATTGTTTGATTGTTGGCCAAGAAAAGACCCGGCAAGGCCCGAAGGCTATACCGGGTATCCCATTTGGGACAAAAAGCTGCCCATCCAGTAGGTTCACGGGGTATGTATGGATAAGGGTACCCCCTAATATATGGTGCCTAAAAATAGAAATAAGCATACATGTATAGCAATGGATAAGCTGCAAATTTACAAAGCAAAGACAAAAAACCGGGATAAGTGTATACATAGGTAACTAAGCCTCCTACCCACAGTGTCTGGCATGGGGTGAAAAAACCCCCGGGATTTAGGGACCAAAAAGTGAATGAGTATACTTACACCCAAAAGAGGGGAGTCGAGGTCCCCAGAGTTGCCACGCCAGGTCGAGAGTACTGCAGGCTAGTACAAATATATGTAGCGTAAGGTCCGTGGTGGCTAAAAAGCCATATATGCAAAAAGGTACAATACCACGTATATGTATGCCCCTTGCCGCCTCCTACCACATGGAGGAGCGTGGGGAAATGGCGCCAAACTGTGAACCTTGGCGTCCCCTGTATGTAAGGCGGTGCGTGGTGAGAAGACCACGCCCTTACCCTCTCCCGCGGGTTCGCGCCACCCAGAAGTGGATGCGTCCCCGCTGATGGACTGGAAGCCGCGCACACGGCGCACCGGAAGTGACGTCAGCCATCACCGCTCGGCCTCAAGGGGAGGACAACAAAGGACAAAAAACGACCGACACATGCAGGACAAGTGTCGGACGTAGCGGAGTGAAACCCAGCCACGCAGAACACTGTGCTCGATGCCCCTCACAAGTAAACAATACATGTGTAAGGGCCTGCCTGTGCCGGACTGGAGGGACAGAAAATTATTACCGCCCAAAAGGGGATATTCTCTATTAAGGCCATGAAGACATAATAATACCCCCTAAAGAAAAAACTGCTTGTGACCAATCCTAAACCGACATGAATCCCGGTAGTTAGGGGTCCCAAGCTTCCTATAAAGGAAATGGATACCAATGGTACAATAGGTTTGAAAAAAGGGGGCTGGGGTCTACAGAAGAAAGGGGGGGAAAGAGAAAAGGGGGAAAAAAGCCCCCATGCTATGCCATAAAGTGCCAGCAGTAAAAAAAAGTACTCAAAATCCACAGATCGAGACCAATAGACAGTTCAGTGCCACGCATGCATGCCCAACTTATACAAACACACAAAGAAAACTTGTTTTATAAATTTGTAAATTAACAAATATATTTATTTAAGGCAATAAAAAATATATCAAAAACATATCAAATGGTAAGAAAGAAAAAAAAAAAAAAAAAAACAATCCAGACCTTTCCCCTCCTAGGCGGGAAGTCGAGTGAGGGCAAGCTGGCCCCCACTCAACTCTATGGCCTTGGAGGACCGTAGCGACGGTCATGATGAACAAAAATGACGTTTTGGTTTTTTTTTTTGCTTTTTAGCGAAGATGTGAGATCTGAGGTCTTTTTTGACCCCAGATCTCACAATAAGACTTGTCCTGCTTTTTTCTATTACAAGAGATGTTTACATTCCTTGTGATAGGAATACATTTCTTTTTTAAAGGGACAATGTAAAAATTAAAAATAAAAAGGTAAAATAAATAAGAAAAAAAGAAATAATAATTTTAAAGCGCCACCTCTCTCCAAGCTTGCACACAGAAGCGAATGCATACGCAAGTGGCACCCACAATATGTAAACTATGTTTAAATCACGCATGTGAGGTATTGCCAAAATTGTTAGAGTGAGAGCAATAATTATAGCTCTAGACCTCCTCTGTAACTCTAAACTGATAACCTGTAGACATTTTTAAAGCTTTGCCTATGGAGATTTTTAAGTGCCAATGTTTATTGCCATTCCACGAGCGTGCACAATTTTGAAGCATAACATGCTGGGTATCTATTTACTCTGCGTAACATTATCTATACAAAATTGGGCTAAATTTACTGTTTAGTTTTTTTTTTTAATGCAGTGAAATGTTTTTTTTTTTCCCCAAAAAAATTGCGTTTAAAAGACCACTGCACAAATACCGCATGACAAAAAATATTGCAGCAACCAACATTTTATTCTCTTTGCTAAAAAAATATATATAATGTTTGGGGGTTCTAAGTAATTTTCTAGCAAAAAATACTGATTTTAACTTGTAAACAACAAGTGTCATTAATAGGCCTGGTTCTTAAGTGGTTAATAAATGTACACAACCACTGATCACATAAGCTACCATGCCTCAAAATGCATTTAAACAATTTAAAGTTATGCAAAGACCACAGTAGATGCATTTTATGGACAGCGCCTACTTCTTCAGGACCAAGCAATTCGATATTTCCATACAGTTGCAAGATCTACAGTATATGCAGTATGTGACAATTATGGGTCAATGCAATAATTAGGTTGAGCGCAGATTGAACTTAGAGATTTCGACCAGTCAGCCAAAGTCTGACACATGAGTGCGAAAGCAAGCATGGGTTTAATGGTGGAGCCTGGTAAGTTATCAAAAGTTCAAAACACATCTGATCAACTATGGAAAAATGTAGGCAATTTCTTAAATCGTGCACAAGAAATCGCTTATAAAGTATTTTGATGCCAAGTTGGTGACACCACTGTGCACCCATCATGATTTTCTGCATAGATGGACACAGCCTGTACCTTCACACTGACAGCCACATGCTACATCACACTCAGGATTGGTGGCCAGCAGTTACACAACCCACACAGCATTTACAAAGGAATATATTTTTTTAATGCATTAATTTCACTAATAATTAATACATTTTACATTTTTATATTGAACACATGGGATTGTAGGCTGCATTTCTTGTCAATAATTATATTATTATTTATTTATTCTTTCAAAAAATAAGAAACACAAAGATGTTTTGGTATTGAAATGGCCATGGCACCTTAGAGCCCATTCACACCAGCACGACTTGTGAGGCGACTTGTGTTGCCCCAGGTCCCTTGACATAACAAAAGCAATGTTAATCAATCAGTGCCGTCCTAATTGGCACTACTGAAGTCGCTCCGACTTCAGAAAAGGGTCCTGTACTACTTTGAGGCGACCTGTGATCCGACTTGTCCCATATACTTCAATGGGAGTCGCCTCCTTATCTTAATTGACACGACTAGTTATCAGACTTTCCAGGAAGAAGAAAGAGATTAGCCAGGCATTCCCCACAGACAAAGTCGCCTGTCTCTTCCAAGTCTCTAAACAAGTCTCTTCAAGTCACGGGGCGACTTTCTGGTCATGGTAGTGTGAACCGGCTCTTAATTGGTATAATTTCATTAATAAATACATTTATTAAAAACATAAATACAAAAAAATATATAAATATATAAAAAATGTTAAAAATTCAAACCTCAGTCATAGAACTCGAGCAGACAACAAAAAGTTTATTCAACAAGTCCCCCCTTGATACAAGGGTGACAAAACCACATAATAGTGCTCGCGACAAGGAGGGAGGGAGGGAGGGGAGCTCGCCAAGCTGATCCAGGGCACACTGAGGAGAATTCAGTCAGCGCGTCTTCTTATATAGCTCTAGAAACGTGACCAATCTTCTAGAAGGTCACGTTTTCCCCGCCACAATGCCTCATGCCCTTCCCGCCACACAACTCGTTTTTCCCGCTCTAACTCCTGTCACTAATTCCTGCCTTATTTAAAGCTAGACCAGTGTTGGCGAACCTTGGCACCCCAGATATTTTGGAACTACATTTCCCATGATGCTCATGCACTCTGCAGTGTTGAGTTGAGCAGCATCATGGGAAATGTAGTTCCAAAATATCTGGGGTGCCAAGGTTCGCCATCACTGAGCTAGACTAACCTGACAAAAAACAGACATTTTTATAATATTATTTTATTAAAACCCAACTAATTTTCTATATTAACTTAACCCTTAAGCAGCCACAAGCCCATGCTGCAGGCACTGTTATAACGTGCCCACTTATCATTCTTTTTTTAATCGTGTTCGTCTGACAGGCTGGAAGCCTGTAAAAAAAAAAGAAGAGTCTGTTATTAAAAAAAATATTCGATATCTCTTAGAGTCGGTTCACACTAGCGCAACTTGTCAGGCGACTTGTCAGCCTGACAAGTCGCGCTCCCTCGCAGTCCATTGACCGCTACAGGACCCATTCTAATAGGAGCGACACAAATCGCTCCGACTTAGAAAAAGGGTCCTGTACTACTTCGGGGCGACCTCGGAGCGACTTGCAAAGACTTCCATTATGTGAAGTCCCTGCAAGTCGCTCCGAAGTCGTGATGCATGGTAATGCACAAGTCGCCCCCGAAGTAGTAAGGAGTCGTGTCGCCTCAGTGTGAACCGACTCTTATAACACACGACACATGTTTTTGTTGATATTTCAAACAATGAAACACTTTTGCAAGTGTATTATTTTTTTTTTTTAGCTTTTATTTTACCTGACAGCCTGCACTGGAGATGAGTGTCTGCTGAGACACTGTCTAAAACATGTTGAAGCACGACTAAAAGCTGCCAAAGAAATATTCTTTTCACTTTCTCCTGGAAGTTAAATATATACATATGGAACAGAATGCTTTAGGTTTGTCTTAAAGAAACCTAAATTATACTAGACATCAACTGTATGACCTACGTAGACACTGAAAATAATAGTTTTTCTTTTTTTTTTCATTGCATCCTAAAATAGCCTAGTTTACCTGCAACCATTGGGCAAAAATCAGGTTGTATCAGGCTTCTCTGAGCAGTGGTATTGAGTCAGTCTGACTTGAAAGTTCTCATTAACAAATTTTTTGATGTTTTGGAAAATCTTTGCATGACATGGACCATCCATCTCTTTTACATGGAGGAAAACGGAAGGAAGTTCATGCACGTGACATACTCCACAACACCACTGGCAAATCACATAGATGACTGTGGTAAATTTCCACTTGTTTAACTGACAATACATGGCTATGTATGCATGACATTAGGGCCGTTCATACCGGGAATCATGTGCAATTCATACATGAATCATCTGCCCTTACTCAAAATGGCCACAGCCTGAAATGCTAGGGGGGGTTTCAAAGTGATTCCTCAGAAAAATAAAGTGTGGAGACATGAATGGATGGGGGAGTTTGATTTAAATATTAAAAAATGAATTTAAATAGCCTTTTTAGGTTGGGGTGCTCAGATGCAGTGTAGTTCCAAATTAAAAAGATTGTAAAGTCTCTTTTTATAAAAAGAAAAAAAACAACAAACATGTTATACTTACCTCCTCTGTGCAGTTGGTTTTGCACAGAGCAGCTTGGATCCTCCTCTTCTCGGGTCCCTCACTGCTTCTCCTGGCCCCTCCCTCCTATCGAGTTCCCCCACAGCAAGCAGCTTACTATGGGGGCACCAGAGCCAAGCCGCAGCTCCCTATGTCCATTCAGACACAGACCCACCGTTCGGCCCTGCTCCCTCTCTTTCCTGGTTGGCTAACTGACTTTGATTGACAGCCGTGGGAGCCAATGCCACTGCGGCTGTGTCTCAGCCAATCAGGAGGGAGATTTCCCGATGGCCAAGGGACTCGTAGACATGGCTGGAGAGAGATGGGGCTCAGGTAAGTATTAGGGAGTGCTGGGGGGGCTGCTACACCCAGAAAGTTTTTTATCTTAATGATTAAAATGCATTAAGATAAAAAACCTACTGACTTTACAACTCTTTTATTTTTGACACACTCTGCAGATCACAACTGCAGTGCGGTTTGAACACTGTGTGAGAATTGCAGGTTTCCTGAATCATGTTCTCGTGTGAACAGGCCCTAACTGCAGAACAATGTTTCCAACCAAAAATCTTTCTGCAAGCATGCAAATTAGCATGTTGAACTTGCGAGTTCTGTCTAAAAAGGATAGAGGAAGACAAGTGTCTACAAAAACACAAAGTTCCCTCATTCAACTGCCAATGGCCAGAACAGGAATGCATTTCTTAAATGTCTGTGGGCCCCTAATACCTGCTGATTGAGTGTGTGTCAATGACCGAGTACCTAAAATTGAACCACTACAGATGAAAAATGTGATAAACATTAATGACAGCTAGGGCTACTAACGTAAATGCAAATACATTGCGAGTCTGTGACTGCATCAGAATGAAAAACGTGAAAACAAAACCTCTGGCAGCAGTTAAAGTGAACACTGCAATGCTCTGGTAAAGAAAAAGGACAGCCAAAGCTTGTTTGGCTGTACTTCTCCTGTGGATCAAAGTACAGTTTGTTCTGTACTCCTGTGTCCTGTTTTCGCAGTGATGACTGATGTCACAGAGCTGGTCCAGGCTGGGAAAAGATCGCAACCATATGGTCAGGATCCATCCAGATGCCTGGACTGGCACCTGGCCCAGCCTCTCAGTGAGCCACTGAGAACATAAACCAGCTGCTCCCACTCCTTCCACAGCCCAGCTCTCCAGTGAACACTGGAGAGGGGGAGAGCAGAGAGCGGTGACTGATAGTCACCAGCTCTTTGCTCACTGAGCACTAAGAACCAAGTGATTAGCAGTGTTTGATCGCTCAGTTCTCAGTCTTAAAGCCGGTGGGGGACAGATGTAACATCAGACCAATGCTACATCCACCTAGGTAAGTATAAATCTTAAAAAAAAAAAAAAATTCAAAACTTCTCTCTTTTAATGTACTGTGTGTGATCATAAGTTAGATCATGAGTGCACACTGCGAGAAGCACTATGGGTGGAGACTCTAAGGCAGTACAGCAGCAGTAAGCTATGTGTCCAGTTCGAAGAATCCCCAGTTAATACTGAACATTAGTGGCGGGCTCAGGCGTGTTCAGGATCGTAATCCCAACCCACCTGAGCAATCCCGCCAGGAAGCCGACACTGCACACCACCAATCATAGGCAGTGAGACATTTCCCGGTCTGTGCAGCTGTGGACCGGGAAATGCCTCACTGCCTATGATTGACGGTGTGCAGTGTCAGCTTCCTGGTGGGATTGTTCAAGTGGGTTGGGACTATAATCCCAAACACGCCGAAGCCCATCATTAGTGAACATGTGGTCCTATGACACATTTAAATTGGAGTGGTGTAGGTGAATTTTCTAGTTGTTGGAAAGGGTAGGAAGTTACCAAGAGGGATTAGAGGATGAGCGTGGTGGCATTATAAATTAAAGGCATAATTACTGGTATATAAGTACTGTCGTTTGTAATAGACTTATCTACATAGGCATTCATTTTTTGTTTCAGCCCAAATAGTTAGGCAATATTGTAAATAAGGTGTGTGCATCTAATCCCATATACCAAATCACATGCATACACTAATAGCGCTGTTAGTGTATGCATGTGATTTGGCATATGGGATTAGATGCACACACCTTTTTTACATTTCTGATTTTATAACAGCAGCTGTTTTATCTATTTTATTTTATGTGAACTTTTCTAGTTGTGGTAACATAATTTCAGCTCCATAGCGCTGAGTGAGTGTGTCAATAGGCATCTTTTTGGTTTGTGCCTGTTTTCCCATTCCTTGTTGGTTAAACCAAAGCCAACAGTATATCTTTAGCAACAACTGCTTTGCTGTACATTTATTGATTTGAAGTAATAAATGATAATTACTTAAATTCTAGTTGGGTTTGCTAGAGTTAGGCTTAGTTGAACTCCTAAATATCTTATCAGTTAATTAATAGCAGTATTTTCTTAGTGCAAAATTTTTCAGGGTTATGGGCCATACACACTATAAGATTTTCTGAAGACTTTTTCCTTTAGATTTACCAAAAACATATAATATGAGGTCAAACCTAAATACTTTCAATTTGTATGCAATCTGGCAGGCCTTGCACTACATAGAAAAGGTAAATCTGAAGGAAAAAGTCTTCAGAAAATCTTATAGTGTGTATGGCCCTTTAGTCCCCTTCCTCTTAGGTTGACCTTTGCCCCACTTATGACAGGTCTTGATGAAGACCAAAATGCTTCACACAGATGTGTTTTAACTATAGCAGTGACCTTGAAGGTTGCCTTGAGTTGGAGGCCACTCCATCTACAATAAATTGTGCACTGTGGATAAAAGGCTACTGCAAAATGAGATTAATGAAGATTTTTTAATTGCTATTTCAACTAGAAACATAACATACATTTTAACATAATCTATAAAGCCAAATGTTTTCCTTTTCCCATGATGAAAAGGATAGACAACCTTATAGGGAAAATTGCAACATTAGTTTCTATTCTGTGAAATAAACATGGAAATTCCAAAAAGTTTGCAAGCAAAAAGTAATCATGGGAGTTCTGCAATCATTATATTGTATAATCCTCAACTGATACATGCCGATTTATGGAGGTGGGATGCTGCTTCAAGGAGAATCCAAATTATGCACAAAATGTATTCAACCTTTTTTTTTAACCACTTAAGCCCCGGAAGATTTTACCCCCTTCCTGACCAGGGGGTTTTTTGCGATTTTTTACTGCGTGACTGCGCGGTCGTGCAACGCTGTACCTAAACGAATTTGACGTCCTTTTTTTCCCACAAACAGAGCTTTCTTTTGGTGGTATTTGATCACCTGTGTGATTTTTTGATCATGCGCTATAAACAAAAAAAGAGCGTCAATTTTGCAAAAATAACAATATTTTTCACATTTTTTTTATATGAAATTCCCCCCCAAAAAAAATGTAAAAATCAAAATTTTTTAACATTTTCGGCCAATGTGTTTTATGCTACATATGTTTGGTAAAAAAAAAAAATCGCAAAAAGCGTATTTTGATTGGTTTGCGCAAAAGTTATCATGTTTACTAACAAAGGGAAAGATTTTTGTCATTTTTGGTGTTTTTTTTTTAACCAGTAATGGCGGCGATCTGCAATTTTTTTTGCGGAACTGCGACATTGCGGTGGACAGATCGGACCCTTGACTGAGATTTTTGACACTTTTGGGGTTACCAGTGACATTACTGCAGTAATCAGTGCTATACATATGCACTGTTACTGTAAAAATGACATTGGCAGGGAAGGGGTTAACTGTATTGGAGAGGGAGGGGTTAAGTGTGTCCTAGGGGCGTGTTTATAACTGTGATGGGACATGGCTACTAGTGTAAAAACAGAGATCAACGGTCCTACATAGTAGAACCGTCTGATCTCCATTTTTACACAGGGGAGAATGACAGGCGGCTTGTTTACATTAGCCGCCTGCCTTTCTCCCTTCCCAGCGAAAGATCGCGAGTGACCGGCGGACATCGGGTCCGCCGGTCACACGCACTGACTTCTTAGGGAACGAGCCGGGGAGGGCGCGCGCCTCAGCGGGCTCGCGCTCGCCCGCTATTGGCTCACAAGCCGGTGACAGGCTAGTAACGTACCGGTACGTCACTTTGCCTGGCCGGGGCTGACCACCACAGTATATGTACTTGCGGCGGTCGGCAAGTGGTTAATGTGAATATATACTTAGCTATGTCTGCCTTTGTTCATAGATAACATTGTGAGAAGGAGAATTACCTTTTAGCATTTGAGTTTGCAGCAGGAAATAAAGCTTGTTTCAAATAATTTGATATCATTTTATTGTACTTATGGACAACAGTATTACTATTACATACAATACTGTTTCATCCAGCAATTAGTTACCCAAAGAGGTTGGGAGTTCACAAAAAGATGGCCTCTGCCCCATCTAAAACCGGCCTTTACAGCAAGGAGCATATAGAAGGGCAAACGCATGAAAGACAAAACCAAAGACAATTCCCAGCTCAACTCACCAACCAGTCTGCTTACCAGCCAAATTAACCTGTTCAACGGTATGCCGTAAAAACAGGGGTTTAGTTAGCACACATTTGCAAACGCATGCGTAGGCTGCAAGGCCCCTTTATGGCACCCTGTATCACTTGCAGTCCTAACCCTTCCAAATTTATGAGAGTCTCCACAGTGGGAGCACATGCATTCTAATAGATAGATAAGGGGCAGGTGGGCCTGAAGGCAGCCCAATCCTCCTTTAAAGGCACAGGGGCACCTTGGACACCCAGCACTAGGGTTGAGCGAACACGGACTGTATTATTCGTGTTCGTACCGAATAATTGGATTTTTGTTACCCGAACACGGACCCGAAAACTTTACTGTATATTTGGGTAAAAATCCGTGTTCGGTCGTTTTATTTCCGGGTTTTGCATGCTTTGGCGTGCTTTTCATGGCGGGCTTTCAACAGCCAATCAACAAGCGTTTAACTGGTGTGCCTAAGCCATCCCAGCCATGCCTACAAATGTATCAGTAGCTGTGATTGGCCGTCTGAAGCATGTGACCAAGTCTTTATAAGTTCGAGGCAGCGCCGCTGCAGCGTCATTCTGCTGTTTAGTTCAGGGAGAGAGCACACATCAACGTGCTGGCTGCGGATTAGGGACAGACAGGAAAAAAAAAACATTTGTGTCCGGATAGAATTGAGGGACAGGTCGGAGTGTGTTAGGCAGGGCGAGTTGTAGGCATTTTAGGGAGAGAGTCTGCTGATTTTTAGGGTCAGTGTGTTCTACAAACTACAATCGATATTGCTGTGTGGGGTGGGGTTTGCAGTGACCGATCTACGATCTTAGCAATCCGTTTAGGGACAGAGTCTGCTGATTTTTAGGGTCAGACAGTGCGTTCTACAAACTAAAATCGATATTGCTGTGTGGGGTGGGGTTTGCAGTGACCGATCTACGATCTTAGCAATCCTTTTAGGGACAGAGTCTGCTGATTTTTAGGGTCAGACAGTGTGTTCTACAAACTACAATCGATATTGCTGTGTGGGGTGGGGTTTGCAGTGACCGATCTACGATCTTAGCAATCCTTTTAGGGACAGAGTCTGCTGATTTTTAGGGTCAGTGTGTGTTTTTTTTTAGGGTCAGACAGTGTGTTCTACAAACTACAATCGATATTGCTGTGTGGGGTGGGGTTTGCAGTCACCATTCTTCGATCTTAGCAATCCTTTTAGGGACAGTGTCTGCTGATTTTTAGGGTCAGTGTGTTCTACAAACTACAATCGATATTGCTGTGTGGGGTGGGGTTTGCAGTGACCGATCTACGATCTTATCAATCCTTTTAGGGAGAGAGTCTGCTGATTTTTAGGGTCAGTGTGTTCTACAAACTACAATCGATATTGCTGTGTGGGGTGGGATAGGAGATAGGCAGGTGTCAGTGGTCCACATCCATTTTGCTGTGTGTGGGCTGCAGTGAACACAATCTTTTTGGGCTGCAGTAAACACAATCTTTTTGGGGTGCAGTGAACACAATCTTTTTGGGGTACAGTGAACACAATCTTTTTGGGGTGCTGGCTGCTGATTAGGGACAGACAGGAAAAAAAAATTTGTGTCAGAAAAGAATTGAGGGACAGGTCGGAGTGTGTTAGGCAGGGCGAGTTGTAGGCATTTTAGGGAGAGAGTCTGCTGATTTTTAGGGTTAGTGTGTTCTACAAACTACAATCGATATTGCTGTGTGGGGTGGGGTTTGCAGTGACCGATCTACGATCTTATCAATCCTTTTAGGGACAGAGTCTGCTGATTTTTAGGGTCAGACAGTGCGTTCTACAAACTACAATCGATATTGCTGTGTGGGGGGGGGGGGGGGGTTTGCAGTCACCCGATCTACGATCTTATCAATCCTTTTAGGGATAGAGTCTGCTGATTTTTAGGGTCAGACAGTGTGTTCTACAAACTACAATCGATATTGCTGTGTGGTGTGGGATAGGAGATAGGCAGGTGTCAGTGGTCCACATCCATTTTGCTGTGTGTGGGCTGCAGTGAACACAATCTTTTTGGGGTGCAGTGAACACAATCTTTTTGGGGTACAGTGAACACAATCTTTTTGGGGTGCAGTGAACACAATCTTTTTGGAGTGCAGTGAACACAATCTTTTTTGCCCACTGAGGAGGAGGGAGAAAATAATTTTTCTATCAGGCCCTGTGTGCAGCATTTTTCCTTCAGCTGTGCTGTGCTGAGTGACTGATCATACACTGCTGTGTTCAGTTCACATGTGCTAATATTGAGTGGTTTCAGAAATCATACACTTTTTTTCTATTCCACTATTCAATATACAGCCTTGGGTTAAAAAAAATTAAATTGTGGCCCGCAGCAGAGCTGAATGATATTTGGGGTTTTTGGGGTTCATCTCATACTTCTGAAGATTTGAGGGTGCTGCCTGTTCCATACTCCTCCTACTCCTCATTCAGCCTTTTAGGGGTACAAACAATAGTAATTGGGGCCTAGTGTGGTTTTGTACGTGTGAGATACATACACTTTTTTTGATCATATTTCCTATTCCGCTATTCAATAAAAACCTTTGGGGATCAATTAAATTGTGGGATAGTTTGTGTTGGTACGTGTGAGATCCACCTTTCCAAGTCTTTGGGGTTCATCTCATACTTCTGAAGATTTGAGGGTGCTGCCTGTTCCATACTCCTCATTCAGCCTTTTAGGGGTACAAACAATAGTAATTGGGGCCTAGTGTGGTTTTGTATGTGTGAGATACATACACTTTTTTTGATCATATTTCCTATTCCGCTATTCAATAAAAACCTTTGGGGATCAATTAAATTGCAGGATAGTTTGTGTTGGTACGTGTGAGATCCACCTTTCCAAGTTTTTGGGGTTCATCTCATACTTCTGAAGATTTGAGGGTGCTGCCTGTTCCATACTCCTCCTACTCCTCATCCTGCCTTTAGGGGTACAAACAATAATAATTGGGGCCTAGTGTGCTTCTGTACGTGTGAGATACATACACTTTTTTTGATCATATTTTCTATTCCGCTATTTAATCAAAACCTTTGGGTATAAACAATTAAATTGCGGGATAGTCTGTGTCGGTACGTGTGAGATACACCTTTCCAATTTTTGGGGCGCATCTCATACTGCAATGTGGACAAGCTCACGTTCATTAAAATGAACCAGGCATGGATCCCATGGGACTTTTCCGTACCTTGTGCAGAATAGCGATGGATACCGACCTTACCCAGCCATTGTTCCATTTTTGCTCTTTCTCACTCTTTTGGGGTGTACCCTCATTTAAAATTTGTGAAAAGAAGCAGTGTTGGCTACCTCGTCCTCCTCAGGGCCAGATTAACGTAGGGGCTATTGGAGCTGCAGCTCCAGGCCCCTACCTTTATATAGGTCCCAGGTTGGCCATATTCACTGTTACCGCTCTTCTGTCACTTGTAAACACAGAAGTCTGGCTTCTATGCTCGCTTCCCCAGGCAGCTCCCTCAGAACCTCCCCACACAGCACGAAGGCCGGACAAGGAGGGACAGTTGCCGATGCATGGATGTGTTTATGGGCTTCAGAGACAGCATCCCATGTGGAATTAGGCATGCATGGCTGCACCCTTCCTCCTCTGGGTGCATGCCAAGGCACGGCCCTTAAGGCCCTTCAAAATCCTCAGCACCAAGCCCATGATGCTCTTAATCCGGCCCTGGTCCTCCTCCACCGCCGCTTCCACCTACACCGCATAGGTGTGCGTAGCCTATTGCATTAGGGTGTGCACCCCAAAGTTTAAATACACATGCATGTGTTTGCCTACATGTACATGGCCCCGATACATTACTCTCCCTGCTGGCAAAGTGAAATAGAGCAGAGCAGGTCCGAGGGAGATCTTTCCCATCTCCTCACTGGCAAACAGAGCGATAATGCTATGTGCCCTAGGTGATTAGGGTGTGCCCAGGCACATCCGGCACACTCTGTGCGCACGCCTATGACACCGCCACATCCACCACCACCTCAACCTCCCTCCTACTCCATATGGGCCTCGTCCTTCAGAGATGAAGAACATTGTTTTATTTTTCTGTTTTTTTTTTTGTTGTTTTAAGTTATTTCCCTATCCACATTTGTTTGCAGAGCACTTGCCATGCTCTTAACTACGTTTTTCTGCCATTTGCAGCACTCTAGCCCTTTCCATTGGTGTTTTAGAGCCATTTTAGTGCCTGAATGTTCGGGTCCCCGTTGACTTCAATGGGGTTCGGTGTCCGGGAAAAGTTTGGCAAAAGTCCGGGACACGGACCCGGACTTTTTTTTAAAGTTCGGCCGAACCCGCCGAACACGGACATCCAGGTGTCCGCTCAACTCTACCCAGCACATAGCACAATGTCAGAAAATATGTCCAGAGTGTCCCCTCACTAATATTTACACCAGTAACAAAGAGAATGGAGACTCTCATAAATTTAGAAGGGTTATGACTGCAAGTGATACAGGGTGCTGTGAAGGGGCTTTGCAGCTTACGAAAATGGAGGCGCCCCTGTGAAAGGGGCCTTAGATCAGTCACAGAATTAACACCATGTGGTCTCTATCCCTTATGTCAAAAAGTTCCACAAAATCTGGAGCGGTCTGTAATAGGTCCTACTCACAATGTCCAGGTGGTAGCTTCTGACCAGCTCCCCTTCAACACTCTTCAGTGAGGAATCCCTTTTCCAATTCAATTTTAGGAGGTGTCTCTCTGCTCCCAGCCCATAGCACATGTTGAGTAAATTCCCAAACACAGTCCTCCTCAAAGAAGGAAGCTCCAGGGAAGAGAACCTGATCAGCTCTTTCTAAATATTTATCCTCTATCAAGTCATACCTTCTGAGCCAGCCCCTCAGCAGTTACCTGGGTTGGATTAATATTCATAGCTCCAGAGGTGAACACACCCCACATAATTTGCTTGAACATTCACCCACCAACAGGCAGCAGCAATCAATCATTAGGTTTAGAGAGATCATGTAGAATCCTAAAAGATTAATCCCAGCTCAGCTGACTACAGCTCAGCCATAATACTAAGTTTATTCAGTCCTGCGCAGGGGCACTACATGGGCATAAACACTACAAGGACAGGAGGCACAAACAGCAATAAAAACATTGGAACAATTTCTATCCTTTCTGCTTGCTGCAAAGATATGTTTTAGTATGTGTCATATTGGAGAAATTTCCCACTTTCTGTCCTGAGGGATGCTCTCACCCTGTGTAAGGTATTAAAAACATATCAGATGCATGAGCCCTCCTCAGATCTATTCAAATAAAAAAACACTTTGGCTGGATTTAAGCTTTACTGGCAATGTTTGTTCTCACTGTAACACTAATTGTAAACTAAAAGAAGTTTCCAAATCGAAGATAAAAAAGAGATACACAGACAGAAGCACAAAAGACAGAAATAAAGATAGAATTTTAACTACACCTTTAGATTTGGTTGGCATTGTAAAAAAGTATACAACAGAGGAACACTGAGCTAAGGAACAGGGGGGCACTTGGCCTCTGGGGCAGTTCAAATAATGGATATTAAACTGGAAGTCATGAGGGAAGATGCTTCTTCGCTTACAGTATACTTTATTCATCACATCAAACAGCTCCAGGATTGACTTTCTTTGGAGCCGAGATGTTATGCTACCAAATGCAGTGAGCCGCAAAGTAAGTCAATGCAAAAATGTTTAATATCTTGTGTTTATTTGTTAAGGGAAGATACAGTAAGCGATGAGGATTGTATGTAATAAATGCATAGCATTTTATTAAGTATTTTATTTAGGTAAATACCAGGGAGTAGTGACGAGCGAATCAACCCCATTGTGAAGTATGAAAAGTGTGAATTTTTAGATTTGAGTGATGTTCAAAACTAATAGGCAGGAAATGTTTAACCATAGGCCAAGGTAAGCTTGCCACTGACATGGGGCACATGTACTATTGCAAAAGAAAGTTTTAAAGGACAATGTACAGCATTAGGAGGGTCCTCTTTTTTATCCAACTTAAAGAGCAACATGGGAAAAACACCATTCCTTAGTACATGATCGGGAGTTGCCTTTAACCACTTAAGAACCGCCCGCCGCAGTTATACTGCGGCAGGCTGGCCCTCCTGCGCAAACCGCCGTAGGTATAGGTCGGTCGCATGCCTGCAGTTAGGGGGCGAGCTCGCTACCGCCCACCCACTCAGCAGCGGGGACTCCGATGCACAGGGCAGGCAGCTCCGATTACCGCCTGACACCCGCGATCGCTCCCCGCTGAGAGAGAAGAACGGGCAGCTGTTGTAAACTCAGCTGACCGTTCTTCTCTCTGGAATGATCACAGAGTGCCTGGGATCCTTCTATATAGGATCGCAGGTCTCTGTGATCATTTCACAAGCCCCTCCCCCCAGTTAGAATCACTTCCCTGGGCCCACATTTTACCCCTTTATCACCCACAGTATTAACCCCTTCCCTGCCAGTGTCATTATTACAGTAACAGTGCATATTTTTAGCACTGATCCCCCAAAAGTGTCAAAAATGTCAGTCAGGGGTCCAATCTGTCCACAGCAATGTCGCAGTCCCGCTAGAAATCGCAGATTGCTGCCATTACTAGTAAAAAAAAAAAAAACAATAAAAATGACATAAGTCTTAAAAGTTAGTAGACGCGATAACTTTTGCGCAAATCAATCAAAATACGCTTATTGCAATTTTTTTACCAAAAAATATGTAGCAGAAAACAAATTGGCCTAAAATGTTAAAAAATTTTGATTTTTAATTTTTTTTTTTTTTTGGGAATGTTATATAGCAGATAGTGAAAAATATTGTTTTCAGAATTGTCGCTCTTTTATTGTTTATAGCGCAAAAAAGTCGCAGAGGTGATTAAATACCACCAAAAGAAAGCTCTATTTGTGAGAAAAAAAGGACATCAATTTTATTTAGGTACAGCGTAGCACAACAGCACAATTGTCCATTAAAGTAACGCAGTGCCGAATCGCAAAAAATGGCCTGGTCGTTAAGTGGGCAAATCCTTCCAGCCCAGAAGTGGTTAAGCTATATTTGGTAATTATGAAATAGTTAGATATCAAGTATAGTTTTAGCGACACTGTATTCTGACATCACATCTTTTGGATGTGTAATCATTTTTTAAATTTTACATTTAGCTTTGCCTAAATACAGCAGCAACACCCCAATCTGATTCATTTTCAACTTTTGGGTAGTGACGTTTTTTAAACCCGATAGACCAAGTAGACAGTAACAGCAGCCACTGCAGATTTCAAAGTTAGGAAGGAAAGTTCAGTCTTGAAAAAAAAAATAAAGCTAATGCTCCTAACTTTGCACCAATTGGCCAGTGGCAAAATAGCTTTATATTATACCCTGTAAAAGAGTCCAAAAAAACAATTAAATACCACAACCTCCCATTCCAAGGATGAAGCCGTTTTTATCCTGAAATATTTCAGAGACAATAGCACACCTAGATATGCTATTGGGCATAAGAGTTTTATGCAGTGGACAAAGAGAAATATTTGGCTGCAATGGAAGATGGACAGAGGAAGCAGTTCTTATCTTTGAATTAAAATAAAAGTGTATTATTTTACAGACAACATTCACATTGTGCTGACTTGTTGTACATTATGTAAGCAGTTTTAGTAGGCTGCAATTTAAGAGTGAGAGACAAGTTAGGTATTTATTGTGGACTAAAAATTAGAGTATATTATTTCTGAGACAAAAGTCAGAAATATTGTACAGACTTCATTCACACTATAGTAGTCTATTATGCAGGTTTATAATCAAGATATCAACATTAAAGTGTGTTATTTCACGGAAAGAAACACATTAGTAGACACCATAATTTATAATCAAGATGTCAAAATCAAAGTGTAATTTTTCGTAAAAGAAAAGTAAGATATATTTTACTGACTACATGCAAAGTATATGTAAGCAGCTTTAATTAGGACATTTGTCAGGTTATAATCAAGAAATTTAAATAAAAAAGTGTATTATATTACAGGAAAAGGCAGAAATATTGTACTGGCACCATGCACACTAGCAACTTTTAATATACTACATTTTTACAGGGAGGTACAAGACAGATTTTTAATCAAGAAATCAAAAGTATGTGTTTTACTTCACAGAAAAAAGCAAAAAATATTGTATATAAGTATTTTAACTAGGTGGCAGTTTCACAGGAAGGGAAGACACTGGGGTTTTTAAACAAGAAATCAGCTTTTATTAGGCCTCCATTTCCCATGGACACATCAGGCAGGTTATAATAAAAAAATAAAAAAATAATTGTATGTTTCACATTGGTACTTGTTTGCTATTGTGGCATATGACTGCAATAGTTTGCCGTTTTCTAAACCTGCGAACAATTTGAGTTCAAGTCGAAATCATGGTCAACCTAAACCTGAAGCTCATCCTTAATAGGCCTAGTAAAAGCTGTTTACCTACTGTGCATTGAGTAGAATGTTTCTAGCTTTTTTTTGGTGAAATACACTCTAATTGTTTTCTTTATTATTTTAACCCCTTTCTGCCACTGCAACACACATATGCAGCCTCAAAGTGGGCTTTTTTCCGTGGGGGCAACATACTGTATATGTCTCACTTTGTGCTGGAAGCGCACCATACAGTGTGTTCCCAGCACAGAGACCAGTGTCTCACTGAGAGCCCCTGGCCCATATTAACGTTCAGGAACCCAGATATCCCGATTCTAGGTCACCTGATTGCTGTGGTAGCCTCTGATTGGCTACCACAGTGATCTGTTACTGTGAAGCCCGCCCCTGTGTTTTTCTTTCTCTGTGAATGGAGAGGAAAATACAATGTATCTTTCTCTTCCCTTGCAGAGAGGGAAAAAATGTTTGTAAAATAAAAAAATAATAAAAAATAAATAAAAAAATACCTAGATCAAGGTTTGATCTAGGTCAGTGCCAGGGTTAGCATTAGGATCAAAGGTCAAGGTCAGGGTCAAAGGGCAGGATTTTTTTTTTTTTAATTAGCATCAATGTCAGTTAGTGTCAGTATGTTTTAGGTAGGACAAAAAAAATTAGCACAATTACTTTTGGGCTGTACTACAGACAACAACTGACATACACATATGTGGTATTGTCAATCGTCAGGAGCAGGAGAATTTATTTTGAGTTGTTCTTTGGTGGTAGGTTATGATAGTAACAACAGAGCTACATTTAAAAAAATATTTTTTTAGGCCAGTTTTCCTTTGATAATAAAAAAAAATAGGAATTAAATCTAACCAGTGTCTGCCTGGGAAACAGCAGCCTACCAACTACTAAATGCTGCTTACTTACTGTGGATATAGTCTGTACAATATTTCTGGCTTTTGTGTTAGAAATAATACATTCTATTTTTTTCCAGATAAAACTTGTTAAGTACTGTATCTAACTTTGAAATTGCAGACTAGAAAAAGGCTGCCATAGTCTGTACAAAAATGATGGCTTTTGTCAGACATAATACTCTCTTTTTTTCATGATAAAACCTGCCCTGCTCCCCCTCTTAAGTTGCAACATAGTAAAAGTGCTTATACAGTATGTGCAACAAGTCTGTACAAAATTTCTGGATGCTGTGTCTAAAAAAAGTTAAATTAATATAATTTAATGATCAAAACTGTCATGTCTCTCCCTGTATTATTGCAGCCTGGTCAAGCTGCTTGGATAACATGTTCTATATATGTGGCTATTGTCTTAGGAAAACTATATGGCACTCACAATTTTCAGGACAAAAACTGCCTCACCACTGGAATTTGGGCTTGTGATTTTGAAGTGTCTTTATGAACTTTTCAGACAACACAGCGTGGGTTTGTGAAAAAAGAAATCATAAGCTATACTATGAAACTATTTTGCCACTGGACAATTGGTACATGTAAGGTCACCTGTGGCCAGGTGACAACTGCACCCTGTTGGGGACAGGGGTGCACCACAAGGTAGTGAACCTAATAGCTGACTGCTGCAGATGGACAGGAAACGTGAGCCCAAGATTCCCCAGGGCGCAGGTGTTCACAATAATGGTGAGGATGGCCTTTCGCTGCAGCTTAACCCAGGTCACGGTCCCTGGAGTCCCCCAGGTCACGCTCCGTAGGAAGAGGGGAAGCAGCCACTCAGGACACAAGAAATAGTGATGGGTCAGCCAAGGTCGGGGCATACAGGCAGTAGAGGGCAACCAAGAGAAAGGCCAAAGGTCGGGGTCTCAGGCAAACAGGAGTAGTCAGAGACGAGTCAAAGAATGGTACACAGCAAGGAAGACGTAGCACACGGCAGACCGGAATACAAGCTAACAAACAAAGTTGAACCGCAAAGCAGACCTGCAGTGCACTAGTTAATATAGACTTCCTGGAATGGCCTGGGGTGGAGCCATACAGAGAGGAGAGACGATAAAAGGCAGCCAAAAAGAGAGCCAGGCCTCTAATGGAGACATGGAGGAGAAGGTAAGCTGCCAGACACTATTGCATGTCCATGACAGTTAAGTTAAGAGTTTTAGATTTCTGGAAGGAAGTTACAGTAAGTTGGCCATGCATGGTTCAGTTTTTTGTTGGCAGAATGATAAAAAAAAATTAACTAATTTCCCCATGCACACATTTGAGGTTGATGGAGGAATCCTCCTCGCTGCACTATTTTATTCTGACATTGTGGATACTCCCTCACTGTAAGAATACACAGGTCGGAGGTGCAGCTATTGCCTGCAGCTGTTGAACGAGCAGCTTTTATCCGACAGGGTAGTTGAATATAAGTTAATTAGTAGATTGACTTCTGTTCAACTGGAGTGGCCACACATGGTTCAAAATTCACCCAGTCCTTACTATGTCTACCGGTCAATCTTTTAGTAGTTTTTACAGTTCACATATGTGCATTCCAATTGTTTATTTATTATCAGGGCTGGTACAAGAGGGGGCTGGAAGGGGCACCTGCCCTGGGCGGTGTCTTAATCTGTGGTGGGGGGGCTGCACTGGGAGATTCTGCAGCTTCTCCTGCCTGATGGGAGTGACTGTCATTTTCCCTCCTGTTACTGTGTACTGTATCGATTCCCCAATTCCTCCAGCAACTTCAACTCTGCCTTATCTCTTCTGCACCCATTATTCACTCCTCTCCTTCCAAGCTCTCCTCCCCCTAATGGCTTGTTCACTTCAGTCTACCTTGTTGGTCACTTTCACTTTGTCCGGCTCCTCTCACTTCCAGCATTTCTTTACCTTCCCTGCACAATCATAAGTCAGCACTGATTCTTCTGTTCACATTAACCCTTCACCTTCTTCTTTTAGCTGTCCCATCCAGAAATCTGCACTGCACGCCTTGCAGCCTCTGGTCTTAGCTCTGGGCATTCAACACAGCCATTTGGCTGACACTCTTTCCATCCCCATACTCCTCTACTAACTGTCCTGTCCCTAAAATGCAGCCTTAGCACTTTCTCTACAGTCCTTTACTCTGCTCTTCATTAAAAACATACTCATACTATCCAGACCCCCCTGCCTATTTACTTTTTCTTATCCTTAATAACCGGTGCACTGTGGTTTGGCTACTGTTTGATAGTATGTGTGGTTTACTTGGGTTTTAGGTGCGCTCCCAATTAATTCTATTACACAGTGCGTTTTCATGAAAGTGCATCAAAGTCCTGCATTCTGCATCTTTGATGCACTTTCAGAAAACGCACTGTGTAATAGAATTAATTGGAAGTGCACCTAAAAACCAGGTAAACCACACATACTGTGGCCAAACCACAGCGTACCAGTGTGAGCCCACTATATGCTTAGGTCAACCCCAAAATTGGCTTTCCTGACACACACAGAAACACACTGTCCATTAGTAGACGTGCGGCAGTGCCATTAATTGTCAATGGCACCCCCACACATCTGCTAACATGCATTTTCACATGCACCAAACCACATGGTGTCTCAAAAGTGAAACATCTGGGGTCTGTTTAGAGCCCTGATATTTTACCAAAGCCCCCCTAAAAGGCTCAAATTCTAAAAACTATATAAAAAATTTAAAAATATTTTTTAAAAAAGAAAATATTTGAGGGCTTGTTCACACATGTTTGGGTCTCTAAAGAGAGATCAGCACTCAGATTTCTCTTCAGAAAGCATTTGACAGGTGGTAAGGAGCTGTTGTATCGCCTCCTTACTGCCTGCCTTAACCTCTCCAATGCTGAACTAGCATGCCGCAGCCATGTACATTGCACTTGGATGCACAGCATGTCCCTCTGCAGTTAAAGGGTGTAACAGTTGAAGCACCCAGAGGGTGCCAGTTTGCCCCCTCCCGGCCATCATAATTGAACTACACCCACTAATCGCTGCAGGGCTACGTACGCCACATGCCACTGTCTCCCTGAAATGTTCCTCATTTCAACTTCATAAGTTGGACGATATGTCACGATACGTCAGTACTTTTTCAGTGTGGGGGGGGGTGCAGTTTGCCATATTCGCCCTGGGCACTGGATGACCTTCTCCCGGTACTGCATACACCATCTGCCCTCATTCTGCTTCTGCATCAGATACATTTCTAGTCAGTTGGTTACATTTGAATATGCAGTCCAAGTATGCATGATTAGGCTGGGCATAGATTATGCAGTTTTCTTTCCTTCAACCACAGGTCAGTGTCAAAGAGTGCTGAGGCCCAAAATCCACTGGAACTTTTGACCAACTTTCTTACACTTGCTATGTCAGAAGATGGATACCATTGTCTTCTAGTCATAATGGACTGCTTTATCAAGTATGTGATGGCAGTACTGACCTGCAACCAGACCATCAAGAGTGACACCCAGATATTGGGGAAGCACTTTTGCCATCCTTAGGGCTGTCCACAGAAGACACATTCAGATCAGGGACCCTGTTTCAATACGGGTTCTTCTAAGAATGGTGAATGTTACCTTGTACCGCCCACAAGGCAATTAGACATGTGAGAGGCTCAATCACACCTTGATTGAACTGCTGAGAGGCCAACAAAGGAAATATACCCATTACATAGGCAAAGTGGTCTGAAAATAAAACCATACAGTACATTTCTTGACAGGTTACTCACCATACCATGTTATTTACTCTCAGGAGGTCTACAGACCTATGGGCCACAGTGTCGACAGAAGAACTTGGACAAACTCTAATTACATGGCTTTATGAGTTGAAATGATGCCGGTGCTAAGTCCAACAATTTGTCAAAGACTGGTCATGAGTCAAGCAAGGAGAATCAGAAGCATTAATCTTTGACATTCAACCAGGCTACAAAGTGGTAATCTGACATAAATGTGCACACATGCAAGGACAATTGCAAGCATTGTGGGAAGAAGTCTATGGAATTGTCCTACAATAGCTTATCCCGAGTGTGCCAAGTTACGACATTCAGAAATAAGGAAACCAAAAACTTGTGGGAAAAAATAATGACACGTTCAAAAGACTCATAATGCCTCACAGAATATAAGTTGGGGTGTTTGCTTTCCAAAATAGGGTAATTTTGTGGGCATTTCCATTGTCCTGGTGCTCCAGGGCCTTCAAAAGTGTGATAGGTCGTCTTGAAATTGTATGTGTAATTTATGCTCCTAGAACGCCTGTAGGTGCTACTTGAACTTTTGGGCCTCTGTATGTGGCCAGGCTGTGTAAAATTGTCACACATGTGGTACTCAGGCGAAGTAGCAGAATGTATTTTGGGGTGTATTTTTTGCTATATACATGCTATGTGTTAGAAATATCACATAAATAGACACATTTGTGTAAAAAAAAAAGTTTTCATTTTCTTTCCACAATTTCCAAAAACTTGTGGAAGAAAAATGACATGTTCAAAAGACTCAATGCCTCATAGAATATATTTTGGGGTGTTTGATTTCCAAAATGGGGTCATTTGATGAGCGTTTCCATTGTCTTGGTGCTCCAGGGCCTTCAAAAGTGTAATTTATGCTCCTAGAACGCCTAGAGGTGCTATTTAGATGTTGAGCCTCTGTATGTGGCCAGGCTGTGTAAAAATCTCACACGTGATTTTGCCATACTCAGGAGTAGCAGAATGTATTTTGAGGTGTACTTGCAAGTATGCATATGCTGTGTGTGCGAAATAACTTGTTAATATGAGAAGTTATGAAAAAAAGTTCTTAATTTTCCCAAGAATTGTGGAAATTACAATGTCAATAAACTCACAATGCCTCTTACTAAATACCTTGGATTGTCTACTTTCCAAAAAGGGTTAATTTTGGGGGTATTTGTACTGTCCTGGCTTGTTAGTGTTTCAAGAAACGAGACAGGCCGTCGGTACATCGGGTGTGATCAATTTTCAATGATTGGCACCATAGCTTGTAGACTCTATAACTTTCTCACAGACTAAATACCATACACTAATTTGGGCTATGCTTACCAAAAATATGTAGCAGTAATAGTTTTGGCCCAAATGTATGAAGAAAAATTACTTCTTGGCAAAAATGAATAATATACACTAAAAAAGTGTTTTGTTTTTTTTGTTTTACAAAATGTCCCAGCTGTGATTAAATACTACCAAAAGAAAGCTCTATTTGTGTGAAAAAATGATAAAAAAAATTTGTTTGGGTACACCGTAGCATTACTGAGTAATTTTCATTCAAAGTGTGAGAGCACAGAAAGCTGAAAATTGGTCTGGGCAGGAAGGAGGTATAAGTGCCCTGTATTCACGTGGTTAAACTGCAAGGTACAGTTACTTCCTGTCTGATCATTCAGAATTTTATCCATACAGCATTTTACCAATAATGTTAAACCTACCTTGAACCCCTACTCCTGGCCTGCTCACTTGTTTGTTGGTGATGTCATTCAGACTCATCGCTGCCTTCTGGTAATCTTAGGATTTCAAACTTGATGTGAATGCACTCCAGGGAACGTAGGATTCGAAAATGAGAAATTCACACTGCCAGCTAAAGAAAATATGTTAATCATGTTAAACACGCTGGCATATACAAAGAAAGCCACTGGCAGAGACAGACACACTGTGCACTCAACAAAATAAATAAAATACTGCCGCACTGATAGTAATATAAACCACATAAATAAAGTAAAAACTTGTGTGAAAAAAATATAAAAATTATAAGTCCATTTAAAATGGGCATAGATTAAAGCAACAGTCTCAATCAAAAGTGAAATCCACCGCTGTGTAATGAAGAGTGTCAGAAAGCTTCTATAATCACCACGTGGGCCATCGCCAGTAGTTAGATGGACTCTAATTTCGAATCTATGAACTATATAAATCTTTTATCATCATTGTGGCCCTATAGATCTATTATAATCCTTATGAACTGGAGAAATCATGTGGATCAGATGTAAACACCTGGGTCTCAGCACCGAATACTTGGATGTTGTTTGCAGGTCTATCTGACATCATAATAGAGTACAAAAAATTGTCAGTTCCCCCACCTATAACTGGTCTTACCAGCAAGGAGCAATGGAAGGGCAAACGCATGTCAAAAAAGCCAAGGAGTTTCCAGTCACAACTTACCAACCAGAGTCATAATAAAGTCCATAGATTCTGGTAAGTGTAAGATTCTGGTACCTTCGGTACCCTTCCAGCCCATTTCTTCCGCATATAGCTACCTGTCCCTTTAAATCTCGTGACGTCATCACTAGGCGCTGCTCTGAGCGGCTATTTAAATCGCCGGTTTTCACTCACAAGGTGTTCGTGCAAACCGCTTGTTACACAGCCTTGTCTGACGCTGCCGAAGCCTCCAGCTATTTCCTGTATCTCGCTACGGATCCGTATCTCGCTACCTGATCCTTATCCTCATTACCGGACCCCTCATCTCTCTAAACCAACTAGTGATAAGTACCCCACAGGGGATTCCTTCCTATCAACTTACACTATCTACTCTTGCATACGAAAGACTGTTGCTATCTATGCATTACTATTTCTATCATCTGCACTGTTACATAGATTGCTAGCTCTTGAGTCTACTACCATCTATATCCTTGCACTGAGTTAGCAATTCCTGTACACTTCATCTGCTGTCCCCTACCACCTGTTATTTGTACATGATTGCTAACCTATCTGCATACTATCTATCACCATCTGCTAACACTCCTGAACATTACTATTGAGTGCCTATCATTGCTATCACTACTCACGCCTGTCCTTTCAGCACATCACCTCTATACTATCGTATACAACCTATCACTCCAGGAACATCTTATCTGAGTGCCTGTATATTTGCATGCTGAGACAGGCTGGGCCACAATGATGAGTCTGGAGAGTTGGATATGGTGATTCAACACATCTCTGCACGACTACTGAGTGGAAATTCTGCAGCTGCAAATCCAGTTCACTAAACAAACGCCGGAGCGTTACAGTAATGCCCTGTACACACTATCAGATTATCTGAAGACTTTTGTCTACAGACTTACCAAAACCATATAATATGAGGTCAAACCTAAACACTTTCAATTTGTATGCAATCCGGCAGGCCCTTGCACTACATAGAAAAGGTAAATCTGAAGACAAAAGTCTTCAGATAATCTGATAGTGTGTACAGGGCATAAGAGTCCATCTAACTACTGGTGATGACCCACGTGGTGAATATAGAGGCTTTCTGAAACTCGTTATTACACAGCGGTGAATATCACTTTTGATTGGGACTTTTGCTTTCATCTATGCACATTTTAAATGGACTTACAGTATAATTTATATATTTTTTTTACCTAAGCTTTTTCAATTTATTCATGTGGTTTGTATTACTATTAGTTAGAGATCGGCCAATTATCGGCAAAGCCAATATATTGAGGGGCAATCTGCACTTTCCCCAATATATCGGAATCAAGCTGGCCGATATTACCGATATTTCGGAAAGTGCTTGTACCGGAGTGATGCCTGCAGCTAGAGGCATCACCGCGGTACCGGCGTCCATAGCCAACGGTCGGCTGTCTTGTAATGGCAACCGTTGCGCCTGAGAAGCAGCTCGGCTGTCATTACAAGAAGCGGGGGGATGTCCCCCCCCCCTCCCGCGGCTCGCCCGGGTCTCCCGTCCACCGGGAGACCCTGGCAACCAGCCTACATGGCCACCGAAGACCCGATCAAAGCCGCATTCGGCTCTGATTGGATCTCCACGCAAAACCCCGGAAGGTATGTCATGAAATCCCTTCCGGGTACTGGCGCCAGATTAAAAAAAATGACAGCATTCAAAACAGACAAACTTGGCGTTTTGAATGCTTTTAAGTGCAGAGGAGGGGTTTGGGGTCTTTTAGACCCTCAGATCCTTCCACAAGAGTACCTGTAAAAAAAAAAAATAAAAAAATGTTTTAAATGTACGAAAATATTTGTTGATACCGATACGCGATGACCAAAATATCGGTATCGACAATGGAAAAATGATAATCGGTCGATCACTACTATTAGTGCGGCAGAATTTTGTTTATTAAGGAAAATATTTTATTTAGGTATCAAACTGAATGCAGAACATTACAAAAATGTTCATACTGCAGCTAATGTAGCAAAAAAGTTCAACTCTTTATTCAACTCAGTAAATCTGATAATGTGTTCCTAAAAAGTTGTATGTTTTACATTTTTTCTGAAACACAGACAGCAATAAAAAAAATCAACAGTTTTTGTGGAATATTTTAGTTTTGGTATGTATGTGCACTGTATGTCATGGCAGTGAAAGAATTAAAGAGAGACACTGTCATCTTGCCCATACAGAACAAAATGACAGTGTCTTTGCAAAGGACATCCCTACCTTTTATACCTACCCCCCTGCTGCTCCTTCCGTCTAAGCAAGCATCCATAATACCAAGCACTTTCTAGCATGGATGTGACCTCCTTCCTTGTGACAATGCTCAGGTCTAGCAACCTATAACTAGGCCCTAGCGCTGCCAAATGACCAGGGGAGTGATGTCACCACTCCCCTGGGTTGTTCACACCAGTCAGTTCAGTGCCGGCTGCAAATTAGGAAGAAGAAGGGACAATGGATCGATGGTAAGGTAGATATGGGGGTAGGGGGCCCATTGCATACGAAAAAGTGTCAGTTTCTTTAAAGAAGTTGCAGCCATGACTAGCTTCCAAATTCACCTGCCATTTCTGAGAACCCAGAACTACTAAAAATTCTTTCAGAAAGGAGCACAGAGGACATTCAAATAACTCATCTTCCCCCAACCTCCCTGTTAGCAATGAACCAAAAAGACCTCAACTGAGTATCTCTGGGCTCAGAGCTGTCAAATTCCAGCTAGTAGTGTGGTTGAATACTAATAAATAAAATAAGGAATAAAAAGGTTAAAGGTATGATAGCTATTTTACACCAGCAAAAAATAATTAGAAGAACTAATATATATGGCAGTCACAATCTCCAGCTTGCACAAAGGCAAATTATGGCTAATGCACTGTTTGCTTAGAGGTACCATATATTAGTTCTTGTGCTAACAACATTTACCCAGGGGCTATAAAGATACATATGTCAAGAAAAACAAGGTGTAGGGAGAATTTACATTGATTCGTTATTGATTTGTGTCGGCAGTTTGTATGTTACTTACAAACTGGAGCATAGAAATCTACTCTGGGACTGCTTTATAGCTTCAGGGTTTTTAGTTTATAGATTCCACACAGAAATACAAAAATACCACTTAAACCAAAGCAAGATAACTGCTTCTGAAACAACAATGCAATTTATTTTTTCTAGATAAAATTACTTGCAGAAAAGGTTCCACGTAATTTCACACCTCTTAACCTTTGAAAGGTTCCAGTAACATGATAGAGTAAAACCATTATTGTAGCGACATATAATGATGCTGTTGTTCACTTCAGTTGACACTTTCTCAGTGTGTCCAGTTTTGTTATATGACAACTTAAAATTTACCAGAATCAGCAGAATATTTAGACAAGAAGTAGCTGTAACTTGCAGTTTACTAAACGGGTGCAAAGTTAGAAGCAATAATGCAAACAGGTGCATGCTGGGTCGGTGATGTCACAAGGGGGCTGTGCCACCAGGCGACATCGCCAGATGGCCCTGCCCCTTACCTAATTAAGAACTGTCACACAGCGGTAGCCTTCATTGCAGGCAGAACTTTTTTTTCTCTTTTTCGGGTCAGGCAGTGCGGCGGGCGTCACGATTGACAATGGATCTACATCGGGGGACATTGTTTTTTTTATTTTTAATAAAGTAATTGTCAAAAACTGTGTGTGTGTTTTTATTTCTTTTTGACGCTTTTTTTTGGTAAATGAGTAGAGGTACAATGTACCCCATACTCATTCACATGGGGGGGTGGGATCTGGGGAAAGGGGACCCTCAGATTCGGATAAGCCCCCTGCTTGCAGACCCCCAAAACGACTGCCCAGGGTTGTGGGGAAGTGCCCCTTGTTCCCATCAATATGGGGACAAGGTGCTTTGGGGTGCATGTGGCCGGGTATGGTTCAGGTTCAGGAGGGGGTCACTCTCTCTCGTCGAACCCCCTTTCCTTGCATGCTCGAATAAGGGTCTGGTATGGAGTTTCAGGGGCACCCCACGCTGTTTTTCTTTTTTTTTTTTGCATGGGGGCCCCTTAAAAAAACATATCAGACCCAAATAGCCTGATGTGGATTGAGGGGGGCCCCCTGTGCTTTTTTTTCCCACATTTTTTATTTTATTTTTTTCAATTAAGCTTGCAGCTGGGAAAATCAATTTAAATTGTTTTTTTTTTCTTTATATATGTCAGTTTTGTTGCAGCGGGTTCTATAGCAGAACTGCTGCTACGGGGATCGTTTGGTCCTCGCCGTTGTATTACCTGCTGATGTTTACCTAAGTGTACATTTTTTTTTAGCTTTTCATAAAGTTTTACTGCTAAATACTACACTATGGAGATCTATCATTTTCTTTCTTTGTGAGCGGAGTATTACCAGCCTTGGAGTCATTTCCCCATCCTAATTGCTTAGAAGGAGAATATTTGGTCTTTCTGATCCCAGCTGATCTCCACCTGCCAATGGATTAGACCTCTTGGTCGGGAGTATTATATACAGTATATATATGCATTTACTTTTACCCATCAGGGTGAGCAGCCATTGCACATGGTGGAGGATATCGATTTGCTGTGTATCTGTACTGAGGGATATTTTGGTCTTTCTTGGACATTATCACCCATCACTTTGATTTTTATATTAAGTATCCTAATTTTAAAAAACTTTTTGGCACTAAGGTAGATTCAAATGGATATTCATTTTCTGAAAGAATCATTTTTTGCACATAGATTTTGAGGATATTTTCGATTTTTGGACATTTATTTTTTATTCAAACTTTGAACAATATTTTTGCACTTAGTTTGCTGTGCACATTTTTTTTTCATGAATTTTATTTTGCACTCAGCATGACTCACCTTTATTGATTTTTGAATTGTATTTATTGCTTCACAATTTTTTTATGCACTTTATCACAGGTTTGATATATTATTGTGATTTTTAGTTCACTTGCATTGTTGTTTCTATCAAGATTTATTTTATTTATTTTATATGTACCATTTGTCACTCTTTGATTGCTAAATTATTAGTGCTATTATATAGGTTTAGACCTTCATGCGTTAGCGCCTATCTATTATTTTACTTTTGATTGATTTTGTATGTGGAAACACTACATGGATTGGCTGCTGTCTGCTAGGGTTACCTGGTCATTTTACTTTAGACCCTCCCTCATTCTACATCATATTTCTGGTAGCGCATTGGTTTCCTATACCATCATCTCCCTACTTCAGTAAAACAGTTATTATTTTAAAGGCTTTCTTTTTTTTTAAATAACAAACATGTCATATTCCCCTTTATTTTTCACAGAGCAGCCCGCATCCTCCTCTCTTTGGGGCCCTCGCCAGAGCCATTGGCTTCTACCTTCTGCCGAGTGCCCCCAGAGCAAGCAGCTTGCAATGGGGGCACCCAAGCAGGCTCCTTCCAGACCCACTGACCTGTGTGTCCATTCATACAAAGAGCCATGGCTAAGTCCCTACCCCTCTCTCTCATTGGCTCACTGGATGTGATTCACAGCAGCAGGAGCCAATGTCTCAGTCCATGAGAAGGGAGAGTCCCCAGACAGCCAAGGCTCTCGTGTACATCGCTGGATCTGGATCAGACAAGTATTGGGGGGGGGGGGGGCAGGCTGCTGCACAGAGATGGTTTTTACCTTCATGCATAGAATACATAAAAGGTAAAAAACCTTGAGCCTTTAGAACCAGTTCAAAAACACAGATACTTGCACGTATCCTCATAAACAGTATCCATCTTGGTGAAGTCTAGGGTAGCTCTCGTAACACAAGTGAACAGCTGGGGGGATCCAGGGCACAAGTACAAGGGCCTATTAAACTGGAACTAGAGTACTCTGCTAGTAATTGAGGAGCTGTTCCCCACAGTAGCTGGGCCTTCCAGAAAAGCTACAGTATGTGCTTTTCTGGGGAAGGGCCAATGGGGTGCCGTTATGTGATGCAGTCAATGGGGAGTTATGACATGTGGGATCAATGACAACATCTGGAAACACAGCCTGCTTTTGTTGCAGATGCATTTTTTTTCTAGTGCATGATCAGTTGCACCAAAAAATTTGATTTTTTTATTTCAATTTTAATCAAATATGGATGGTTATATAGAAAGCGCTATGAATTGTCTTTATGCTTTTTTTTGCCTAATATTTGCCTTAATGGATTCTGGGAGGAGCAGCTGAGCCACATATTGCCTGCTACATAAAGTTATTGTTTTGAGATACATATTAGCCCATTATAATTTTAGAGTCCATCTTAAGAGGTAAGGCTCTGTCCAGACGGTGAATCTTTATGTTGGCGCAAGGTTCATTTGGACCAGAGTGCATCATGCAAATTTTTTTTGTTATTTTTGACATCATAAGCATTGGATAAACTGCTTCATCTAGTTTTTTCACTGCAACTATACATTTTATGACTCTTTATTGGTTTATTTAGTTTTGACTATTGTGTAGCCCTGCTCCCAGGGGAGTGGCTTAATGCAGGTATATTCTCTTCACTTCGGTTGCCCTGAACCTGCACCAACCCAACTGACACTATTGGTTCGGTCATTTTAAATAATCAAGGCCACAAGAGATTGCAATAAAAGATCAAATTTACTGCTTTTAGATTTTAAGTTAAAGAACGTACCAACAGAATCAATGATAATGCAAGAATATCAATAATAATGTAGATCCTGAGTCCCCAACCAATAACCTGAGGAGGGTTCAGCACTCGGGATCTGGAATACAGGCCAAACATATATAATGTATATGCATACATATATATATATATGCTAGAGGATTGTATTCTGTAATGATATAAACACACTAGGTTTCTAAGTAGATAGAGGGTGACCACAAATGAAGATTAATCGTACTTATAGAATTGTAGATTGTAGAACTCAGTATAGCCTGTTACTCAAAAGTTCAGCAGTTCTGCCCTGACTCAGTCTAGGTATGTGATAAATGGAGATGTAGATGCTGGATGTCCCTCACCCAATACCGGGAGTTCCGCTCCGCGCTGCAACCAGGACCCGGTCTGCTCAGCGACCCTCTCTCTCGGCCTGTCAGGCGTCCTTCCGCTCGGTCACACTACCAAGATACTTCTCCGCACACCGCTTGTCTCAGCTCCGGTGTCCACTTCAAGGCCTCCGGCCTACTCCTCTGCAATCCGCAGCAGCTCTTCCCCTTCCTCACAGCATGCTGTCGCCGAGGCAAGAGAGCGAAAGTTGATCCCGCCCCCTTTATAAAGACACTCCCAGCAGGCTCCGCGAGTCACGCTGCTCCCTGGGAGACGAGTCCTTTCACATAGCAGTCTATGGTCCTGGCTCCTCCCGGAACTATATCTCTCATAATTCTCAAAGGTCACTGTCTTTGCAGAACTTTAATAACAAACAACAGTCTAAACAATACTAGCCGTGTGACCAGGCTACATCTGTAACACTGTTTTACATAGCTTTCTTGCAGTAGCAGGGTTTTGGTTTTACTTGCCTGCACTATCGTTGCAAGATGATTTGTTTACCTTTCATATGTTGATTATATTATATGTATTAGTCTACCCTATATTATAAGGGAATTTAATAATCATTGTAGCATTGCAAGCATGGCTCATTTATTTTGATACCCAACAACAAACTTCTCTGATTCACTCCCTTTTGATCCGTTAATGGTGCCATTGAAAATGTTTTGTTATATCTGTTGAAAAAGGACAAACAAAAAAACTATTGAATTAGGCCGTAAGGTGAACTAGGAAAAAGTGGATAGAAAATGATTTTCGTTCCCACGTCTGGGCACTACTTTTTAAATGCATTTTTGCATAGACAATACCATTGTCGACTTTGGGTTAAAAGTTCTCCGCAAAATTCCCTGCAGTTTTTTGTCACAATCCACAAATGTACATAATTGCGAATTAGAAAAAACGAAAATCTTATGCTGCTAGTTTTGTTTATAACTTTGTTTAAAAACATTTTAACAACAAAAAATATCTTTCAAACTGCCAACTATACATATACCTAAACATTTTAGACAGGTTTTGGTGAATTATATTCTCAAGTGTGAATGTAGACCATGAGATATGGCAAATTTTTAGAAAACTTTATTCAAATTCACAGATTGGCACAGAGCAAAATTAAACAAAAACATTACAAATTTAGCAAAACAGATGTTTTATACCTCAAAAATTTAAGTAGGTACTTTGTAATCACACAAAGAAAGAAATATAAGCACACTTTGGTCCAAGTTGGCGTAAGTGACTCTAAAGTCTACCATGTCTCCCTAATTTTGAATTCTACCAAAAAAATAGACAATTCTACAAAAAATTGTTTACAGCTCAAAATCACCTTAAATTATAACACAGCGCATATTTACTCATCGGTATCATCACTATCAGAACCATCATCCCATGTTTCCTGTGAAACATTTGCACAATTTTGGCACCGACATAAATCAGTACAAGACAGTCTTGCAGACATACAGGAACATCTTTCAGTCTCACATTTGCTATGTTTGCAACTGCAGTGGACTGCCTGCAGCACACTATCAGGGGCAGGATTTCTAGTCATCCAGGTCACTGTTAACTCACCATCCTCGAGGTGCCATCCATTGCCAATGGGTGAAGGGGCACACATTATACCTTTCATAGAATGTCTCATTATGGCTGCTTGGTAATTTGCCCTTTTGCAGTGTTGGTACAGGGCATCACTTGTGGGGGGCATGGATAGTTCTGGCAAAGCTGACAACGCCATGCAGAATGCTTTGTATCTAGCATCGTTCACATTTTCAGCAGATGACTGTCCATACAGGTGGCACACATATGTGCAAAGTAGCTCAAATGTAGACTGGTCTAGGTTAAAACTGCTACCCTGCTTTGTAAATGCAGTCAGATATTCTTCTTTCTCACAAGCAACAGAAAATGCCTTTCTTTTGCCTTTGCCATAAAAGGCACTTGTAGAGTCACAACCTGAGAAGGTATGGATCCCAATAAGTGCCAAACAGACACGTGTGCCAAGAGCTGATGAGACCATAGCTGTACAATTTGATTTCCTGGTTTATTGGTGCAACTGAGGAACCAACACTAGCCCATTATGTTGACATCCCAGATGATTTGAATCTAAAAGTGATTTCTATCTGTCAAGACATTGTGTATCTTGCATCTAAGGGCCGGAAGCAGACTCCTAAATCATTGTGTCTTGGTCTAACAGTTCGCCATTTAACAGGTTCATCACAAATTGTGTCACTTCTAAATAGACTAGGACATTGTGCATCATGGGACACAGTTGTCAGTCTAGACACTAGCCTTGCCCAACTTCAACTAGTAGAGGGGAGAGACAAAATACCAAAGGGATTCTCACAGAAGGTTCCTACAATACTTGTGTGGGACAATATTGACTTTGGGGAGGAGACACTGTCAGGTCGTGGAACTACCCACCACACAAATGGGATTATGCTGCAAAGTTCTGTAGGTGAACCTGTGTCAACAACAAACAGACAACCACTACAGAAGGGAGTTTCCTCGCTGAAAGCACCCCCTAGCATCCCTGTAGAACAGTACCATCAGTCTAAAAGACAAGGACCACAGAACTTGTTTCATCATGACAGTGTTCCATTACAGGCGGATGCATACAAATGTAACACTGCAACTGCTGTACAAACTGAACTGGCATATGTTTTTGTCAAGTCCATAGATGCTGAAAAATGCACAATACCAAGCTGGACAGGTTTCCATACATTGCTTCAAGGTGATGGCCCTCTGCAAAAGTCAGCACTGTATTATCTTCCAGTCATTGAGGCTTCACCGACAGAGATGTCAACAGTAAACACAATTCTGAAGCGAAGTGTCCAAATTGCTAATCAGCTCGAACTGGAACATATAGTCTTAGTTTTTGACCAAGCTATATATGCCAAAGCTCAGCAAATCCGCTGGAAAGATGATGACTTTACTGAGCGTTTGGTGATTAGACTAGGTGAATTTCACACATGCATGTCCTACCTGAGCATTCTAGGAAAAAGGTTTGGAAATGCAGGGCTGCAAGACATACTCATTGAGTCTGAAGTTGTTGCCCCAGGATCCATCAATGGAGTGATCAGTGGTCATCATTACAACCGCTGCATGAGGGCACACAAACTTCTGTATGAGAGTTTGCAACGCATCAGACTTCTCACTTTCTTAGACTCACTGCCACCAAAGGAGAGATATGAGTATCTGGATGTCATGAACGAGATCAAATGTGCATTCCTGGACAGAACAATGGATGTTTTGTGTACAAATAAAAAATTTGACACAATGTGTTCGAAGTATGAAGACTTTGTTAAGAAAAGGAGCGCAGAAAACCCAACGTTTGCCTTCTGGAGTTCATATATTTCCATGGTACAGATACTCCTCCTATTTGTGAGAGCAACAAGAGAGTCCGACTGGCAGCTTCACCTGTCATCAGTACGCTTGATGATGGCATGGTTTTTTGCATACGATCGTGTGAACTATGCTAGGTATTTACCCTCATACTGGCTGGAAATGGTCAACTTGCCCCTCACACATACTTCTTGCCACAGTGAGCTCAGTGTCAAAGGCCAGTGGACTGTCCAATGTCAAAGTGTCCATGGATTTGCCTCAATTGCTTGTGACCAGGCCAGGTTGGACAGGGATAACACAGAATCGAGCTGCAGTCTATCGCTGGATATTGTCGCAACATGAAAGGGCTGCCATAGCAAGACAATGTGAGGCAATGGCAGGTAAATCTCCCGATATAAGGAAACGAAAAGACCTTGACAGAACACGAATTCATGCTGATGAAAAAGCTGTGACCAGAATAATTTCCACCATAGATTCCATGCTGAATCCTTTTGACACACACCAAGATGGCATTGTGTGTCTTAGCTCTGGGACAGTAGCATCTGAAGAAATCATGAGGGATTTGCTTTCAGCTCCGGAAAGGGGGGAAAATGCTGTCAAAGAGTTTATGGACCAAAGACTGCTATCATCATCAGTTGACATATTTGCTCCCATCAAAACACAAAAACTGAAGACCTTTAGTAACCAAGCACAGACAAAGAAGAAATCTGCAGCAGGCAAGGAAGTGATTCTACGTGCCGACAAGAAACTATTCTCCAGATTACTCATCATAGGTCAAAGTAGAAAGATAGACCTGCGGGAAATTCTATCTTACTCCTTGGGAACTGTGTCATATCCTTTAGCCAGTGCTGATGGTTCACCTGCTAAAACAAACAAATCAGCTCTTATGGATTTATTGGAAACCAAAGGTGGAGACTGTTTAGTTGACAAAGTTCCGACAGATGGAGCTATTCTCTTTGATGGCATGGCAGTCATTCAAGCCATTCGGTCCATACCAAGTACCTTTGGAGAGCTTGCAGACACCATACTGCAGTACATGGTCAAGCTTGGTCTGAAGCACAACTGTACACGGATAGACTTTGTGATTGACCAGTATCCAAAAATGAGTATTAAAAACCTAGAACGGTCACGTAGAGCTGGTGGTGGTACACAACTGGTGAAAATTTATGGACGGGATCAGAAAACACCAAAACAATGGAAAAAGTTTCTATCAGATGGAACAAACAAAGAAGCACTGGCAGAATTCCTCTATGTTGTTTGGCGAGAGGCTGATCTAACCACTGTGGGGAAGGACTTAAGCTTGTACATAGCACACGGAGACCAGTGTCACTGTGTGACAGTAATGGACGGTTTACAAACTCTCAGTGCTGTTGAAGATCTGACATGTGATCATGAGGAATGTGACACCAGGGTGTTTTTACATGCACAACATGCTGCACAGGAACATCAAACTGTAGTCATTAAGAGCCCTGATACTGATGTGGCAGTGATTGCTTTAAGTCTGCAGCCAGATTTACCATGTAGGTTGTACTTTTTCACAGGGGTTGGCAACAAAACAAGGCTCATTGACTTAGCTAAGGTCTCATCAGCTCTTGGCACACGTGTCTGTTTGGCACTTATTGGGATCCATACCTTCTCAGGTTGTGACTCTACAAGTGCCTTTTATGGCAAAGGCAAAAGAAAGGCATTTTCTGTTGCTTGTGAGAAAGAAGAATATCTGACTGCATTTACAAATCTGGGTAGCAGTTTTAACCTAGACCAGTCTACATTTGAGCTACTTTGCACATATGTGTGCCACCTGTATGGACAGTCATCTGCTGAAAATGTGAACGATGCTAGATACAAAGCATTCTGCATGGCGTCGTCAGCTTTGCCAGAACTATCCATGCCCCCGACAAGTGACGCCCTGTACCAACACTGCAAAAGGGCAAATTACCAAGCAGCCATAATGAGACATTCTCTGAAAGGTATAATGTGTGCCCCTTCACCCATTGGCAATGGATGGCACCTCGAGGATGGTGAGTTAACAGTGACCTGGATGACTAGAAATCCTGCCCCTGATAGTGTGCTGCAGGCAGTCCACTGCAGTTGCAAACATAGCAAATGTGAGACTGAAAGATGTTCCTGTATGTCTGCAAGACTGTCTTGTACTGATTTATGTCGGTGCCAAAATTGTGCAAATGTTTCACAGGAAACATGGGATGATGGTTCTGATAGTGATGATGCCGATGAGTAAATATGTGCTGTGTTATAATTTAAGGTGATTTTGAGCTGTAAACAATTTTTTGTAGAATTGTCTATTTTTTTGGTAGAATTCAAAATTAGGGCGACATGGTAGACTTTAGAGTCACTTACGCCAACTTGGACCAAAGTGTGCTTATATTTTTTTCTTTGTGTGATTACAAAGTACCTACTGAAATTTTTGAGGTATAAAACATCTCAGTTTTGCTCAATTTGTAATGTTTTTGTTTAATTTTGCTCTGTGCCAATCTGTGAATTTGAATAAAGTTTTCTAAAAATTTGCCATATCTCATGGTCTACATTCACACTTGAGAATATAATTCACCAAAACCTGTCTAAAATGTTTAGGTATATGTATAGTTGGCAGTTTGAAAGATATTTTTTGTTGTTAAAATGTTTTTAAACAAAGTTATAAACAAAACTAGCAGCATAAGATTTTCGTTTTTTCTAATTTGCAATTATGTACATTTGTGGATTGTGACAAAAAACTGCAGGGAATTTTGCGGAGAACTTTTAACCCAAAGTCGACAATGGTATTGTCTATGCAAAAATGCATTTAAAAAGTAGTGCCCAGACGTGGGAACGAAAATCCACTTTTTCCTAGTTCACCTTACGGCCTAAATTATCCAGACACCTTGTAAGTTGATAACTGTCCTGTTCCTTTCTTGCCATTATCAGTTAGCATAGCTCCCGTGCTTACAGTGAATGAGTACTGTTACCCTAGGTCAGGGTGGGTGTTACTTGCAGGATCAACAGGTGAAAATAAAGAAATAAAAGCCTGAAAAAGAACTTGGTAAATTGCAATACATAACATTTTTTTTCTTGGGTTTAGAAAAACTTTGAGCCATTATCCAATCTTTTTATCAGTTTTATTTTCAATTGTATTTTCTAACGCATTGTTTCCAGTCAGGGTCCTCAGATAATTTCACCATAGCATGATGTAGACAATTCCTAATTTCTTTCAAAAAATAGAATTTGTCTTAAAAGGTGGTCTTTTTTTTTTTTCTAACTTTGTAGCCACATTTTGACAGCCCAAGATCACATTTCAAGATGCTTTGTCTGTGAACAAAGGTGTTCTAATGATAAATCTATAGGGCAGGTTATGAAATACATAGTACAAAGTATCAGGGTATGTGTCTTTGATGTCTTTGAGTGATATGTTATTACTTTATTTTTTCTACTATCATGACTTAGATGGCCATACCGGTAGATTTCTCACTAGGAATGACAGCCATTGAGACATTTTACTGTTCTAAACCATGCATGACCTGCTGTACTGTAACTTACAAAAGATAAAAGTGGTGCATGAGTGGGTAAACACTTTGTCCCCTTATATAAAAAAAAAAGGAAGAAAAGGCTCTGTACTGTCACAGAGCCACATATCTCATACCTGAGAGATCCCTGTGGAAGCTACAAATGACTGTAGTAGTAACCAGATCCAGTGCTGAGCGGTTGTCCTTCTGCACAGTAACCACAGGCTGTGGCTTGCTTGACACTGTGGCCATTAGCACCTCTCCACCTTGGCCAGTCAGAGAGAATCTTGAATTAATTGAAAAAAATACAAGGTGTTCTGTAAATGGCACCAGTGCTGAGCGAGCAACTCCATGTGGTTACTATGCAAAAGGGTGGCAACTCAGCCCTGGACCAAGAAGACTGCTGCTATCATCATAGTAGTGGCAACTACTACAGTGATTTGCAGTTTCCACAGGGATTGATCAGGTATGAGATAGACTTCTATTGGTTCAAGCTGGTCCAAGTTGGTCCAGAGATATGCACACTTACATTGGTCCAAGCTGGTCCAAGTCTATTTGCTACTATAGCCTGACTTTCTTTAAGCTCTTAAGCCGGCCATATAGGGACTGAAATTAAGCTGGTACAGCAGGGGCCGGCCAAATATTATTCCATGCAGTGGCAGGCTGGTGGTACACAAGTCAATCAATCAATTACCTTGTGTACAATTAGCCTGTTAGAAATTTTTCTCTTGACCATCACCACCGGCTATAGCTGGCGGTGCTGATCAGTGTATTTTAGAATACAATAGAACAGCGCTGTCATTTTTTTTTTGTTCATTCAACCAATTGAATAAATGAATAATGTATGGCCAGCTGTAAAGTGATACTAAAGTAGAAGTAAAATAAATAAATATTAACATGTTACACTTACCTGCTCTGTGCGATGGTTTTGCACAGAGCAGCCCCAATCCTCCTCTTCTCGGATCCCCCATTGGCACTCTGGACTCATCCTCCCTGCTGAATGACTCCATAGCAATCTGCTTGCAATGGGGGCACTCATGGGTGCTCGCTCCCAAGCCCCGCTCTGTGTGTCCATTGACACACAGAACAAAGCTCAGCCCCACCCCCACTCCCTCCTTGGCTGTAGCTGAGCCAGTGAGTATAGAGAAAGCAGCTGCTCGTGTGTACATCACTGAATCGAGATCGGGCTCAGGTAAGTATAAGGGGGGGGGGGAGCTGCACACAGAAGGTTTTTTGATTTTCATGCATACACACAATGCATAAAGGTAAAAAAAAACCTTAAGCCTCTAGAACCACTTTAAACCAATGATGGCCAGTTGACTAGCATTTTCAGAAGGAGGTCAGCAATGGCAGTCCCCATATTTTTTACACTGCAGGTTTCCTTCAGAGGGTAGCTACCACTTTGTAAATGTTGGCACCTCAGCACCTCTTGCCATTTATACCTATTGCAATGAGCAAATAGCATTGTAACTTCTTTGTACCTGATTAATGAAAAATATTGGTGTAGCACTGGCCCCATGGGAGCCGCTGAGAGTGGATTCTCTTGGGTTACCCATAGCAACAGACAAATAAACTTATCGCTTTAAGTCCTCGGCTCAGTCAATGAACAGTCCAGGGGATTTGGTTGTTTTTGTATTTATTTGGAACTGGGATAGGAGAAGGGATGAGTGGGATACTCCAACTAGCAACTATGCACAGACTGAGGACATCTAACTGAGGTGTGAGTGGCAAGGCAGCTGCTTCACTTTGCCACTGAGGTGAAGGATTTAAATGATGAACAGTTCTTAAGTTTCTCTTCAGGGTCTATCTTGGCACCCCCTTTCTGACCCACTATGTGTGCTGGCCTTTGTGCACTCACTCTCCCTGGAGTAGTCCTCTTCCTAGGCAGACCCCTGGCAAGCTCCCTGGTACTCACGGACACAGGAATCTCTGCCACTGCTCTACTATCAGCTTCCACAGGACCTTACAGCTCAGCCCCACCCATCTGGTCCACTAGGCCGACTGCCTGTGACCACTTTCCAACCTGACAGGAAGAGAGACAGCTGTCATCCTCCTCCTGGCTTCCGCCCAAAGACGCCCTGTCACATGTGTCCCTGGCTTTTATGGTCAACCCCAGGATGCACCACTGTTGTGCCCTCCCACTGGGACTGCCACAAAAGCCTGTGTATCACTGGCTGGGTTTCCTCCACTGTCCAACAGGCTCCCCTATTGGATACAGTGGGGACACTCCCTCAGACCAAGTGAATCACACCTGGACACACGTAACAGGCCTAACTAGAAATCCTGCTCTCTGATAAGCAGGAAAGCAATTTGATGCTTTTACCTAGCACCAGACTAGGAGGGTGCTACATTGGGTTGTGTTTTTGTCTTCTAAAAATGTTAGTTCCCACGTGGCGCACTTGCTGTTTCTTTCAAAATAAGTAAAAGTTTGATAGATATTGTACAGATATTCACAAATTAGGATTTGATCACAATTTTCTCAAAATAGTTTTCTCAAAACAGTTGCTTTACTGAATTCCTGGGATAGATTTGCATCTTAAATGACTTACAATTTACAATTACTATACTTGCAACAAGTGACTCTGCCTTTTGGCATCTAGCTTCTATCCTTAGGGAAATTGAAGCAATTCTAGAAAATCGCTTTGTGTTTGGTAATCTGACAATTATCTGGAAGTAATTATTCGCATAGTGTTCACACAATTAGATGATTTATTTACAGCTTTTATTGAAAACTCTATAGACAGAGCAATAATAATCTCTGCAATGGGAGAAATCAGGAGCATTTTGATTTTCCCATATAGAGAGCAACAGAAAAACTTGTAAGTGTGGAAATCCCCAAGTTCATTGTGAATTGAAAAACTATAAATAAACTAAAAACCTTATTAACAATTTATGGACTGCCCCACATAGATGTACTGCGGCAGGGCGGCTCTCCTGCGCGAAATCACGTACCTATATGTGATTTCATGCACAAGATCCGGGGTGAGCGCGCGCACCACCAGCGACCCGCTCCCACTGTGATTGGACATGGTATTGGATGTGTAAACAAGGCAGACCACCGTTCTGTCAGAGAGGAAGATGGAGATCTTGTGTTTCTGCTGTCTTCCTCCAGTTAAGCCACCACACAGTTAGAAAGCACACCCTATGAACACATTTAGCCCTTTGAGCGCCCCTGATGGCGGCCACACATAATTGAACCCAAAAAATTTGAATGTTCTTGGGGTCCAGACTGTTCATTCAGTGCTGCATCGCAAAAGGTAGAATTTTTAACATGTATGTGAAAATGATTAATCAGCGCTGACCAATAACAAACTTACAACCCCAATTAACTGCTTAATAGCCAGATAAGGGGACCAAAGGCTGCTGACAAAAAAGTGCATTCACCTAACACCAAAAACGTTCAAAAAGTATAAGGTATGTAGCGCCAAAGGATATAATCAATAAAGTGAATATCAAATGCCAAAAAATATAAGAATAAATAAATAAATATATATAAATATATTTCACAATAAAAGTAAAAGTGCTCTTAAATTATGTGATGATAAAAAAATGATCCAGGTGATAAAAAACGGATATCTGTGATTGATGAAATATAACTCAATGAATAAATGCTGTCACAATAAAGTGCTCGTGCTAGTATTATCTAATGATAAAACATTAGCATACACAAGTGAAAGTTAAATCAAAAACCCCTGCTGAAGAAGTCCTGGTTTTGACGTAACAATGATCGCGATTCTAGGACAATATCCCCCCAGACAATATCCCCCGGACAACATCCCCCCGGACAACATCCTCCCTGGACAATATCCCCCTAGACAACATCCCCCCTCTAACCCTAACCCTAACCCTATGAGAAGTTTTCCTGACACATGAGCTAGATTTGTGTCGGGGGGGGGGGGGGGAAGCTCCGAACAGAACTTTTCTATTCAGAACACAGTTGTTCTGCTGTGTGGAGGGGGTATGTGTCTTTCCTCCAATCAGCTCTCACACACTTTAACTGCAGCCTCTCCACCCCCCTCCTCTGTGATACTAACAAATGGAGAAGGATTTTAAGACTTCCCTGCTCTTTTGAAGGTTAGTAGGGAAAAAAGGCTGCAGATAAACAAGTAAAACCTATGTAGAAGGATTTGTTCATCTCTGTGTATCATCAAAGGCTGTTCACTTCACTGGGTATATGTGAGGGTTTACAACCACTTTAACCACTTAAGCCCTGGAAGATTTAACCCCCTTCCTGACCAGGGGGTTTTTTGCGATTTTTTTTACTGCGTGACTTTAACGGACAATTGCGCGGTCGTGCGATGCTGTACCTAAACAAATTTCACATCCTTTTTTTCCCACAAACAGAGCTTTCTTTTGGTGGTTTTTGATCACCTGTGCGATTTTTGATCATGCGCTATAAACAAAAAAAGAGCGTAAATTTTGCAAAAATAACAATATTTTTCACATTTTTTTATATTAAATTCCCCAAAAAAATTTAAAAATCAAAATTTTTTAACAGTTTCGGCCAATTTGTTTTATGCTACATATGTTTGGTAAAAATAAAAAAAACGCAAAAAGCGTATTTTGATTGGTTTGCGCAAAAGTTATCGCGTTTACTAACAAAGGGAAAGATTTTTGGTGTTTTTTGGAGTAATGGCGGCGATCTGCGATTTTTTTTTGCGGGACTGCGACATTGCGGCGGACAGATCGGACCCTTGACTGACATTTTTGATACTTTTGGGGTTACCAGTAACATTACTGCAGTAATCAGTGCTATACATATGCACTGTTACTGTAAAAATGATACTGGCAGGGAAGGGGTTAACTGTATCGGAGAGGGAGGGGTTAAGTGTGTCCTAGGGGCGTGATTCTAACTGTGGGGGGACATGGCTACTACTGTAAAAACAGAGATCAAGGATCCTACATAGTAGAACCATGTGATCTCCATTTTTACACAGGGGAGAATGACAGGCGGCTTGTTTACATTAGCCGCCTGCCTTTCTCCCTCTCTACCGACGATCTGCGAGTGACCGACAGACATCGGGTCCGCCGGTCACATGCACGGACTCCTCAGTGAACGGGGCGGGCGCGTGCTCGACTGCTATTGGCTCACAAGCCGGTCACAGGCTAGTGACGTATATATACGTCACTCTGCCTGGCCGGGGCTGACTGCCGCAGTAAATATACTGTGCGCAGCCGGCAAGCGGTTAAAGGATAAGTTCACCTTTTTCTGGCAGAATTTCACTTTTCATAATAAATAGAAGTTTTCAAAGCCATTTCTGGCCCAGACATCCCAATGTGCTTTTCTCTCACTTACCTTATCCACAGGAGGTTTAAAACCTTGTCAGTTTATTTGAATTTTTAAAATGAATTTCAGATTCCATCACTTCCTGTAGATTGTCTCTCAGCTTTCACGTCCTGTAGGTCATCTCCCAGAAGCCTTCAGTTCCTTGTTGCATCACAGGAGAGGATGTGATAGATTGCATTCACCACTTTGGATCACACCTCCCTCATTATAGTACTACCTTCCACCCACTTCCTATACAATCTGATTGTACAATCTCCTTTAGATGTTCCATCAGCTATATAGTACAAGGGCCTGTCTGATTTTATACAAAATGAATGGATTGGTCAGGTGAGTCCTTCTAATGCATAGTTCTGGTAAATCTAAAGGAAATTGTACAGAGATTGTGCAATCAGATTGTATAGTGTATGACCATCTTTATACAAGTATGAAGGAGCGAGTGGATGGAGACACTCAGTTGTCAGGCCCCGTTCACATCTCCACGTAACGAAAACTCACATTCCTGCATGAATTTCCTTTGGGTGTTTAGGAGCCTTTTCACTTGTCAGGCATGGGGCAGCCTATTCACTTGAATGGGCTGCCTTATGCGCAACAATCACCCCAGGGAAGCTCCAGAATAGTTTTTGGAGAGGAGGATGGTGTGTTACCTGAGTTTTTGGTGCATTTGCGCTTGGAGTGCCTTTAACATGTAATGACAACACGAGCACAATGCACATTTGCAGTGTTTCTGAAATGCATTGTAAAGTAGGCATTTTCTGTGCAGTTTCCCATGGATTTGAAAACACACAGATGTGAATGGAGCATCATTGTCCTTGTGTAAATGTGTGCACCAATTTCACTTTAAGGCCCCACTCACACCTAGAATAGTGAGAGCACATGTTTTTTTGGCTTGTTTTTCCAGTGACACACATAGGGCAGCCTGTTGACTTTAATAGGCCGTAGTACGCATGGCAAAATAGCTCATGGGACATTTTGGTGTGATGCAAAATGCACATTTTTTTTTATGCGTTTGTCAACTTTTTTTTTACATGGCAAAATGTGTGTTTGCTTTTGTGTTTGATGTGCCGTTAGTTAGCAATCAATGACACTGAAAGCGCAACTAGGTAATTTTAGGTGTACAAATGTGGCCATACACTCTAAAATCTGATTGTACAATCTCCTTTAGATTTACCAAAACTATATAAAAGGAGGACGCACCAGCCAATCACTCTGTATTCAATCAGGCAGGCCCTTACACTACATCAGGGGTGTCCCATGGGCTGCATGCAGCATGTGACTGTCCGAAGGGACTGTGGGGAAGCCAGACAAATGCATGCATAGAGGGATGCTGTGAAAACTTAGTTGATGGGTGAAGGGTGTGTGCTAATGAGGTCAGCTGGTTAACCCCTCCCTGTGTCTTAAGGCCCGTACACACGTGCAGATTGTCAGCCGAAAAGCATCGGCCGATTGTAGGCTTGTTAGTATGATGCTTCCGACAGCCGACAGCGCACTTTCGGCCAAACAGAATCTGTCATGCAAGCATTAAAATTTTTGTATGCCGACACCAGAGCGGCCGATTGTTCGCCAGTCAATACAGAATTCGGCCGACAGACAGCAGATTTGCAAGACTGGGCATGCTCAGAAAAGAAAAAACACAGGGAAAGTTAACCATCACATGACATCACTTCTGCAGTCGGCTGTAGTCGGCGGACAAAGTTCTTGTGCAGTCTTTTGCACTTTTCAACAGACACAACAGCCCGGGGACAAAAGACGGCCGATCGTTCGGCCGACGATCTGCACGTGTGTACGGGGCATTACTGGTTCCTCTGTCTCTGTCTGTATACCAGGGAATCTCTGAAGCTTTCTAAGAAATATAGCAAGGGCTTAGGTAGGGCACCTTGTTCTCAAAATTTTTATGCAATTGAGGTACATTAACCACTTTCTGCCTGCGATTTAGCTGAAAGACGGCTACAGCACAGGCTTACTTTGCCGAGAGAGTTTACATGGACATCCCCTCGTGATCGCGCTGCCTAATGCCCCCCTGCTGCTTGCACCCTTCGGACTCAGCTGTTTACAGATCAGGGTAAAGGGCCAATCACAGCAGCCCATTACTACATGATCAGATGTGTCCAATGACAGCTGATCTCGATGTAAACACAAGCCACTGACAGCGTGAGGAGAAAAGAGAGCCGATAACCGACTTGTGTTAAAGGGACATCTACATTGATAATCAGGGCACTGATTATCAGTGAACTGATTATCAGTGCAGTCCCAACAGTGCCTGCCAGTGCTGCTTATCAGTGCCCGCCAGTGCTGCTTATCAGTGTCACCATCAGTGCCTCCTCATCAGTGTCACCTATCAGTGCTGCCTATCAGTGCTCATCAATCAACCAACTATCAGTGCTCATTGGTGCTGCCTATCAGAGCCACGTATCAGAGCCCATCAGTGCCACCTATCAGTGCTGCCTATCAGTGCCCATCAATCAACCACCTATCAGTGCTCATTGGTGCTGCCTATCAGAGCCATGTATCAGAGCCCATCAGTGCCACCTATCAGTGCTGCCTATCAGTGCCCATCAATCAACCACCTATCAGTGCTCATTGGTGCTGCCTATCAGAGCCATGTATCAGAGCCCATCAGTGCCACCTATCAGTGCTGCCTATCAGTGCCCATCAATCAAACACCTATCAGTGTTCATTGGTGCTGCCTATCAGAGCCATGTATCAGAGCCCATCAGTGCCACCTATCAGTGCTGACTATCAGTGCCCATCAATCAACAACCTATCAGTGCTCATTGGTGCTTCCTATCAGAGCCATGTATCAGAGCCCATCAGTGCCACCTATCAGTGCTGCCTATCAGTGCCCATCAATCAACCACCTATCAGTGCTCATTGGTGCTGCCTATCAGTGCCACCTATCAAAGCCACGTATCAGAGCCCATCAGTGCTGCCTCATCAGTGCCTGCTCATCTGTGACTATCAGTACCGCCTCATCATTTCCCATCAGTGCAGCCTCATCAGCGCACATCAGTGAAGGAAAAATTACCTGTTTGCAAAAAAATTTTAACACACTATGAAAAATCTTTTTTTTTTTCACAACGTTCGATCCTTTTTCGTTCGTTTAGCAAAAAATAAAAAACCCAGTGGTGATTAAATACCACCAAAAGAAAGCTTTATTTGTGTAAAAAAAAAGGTTAAAAATGTCATATGGGTATAGTGTTACATGAACGCACAATTGTCATTCAAAATGTTGCAGCACTGAAAGCTGAAAATTGGTCTGGGCAGAAAGGGGGTAAAAGTACCCGGTAGGCAAGTTGTTAATGGTATATTGGTACATAGAGGAGCTGGATTTTAGAGGAAAAAAAGGTGAACTTAGCCATTACGCTTTTTTACAGCTCCACAAGCTGTTGTTTTATTTTTATTTTCTCATTATTTAATTTGTGTGCTATCACTTCCTGAAAATGTAGCTTAATGGGCCAACATACAATATTTGGCTTATCAGCAACACTTACATTTGTGACTGAAAAACAGTCCAATTCCACCACAACATTAGTCTACATTATATTCTATAGTTGACCCCTCACTTTGAAGGTGTGTGTTGTCAAAGACATTGCTGATTGATGATCAGTCAAGATGGCTTGGCACACTGGCCTTACAGGTTGTGTATTGGTTAATAATCAGCATTTTGACCATGTAACACAGTAATGTTTATAGGGATACCCCAGGTCAGCCAATCCAAACGTGCAGCAAACACTTGCAGAGCTTGGTTAGCTATTAACATCTTCTAAAGAGCAGATCACCTTAAAGTGGAACTAAACTGTATCTGAGCACCAGAAGCCAAAAACACTATTACATTTATTTTTATTATGGAAAGCAAACTCCCCCATCCATCCATACTCCCTCCGTACTTTATGTTGTTGAGAAATCACTTGGAAAAAACACCCCCTTTGCGTTTCCAGCCATAACCATTTTGAGTAAAACGGATGAGTCATGTAGCATTTATTTCCTGGAATCCATCTGCCTTTAGTTCAGGCATGCAGGTGGAATGGAATAATTTGCTGAGCATGCCCCTCCACCCTCACTGCTCATGTAAGAAAAAAATGTCCATGAAGTCTCCTAGCACATATGGCACCATTTTTAACAAGGCCAGCAAATAAAGGAATGAAAAAAGTTTAAATCAAGGAAATATAATAAACTTTCCTAACTATTTTAGCAGCATAAGGATTAAAAATAGTCAGAGCTTTTTTTCAACCAGAAAGTGGTGGAATTCAAGTGTAGCCCTCTGCCAAAGCATACCACTCTCACTTCTACACCCAGAAGCTTGGCTCAACACTCCTAAACCCTGCACTCTGTACGTAGCACACTCCTAAACCCTGCAATCTGTATGTAGCACACTCCTAAACCCTGCACTCTGTACGTAGCACACTCCTAAACCCTGCACTCTGTACGTAGCACACTCCTAAACCCTGCAATCTGTATGTAGAGCACACCTGAACCCTGCACGCTCAATATAGCACACTTCTTTACCCTGCACTCTGTACATAGCACACTCCTGAACTCAGCACTCTGTACACAGGGCATTTCTGATCCCTGCACTCTGTGTATACAGTGGGTACGGAAAGTATTCAGACCCCCTTAAATTTTTCACTCTTTGTTATATTGCAGCCATTTGCTAAAATCATTTAGGTTCATTCTTCTTCCTCATGAATGTACACATAGCACCCCATACTGACAGAAAAACACAGAATTGTTGACATTGTTGCAGATTTATTAAAAAAGAAAAACTGAAATATCACATGGTCCTAAAGTATTCAGACCCTTTGCTGTGACACTCATATATTTAACTCAGGTGCTTTCCATTTCTTCTAATCATCCTTGAGATGGTTCTACACCTTCATTTGAGTCCAGCTGTGTTTGATTATACTGATTGGACTTGATTAGGAAAGCCACACACCTGTCTATATAAGACCTTCCAGATCACAATGCATGTCAGAGCAAATGAGAATCATGAGGTCAAAAGAAACTGCCTGAAGAGCTCAGAGACAGAATTGTGGCAAGGCACAGATCTGGCCAAGGTTACAAAAAGATTTCTGCTGCACTTAAGGTTCCTAAGAGCACAGTGGCCTCCATAATCCTCAAATGGAAGACGTTTGGGACGACCAGAACCCTTCCTAGAGCTGGCCATCCGGCCAAACTGAGCTATCGGGGGAGAAGAGCCTTGGTGAGAGAGGTAAAGAAGAACCCAAAGATCACTGTGGCTGAGCTCCAGAGATGCAGTCAGGAGATGGGAGAAAGTTGTAGAAAGTCAACCATCACTGCAGCCCTCCACCAGTCGGGGCTTTATGGCAGAGTGGCCCGACGGAAGCCTCTCCTCAGTGTAAGACACATGAAAGCCCGCATGGAGTTTGCTAAAAAACACCTGATGGTGAGAAATAAGATTCTCTGGTCTGATGAGACCAAAATAGAACTTTTTGGCCTTAATTCTAAGCGGTATGTGTGGAGAAAACCAGGCACTGCTCATCACCTGTCCAATACAGTCCCAACAGTGAAGCATGGTGGTGGCAGCATCATGCTGTGGGGGTGTTTTTCAGCTGCAGGGACAGGACGACTGGTTGCGATTGAGGGAAAGATGAATGCGGCCAAGTACAGGGATATCCTGGACAAAAACCTTCTCCAGAGTGCTCTGGACCTCAGACTGGGCCGAAGGTTTACCTTCCAACAAGACAATGACCCTAAGCACACAGCTAAAATAACGAAGGAGAGGCTTCACAACAACTCCGTGACTGTTCTTGAATGGCCCAGCCAGAGCCCTGACTTAAACCCAATTGAGCATCTCTGGAGAGACCTAAAAATGGCTGTCCACCAACGTTTACCATCCAACCTGACAGAACTGGAGAGGATCTGCAAGGAGGAATGGCAGAGGATCCCCAAATCCAGGTGTGAAAGACTTGTTGCATCTTTCCCAAAAAGACTCCTGGCTGTATTAGATCAAAAGGGGGCTTCTACTAAATACTGAGCAAAGGGTCTGAATACTTAGGACCATGTGATATTTCAGTTTTTCTTTTTTAATAAATCTGCAACAATGTCAACAATTCTGTGTTTTTCTGTCAGTATGGGGTGCTATGTGTACATTCATGAGGAAGAAGAATGAACCTAAATGATTTTAGCAAATGGCTGCAATATAACAAAGAGTGAAAAATTTAAGGGGGTCTGAATACTTTCCGTACCCACTGTAACACACTCCTGAACCCTGCCTCTGTATGTAATGCACTCTTGAACCCTGCACTCTGTATGTAGCACACCCCTGAACCTTGCACTTTGTGCATAGCGCTCCCCTGAACTCTGCACTCTACATAGCACACCCCTGAACTCTGCATTCTTCATAGCGCATTCCTGAGCCCTGCACACTGTATGTTGCACTCCTGAACCCTGCAGTCTGTGCATAGTGTACTCCTGAACTTTGCATTCTGTGTGAAGCACACTCCTGAACCCTGAACTTTGTGCATAGAGCTCCCCTGAACTCTGCACTCTACAAAGCACCACCCTTAACTCTGCACTCTCTGCATAGCACACTCCTGAACCCTGCACTCTGTACCCTGCACTCTGTGCATAGTGTACTCCTGAACTTTGCATTCTGTGCAAAGCATGCTCCTGAACCCTGCACTCTGTATGTAGTGTGCTCCTGAACCCTGTACCCTGGATGTAGAGCACCCCTGAAACATGCAATCTGTATGTAGCACACTCCTAACCCTGCACTCTGTACAGAGCACACTCCTGAACTCTGCACCTCTGCATGGAGCAATCCTGAATGCTGCACTCTACACATAGCAGACTCCTGAACCCTGCACTATGTATGTAGCTCACTCCTGAACCCCATTTCCTGTATGTAGCGCACCTCTGAATCATGCAATCTGTACATAATGCACAGACTGTATCCTGCACCCTGTGCATAGAGCACTCTTGAACCCTGCACTCTGTATATAGCGCATTCCTGAACCCTGCACTCTGTACGGAGCATACGCCTGAACTCTACACTCTGTACAGAGCGCACTCCTGAACCCTGCACTCTGTGCATAGCACACTCTTAAACTCTACACTCTGAAGATAATGCACTCCTGGTATTTAAGGCCCCTCTAAGACCCTCCAACTGCAATTTGGCCACACCCACCATTTGATGCAGTTTGGCTGGGGGGGGGTGGTTTGGGTTTCAGCGGGGGGAGTAAGTTGTTGAATTCCTACACCAATTCTCTGAGAAAAAAAGCCATGAAAATAATAATTTTGATTTAAGGAGCTTAGTTCCACCATTAATGGTCATCAGGGAGCAGAGTTCTGATGGATAGTTTACTTTTTTAAGCAGCATTGGGACCATTTACTGAGCTTTAACTTCTCTGATTATAGGCAGCTCCACTGGGTCCTGATTTATATTTACTGTATGTTCATTTAAGTATTTTTAGTACACTGATTAAAAAATATATATTGTTTTATGCTGGAGTTCCCCCTTGAAGCTTAACATCTGTTGATATAACTTTCATTAAGATTATTATATTTAGTTACACATATAAACATCTTTCGGGAGTTCCCAATCACTAAACATTATATGTACTGTACTGCCTAAAATAATGAAATGCATTGAGCGTGTCAGCATGCATGACCGCAGGTCTCCTTTTGAGACGTTAAACAAAATCCCAGTTGTCGTTTTTCATTTCAAACTAACTTCTTTACGCGTAAAATACATTTAGGAGGTGCACATTAAAGTAATACTTTATTGAAATGAAGGGAGCATAAAAGAATGTGCATTGTATTTGACTGCATCAAGCATATTCATATTGCCTCCCAGTTGTATGTCACTTAACCACTTCAGGACCGAAAGGATTTACCCCCTTAATGACCAGGCCATTTTTTGCGATACGGCACTGCATTACTTTAACTGACAAGTGCGCAGTCGTACTACGCGCAATTAACCACTTTACCACTAGAGGATTTTGCTGTCTTACGTCTGGGCCACTTTTTGTGATTCGGCACTGTACGAATTTAACTGACAATTGCGCGGTCGTGCGACGCCATACCCAAACGAAATTTACGTCTTTTTTTTCCCACAAACAGAGCTTTCTTTTGGTGGTATTTGATCACCTGTGCGATTTTTACTTTTTGCGCTATAAACAAAAAAAGAGCGTAAATTTTGAAAAAACAACAATATTTTTCACATTTTTTTATATGAAATTCCCCCCAAAAAAATGTCAAAATCAAAATTTTTTAAAATTTTTGGCCAATTTGTTTTCTGCTACCTATGTTTGGTAAAAAAAATTCACAATAAGCGTATTTTGATTGGTTTACGCAAAAGTTATTGCGTTTACTAACAAAGGGAAAGATTTCTGTCATTTTTGGTGTTTTTTTAACGCGTAATGGCGGCGATCTGCAATTTTTTTTGCGGGACTGCGACATTGCGGCAGACAGATCGGACCCTTGACTGACATTTTTGACACTTTTGGGGGTACCAGTGACATTACTGCAGTAATCAGTGCTATATATATGCACTGTTACTGTAAAAATGACACTGGCAGGGAAGGGGTTAATTTTATTGGAGAGGGAGGGGTTAATGTATGCCTGGTGCTTACTGACGTGTGTGGGGGGAGGTGACTGTGTGACACAAGGACAGATCCAGGGTTCAGCTATGCTGAACCCTGCAATCTGACCCTGCCTGTCACTTGGGAGATCCGCCCGCCTGTGTTTACACAAGCAGGCGGATCTGCACACTAGATCTCCGACTCCCGCTGTGACTGAATACAGCGGGAGCCGCCGCCGAGAAAGGGGAGTGTCTGATGACGTAGTACTACGTCGTCAGACGATAACGAGACACTTTGCCGCAGTAGTACTACAGTACTCAGACAGCAAGTGGTTAAAATTGATGTCCTTTTTTTTCCCACAAATAGAGCTTTCTTTTGGTTGTATTTGATCACCTCTGCAATTTTTTTTTTTTTTTGCGACAATTCTGAAAAAATAATAATAATAATAATATTTTTCACATTCTGCTATAAAACATTCCCAATAAAAAAATAAAAATAAATTTTTTTCATCATTTTAGGCCAATTTGTAATCTGCTACATATTCTTGGTAAAAACAAAAATCCCAATAAGTGTATATTGATTGGTTTGCGCAAAAGTTATTGTGGCTACAAACTAGGGGAAAGATTTATGTCAATTTTATTTAATTATTTTTTTTACCAGCAATGGGGGCGATCAGCGACTTTTAGTGGGACTGTGACATTGCGGCGGACAGATCAGACCCCTAACTGACAATTTTGGGGGGACCAGTGACATTACTACAGTAATCAGTGCTAAAAAATATGCAGTGCTACTGTACTAATGACACTGGCAGGGAAAGGGTTAACACCAGGGGCGATCGAATGGGTTAAATGTGTCCCTAGGGTATGCTTTCTAACTGTGGGGAGGATGGGCTTGCTGCATGAACACAGAGACCTGTGTTCCTAAATAGGAGGAGCACAGGATCCCTGTGTTCATAACTGTAGAACAGTAAACACGGCAGACAGCCGTTCAGTCTCCACGGGAAGCATTCGCGGGTGCCCGGCTGGGTGTCCAGCTTATTGGCTTCCCCTGTGGCCAATAGGCGTGCGCATGCACTCCCCTGCTAGCAGTCCCGCAAAGCGACGTACAGGTACGTCGTTTCGCAGGACAGACTTGACCTGCTGCAGTAAAACTACGTCGGCTGGTTGGCAAGCAGTTAATAACACCTGTACAAAATGACATAATTTGTTCAAGAAAAAAAAAATTGTTAAAGACCTACAGACAGGTCTTGTCACGCCATAATGTTCACTATTGTATTATATGCTACATTTAAAGAACTTAAAGCAGTGGTAAACCCAAAACCAGAATTGTATTATATTGCAGCTTACTAATTAGATGCAGTGGCTGCATTCGTTTTCTGGCCAGTAACAAACCTCCTGTATTAGTGAAACACAACTCTGGAGGAATGATCACAGGAGCCACCGCAGACAGCAGGATTGTCAGTCTGGGGTAGGAATGAGCTTCGAGTTTGAGTCGAAGCTAACTTTGACTCGAACATTGCTCGTTCAATCGTTCATCGAATGACGAACAAATGTTCTTCTTCGCTGGAAATTCGAGTTTCCCATAATGCACTGCACGTGCAGCGCATTATGTGATTCGCCAAAGCATGCACCCTGACCTCATGCTTTGGCCAATCAAATGATCTCTGCCATGATTGAACTAAAGGCAGGCTGCCTTTAGCCATTCATGGCTCAGGGGCCAAGTACATGCCCCACACTACATAAAGGCTGCTCGCGCAGCCGCAACGTGTAGTGTCATTGTGCGGGTGATGGGACAGGAATGCGTCTGAGGCAGGGAGAGAGTCGTTTTTTATGGAGTTTGTCAAACATTGCAGAGACATTGCTATTTGCTAGCAGTGTTGGGAGGGCCAGAACGTGTGTCAGGCAGGGTGCGATATCTTTGATTACATCATATCAGACAGTGCAGCGCCAGTAATTCATTGCTAGCAGTGTTTTGAGGGCCAGAACGTGTGTCAGGTAACGTGGGATATCTTTGATCACATCATATCAGACAGTGCAGCACCAGTGAGTGATTCATTGCTAGCAGTGTTTTGAGGGCCAGAACGTGTGTCAGGCAGGGTGCGATATCTTTGATTACATCATATCAGACAGTGCAGTGCCAGTGATTCATTGCTAGCAGTGTTTTGAGGGCCAGGTACGTGTGTCAGGCAGGGTGAGATATCTTTGATTACATCATATCAGACAGTGCAGCGCTAGGGAGTGTTTCATTCCTAGCAGTGTTTTGAGGTCCAGGTACGTGTGTCAGACAGGGTGAGATATCTTTGATTACATAATATCAGACAGTGCAGCGCCGCTGCCAGTGAGTGATTCATTCCTAGCAGTGTTTTGAGGGCCAGGTACGTGTGTCAGACAGGGTGAGATATCTTTGATTACATAATATCAGACAGTGCAGCGCCGCTGCCAGTGAGTGATTCATTCCTAGCAGTGTTTTGAGGGCCAGGTACGTGTGTCAGGCAGGGTGAGATATTTTTGATTACATCATATCAGACAGTGCAGCGCCAGTCAGTGATTCATTCCCAGCAGTGTTTTGAGGGCTGGGTTAGTGTGTCAGGCAGGGTGAGATATCTTTGATTACATCATATCAGACAGTACAGCACCAGTGAGTGATTAATTGATAGCGGTGTTTTGAGGGCCGGGTACGTGTGTCAGGCAGGGTGAGATATCTTTGATTACATTATATCAGATAGTGCAGCACCCGGGCCTGGACTGGGACAAAAAATAGGCCCGGGCATTTTGGACTGAGCAGCCTGGGAGGGGGGCGTGACGGGGGTGTGACAGGGGCGTGGTGGGGCGTGGCGTTCGTCGGGATGGTTGATGACAGGATTTAATGTACCAGGATGTGTGGATTCGATTACGGTACCTTTTTTAGTTTAATCTGACAGACTGGGTCCAATTTAGATCAGAGCTGCCATATGATGCTGTTTTTTTTTTTTTGTCTTACTTTAAATCCGGTTTGATGGTTGAGTCCTAAAATTAGTATGAAGCAGCACAAGATGAGGGTTACTCTAATCAAGGGGTAGACAACCTTTTTGGGCACAGTGTGCCGAAAAATGTTTTCAAAGAAATTGGGAGTGCCAGATACATAAAAAACAACTGTCAACTTCATATAAAGTAACTGCTGTAAACCGCTTGAATAATAGTAAGAAATCAAGTGAGCTTTGCACCTTCACAAATCAGATCGGCCCCAATTCCTGCACCTTCACACATCAGATCACCCCAATTCCTGCGCTATCACACCTCAGATCAGTCCCAATTCCTGCACGTTCACACCTCAGATCACCCCAATTCCTGCACTATCACACCTCAGATCAGTCCCAATTCCTGCACGTTCACACCTCAGATCACCCCAATTCCTGCACTATCACACCTCAGATCAGACCCAATTCCTGCACTATCACACCTCAGATCAGCCCCAATTCCTGCACTATCACACCTCAGATCACCCCAATTCCTGCACTATCACACCTCAGATCAGTCCCAATTCCTGCACGTTCACACCTCAGATCACCCCAATTCCTGCACTATCACACCTCAGATCAGTCCCAATTCCTGCACGTTCACACCTCAGATCAGCCCCAATTCCTGCACTATCACACCTCAGATCAGCCCCAATTCCTGCACTATCACACCTCAGATCAGCCCCAATTCCTGCACTATCACACCTCAGATCACCCCAATTCCTGCACTATCACACATCAGATCAGTCCCAATTCCTGCACGTTCACACCTCAGATCAGCCCCAATTCCTGCACTATCACACCTCAGATCAGCCCCAATTCCTGCACTATCACACCTCAGATCACCCCAATTCCTGCACTCACACCTCAGATCACCCAAATTCCTGCACTATCACACCTCAGATCAGCCCCAATTCCTGCACTATCACACCTCAGATCACCCAAATTCCTGCACTATCACGCCTCATATCACCCCAATTCCTGCATCTTCACACCTCAGATTAGCCCTTGGTAGGCTGGCACTGGCAGCAACAATTTTATTCAAATCAGGATTTCTTCTGCAAATAGGCTGACCTGGCACTGGCAGGCATAGTACTAGACTAGTACTATGCCTGGCTGCCAGTGCCAGGCCAGCTTATTTGCAAAAGAAATCCTGATTTGAATTAAATTGTTGCTGCCAGTGCCAGCCTATTTGCAGAAGAAATCTTGATTTCTTTGAATAAAGTTGTTGCTGCCAGTGCCAGCCTATCTGCAAAAGAAATCCCTAAGTAGAAGTCACTTCTCTCTCCAGTCCTCCACTTACCTTGGGTGTGCTGTGCGGTGTGGCTGCAGAGTGTTCCCGCGGGACATAGAACAGGAGATGGTCAGAGACTGCAAACATGATACAAGAGATGGTCAGAGACTACGGACCTGATACAAGAGATGGTCAGAGACTACAGACATGATACAGAAGATAGTCCTAGACTCAGGACATGATACAGGAGATGGTCAGAGACTGAGGACATGATACAGGAGATGGTCAGAGAGTGAGGACATGATACAGGAGATGGTCAGAGAGTGAAGACATGATACAAGAGATGGTCAGAGACTGCAGACATGATACAGTAGATGGTCAGAGACTGCAGACATGATACAGTAGATGGTCAGAGACTGCAGACGTGGTGATACAAGAGATGTCAGAGACTGCAGACATGATACAAGAGATGGTCAGAGACTGCAGACATGATATAAGAGATGGTCAGAGACTGCAGACATGATATAAGAGATGGTCAGAGACTGCAGACATGATACAGGAGATGGTCAGAGAATGGGGACATAATACAGATGTTAGTCAGAGACTGCGGACATGATACAAGAGATGGTCAGAAATTGTGGACAAGATACAGGAGATGGTCAGAGATTGCGGACATAATACAGGAGATGGTCAGAGATTGTGGACATGATACAGGAGATGGTCAGAGATTGGGGACATAATACAGATGTTAGTCAGAGACTGCGGAAATGATACAAGAGATGGTCAGAAATTGCGGACAAGATACAGGAGATGGTCAGAGATTGGGGACATAATACAGATGTTATGTACACATGTGCTGCAGAGTTCAGCTCAAGAGAGCCCTGCTATATTCATCTTCACCTCTACTAGGCTGCCCACGCCCCCTCTCCGACACCCGCCCAATCAGAGAGAGGCAAACACCATCTGACCTCCTCGCATACAAAATCCATTGGAAAGGAGAAGGCAAGGGGAGGATCTGAGAAAGCTCTGAAGTTAACCTGTGTGTGTGTGTTACCCCAGCGCTGTGGGGGTTTCACAATGCATTGCAGAGTGTACTAGGCTGGCTGCTGCTAGCGGCCGGTGTTGTAACCAATGTCGGCACAACACCGGCTCCGCGGCCAATCAGCCTTCTGCTCAGGAGGGTGTGACTCACACCCCCCCCTGAGCAGTAGGCTGATTGGCCGCGGAGCTGGCCGCAGTGAGGGAACTTCTTTGTGATGATGAGTAAAAGCCGCGGTCCATCGGGAATATGCCCGGTCTGCCCTATGGCCAGTCTGGGCCTGGCTATAGTTCACTGATCCCTCCTTTCTCCTGCATCCTGCGGGCTCGTCACACAATAAACAGTCTAGGGGTGTTGGTTTTTGATGTTTAGTTGGAACTTGGATAGGAGAAGGTAATAGTGGGATACTCCAATTTGAACTATATACATCAGCTGAGGAAATCTTTCTCTAGACCTCATAGGTTGATCGGAAACAGCTGGGCTGCTTGATCCACACTGCCACAAGTGTGGAAAGGGTTAAGTCTCTTGCTCTTCACTTCCTAGCAAAAAAAATTGTGGATGAGAACTTATCTTCAGGACACTCTCACTAGCATCCCCTTTCAGCTGACACCCATCCACTGACTGTCCTAGCAGCAGGGGCCCCCCTCAGATCAGGCTCCTTGACACAAGATTCTGTACTCACTGTACTGCAGAGCCAGATCCTCCAGTGTCTCCCTCTCAGTCAGCTCCAACTGGACCTCCGGGTTCAGTTCCTCCCTGATACTCTCCAGGCCCTCAGGATGACCCTCCTGAGACCTCATGGTACCTCTACAGAGAACGAGGCATTTCGCTATCTAGACAAAAGGCCTCGAGCACATGTGCTGCTGGCTTTTATACAGTATCCCAGCATGCACCAAGGCACTTTTCCTCTGACAAATCAGCAGGGCTGTATCAAAACAATTCATCAGGTTTCCTCCCACTGTCCAACATGCCTCCCTATTGGACCAGTGTGAAACACTCTCCAGACAGAATGAGTTGCATCCTGAGCACAATGAGCAGATCTCACCAATTGATCCTGCTCTCTGGTAGGCAGGGAACAATATAGATTTACCTGCAGCCCTTCTGGTAAGCAGACAAAGCTCAAAACTATACTTTCTCACTAGCACCTACTTAGGAGGGTAATACAAGTATGATTAGCATTTTCTCTGCTGTTCTTTTAATTGTACTGTCCCACTTAATTTTGTAAAGGACTGCACAAACTGGTGGCGCTATAAAAATACTGTATTATAAGAATCATAGTTAAATATAATAATTATTTTGCTTTGTATTTTTTGAGCCCTGAAAACAATACACAGTGCCATTACTGGAGCAGCACTCATTACTAAAATGATTGGGAAATCATTTGAGAAGGAAAAGTGGTGTTCTTTTTATTGTATTTTTAACAGTATGTTTTAAGAGATAAAGCCTATTTCAAATATTGACATTGGTTGCTGTCTCTGAAACTGTATCTTTCCTTCAGAGAGAAAAGTATGTATAACAAGTTTAACTTTGGCCCCATGGGAAATTCATGCACAGTTTATAAATAACAATACCATTCTACAATTGCATACTTCATGGTTCTGGCTTTTGCTTTTATAAACATTTGTTTCAGTATACTATGAGCTACTTGGACACTCATATTTTTCACATACTGGTCGGCCTTACAAAATGTCCCTAGAACAAAAACTATTTATCAGTTAATGAATTTCAGACATGACATGCATTATGTAATGAACAAGTTCATGTTTTTATTCTCACCTTGGATTCCAAAAACCTAATTTTCAAGACAAACATTTTCGTAAATCTTTCTTTTCGTAAATTTTTTTTTTTTTTTGGGAATGGGATCAAACACCTCCAGAGAGCTGCTATCCAGGCAGGCACATGTATGTAAATTCAAGCAGTGTATACCAGAATGGAACATGCCCGAGCCCATCTCTACCAGGTTCCCTGAGGGTATCCAGGAACTGCAGTTGGTTAAAAAAAAATAAAAAAAATTCCTTGAAAGGCAATGTCATAATATGTTAGTATGCATTGCATAAACGTACCTTAGAACTTACCTTAGAACAGTGCTGCGTTGTCACTGCTGAGAGGACTTAGATGTTCAGCACTGTACCCTGGACCTTTAAAGCGTATGCTGCGCAGGTGATGTCACTGGCTGCATGCATTCTAAATATCTCCTAAACTATTACTATAATAAGGCTTACCTGTAGGTAAAAGTGGTGTAACAGAGTTTACTACCACTTTAACAGCTCCTACTGCTCACCCCTTTACATGAGATACCTGTCACAGACTTAGGAGGCTTTTGGGAGAGGACTGCAGGCTAGACTCCTGGCCACTGTCTGTGTGGAGCAATCCTTATTGGTAATCTCATCAACTCAAGCCACCTGTCTTTCATGCATTATTAAGTAACAACCTATTATCTACTGTGGGGATGTGTTTACACTTATAATAATGTGTATTGTTGTTTGGGAGCTCGATGCCGGTGGGTCTAACCTGTAATGAGATCCCTGATATTTCAGATGGTTAATTGTCTCATCTAATGTTTGACTGATAGCATTCTGTGCATTCCGCCTAGATTTAAGTGCTCAGTTAATTGGCATGTTAATGATATCATGGTCAGCTAAAGTAAGTGCTAGAGGGGGGTTAGCCATGAGTCAGCCCTACCTCATTATCTAACCATTGTGTGATGTTTTGGGTAAATATTTGACTGGTCACTGACATACCTCTCAAGTGTATAAAAAGTGTGTAAGTTGGTTTAATAAACAGTTCTTTTTCTGCTTTACTCCACAACTGCTACTGCCTAGTTCTTGGGGTAACTATAGCCAGATTCACAGGTCTCGTGTTCCAGAGCTTAGGAAGCAGCTTCGTGACGTAGATACCCAGTCAGGGTGTCCGGTTCCGTCACAATATCCTTCAGAGATACCCAGCCCAATCTATGCTGCATTTATCAGCTGTGATTCCACATTCTCACTACAGGCCTTACAGTAGTAAGTTCCTACAACAGCCTGCATTTACACAAGTTCGTTAGCAGAAGACATTTCCAAGAGGGCTTAGAAGAAGGTAAAGTCCAGAAGCAGAAAGTCTTTTCAATGCTTTATTTAAACAGTTTGCTAGTGTAAACTTTGGTCAGCCTAATCCCAGGAGACTGCTCACATCCTTAGTTTCAAACAACAGCAGGTAATACTTACAGAAAGATGAAGTATGTCCATTCACAGCCCATACTGTACAGAGTTTGCCCAGAGTACTGCATCCCTAGCCAGGTAAAATGCATTAATTCCCACTCTTCGTCTGCTTCCCTCATAGGGAAGAGCTAGGAGATAAATCCGTATAGCCTATATATTGCTGTAGCTTGGTCATTAGTGCTTCCCATAACCAAGAGAGAGAGAGAGAGAGAGAGATTGCTCCCCACCTCAACTATTTATTTTAGCTTAGGATGCCTTACCCCCAGGGGACTGGCCTTTATGCCCAATATCCCCTGGCTATTACTGGCATCCTGCCTTTAGGGACCTCTACTGGCTACTAAGGCGCCTACACTGCTTATCAGTAAAATTGGTCCTGGACCTATCATGTTCTATTAATTCTGGTGCCATCTTGTAGCCAGAAAGGGAAACTACACAAAGCATTTTCATGCCCTCACCCTACCATTTGGTACAGTCAGAGGTCAGGGTATGGCTAAAGAAATGTTTAAGCCCTGCATTTATAATGAACAAATGTGGTGCACAATTTTTTTAAGAACAGAGAGCAGCTAGTAAAAGCGTCCTTCCCTAAATGTTTTCAAGACTGAGTAAAAATACGATTATTGCATCCTGTAACACAACATTAAATCTAACATACCACATATATGCGCCAACTTCTTTGTTGTATGTATAACACAAAATGTTCTACTATGCTGGGGTTCCTGACACTGATGTATGATTTAAATGTTTCCTTTATGTCTCCAGAGGCTGTCAAATGGCTTACAGTTGGCATGTAATTTACCCTTGGAAAAAAAAAGCTTAAAAGGAGGAGGTTTAAGCACAGGTGATGCAGGATGGAACGGAAAGAGACAGTACTGGTGGCTAATAGAGTTGAGTGAACACAGACTGTATTGTTCGGGATCGTACCGGACTTTTGGGTGTTCAGTACCCGGACACGGACCCGAACATTTTACTGTATATTTGGGATACAGTCCGTTGTTCAGTAATATTATTTCATGTTTTGGCTCGGTTTTAATGTTTTGGCATGGTTTTAATGGCGCGGTTTCAACAGCTGCAGGGCAGCCAATCAACAAGCGTTTAACTAGTGTGCCCTTAGAAGCCATCACAGCCATGCCTACTAATGGCAAGGCTGTGATTGGCCAGTGCAGCATGTGACCCAGCCTCTATATAAGCTGGAGTCACGTAGCGCCGCACGTCACTCTGCTCTAACTACTGTAGGGTCAGGTTCCTGCTGCTGCGGATATGAGGGAGAGATAGGAGATTATTGTAGGGGCAGGCTGGAGATTGCTTTCAGGGAAAGAATAGGAGAATCTTCTTTAATCAGACAGCGATCTACATCGATTTTATTGTGTGGGGGTGCAGTGCACGATCTTTTTGCCCTGACCTGAGCCCAGTGAGGAGGAGGGAGAAAAAAAAACTTTCATCAGTCTGTTAGGTGGGCGGCGTGCGGCATGTAGCAGCCATGTAATGCAAGCTCAGTGCATATGTGTCTACTTAATCTGGATTTAAAAAAAAACCTTTTTTCCTTCATATTTTACAGTGACATACAGTGTTTAGACACTGCTGTTCTAATCTGCTATTCAAAAATCAACAATTTAAGGGGAAAAAAAATATTTTTCAGGTTTTCATTCAAATGGGGTTTTTTACATAATAGCGGAATAGAACAACAACAGTATCCAACCTGTTAGGCGTGCAGCGTGTAGCAGCCATGTAATGCAAGCTCAGTGCATATGTGTTTGCTTAATATGGATTTAAAAAAAAAAAAAACTTTTTTCCTTCATATTTTACAGTGACATACAATGTTTAGACACTGCTGTTCTAATCTGCTATTCAAAAATCAACAATTTAAGGGGAAAAAAATATTTTTCAGGTTTTCATTCAAATGGGTTTTTTTTTACTCAATAGCGGAATAGAACTACAACAGTATCCAACCTGTTAGGCGTGCGGCGTGTAGCAGCCATGTAATGCAAGCTTAGTGCATATGTGTCTGCTTAATATGGTTTTAAAAAAAAAAACTTTTTTTCTTCATATTTTACAGTGACATACAATGTTTAGACACTGCTGTTCTAATCTGCTATTCAAAAATCAACAATTTAAGGGACAAATAAAAAAATTTCATTCATGCGTTACTGTAAGATACACCCTTTGGATGCTGTTGTTCTATTCCACTATTCAATAAACACCCATTTAAGGAAAAAAATTAAATTGCGGCCTAGTCTGCATATTTTACTGTGAGATACACCCATTGGATACTGTTGTTCTATTCCACTTTTCAATAAAAACCCATTTAGGGAAAAATAAATAAATTGCGGCCTAGTCTGCATATTTTACTGTGAGATACACCCGTTGGATACTGTTGTTCTATTCCGGTTTTCAATAAAAACCCATTTAGGGGAAAAAAAATTGCGGCCTAATCTGCATATTTTACTGTGAGATACACCGTTGGATACTGTTGTTCTATTCCTCTTTTCAATAAAAACCCATTTAGGGAAAAAATACTAAATTGTGGCCTAGTCTGTATCTGTAGGTGTGAGATACACCCTTTGGATACTGTTGTTCTATTCTGCTATTCAATAAACACCCATTTAGGGTAAAGAAAGATATTAAATTGCAGCTTAGTCTGTATCTGTACGTGTGAGATATACCCTTTTAGATACTGTTGTTCTATTCTGCTATTCAATAAACACCCATTAAGGGGAAAGAAAGATATTAAATTGTGGCCTAGTCTGTATCTGTACGTGTGAGATACACCCTTTGGATACTGTTGTTCTATTCTGCTATTCAATAAACACCAATTTAGGGGAAAGAAAGATATTAAATCGCAGCCTAGTCTGTATCTGTAAGTGTGAGATACACCCTTTGGATACTGTTGTTCTAATCTGCTATTCAATAAACACCCATTTAGGGGAAAGAAAGATATTAAATTGCGGCCTAGTCTGTATCTGTAGGTGTGAGATACACCCTTTGGATACTGTTGTTCTATTCTGCTATTCAATAAACACCCATTTAGGGGAAAGAAAGATATTAAATTGTGGCTTAGTCTGTATCTGTACGTGTGAGATATACCCTTTTAGATACTGTTGTTCTATTCTGCTATTCAATAAACACCCATTTAGGGGGAAAGAAAAATATTAAATTGCGGCCTAGTCTGTATCTGTACGTGTGAGATACACCCTTTGGATACTGTTGTTCTATTCTGCTATTCAATAAACACCCATTTAGGGGAAAGAAAGATATTAAATTGCGGCCTAGTCTGTATCTGTACGTGTGAGATACACCCTTTGGATACTGTTGTTCTATTCTTCTATTCAATAAACAAACACCCATTTAGGGGAAAGAAAGATATTAAACTGCGGCTTAGTCTGTATCTGTATGTGTGAGATACACCCTTTTAGATACGGTTGTTCTAATCTGCTATTCAATAAACACCCAATTAGGGGAAAATTAATAATTTTGCAGCCTTTGCTGATTATGTTATTGTGAGATACACCCTTTAAATTTTTTTGGCGCATCTCCTTCCGCCACCGAGGATTGCAGGGCGCTTCAGTTTGACTCCTGTTGCTAACTCCTCCGCTTCGTCACCCTCATCCTCTACCGCCTCCGCATCTGAAGCAGTGATCATTTCCAAGGCTTTCAGGGCAGTCATTCACAAGTGGCTCTGAGGGTGGGTTCCTGCACCCACAAACGCAAGGTACACAATTGTCCAGCAAGGGCACAGTTCTGGAGGATGACGAGGTGGAGGATGAGGAGGAGGAACCATGTTCACAGCAGGGAGGCACCCAGATAACTGATAACAACAGATACTACACTTGATCTTAGCCAAAAGGTCGAGAAGCGATGCTGGTGGCATTCCCACCTGACAGCAGGGGCACAGTAGAAGCACAAGGCGAAGGCAGAGGAGGAGGAGGTCGCCAATGCAGCCAGGGCACCGCCAGCACCTCAGAAGGCAGGGTTAGCATGTATGAAATGTGGAACAGCTTTGTCGGCACGCCACAACAACCAGCTGTTTTTTTTTTAAGCCCGTGGTGTGTGAACACACTCAGACTATCACCCGGTGGGAGCATAAAAAAGTGCACACCAAAAAAGTGAAACACAAAAAGTGCACAGGGTGTACACATGGTCCTTGATCCTGATCCCCCGGGGCGCAAGGCTCCTGACAGGGACTGGGGTACTTACACTGGCTAACCTGGCAGCCCCGTTCTTTAGGAGGTCTGCTGAAACAGACCACCCCAAGTACTAGGTGGGGCTCTCCCGAAGAGAGACCCCATGAGAGAGGGCAAACCAAGCCAGAAGGCCATATCCACCCCCTCCCAAGACTTTCAGGGACAGGCCCAAGGACCTACACCCTACTAATCACGCTTTGCAAAATAAAGGGTACCGCCACAGTAAAAAAAACAAAACATGAGACACACAACACATAAAAGTGGGGAAAGGGATAGTGAAGAAGAAGTGCAAGGTTAGTGCCACGTTGCAATACTATGGCAGGCCCTGCGGCCAGGAATAAAAAATTCCTCTGGTCCTGACTCCTGACCAAAAGGCCCGGCCCTAGAGGCAGGTGTGAAAAACGTGTGTAGGAAGTGCAGTGTCCTTGGTGCCATACTCATAGTGTTGCCATCCACCGTGAATTATGGCACCCCTAGACTGCCACTCCAGGGGCACATACACCACAGGCTTTTCGGAATCCCGGTCCCTGGCAAGACCAGTGCAGTCCCGTCCCTACCAGAAGGCCTCAGAACTTAGACAGCTTTGGGAGAGCCCGGCCCTCAACCAGGGACACATACCTTTTCCAAAGACTCAACCCAGAAGGAGGAAAAAAGCCCCCCCGCCGCCATCACCGTTCCTTACCATATACCATATACAGTTCCTTACCGTTCCTTACGTACTATACACGTACTGAATGACGGGTCTGCCCCCTTCAACTTCTGGGTCTCCAAATTGGGCACATGGCCTGAGCTTGCCCTTTACGCCTTGGAGGTGCTGGCCTGCCCTGCAGCCAGTGTATTACCTGAACGTGTATTTAGCACGGCTGGGGGGCTTTATCACAGACAATCGCAGCCACCTGTCCAGAGCCAATGTGGACAAGCTCACGTTCATTAAAATGAACCAGGCATGAATCCCACAGGACTTGTCCGTACCTTGTGCAGAATAGACATGTATACCGGCCTTACCCAGCCATTGTTGTATTTTTGATCTTTCTCACTCTTTTGGGGTGTACCCTAATTTAAAAAGAAATTTAAAATTAAAAACAAAAACCAGTGCTGGTTACCTCATCCTCCTCCACCGCCGCTTCCACCTACACCGCCACATCCACCGCCACCTCAACCTCCTACTGGGCCTCGTCCTCCTAGACCAAGATGATTATTTTTTATTTTTATGTTTTCTATGTTATTTAAAGTTATTTCCCTATCCACATTTGTTTGCAGAACACTTGCCGTGCTCTTAAGAAGATTTTGCTGCCATTTGCAGCCCTCTAGCCCTTTCCATGTTTTTTTTAGAGACATTTTAGTGCTCAAAAGTTCGGGTCACCATTGACTATAATGGGGTTCGGGATCGGGGTAAGGTTCGGGTTATGTTCGGGTCACGAACCCGGACTTTTTTTTCAAGTTCGGCCGAACCCGCCGAACCTGGAAATCCAGGTGTTCGCTCAACTCTAGTGGCTACTGGAACTGACGTAGATGAGCATGGGGGGTACTGTACTTGAGATGTATGTGGGTACATGAGATGGACAACAGAAGCAGGACAGAGGGGAAGGTGGACGGGAATAAGAGGAGCAGCAACATGTTGAAAAGAAAGACAGGCATAAGATATATTGGAAAATGTGGAAGATACACTATTAGGAAACTTTAGGTATATAAAATTCTCAAACCTTGCTCAGTAGGCTGCAAGTCCAGTTACCAGCAAGGGAACACAAGCACACATCTCTCTTCTACTGTCATTGCTTCAGCACATCATGGAAGAGTGAAATGATGTAACCTGACAGAAACTGCCAAAGTAGGGGCAGTAGAGTAGAGGCATTTGATAGGATCTGAAGTCTACTAAGCAGGAAGAAGGGGGTAGGGAGGTCTCAAACCTAAAAAAAAAAAAAAAAACACTTAAGCGCTAATAGGAGTGAGCCCAAAGGCTTGCTTAGGAAGATGTCTCTTGCACCCCCCCCCCCTCAAACCAGTCTGCTACTGATGAAAACTCCTACATGATGAGGGCTCAAGGGCAATTACCTATTTTGCATCCCTCCTCCTTAGTTTGGCCCTGGATTTAACTACCCTAAAGAAGTACCCCATCTAAAGAAGAATAACCCAAACACAGTGATACTTCTCACAGTAGAGTTAATGACTCCAAGGTAACAACTAGGCTCTCCAAACCACCACCATCCTGTCACTGTCTGTTTTTAGACGATTGATAAAGTGCCTCAGTTTATCAGTTACCCACACTATTGTTTATTCTTGTATTTAGAACTCATGGCTAGGCATATTCTGGACATGTGTTAATGAAGGCTAAAAATGCTATTAAGTAGTGAGGTATTGCTGTGAAAATTTTGGTTTATAGATTCCACTATTTAGACTGATCTGAATGTGCAAAGCATTGTTTAGTTTGAGTTTGTGGGAAAAATTTACAGGACACTGCTGATTATATTTTGAATGCAAAAATTGAAAGTCTAAGTTCTCCTTTTCCAGAAAATAGCCTATGCAGTCAAGAAGCCCAAGTAGGTATTAAAAATGTGTGCAGTTTTTTCTCGTAGGTCCTGCACTTTCTTGTATCTCACACGTTTCCTTCTGGACCTCGATACAAGAGACCCATGACGCTTCTTCAGTTTAGTTTTATCGCTATCTCCATCTGCGACACTGAATAACTTCACTCAGATGCCATGATAGTTTCCCATACCAGAAAACATCTTTAAACATATCTGCCTGAATTCCCCAGGAGCTCCTGGCACCATTTGCTTGATATACTCCTCCTCAGTTCTAGCAGTACCCCAGCCTTACTATCCTATGTATCTAAATAGGAACAAGACCTATCTTCTATTGACTAAGCGGATTGGGGTGGTGCCTGGTCCAGTATTGCAAAGTGCTCCTTTAATACGACCACTCTGGGGCCGGCCTAAAGGGTGCTCCTCCGCTGTCCCAGTCTGCATCACAAAACTGAACCCATCCTACAATGACTGATGCTTCCGAGGATGCTTCCAACGAGGAGACGAACTTCATATTTGGTGGCTCTGCCCCCGTCTGGTGGGATTATGGTCAAGGGTCTTTGGACTGTTGTTCACTCTCTTCCATGTATCTTTTCGCAAAGATCCCGGGCCTCTTCTCCTACCAACAGAAGCTGGCCACCTATCTATTTATAGCCACTAAACATACAATAGACAAGGCTTGGAAAAAAACAACGGTTTCATTTATGGAGTTGAAGAGCATCCTGATGACTCTCATTAACAATGAGAAGATGAGTAGTATCCTCCACGACTCTCACACTAAATTTCTCAAGGTGTGGGCCCCGTATTCATCTTATGCTTTCCCTACTGTGCACTCGACAAGTCTGGGCCTGTTTAATTGACCCAACTCATTTCCCGGCCTGGGGGAACTTTCTCTTTCTGTCTCTCTCCTCTCCTTCTATCATCTTCCCTTTCATCTTTCTCTTCCTCTCCTCTCCCTTTCTTCACTAAATGACCAGTCTAAGCTTTGTTTCTACAAAGTATATATTTATGTAGATTGTTCCACATTCCAACCCCTGTGCACTAAGGCTCAAGCACCCTGTGTTTACCCCCAACCTAGGCTAGGGGGTCCCTGTTGATCAACATTTTTATTCTCTAAAAATACATTCCATATATATATCTATTCACACTGTTTTGTCTTGAGCCTACTGTTGGTATCTCCTTGCGTGGGAATGTTGCATTTGTATCCTTTTTACATTTCAATAAAAATATTGTACCAGAAAAATGTGTGCAGCTTTGTAAAATCTTCAATAATGTTATTGTCATACCTGTAGGGCATTTTAAACCCCTCTGAAAGAACCCCCAGACAACAATCCCCAGGTCCTGCTTTGTTGCTAGGATGTTGAAAATAAAGATTTTTTTGCTCCCGTAATGCTTGGAGAATGCATCCATTGGGTTTCACATCCTAGCAACAAGGCATGATGTGAGAATTGCTAACTGGAATTTTTTTGACCAGACTTCTGGGGGCTCAAATGGCCTGGGCTATTTTCTGAAAAAGGCGACTCTTACCTTTAAAGTTTTAAGGGTTAAAAGCCAACAGAAGTGAAATTTAACTGCATAAAATCTGATGAAATCTGAAGAATAAAAGTTGAATAACACTGCAACAGTACAAAAGAACAAAAATGTTCCATCTGTTTCAAAGGCAATATTATACAAAATTCACTGGGTTGCTAGTGAAGATGCTCAGTTCAAAGTTTTAAAACCCCGAAGGCAAAACGTTTTATGAGCCAAAACTGCAATGCGCTTTTTCATCTCTATTAAAAATCTGGAATAGTAATTTCTAAACTTCTGATGGCAATAGGTGAAACTATCTGCAATGTAGCTCAAAAGGGTTACATAACTCACCCCAGATAATCTGCAACTATTGCATTTTTTAGACTCTGAGTATTTCAAAGCTAAACTAGTTAACTATTCTTTCTCTAAGCACATTTTGAAAGTGACTACATAACAAGATCCCTGTTATAATATCACAATGAATGTTCCTGTGCCTCTGTCTTTAAAAAATGCAGGGATTTAAAGCCTACTTGAAGATTCTGTTTTAGGTCCTCTCCTCTTCCTCAGCTTTAGATAGCTGAGCTGCTCTAAACCAGGACAGACCTTGCTCCAATGATCAAATCACAGCTTCTTTGTTTTGCTCTTAGCAAGCTGTACATTTATAGTATAGTATGATGTAGTGGATGGATGAGCACAGACACAGGTTTTCTAGGGTGTGAAGAGTGTGAAGCTCTATAAAGAAAGCTAGGGAAAAAGTTGAAATTTGGATAGGTCAGGTGCACAGCTCAATAACCTTCCCCATTATTCATGAGCATTATTCAATTTAATAATGTTCAATCAAAATATTGTAATGGAATATTGGAATAATAATATTAAATAATCTGAATGTTGTTAAAGGTTATTGTCCTCGCCACTTCTACTGTATAATTGTCAAATGCCAGGAGCCACACTGCTACCACCACCCCCTAACCCCACTCATTCAAATTAGAAAAAAAGCTGTTTTAATTTGAGTCCGCCTTTACATGTCCATTGCCAGTGCCTCTTCTGAGAATGGAGACCTGTAACCCATTGCTTCATTCTATGCCCACTGTCAACCAGCCCTCTCGTCATCATGTTACTGTCTTCTTTAACTTGGGAGGACCTTGGCGCATGACCGCAAAGGTAGGCATCCATGTCACTGAGCAGGGGATGTAGACACCCAAAGAATGAGTCTCTCACTATGCCGTTTAGAATAGCCTTTTTCAACCAGGGTGCCCAGGTACCCTGGGGCGCCTTCAGGTTTCTTCAGGGGTGTCTTGGCAAAAGGGCAAAAATGGCCCAATTTATGTATACAAGCCAGCAAATGGATTAAACCTGCCTTTTAGTTACACAAAGACACAGCTTTTCCTTGTGCACTATTCACACTGGCATCCTAACAGTGACGTCATCAGTTCATCAGTCACTTCTAATATTGGGTGTCCTAGATGTGTGGATGTTGCTGTGATATGTAAAGCGATTAGTTTAGTTTTTACATTTTAAAATGGGGTGCCTCGAGGTTCTGCATCATTTTAAAGGGTGCCTTAACTTAAAAAGGTTGAGAAACACTGGTCTAGAAGATAAAAGACTTTTGACTGTATAGTATATATAAATTTTAGGCAACGCTAGGTCAAGCTAGCTTACAATTGCAGTTTTGCTGTGATGCTGTGGTCTACCAGGAGTTAGATCACTGTTTTATGTACATGAGGTAAAAAGCCAGCACCACCTATACAACAAAAATCTGAGGTCCAGTGTGTAATAAAGTAAAAAAAAAAAATACTGTTTTCCAGCATCGTCCCCTGCAGAAGGTTTCACTCTAGTGATACTAATTTTCTGGGTTATATGACACCATATAACAGTGTCATCCAACCAATTTCCTTTAAGCCCAGGCCATCAAAGACACAGCCCATAGGGGGTGCGTCGTCATGTCAGCCTGGGCGCACAGTACTACTGAACAGTATGGTCCATAAATGTGATAACGTGAGCGGCAAGCTGTTGTGAACTGGACAGCACCAGAAGAGAAGCAGAAGGGCCTGCGACAGAAGACTGAATTTAAAAAAAAAAAAGATATGTACAATAGGATGTGTTTTTTTCTTTCTTTAAGTGGTAGTGGGGTTTAAGTTGGGCTTTAATCTTTGCTTATGTATACCCTTATGTAAAGGAGAAGTTGTTTGTTTGTTACAGGTACTTACATAGTGCTGTCAATTTACACAGCGCTTTAAAAAAATATTATATATTCACATCAGTGCCTGCCCTCAAGGAGCTTACAATCTAAAATCCCTAACTTACATTAATACATACTAGGGCCAATTTACACAGGAGCCAATTAACCTACCTGCATATCTTTGGAGCAGTGTTGCCAACCCCCCGGAGTGAAATTTACTGGCAGAACGCCAAAATTTATGGACGGCACCAATTTTTTACTGGCACTGCAAAAATGTACATAAAATAGCAGTTTTCAGTGCTAAACCGTGCAAATATGCATAATTAAACTATAAACATGTAGTTAGCGCTATTAACAATGTGCTTAAGTTAAACAAAAGTCATAAACCATATTTCTCCATTTACATGAAGGTCAAATTATTATAACCCAGCCAGCACAGAGTTTCCCCATATATCAGAGTGTGCAGGATTCCCCCTTACAGTGTAACTGACGTAAAGAGGAATGCTGCAGATCTTGATTTAAGGGGGAACTCTGATGTAAGCGGGTGCTCTGGTGACCAGAAACCACCTTATATCAGAGTCCACTGCATTCTCCTTTACATCAGTGTTCCCACTTACATCAGGGTCTGCAGCATTGCCCTTTACATCAGAGCTCCCTTTTACATCAGGCTCCACAGAGTTCCCCCTTGCACTGTAAGGGGGAATCCTGCAGACTCTGATGTAAAGGGGAACGCCAGGAACTCTGATGTGGGGGGCAATCTGGTGACCAGAGACCACCTTCCACAGAGTGAATACACTAAGATATGGGGGGGGGGTTACTAATATAGAGGGACCTTTATATCAGTGCCCCCTTACATTATTGTATTCTCTCCTCCTTATATCAGTGACCCCCCCCATCAGACTGGTCTGGCGGCACTGTCACTGACCTCCCCTCAGGTGCACTGTGCAGGGCTCAGTCAGACGGCTCTGGTCTCCACCACATGGTACAGGAGGTGGTCAGAGACTGCGGACATGGTACAGGGGGTGGTCAGAGACTGCGGACATGGTACAGGAGGTGGTCAGAGACTGCGGACATGGTACAGGAGGTGGTCAGAGACTGCGGATGCAGACATGGTACAGTAGGGTGGTCAGAGACTGCGGACATGGTACAGGAGGTGGTCAGAGACTGCGGACATAATACAGGAGATGGTCAGAGACTGCGGCGGACATGGTACAGGTGGTGGTCAGAGACTGCGGACATGGTACAGGGGGGTGGTCAGAGACTGCGGACATGGTACAGGAGGGTGGTCAGAGACTGCGGACATGGTACAGGAGGGTGGTCAGAGACTGCGGACATGGTACAGGAGGTGGTCAGAGACTGCGGACATGGTACAGGAGGTGGTCAGAGACTGCGGACATGGTACAGGAGGTGGTCAGAGACTGTGGATGCGGACATGGTACAGGAGGGTGGTCAGAAACTGCGTACATGGTACAGGAGGTGGTCAGAGACTGTGGACATAATACAGGAGATGGTCAGAGACTGCGGCGGACATGGTACAGGTGGTGGTCAGAGACTGCGGACATGGTACATGGGGTGGTCAGAGACTGCAGACATGGTACAGGAAGTGGTCAGAGACTGCGGACATGGTACAGGGGGTGGTCAGAGACTGCGGACATGGTACAGGAGGTGGTCAGAGACTGCGGATGCAGACATGGTACAGTAGGGTGGTCAGAGACTGCGGACATGGTACAGGAGGTGGTCAGAGACTGCGGACATAATACAGGAGATGGTCAGAGACTGCGGCGGACATGGTACAGGTGGTGGTCAGAGACTGCGGACATGGTACAGGGGGGTGGTCAGAGACTGCGGACATGGTACAGGAGGGTGGTCAGAGACTGTGGACATGGTACAGAAGGTGGTCAGAGACTGCGGACATGGTACAGGAGGTGGTCAGAGACTGCGGACATAATACAGGAGATGGTCAGAGACTGCGGCGGACATGGTACAGGTGGTGGTCAGAGACTGCGGACATGGTACAGGGGGGTGGTCAGAGACTGCGGACATGGTACAGGAGGGTGGTCAGAGACTGCGGACATGGTACAGGAGGGTGGTCAGAGACTGCGGACATGGTACAGGAGGTGGTCAGAGACTGCGGACATGGTACAGGAGGTGGTCAGAGACTGTGGATGCGGACATGGTACAGGAGGGTGGTCAGAAACTGCGTACATGGTACAGGAGGTGGTCAGAGACTGTGGACATAATACAGGAGATGGTCAGAGACTGCGGCGGACATGGTACAGGTGGTGGTCAGAGACTGCGGACATGGTACATGGGGTGGTCAGAGACTGCAGACATGGTACAGGAAGTGGTCAGAGACTGCGGACATGGTACAGGGGGTGGTCAGAGACTGCGGACATGGTACAGGAGGTGGTCAGAGACTGCGGATGCAGACATGGTACAGTAGGGTGGTCAGAGACTGCGGACATGGTACAGGAGGTGGTCAGAGACTGCGGACATAATACAGGAGATGGTCAGAGACTGCGGCGGACATGGTACAGGTGGTGGTCAGAGACTGCGGACATGGTACAGGGGGGTGGTCAGAGACTGCGGACATGGTACAGGAGGGTGGTCAGAGACTGTGGACATGGTACAGAAGGTGGTCAGAGACTGCGGACATGGTACAGGAGGTGGTCAGAGACTGCGGACATGGTACAGGGGGGTGGTCAGAGACTGCGGACATGGTACAGGAGGGTGGTCAGAGACTGTGGACATGGTACAGAAGGTGGTCAGAGACTGCGGACATGGTACAGGAGGTGGTCAGAGACTGCGGACATAATACAGGAGATGGTCAGAGACTGCGGCGGACATGGTACAGGTGGTGGTCAGAGACTGCGGACATGGTACAGGGGGGTGGTCAGAGACTGCGGACATGGTACAGGAGGGTGGTCAGAGACTGCGGACATGGTACAGGAGGGTGGTCAGAGACTGCGGACATGGTACAGGAGGTGGTCAGAGACTGCGGACATGGTACAGGAGGTGGTCAGAGACTGTGGATGCGGACATGGTACAGGAGGGTGGTCAGAAACTGCGTACATGGTACAGGAGGTGGTCAGAGACTGTGGACATAATACAGGAGATGGTCAGAGACTGCGGCGGACATGGTACAGGTGGTGGTCAGAGACTGCGGACATGGTACATGGGGTGGTCAGAGACTGCAGACATGGTACAGGAAGTGGTCAGAGACTGCGGACATGGTACAGGGGGTGGTCAGAGACTGCGGACATGGTACAGGAGGTGGTCAGAGACTGCGGATGCAGACATGGTACAGTAGGGTGGTCAGAGACTGCGGACATGGTACAGGAGGTGGTCAGAGACTGCGGACATAATACAGGAGATGGTCAGAGACTGCGGCGGACATGGTACAGGTGGTGGTCAGAGACTGCGGACATGGTACAGGGGGGTGGTCAGAGACTGCGGACATGGTACAGGAGGGTGGTCAGAGACTGTGGACATGGTACAGAAGGTGGTCAGAGACTGCGGACATGGTACAGGAGGTGGTCAGAGACTGCGGACATAATACAGGAGATGGTCAGAGACTGCGGCGGACATGGTACAGGTGGTGGTCAGAGACTGCGGACATGGTACAGGGGGGTGGTCAGAGACTGCGGACATGGTACAGGAGGGTGGTCAGAGACTGCGGACATGGTACAGGAGGGTGGTCAGAGACTGCGGACATGGTACAGGAGGTGGTCAGAGACTGCGGACATGGTACAGGAGGTGGTCAGAGCCTGCGGACATGGTACAGGAGGTGGTCAGAGCCTGCAGACATGGTACAGGAGGTGGTCAGAGACTGCGGACATAATGCAGGAGATGGTCAGAGACTGCGGCGGACCTGGTACAGGAGGTGGTCAGAGACTGCGGACATGGTACAGGAGGTCGTCAGAGACTGCGGACATAATGCAGGAGATGGTCAGAGACTGTGGACATAATACAGGAGATGGTCAGAGCCTGCGTGGACATGGAAGTGCCCTCCTCACCCCCTCACAGTAGTTTCTTCCTCTGTCCCCCTTCATATTAGCTCTCCACATCAGTGTCCTCCTCCTAAGTCCCTTTCACCTCTCCATAGCCATATCAGTAACATTCCTGCAGAGTGAAGCTGTGACACTGCCTGTGGAGAGGTGAAGGGGGCACAGGAGCAGGACATTGATGTCCTCTGCCCCCTGACTCTGTCTGAGTGTCGGAGGATCAGAGCCCCACTCACCAGTCCTCTGCTCTTCTCTCTGTGTGCTCTGTGGCTGCCTCTGCTGTCACAGTCTGCTGCTCTGTCCACTCCACCATCTGATCCGTCCAGCATCTTCTAGTAGTCCACTCCACACTCCACACTCACTGCCACGGTGGCGCCTGGTGCATGGCGGCCGGCGGCGGGAAAACTCAAATGACGGCAGGGGCAGAGGTGGGCGCAGGCGGGCCGTGGCACTCGTCTGACGATCTGAGAGAGAGAAGAACTCGGGGATCTCCGGAACTGTGTGTTCTGACCTTGCCGCAGCCACCGTAGATTTACTGGCACTTTTCTCCTGCTAAGGGCATTTACGGGCAGGAGAAAAGTGCCCTGTTTTTACTGGCTGTCCGTAAATCTATGGGCGATTGGCAACACTGCTTTGGAGTATGGGAGGAAACCCACGCAGGGAGAACATGCAGACTCCATGCAGGTAGTGCCATGGTTGGGATTCAAACCAATGACCCTAGTGCTGCTAGGTGGAAATGCTAACCACTTAGCCACTGTGCTGCCTTTAAATACAGAAAAGGCATGCTTTGTTCCTTATAGATCACAATTAAAATTTCTCTCGCTGTCTGGTTGTCCTAAATGAACATACTCCAGAGGTTCTTGTTGAGGTGCTAAAAAGAGCTTTTTAGAAAAAGACAAAATATCATGCAATCCTATGTAGGGCACCATAGATTCAGAAATTAATAAAAGACTGTACTCTTTACAAAAAAAAGGACAGTTACATGGACTCTGCCTTTTAAACGTATAGCTATTCTATGGAAATTTTAATGTAAGTTGATAAAAGATGGGAAGAAAACTTAGATCTATAGCTGATACAGCTGCTGCTTGTAAGATGAATGATTACAAAATATGCAGTACATTTTTCCCCATACCACATAATGTACAGAAATCCTCACGTATCGCAATGGATTAAACTATTAACAGAATTTAATTTTACTTGAAAAAACGGGTTTGGGGGGGAAATTTTGGGAACACCCAAAGTGCCAAAAATTGGGCCTTTGACGTTTGTGGTGCCTGAGCACCGTAACCAAGGCCTCGCAGTTACTCTTGCTGGGTGCCGGAATGGGACCTGTTGGTAAGAATTCCATGCAAATTTGAAATCGCATGTGCTATACAAGTGCCAAAAATTGGGCCTTTGCCATATGTGGTGCCTGAACACCGTAACCAAGGCCTCGCAGTTACTCTTGCTGGGTGCCGGAATGGGACCTGTTGGTAAGAATTCCATGCAAATTTGAAATCGCATGTGCTATACAAGTGCCAAAAATTGGGCCTTTGCGGTAGGTGTTGCCTAAACACCATAACCAAGGCCTCGCAGTTACTCTTGTTGGGTGCCAGAACGGATCCTGCTGGTAAGAATTCCATGCAAATTTGAAAACGCATGTGCTATACAAGTGCCAAAAATTGGGCCTTTGCAGAAGGTGGTGCCTGAACACCATAACCAAGGCCTCGCAGTTACTCTTGCGGGGTGCAGGAACGGGACCTGCTGGTAAGAATTTCATGCAAATTTGAAATCGCATGTGCTATACAAGTGCCAAAAATTGGGCCTTTGCGGTAGGTGTTGCCTGAACACCATTACCAAGGGCTCGCAGTTACTCTTGCTGGGTGCCGGAACAGGACCTGCTGGTAAGAATTCCATGCAAATTTGAAATTGCATGTGCTATACACGTGTCAAACATTGGGCCTTTGCGGAAGGTGGTGTCTGAACACCGTAACCAAGGCCTAACAGGTACTCTTGCTGGGTGCAGGAACGGGACCTGCTGGTAAGAATTCCATGCAAATTTGAAATCGCATGTGCTATACAAGTGCCAAAAATTGGGCCTTTGCGGAAGGTGTTGCCTGAACACCGTAACCAAGGCCTCGCAGTTAGCAGGGCACAGGGACAGGGCCTGCTGTTAAAAATGACATACACATTTTAAATTGTATGCACCTGTCATACAAGTGCAGAAAAATTAGGCCTTGGGGGTTGGTAGTGACCTAAACCAAAAACATTGTTGGAAGATAGCAGAATGAAGGTAGAGGAATAGGATAGGCAGCATATGCAGTCTTCAAGGGATGGCAGACCCCTAGCAAATTCAATCTGTTACATCAGCATCAGGGGCCTGATAGCTCTTGTTGATCCAGGACTGGTTCATTTTGATGAAAGTCAGCTGATCAACAGAGTCTGTGGACAGACGCACACTCTTTTGGCCGTCACAAAACCTCCAGCAGCACTAAACGTCTGTTCGGAAAGCACGCTGGAAGCAGGACAGGCCAGTAGCTCCATTGCATATTGAGCAAGTTCTGGCCAGTGGTCCATCCTCAAGACCCAGTAAGACAGTGGAATCGCAGCTGGAAAGGTCTCCAAGTCTGCTCTTGTGCCTAGATAATCATGCACCATATGATGGAGATGCTGGCGATGGTTGCTTAAACCTAACAGCCCTGGGTGCTGCTGAGGACAAAAGAACTGTTTAAAGGCATCGGTCAGCCGGCCGCCTTCTCCACCGCTCCTCCTTTGGCTGAACGATGCCTCAGAAACACATCCTGAGTATGTTGACCTCCCAGTGTCTGGAAAGGCGGTACACAAATTTTTTTTCAAGGCCTCCTCAAGATGTTTCATCCTCTGCTCTCTCTGCGAACGCAGGATGATCTCTGCAACTTTACCCTTGTAACGTGGATCAAGAAGGGTTGCCAACCAGTAATTATCCCTCTCCTTGATAGCACAAATCTTCGGGTCCTTTCGCAGGCTTTGCAGAATCAGGGAGCCCATGCAAGGTAAGTTGGAGGAGGCATGAGCTTCTGAGTCCTCTGGGTCACTAAGGATGACATTGTCAGCAAGAGCAACCTCTCCCCAACCACGTACAACTCCTGGGGTTTCTTGGGTATCAAAACCATTGCTTGAAGACTGCTGTATGCTATCCTCTGCCTCTACATCCATGCTGCCGAAATCCTAATCCTCCTCCTCTTCTGAGATCCCTATAGAAAGATCCACAACTGAGCAATGGTTACTGTGGCTGATATCTGCAGTGATCTCTATTCCTACAGGTCTGAGATCCCTATAGAAAGATCCACAACTGAGCAATGGTTACTGTGGCTGATATCTGCAGTGATCTCTATTCCTATAGGTCTGAGATCCCTATAGAAAGATCCACAACTGAGCAAAGGTTACTGTGGATGATATCTGCAGTGATCTCTATTCCTACAGGTCTGTGATCTGTGCCCGCACAATGACACTACACGCTGTGGCTGCACGAGCAGGCTTTATGTAGTGTGGGGCGTGTACTTGGCCCCTGAGCCATGATTGGTTAAAGGCAGTCCGCCTTTAGTCCAATCATGGCAGAGATCATTTGATTGGCCAAAGCATGAGGTCAGGGTGCATGCTTTGGCCAATCACATAACGCGCTGCACGCGCAGCGCGCATGCAGTGCATTATGGGCAACTCGAATTTCCCGCGAAGAAGCCCATTTGTTCGTCATTCGACAAACGATCGAATTAGTGATGTTCGAGTCGAACTTACCTTCGACTCGAACTCGAAGCTCATCCCTAATACTCTTAAAAGGTGCATATGAATTTTCAGTCAGCTTATATTAACACCCAAGGCAGTGGAAGATTTTCACTGCAGGGTTAGGGGGAGATCAGAGGACTGGAGATTTTAACCTCTTAGCAAGGACCGCACGCAAATATGCATCCTTTCGTGGGTGGGCCTTGGTGCCGAGTGGCTGCATATTTGCGTGCTATATTACAAAAACTGCTGTCAAAATAAACGCTCCCGGCACAGTTACCGCTGGCTAACAGAAAGCACCTGATAGCAAGTAGCTTTCCGATCATGTGACCATAGTGACAGCCAATCACGACAGTCAAATGATCCTCAACTCCGTCCCACCTCCTGGCATCCTAAACCCCTAAAGGGGCGGGAGGTTAACTAAATCCACAGCCAGCAGCTCAAGAGATACTTCACATTGAATGTAAGTTCTGCCCCTTGTGCTTGTTAAAAAAAATGTTTTGATTAAACTTAAGCTTTAAAATTTGTGTAAGTGAAATCTCTTTCTCCAAAGAGACCCTGTCACTGGAATAAACAAACAAAAACAGAAGAACCAAAGAACTGAAGATTACTAATAATTACCAGTCTGTCAGACTGGTATGCATCCAATAATAAAACCACAAGGTGTTCAGGCACCGACTGAAGGGACTAATCTCACGATAAAAACAACATTGGGATCCATAGCTGCTAATAAAAAAACTCCTGAGGAGGAAAGACACAGAAATAACAACAAAGATTTAACCCCTTCAGCTCCAGAAGGTTTTACCCCCTTCCCGACCAGAGCACTTTTTGCAATTTGGCACTGCGCTGCTTTAACTGGTAATTGTGTGGTCATGCAACACTGTACCCAAACTAAATTTGTGTCCTTGTTTTCCCACAAATAGAGCTTTAGTTTGGTGGTATTTGATCACCACTTGGATTTTTTTTTTGTGATTTAAACGAAAAAAGACCAACAATTTTTTAAAAAAAGAATATTTTCTACTTTTTGTTAAAAAAAAAAAATCCAATCAACTAAATTTTTGTCATACATTTAGGCCAACATGTATTCAGCCACATGTCTTGGGTAAAAAAAAAAAAAAAAATTCAAAAAGCGTATATTTATTGGTTTGCGTACATTTACTTGAATTTATGCAGCTTTTAGTTCATGACTGCCTATCTCATTTCTTGAGTTAAAATGTCAGAACAGTACAACCCCCCTGCCCGCCCCCCCCCCCCAAATTACTCCTTTTTGGAAAGTAGACACCCCAAGGAATTTGCTGAGAGGCATGTTGAGCCCTTTGAATATTTCATTTTTTTGTCACAAGTGATTGAAAATGACAGAAAAAAATAAAATAATTTTACACAAAGTTATCACTGAAATTATATATTGCTCACACATGCCATGGGTATATGTGGAATTACACCCCAAAATACATTCTGCTGCTTCTTCTGAGTATGGTGATACCACATGTGTGAGACTTTTTGGGAGCCTAGCCGTGTACAGGACCACGAAAACCAATCACCACCTTCAGGCTTTCTAAGCACGTAAATTGCTAATTTTACGTTCTTCCTCACTACCTATCACAGTTTCGGAGGCCCTGAAGTGTCAAGATGTCAAGATAGCACAAAACCCCCCAAATGACCCAATTTTAGAAAGTAGACACACCAAGCTCTTTGCTGAAAGGCATGTTAAGTTCATGGAGTGTTTTATTTTTTGCCACAAGTTTTGGGAAAATTAAAAAATATATATATGTTTTTATTTTATTTTTTTTTACACATTTTTTTAAGTTGTCACTTAAATTATATATTGCTCAAATATGCCATGGACATATGCATATATGTGAAATGACACCCCAAAATACATTCTGCTGCTTCTCCTGAGTATGATACCCCATATGGGGGACTTTTTGGCAGTCTAGCCACGTACAGGCCCCCGAAAACCAATCACTGCCTTCGAACTTTCTAAGGCGTAAATTGTTGATTTCACTCCTCACTACCAATCACAGTTTCGGAGGCCATTAAAAAATGCCACGATAGCACAAAACCCTCCCAAATGACCCCTTTTTGGAAAGTAGACACTCCAAGCTATTTGCTGAGAGGCATGTTGAGTATTTTACAGATCTCACTTTTTGTCACAAAGTTTTGAAATTTGAAAAAAAAAAAATACATTATTTTCTTTCTTCATTTTCCCAAACAAATGAGAGCTGAGAAATACTCACCATGCCTCTTAGCAAATACCTTGGGGTTTTTACTTTCCAAAAAGGGGTCATTTTGGGGGGGTTTTTGCTATCTTGGCATTTCACGGCATCCGAAACTGTGATAGGTAGCGTGGAATGAAATCAACAATTTACTCCCTTAGAAAGCCTGAAGACAGTGACTGGTTTTTGGGGTCCTGTATGCGGCTAGACTGCCAAAGTCTCACACATGGAGTATCCCTGTACTCAGGAGCAGCAGCAGAATGTATTTTGGGGTGTCATTCTACATATACCCATGACATGTTTGAGCAATATATCATTTAAGTAAGAACTTTGTGTAAAAAAAAAAAAACCAATTTATTTGTAATTTTCCCGAAACTTGTGGCAAAATATAAAATATAACATGGTCTTAACATGCCTCTCAGTAAATAGATTGGAAAGTCTACTTTCTAAAATGGGGTCATTTGAGGGGGGGGGGGTTGTGCTATCTTGACATTTCAGGGCCTCCAAAACTGATAGATAGTGAGGAAGTAAAATTAGCAATTTACGCCTGAAGGCAGTGATTGATTTTTGGGGTCCTTTACACGGCTACGCTCCCAAAAAGTCTCACACATGTGGTATCTCCATACCCAGGAGAAGCAGCAGAATGTATTTTGGGGTATAATTCCACATACACCCATGGCATGTTTGAGCAATATATCATTTAGTGGCAATACAGATTAAAAAAAATGAAAAAAAAAACAGCGTAGGGTCCCCCAGTCCATGCCAAGCCCTTCGGGCCCACGCCAAAGTTTAAGAAAAAACAGCATTGGGGTCCCCCCAAAATCCATACTAGACCCTTATCCAAGTATGCAGCCTAGCAGGCCAGGATAGGGGGGTGGGCGCCTTAGCGCCCCCCCCCCCTCGTGAACCATATAAGGCTTCTTGCCCTCAACATGGGAAGAATGCTTTGGGGTGCCCCCAAAGAACCTTGTCCCCATGTTGATGGGGACAAGAGCCTCTTCCCGACAACCCTGGGATGTGTTTGTGGGGGTCTGCAGGTAGGGGGCTTATCTGAAACTGGAAGCCCCCTTTAACAAGGGGGCCCCCAGAACCCGGCCCCCTCCCCATGTGAATGAGTATAAGGTACATCGTACCCCTACCCATTCACCAAAAAAGTTTCCAAAAAAATAAAGACAAAAGACAGTTTTTGACAAGTCCTTTATTCAAAAATAAAAAAAATAGTGTCCCCCGATGTAAATCCATCATCAGTCATGATGCTCGCCCAACCCTAAAAAAGGAAACAAATCAAAGATGCTTTGCCTCTTCTGAGGCCTCCTTCCATATCCCGCTCTTGAGATTTAACAGCTGTTTTATAGGCAAGGGCGGGGGCCACCCAGTTACGTCACCCGGTGGCACCGCCCCCATCTGAGGACAAATGGCACTGCTCACAAACTATAAGTGACAGGGACAAAAAATTTGGGGAGCATCAAGAGGGGACCCGGGACTACAACATCCATTAATTTTAAAAGTGGGGTATAACCTGTACACTACAGTGACTGCACTAAACTAACTCAACACACTATCCATTAACTACCTGCCTAATCTCTATTATAACTCACACTATACACGGCTGCCATGGCAGTAGCCTTATATAGTGTGGGGCGTGGACTTAGCCCCTGAGCCATGATTGGCTAAAGGCACCCTGCAATTAGAAAAAGTATAAAGACACTTTATTGAACCAGGGTCTGGCCTTAAGAGCAATCAAGTACTGCCCATCATCTGGTCATTGAAGTCCACCCCTCCCATTTTATGGTTGTAGTCGTGGACACAGAGGGGCTTCCCAACAACACCAGTTGCCGTTGTAATTTGGACTGCCGTATCTGCGTGAAAGGAAGACAAAACGAAAATGTTCAGTTTGTCCTTCCACTTCACTGCAAGCAATTCATTGCACCTAAAGCAGGCTCTCTCCCCCTGACTAAGTGGGGCATTTACTAACCGTTGGGGGAAGCCCCGGTGATTAGATCGCACAGTGCCACATGCGCCAATTCCTAATTGAAAGAGGTGTCTAAAAAAGTGTCACGCTTGTATCAAAGTTGTCCACATATAAATAGTACCCATTCTTGCTGCTGCTCCCTCTGCAGTCTGGGCAGTTGGGGGGCTCCAGGCTGCTATCTTTTCCCTCGCAAACCAGAAAACTACACATATAGCCTGTTGACCTGTCACAGTGCTTATACATCTTAACCTCATATCTGGCACGCTTGCTGTGGATAAACAAATTTGAACCTAAGGCGGCCAGAAAACTTAATCAGGTACTCATCAACGCAGACATCTTGTTGGGGGATAAACAAGGCTGCAAATGTTTGGCTGAAGTGGTTTACGAGGGGCCAAAATTTGTGGAGCTGGTCATATTTAAGGTCACCCTGAGGACGACAGAGCTCATTGTCACTGAAGTGCATGAACCGCAGGATTTGCTCATATCGAGCCCTGGCAATGGCAGCAGAGAACACATGCATAGGATGAATTGGGTCAGGGGATCAAAATGGATCACAACTCACTCTTTTTAGTAATGCCCATGTTGAGGGAATACAGTAGGCCCAGAAAAGTTTTATATTCCAGAACCATGATAGGTTTCCAGACATCTAATGTTATCTACTTCCAAATCCATTTGTATCAGCCCAATGGTCTATTATGTCTTTAGGCTCTCAAACAAGCTTGAATACTGTGCTCTCTCACTATATTAACGCTGTGTGTAAACAATACTATGAGCTCTGAAAATACTGTATGAATTCAAATATCTGTTTGGATCATAAAGAACTTAAAATAATCAAATAAATAATCAAATAATAAAATAATCAGTGGCTCAAGAAGAAATACAATAAGGTCCTGGAGTCTCCAGACCTTAAAGTGGAGTTCCACCCTAAAATGATACTTGCCTCCATCTTCTCGCTCCGGGTCACCTGAAAAACAAATGGATAATCGCATTTTTTTTTTTTTTTACTTACCTCGTAGAGAAGAAAATATACTTACCTTACTTCCTTCTTCCTCCCCTCGGTGGCAACAGCGCGTCGTCACTTCCTGGCTTTGCAATGATTCCTGGGAGCTGAACGTCATTGCTCCCAGGAATCATTGCGCCTGCACCGGGCCGACGTCAGTTCCGGGGCGCGCGCGTCATTCCCTTCTAAACAGCTTCTGGGCATGCCCAGAAGCTGTGGAGGGATAACGCGCGCGCACCGGAAGTGACGGCGGGGCCGGTGCAGTGCATCGTGGGACCGAAGAAGACAGAAGAGGACACAGAAGAGGATCGCGCTGGCTTCAAGCTGCCCACACCTGAGATGGCAGCGCTGGACAATACTTTTTCAAGGTAAGTATTTGTCCTAAAAGGTAAGTGCAACCCGGGACAGATCAGAGGCTAGCCATTGTGGAATGTACTAGCCCTGACTGTCCCGGGGGTATTTTTATTAAAAAAAAGTATTCCAGGGTGGAACTCTGCTTTAATCCCATAGAAAATATGTGGAGGTCAGCCTCGAAACCTAATGACTTGGAGAGGATCTGCAAAGAGGAGTGGGACAAAATCCCTCCCAAGATGTGTGAAAACCTGGTGGCCATCTACAAGAAACGCCTGACCTCTGTGATTGCCAACAAGGGTTTTGCCACCAAGTACTAAGTCATGTTTTGCGAAAGGGTCAAATAGTTATTTCACTTATTAAAATGCTAATTAATTTATAACTTTTTTGAAATGCGTTTTTCTGGATTTTGTTGTTGTTTTTCTGTCTCTCACTGTTAAAATAAACCTACCCTTAAAATTATAGACTGATCATTTCTTTGTCAATGGGCAAACGTACAAAATCAGCAGGGGATCAAATACTTTTTTCCCTCACTGTACACTGCTGCAGTTGATTGGCTGCAGCCACTGAACGAAGAAAAGGTTTAGAACAGCCTTGTTTAACCTTTTTATCAACTTCCGATAAGCAAGAACGACAATAGATTGATCAAACTTCTGCCGATCTTTGCTGAACCAGCAGAATTTGGATCCATCTATGGCTAGCTTAATGGTGCAGCAGCTAATTCTATATGTCTTTAGACACCAAGCACAGAAACATTACAACAGAACATAATACATTGCAGGTGAATTAGATGCACAGTATTCATATTTCCACCTAAATATAACTATACCCTTAAGATGCAGCAATCTGGAAGCAGTACAGCTGCAAGTACTGAATTATTATTAACTAAGAGCTAGCAAAATAGCTCTGCATAAAAACTAAAGAGAACAAATGTTGATGACCCTTTCCAGATATGTAAAAATTGCAAGCACAGCAGAAAAATAAGCCTAAACTATTCATTATAAAAGGAAACTAGACAGGGTGGTTCTGTATTCTGAGATTATTATCAGTAGTGTTTTAATGAGACAACAGAAATCTGGGAGGTAAACTTGCCTTTTTAATAAACATGACATGGCATGCCCCAGTGTATTCATAGCAGGTTAGTAGGACACAGCACAAATAAGCTATGTTATTTAGAACAAATTAGAGTACATGAATATAATGATGAAATCAAAGAAATAACAATTTAGGTTTGAAAGATGCCTGCCTTCTCTAAAGGGCCATACACACTATCAGATTATCTGAAGACTTTTTCCTTCAGATTTACCTTTTCTATGTAGTGCAAGGGCCTGCCGGATTGCATACAAATTGAAAGTGTTTAGGTTTGACCTCATATTATATGGTTTTGGTAAGTCTACAGACAAAAGTCTTCAGATAATCTGATAGTGTGTATGGCCCATAACTCTAATCCAAGGGTGAAAACTGAAAATGTTTAGGTAAGAGAGTGTAATCTGCACATCGGCCCTAGGTCTCACAGCCAGGGCTGCTGATAGAAATCACAGGTGCAGACTACTTGACAGGACACCCTCAGAAAACATTAAAGCTTTTTAATGATAAAAATACAATAAAATCATTACTAGCAGACACAAATACAACATAACTCACAGAATTCCTGCTAAATCTAAAAGATGAAACTGAGTTGATAGATAAAGCAGTGTGTGAATGAGGCCTTAGGGCTCATGAATATGTGTGCTGTGGTCTATAAAGTGTGAATCAGTGGTTCATTTATGTGGCTTGAGCCTCCTGGAGCTGTACGAACACAGCTGCAGGTCCTAATTTGACAGGCATGGGGATGCCGGTGTACATCCGAGCATAGACAGTGTGCATTTGGGGACCGCTCGCTCACCTGCACACCTGTCCAATTAGGGCCTGTGGCTGTGTTCATACAGGCGCTGCATTCCCATAGAATGACAGGTGGCTCCAAGCCAAACCTCTCCTTCACACAGCCAGAATACCTGTGGGAATGAGCCCCTAATTATATTTATCTAACCTAAATAAACAGATCTCTCCAGCAGTGTGCTGTCACTACTAAGAGGGATTCCATCTTCATCTGGTCTTCTCTCTGGTTTCTTGGGCTCCAGTCGTTTGGCTAAACTGCGATGATGTAACTCAGATGCATGCTATGGTCACAGCACAGCTCTCTCAATGGATAGTATGTCATCCATAGAGAGCGCAGTGCACATGCGCTGGTGCTATCATCGGCTGCTAGGTTTAGGATATATTCACTGAACCTACAGGTAAGCCTATAATAGGTACAAGATACAAAATGGAGTTTACTCCTGTCAGATCAGTTAGTAAATGGTTAAATAGAAGGAGTTGATGCATGAATGCAGATGTAACTGACAGTGAAGGGGAGAAGAAGCAAAGTTGCATAGGTCAGGAAGCAGTCTGGGGGAGAGGAGTGGGAAGCCCAGCTACATAAAGCACACTAAACTGCACTGGGAAAAGATAACAGGCAGCTATGGAACCAGTGTAACAATAAATTCTTCACCCTATGGGAATGCAGCTGATCAGCTGTGACTGTGTCAGGAAGACAGAGCAATGGTGGAGAGAGATGAAAAAAATATAAAGGCTGGAACAAGGAGTATAGGAAGAACTGCAGGGAGAGAAACAAAGTTACAGAGATAACAAACTCAGGAGCAGAGCTAACATTAGAGCCAGGGCTGGGAGGAGGGGCCCACACAGGGAGGGGGATTAGTGAGGGACAACTGTCTCTTTCTCAGCAGATAAAAGCTGGCAGCAGGGAGAGGGGGAGAGATCAGCTTTAAGGTGCTGGAGGAAGATTTCTGTAAATGTCATTCATCATCACTAATTCCCCTCCCTGTGTGGGCCCCCCTGGGTGGCTCGGGCCCCCTACAAGAGGACTGGTGGTCCCCCATACCAGCAGCCCTGCTCACAGCACACACCAGTGGTTGTGTGTTCAATGTAGCTTCTTGGTGTGAATGGGCTTTTCATTTGTTCATAGATCAGATACTAACAGATATTAACATTGTAGAGCCATAGCCTCTTCTCCATCTAGAGAAGTGTTAGGTTTACATCTTCCTTGTTTGTCCACATTTCCTTATTCACTGAATTGTGTATTGATTTGGAGTCTTGTTTTTTTGCATGTAAGATACCACAATGCAACCCTTTATCTATCAAGCACAATTTTAAAATGTTTTAATATTTTAGTAAAGAATATAGCCCTTTGCATTCCTTACCGTTTAGTTCTCTATTTCTTCCAGATGTCTATGTGCAAATTTTGGACAACTATTGATACACTGCTTGTAGCAGCTTAATATAAGTTTGTAAAGGGATGTGGATTCTGGTTAGCGAGAGAAAGAGTAGACCCTGAATTTTGGATTGAACACCTCAAGCATAAAATAAATGAAACTACAAATGCAAAGCAAACAAGATAAATTACCCTGTATAGCAGGGGTAATTAAATAAAATTCATGGGGGTCCAGTCAGAAAATTTTTCTTGCGTATCAAATAGTGCAGCGCTAAATGGTAACAATATTGACTATATTACAAGGAACATTAGTGCAGTGAAGTCACGCAAGGTCAAAATAAACGTCCATGAGAATCATGAATCCCAAAACATGGATCTGGAGTGGAGAGCAGAAAGTCCAAAGAGAAGGTGAGGTCCCAAGATATGGTGAGCAGAAGGAAAACACCCGTGATGAATGGATAAAGATGGCTGCTTACCAAAATGAATGGACTCCCAACTTAATGGACAGGTCAATCAAGCTTGAGACAAAACCACTCAGAATGGACTCTTTCCTCCACAGAAATGGACATGGATCACCTCCAGCGACTTCTTAACTCTCCAAGGTATAGCATGCAGCTATGGTATAGCTTATAATAGCTCCGATATTAGTGGCAAACTCCTTACTTCCAGCGGAGGTCCGAGTGTCATATTGGTATGAAATCCTCCACATCGCAGGCTCTCCTGCACGTCACAGTGCCCCCACACACAGTGCCCCCCACACAGATCACACTTTGTCTTTTTTTTTTTTTCAACTTTATTAAAATGTCAAAATTAAATTTCATTTTTGTTTATGCACCACAGCTCAGTTTCAGTGCATATAAACAGTAGGCATTTGCACTGCACTGCTCTGCACTCAGTGGTACTGTTGCAGTGTGAATAGGACACATAGAAAACAATTGTTTTCTATTGCCCATACAGAGATCTGTGTTTTGCTAGGGCAGAAATCACAGACTCCCCTTTTACATCAGTGTCCTCAGTCCCCTCATTCACATCACAGACCCCCTTTTACATCAGTGTCCTCAGTACCCCCCTTTCACATCACAGACCCCCTTTTACATCAGTGTCCTCAGTACCCCCTTTCACATCACAGACCCCCTTTTACATCAGTGTCCTCTGTACCCCCTTTTCACATCATAGACCCCCTTTTACATCAGTGTCCTCAGTACCCCCCTTTTACATCAGTGTCCTCAGTACCCCCCTTTCACATCACAGACCCCCTTTTACATCAGTGTCCTCAGTACCCCCCTTTCACATCACAGACCCCCTTTTACATCAGTGTCCTCAGTACCCCCCTCCACATCACAGACCCCCTTTTACATCACAGACCCCCCGATCACAGACTGACCCATCACAGACGGACCCATCATGGAACCCCCTAGCCACAAACTGACCCATCTCAGACCCCCATCACAGGCCCTCCTTCACAGACTGACCCATCACAGGCCCCCAATCACAGAACCCCCCCAATCACAGACTGACCCAACACAGACCTCCCCATCACAGACTGACCCACCACAGACTGACCCATCAAAGACCCCAAAACACAGACTGACCCATCACAGACCCCCAAAACACACACTGACCCATCACAGACTGACCCATCACAGACCCCCATCACAGACCCCCCATCACAGACTGACCCATCACAGAACCCCCACCACAGACTGACCCATCACAGACTGACCCATCACAGACTTACCAATCACAGACTGACCCATCACAGACTGAGCCACCACAGACTGACCCACCACAGACCCCCCATCACAGACTGACCCATCACAGACTGACCCACCATAGACTGACCCACCACAGACTGACCTATCACAGACCCCCCACCCAGACTGACCCACCACAGACCCCCCACCAAAGAATCCCCCATCACAGACTGACCTATCAAAGAATCCCCCCACCACAGAATCCCCCCAATCAGACTGACCCATCACAGACCCCCATCACTGTACTCTCTTGATATTAAAGCGGAGTTTCGGCCACAAAATCGATAAAATAGATTGTGGGACATCCGCTTGCTAAGGGGAACCTAAAAGAGAAATGGATAGTGCCGATTTTTTTTTGGTCACTTACCTTATTATAGAAGAAAATATGAAGAAAAGAAGAAAGATCCGCGCTTAGGATAAACTATCTATAAAATAGTGCGTAAAATTTCTATAAATAAAACACTAATGGCTGCTGCCCACTCCAAAAGATGCACCCCCAATGGGGGAGCGTCAGGTGTAAATGTCAAAAAGGGGAGTGATTGGCGCTGCCAGGAAAGTAGGTTAATGGGAAATCTGGGTAAGGCTCCTATAGTTCAAGACCAAGTTCAACACATGCAAATGCAAATGCACATAGAATGTATGTGGGAATGAGAACTATATAAGTAATAGGATATAAAAACACAATGGGTGTGTAATATGTGTGTAAAATTAACACTATGTGCTGATACCAAATCAATAAATAAATAAATGTGTTCAATACCTAAAGCCTACTCCAGATGACGTCAGTGTGACGAAACGCGTCGAGAACGTGACCACATCACTTCCGTCTGAACGATCCCGAGGCTAGGAACGCACGCTGATCCCAGGCGAGCACCGCGAACGAGGTAGTTGCGGACCCTATGCCATACGGATGCGCTGCATGTTGATTTTATGTGAGTACATGTCTTTTTTGGAATCTAAATAAAAGTTTTAAAGGCAATCCTGCACTATCGGAGGCTTCTGTTTTTCCCCTTTTTCATATACCCGGGAATTGTACTGGAGCTCTCTCCCTGATGCTTTAACCCCTATGTGTACCGGAGCAAGGAGTGGATACGAGTGGTAATAGGAAGGATAGGACGGAACCAGATTGCCGGTGTATGGGAGCGATCCCTGTTATCGACCCGCCATTTACCCCTGTAGGGGTACGGACATCCGGTAAGCACAGGACCCCAGGAGAGGGGGAGCACCCTATCTTCCAATCACTCACTGCACTCCCGGCTTCATAGAAAAAAAGAGCACCTTACTCCATCCTTATATGGACTATAGAACTTTATGATTTCTGTACCAACTCTGATTGCACTATTTTTGGACAATTTTAAAATACACAGAACCTGCTTTTTGAGCCTTTGAATTTATATGGTTCTCACTTTCATAATTTATATAGTTATTTGCACGGCTGCACTTATTTATTTACTAGTGTTTATATTGTCACCAGTGTGGAATGCACATAGTTCACCCACTTATTTAGTTTCATTGCTTATGAGTATGCAGTTGCACTTTATTGAATAGATGGTTATGACTATTCGGAATGCACCTTATTTAGTTTGATTAGTGCACTATATTTATTTTTTAGCACCTTTGCACACTAACTCTCTATATCACCATTATTTATTAATACTATCTTTATATGCTTTTATATTTTTATACCTACATTTACATATATTTGCATATTTATGTTGAGTCTCAATAAGCCGTTTAGGTATTGAACACATTTATTTATTTATTGATTTGGTATCAGCACATAGTGTTAATTTTACACACATATTACACACCCATTGTGTTTTTATATCCTATTACTTATATAGTTCTCATTCCCACATACATTCTATGTGCATTTGCATTTGCATGTGTTGAACTTGGTCTTGAACTATAGGAGCCTTACCCAGATTTCCCATTAACCTACTTTCCTGGCAGCGCCAATCACTCCCCTTTTTGACATTTATAGAAGAAAATATACTTACCTTCCTTCCACTTCCTCCCTCTGCGGCCGCGGCCCGTGCTGTCACTTCCGGTTTTGATTCCTGGGAGCTGAATGTCATCGCTCCCAGGAATCAATGCGCCTGCACTGGCCCCGCTCGTCACTTCCGGTGTAGGCGCGGCATTCACTGCTAAACAGCTTCTGGGCATGCCCAGAAGCTGTGCAGGGATGCCGTGCCTGCACCGGAAGTGACGAGCGGCGCCGGTGCAGTGCATTGTGGGACTCCGACGTCACGGAAGAGGACACGAAGAGGAACGCTGCGGCTTCAGCTGCCCACACCTGAGATGGCAGCGCTGGAGAAGAACTTTTCAAGGTAAGTATTTCTTCTTACAGGTAAGTGCGACCCGGGACAGTTCAGAGGCTATCCATTATGGAATGTACTAGCCCTGACTGTCCCGGGGGTATTTTTAGCTCAAATTGACCCCCGAGGCCGGAACTCCGCTTTAAACTCCTGTCCTTTTCATAACAGCACAGCACTCCCCACAGAGCCTTACCTTATTCACACAAGATGGAAAGCACTGCAGCCCTGGACAAAGAGCGGGACTTTTCACATTAAGGTGGGTGATTGATTGCTGGGACCGCCCCACTGCCTAGCAACCAATCACCCGTTTCTTAACTTTAAAAGTCCCGTCCCTTTGTTCAGAGGGGCCGTGCTTCATGTCTTGTGTGAATAAGACAGAAAGTGTGGGGAGGGGGCAATACAGCGCTAATATGGAAGGGACGTCTGTGAACATAGCGGCAGCGCAGGCAGGCAGGGGAGCCGGCGGCGGGGACAGAACAAACCGGCAATTACTTGGCGAGGCTGCAGTCCGGGCAAGAGGGTTACTGGGGCCAAAACCGGGCCGCGGGCCGCCATTTAGTGACGCCTGCTATATAGGATACTCTAAAAAAACTAAGCATGTTACCTAAAATGTATAGTTAAGGTGTCACAAACCTAGACAAGTGTAACCTGGACTGTAGTTGATAACTGCTATGTATATTTTTCCTTTATTGCTGCTGTATTATCTTTCTACAGTGTGGACAGCATTAAACTGAATAAATATTAACGCAGCAACCTTCTTTAACCATTTAAGAAACTGAAAGTTTTGCCCCCTTAATGACCAGGCCATTTTTTGCAATTCGACACTGTGTTATTTTAACTGACAATTGCGCAGTCGTGTGATGCTGCACCCAAATAAAATTGATGTCCTTTTTTCCTACAAATAGAGCTTTCTTTTGGTGGTATTTGATCACCTGTGCGATTTTCATTTATTGTGCTATAAACCAAAAAAGAGCGACAATATATATATAGTGCCTTGTGAAAGTATTTGGCCCCCTTGAACTCTGCAAGCTTTTGCCACATTTCAGGCTTCAAACATAAAGATATAAAACTGTAATTTTTTGTGAAAAATCAACAAGTGGGACACAATAATGAAGTGGAACGAAATTTATTGAATATTTCAAACTTTTTTAACAAATAAAAAAACTGAAAAATTGGGCGTGCAAAATTATTCAGCCCCCTTAAGTTAATACTTTGTAGCGCCACCTTTTGCTGCGATTACAGCTGTAAGTCGCTTGGGGTATGTCTCTATCAGTTTTGCACATCGAGAGACTGAAATTTTTGCCCATTCCTCCTTGCAAAACAGCTCAAGCTCAGTGAGGTTGGATGGAGAGCGTTTGTGAACAGCAATTTTCAGTTCTTTCCACAGATTCTCGATTGGATTCAGGTCTGGACTTTGACTTGGCCATTCTAACACCTGGATATGTTTATTTGTGAACCATTCCATTGTAGATTTTGCTTTATGATTTGGATCATTGTCTTGTTGGAAGACAAATCTCCATCCTAGTCTCAGGTCTTTTGCAGACTCCATTAGGTTTCCTTAGAATGGTCCTGTATTTGGCTCCATCCATCTTCCCATCAATTTTAACCATCTTCCCTGTCCCTGCTGAAGAAAAGCAGGCCCAAACCATGATGCTGCCACCACCATGTTTGACAGTGGGGATGGTGTGTTCAGGGTGATGAGCTGTGTTGCTTTTACGCCAAACATAACGTTTTGCATTGTTGCCAAAAAGTTTGATTTTGGTTTCATCTGACCAGAGCACCTTCTTCCACATGTTTGGTGTGTCTCCCAGGTGGCTTGTGACAAACTTTAAACTACACTTTTTATGGATATCTTTAAGAAATGGCTTTCTTCTTGCCACTCTTCCATAAAGGCCAGATTCGTGCAGTATATGACTGATTGTTGTCCTATGGACAGAGTCTCCCACCTCAGCTGTACAGTAGATCTCTGCAGTTCATCCAGAGTGATCATGGGCCTCTTGGCTGCATCTCTGATCAGTCTTCTCCTTGTATGAGCTGAAAGTTTAGAGGGACGGCCAGGTCTTCGTAGATTTGCAGTGGCCTGATACTCCTTCCATTTCAATATTATCGCTTGCACAGTGCTCCTTGGGATGTTTAAAGCTTGGGAAATCTTTTTGTATCCAAATCCGGCTTTAAACTTCTCCACAACAGTATCTCGGACCTGCCTGGCGTGTTCCTTGTTCTTTATGATGCTCTCTGCGCTTTAAACGGACCTCTGAGACTATCACAGTGCAGGTGCATTTATACGGAGACTTGATTACACACAGGTGGATTCTATTTATTATCATTAGTCATTTAGGTCAACATTGGATCATTCAGAGATCCTCACTGAACTTCTGGAGAGAGTTTGCTGCACTGAAAGTAAAGGGGCTGAATAATTTTGCACGCCCAATTTTTCAGTTTTATATTTGTTAACAAAGTTTGAAATATCCAATAAATTTTGTTCCACTTCATGATTGTGTCCCACTTGTTGTTGATTCTTCACAAAGGATTACAGTTTTATATCTTTATGTTTGAAGCCTGAAATGTGGCAAAAGTTTGCAAAGTTCAAGGGGGGCCGAATACTTTCGCAAGGCACTGTATTTCAGTTTCTACTATATAACATTCCCATTGCGACATTGCGGCGGACAGATCGGACACCTAACTTTTTTGACACTTTTGGGGGGACCAGTGACATTGTGGTTGGAAAGTGGTTAACTGCCTATCGCCCAACCTATAGACAAATGATGGCTGGACTGGAGCTGTGTTATCCTGGATGAACATCATATGACGTCCTCCCAGGATCGCATGTCACACTCACCCCATGGGCCACGCTGTGCCGTAATCTGTCACCCATCATTGGTGGTCAGTGGAATTGACCAAGAGAGTACATTTTTGGACGGGGACACAGATAGAAATAAAAACCTGACGGTGTTTATAACTTCTCCTTACAAATATAAAAGGTTTTGCCTTAACTTAAACCCATTGGTTTTAAAGCAGTTAACCTAACATTCCCCAAAATTCACTGCACAGTGCCCCTGGTAATATCATTTGTTAGTAGGATGGACCGGATGACACGCTACTGAGCATGTGTGAAGAAGTGGTAGTCATCTTTGATGCTGGAATTCCATGTTGCTGTACCATGGGATATGCTGTATTACTTTTGGACATTTGTAAGTGCTTAGACTTAATAAATACCTTTTTATAGGTGGTTTTATGCTATGTGGAATGTCTCTTTTATCATATGTGCATCGGTCCTGCTGAGCCAATTCCCAGTGATACAGCAGTTCCATGAAAGTTATGGATGTACATGGTGACAACTGACAGAAAAATTCCTGGTGTCTCTGTGGATGAGTATAGGCTGGAGACAGTGCCCTTTCCATGGTGGGAATTTCACTATGTGCATGTGACCACTTTTGTATGGAGGGTCGCATTATTTGGTAAGCCTTGTTTTTGATCAATGACAGCTGAGAGACTTTACATGTTTTTGATGGTGACAGCCTAAGAAGCTCAACCTATTTTCTTATCATGGATTGTGGGACTCTTTTTATTCTGTCATAGTGTGTTTTCTGCTGTACATGCCTCTATATGAATTCCTGGATTTAAGCACTTGTTGATTTATGTTTTTGTATATTACCACAATATCACAGTTTATATAAAGCATTTTGATTACACACATTGCTGTTAACAATAGACAGTGGGGGGAAAGGGCTATGGCCACTAGGGATGATCGAACGGTTCGGGTCGACCATCGGTTCGACCCGAACATTGACTGTTCGAAATTCGGCCGAATTTAGAACTTTTGCTGAAAAAGTTCGGAATTCGGCAACCAGAACCAAAAAAAAATGCAATGGGACAGGAACTGGGCTTTAAAAGCCCGTGATTGGACCAGAACCATCAGTAAAAGCCAATTGAGGGGGCAGGAGAATGCTAGGAATGTGATTGGAGTGACTAGGGGGTCCAGAGGCCAATCATTAGTGAATACGCCCCCCAGTATATAAGATAGCCCTGGCCAAATCTCCACCATTTTAATCCAGGGCTGTGGAAGAGAATGGAAGCAGTTCTGTTACTTCTGCTTCAAAGTGTCATTTAGCAATTATTAGTGTGAGGAAAGGGATATCTAGTGTGGTTAGGGTACTATTTTCCACTTTAGTTAGCTTCAAAAATATAGTTTCCTTAGGGAAAGTGTTAAGTGTAAGGGGACTGTATTGTAGTGTAGGGTTAACTGACACTGACTGCTATGGCAGGGTGACCAAACCCTTCCATGTCAGGGTGACCGCTATAGAGAAAAGATCGTTTCTCTTAGGTCACTTAGAGAACAGGGATATGGCTTCTCGCCTGTCAGCCTGCTTTTTGCTGCAGGCGTTTATAGGGCATTTTTGAGGACATGTTTGGAGTCAGGCATGACATCTGAACTTGTGTATAGGGGTATATATACACACACATGTATGTATATATACACATACAGATATATAGGTGTGAAAGTAGCAGAACCCTATGCTTGCGCTAATGAAATTATTAACACCCATATGGCTCCGCTCCTATAACACCTATATATGTGTATGTGTATAAATACATAGAAGTGTGTGTGTGTGTATATATACCCCTATACAGAAGTTCAGATGTTTTGCCTGCCTCCAAAGACCCCAAAAAATGCCCAAAAAAACGCCTGCGCCAAAAAAAAAACGCCCAGGTGTGTTATTGCAGGCGTTTTTTTCGGGCATTTTTTTGGGGTCTTTGGAGGCAGGCAAAACATCTGAACTTGTGTATAGGGGTATATAGTGAAAAGGTATAAAAGTGCGCTGATTCAACTTAGGATGTGCTAAAAGTAGGTACAAAAAAGGGGTGTAAATCAGGTGCGCTATCCTAAAAGTGTGTGAATGATAAAACATAAAGGCAATGATCAGTGATAATGATGAAAACAAATCATAACATATTTGTCACAATAAATAATAATCAACAGGTGCAAATCAATAGATAGAGTCCAGTGATACACTAGTGTATATCAAACAAAAGTGTCCAAAAAAGAGGTGATAAAACACTCCCAATATAAAAGTAAGTCCAAATTCGTGCTGTAATCACACAATACCGGAGACGGTGCAAGCCACGTGATAAATAGGTACAGCGTCCCACCACCAGCTTAACTCCTTACCAGAAAGTGAAAATGTAAGGGCGTATAGGGATATCCCTGCTCCAAAGATCATGCAGCTTCCAAATCACTCAGGCTGGCACTAAGCACACAGAGGGTATCTAAACTCTTACCAGAGGAACCTTGAAATAAGCCTTGAGCAATCCTGAAATCCTGTCCTGCATGAAATCACTGTGAGATGGATGGCTGATGCGACCTCAGGTGTCTTATAACCAGAACAGACCCAGATATAAGCCTTAGGTGATCCTGAAATCCTATCCTGCTTGGGTTCAATGTGCAATGGATGGCTGATGCGACCTCAGATGTCTTATGGCCTCAATAATGTGGGGACAAAACAGAGGGGACCGCCATAGTGCATTATCGACAAATAATTTATTTAAACAAAGGAAATGCACTTACACATTAGCAGACAGTATTCGTTTTCTCAGAGGTGAAGCAAGCACATGTGTATGTGTATAAATACATAGAAGTGCGTGTGTATATATACACCTATACAAAAGTTCAGATGTTTTGCCTGCCTCCAAAGACCCCAAAAAAATGCCCAAATTATTTATACACATACACATATATAGGTGTTATAGGAGCGGAGCCACATGGGTGTTAATTATTTCATTAGCGCAAGTATAGTGTTCTGCTACTTTTACACCTATATATGTGTATGTGTATATATACATATAAGTGTGTGTGTATATATACCCCTACACAGAAGTTCTGATGTTATGCCTGCCTCCAATAACCCCCAAAAAATGCCCAAAAAAAACGCCTGCAATAACACACCTGGGCGTTTTTTTTTTTTTGGGCGCAGGCGTTTTTTTGGGCATTTTTTGGGGTCTTTTGAGGCAGGCAAAACATCTGAACTTCTGTATAGGGGTATATATACACACACTTCTATGTTTTTATACACATACACATATATAGGTGTTATAGGAGCGGAGCCACATGGGTGTTAATTATTTCATTAGCGCAAGTATAGTGTTCTGCTACTTTTACACCTATATATGTGTATGTGTATATATATACCCCTACACAGAAGTTCTGATGTTACGCCTGCCTCCAATAACCCCCAAAAAGTGCCCAAAAAAAAAACGCTTGCTACAAAACCGGCAAGGTGTGAAAAGAGCGGAGCCATATCCCTGTTCTATAAGTGCACTAATACAAACAAACTTTTTGTCTCTGGTTCTGGACATGCTACAGAGCTGAAACTTCACAGGTACATTTTTTAGACCCCCCCCAGACACTAAATCCAAAGAAATTTTTTTTTATTTTTTTTTTTTTTTTTTCTCATTTTTCCAATAATTGGCTCTCTATCAAAAATGACAATTTTAAGAACTTTTTTGTGTGATTAATAGTCCCTGGGGCATGACCCAGAACCCTAGGCACTTTTTAGGGGCATTTATTGGGTTTTAGGGCTTCAAAATGGTGTTTTTTGATTACCGAAGTTCGGGTCCCATTGATTTCAATGGGGTTCTGAAATCCGGGCCGAACTTTTTGGAGGTTCGGGTGTTCTGGTCGAACCAAACTTTTCAAAAGTTCGATCATCCCTAATGGCCACACCACCCTGGATGTGCCCGATCTTCTGAGCATGGAAGCTAAGCAGGGTTGGGCATTATTAGTGCTTGGATGGGAGGCACTGGGGGTAAAAGCTTGGTAAATCATAGGCTTTTTCATTAATATTTATTTTTATCATTTTAGTTTTGGGTTTTATGAGAGCTGCACTTGCTACACCTAGATCAGTGTACCGGGCCGCTGCCGGTACCATGCAATCTCTGCGCCTAATCACAGCAGATTACAAGACAATTGTACACAATGGGTGGCTTCTATTCATACCATTGTGTACTATTGTGTAGATCTCTGTGATTGTGATCACGTGGTACAGACAGGGCCAATCACAGCACATCTGCACCATGTACAATAGTACACACTGAATGAATTGATTTCATTCAGTATAAAATTGTTACTTATAACAGTGATTGTACTGTACTGTATAAAAAAAAGAAAAAAAATGTAATAAAAAGAAAAAAATATCTAATTGAAGATAATTATACATTTTTTTTCTTTACATACCATCACTAGTCAGTGTTACTGATAACCACTACACCAGTTATATAATGACGCTGTACTGCACTGGTGACAGTATGTAAACACAAAAGTGATTTTTTTTTTTTTATTTATTAATTTTCCAAAAAAATTGTTACAAAAAATACAAGTTTGAAAAACTTCCCATGCCTCTTACTAAATACAATAAACTGTCTACTTTCCAAAAAGGGGTAATTTGGGGGGTATTTGTGCTGTCCTGGCATTTTCGAGCCTCAAGAAATTACATTTCAGTTCATCAGGATTGATGGATTTTAAGATATACTGTATATATACCATAGTTTTTGGACTTTAAAACTTTTTAACATACTAAATAAATTGCACTACACCCTCTGGGTGTAGCCCTACACAAGCTAAAAATAAGGGAGGTATGGCAGGATTGAGTTGGGAATTAATGGAAGGTAGATCTTGCTGTTTGATTATCCAAGATATATTGTATAAGCCCAACTGACCCCCACCAAGAAATAGAATGTAAAAGATAAGGGAAAGGTGGTTTCAAGATCCCCCAGCCATTTTTCTCATAGGACTGCAGAAGCTGAGGGGTTTCAAGGCTCCCCTAAGAATAGGGTCACACATAAGGTGATTGGGTACCTTGTGACTGCTGTGTGTGGGAGCCTCAAAACCCATAGTCACATGGGCTAGAAAATTCTGGAAGCCTTGGAGAGCCCTATAAAACAGGGCTTAACTGCCAGTCGCCTCTGGAAGTCTTAAACAGCGTAGCTCTGCAGGAGAGCTATAATACTGGCCTTCTGCAGCTAACTCCTGAGGCGACATGAAGACTTTACTTCAGCAGCTGCTGGAACGAGCGGAGGCAGAAGGAGGAGACGCCTGGATTCGGAAGTGCCTAGCCTGACCGAACGGGCTGGAGGCTGAAAGCTCGGTGGATGAAATGAGCCATGGCAGACTGAGAAGAGATGGCAGACTTGAAGAGGAGGCTTCCTTCCAGTTCCAGGTCAGCGAGCTCAAGAAGCAGTGGGAGGAGTTGGTGACGTTGGAAGGTGGGAGAAGAGTAAGGGAAAGTCCTGGCGGACGTACAGTTCCCCAGGGGCTGGACGAAGAGGAGCATTGGGGAAGCTGGCCTCACCCGAAGTGCAGTAGACAGGGAGTGACGTCACTGAAGGCGTGGCCCAGAAGAGGAGGGGTCAGAGCCGAGTAGAGGCGGAAAAAGGAAGCAGGTTCCCTGGGCCCTATGCCAGAACCAAGGTCAATCGCAAGTGGCTCCTGCAGTGCCCTTACAAGCAGGCAGGAGAGTCCAATTAGGTCAAATCAAACTGCAGCAGAGAAGGGTACAGAATTTCTCAGCTGCAGAGAGATGCCATTGGCTGCTTCAGCAGTATCTGGTAAATTAATACTGAAGTTCTGAATAATCTGTCCATGTCTATATCGCAACTAGTTTCTTCCATATCAACTATATAAGGTTTGTCAGCTAATGCTGTTAACAAAAACATACAGGATGTTTCTAGTGTATGGGCAGTGCCAGAACAGCAAAAAAATGCTGTTCCTAGAGCTGCAACTATTATAGTTTCAGATTCTTCACATCTAGATAGAAGTAATGCTAATATGTATGGTGTACATAGGCGTGCGCACGGGGTGTGCCGGGTGTGCCCAGGCACACCCTAATCACCCTCCCCTGTCCAGGGGTCGGCAAGGTGTCCGCACACAGACACTGGTGTCCGTGAGCGGTCCTTGCAGGTCTGCACCACCACTGACTCCCTGAAATGTCAGTTACGGACATCCTTTCACTGAAAAAAATCCATTGGTTATAGCTGCTCCGCCTCTCTGCTGCCTCCTCAGCCAATAGGAACACAGTATACACGCCCCTTTCCCCAGCGCACCTTGTTTGACATGAGAGCAGGAGATGCCAACCTGGAGAAGAGAGGAGAGGAGAGTACACAGCCTGCAGTGTTGTTTTTTCTGTGCACTGCTTCTGGAGGGAGGATATGCTCTAACCTTCTCCCCCTGTCATGTCTTCATCATTACATTGTCATGTTATTCTTATTAGAGTTTTCACAATGTGTAATTTACTGTGTAACCTACTGTTCATGTTGTAGCAGCGCCATCTAGTGGCCATTCACATATTACCTATATAGAACAAGTTTGTCCCAGTTCAGCTACCATAGCTTCCACCTATGAAACTTTGGTGACATCATCTTCCCTCCATATCTTGCATTCTACAGGAACTTGGCTAGAGGAAACACGACTAGTTGCATCCTCCCTCATCCTAGTTTATGGCGGCATCGCTGGTGTGTACTCTATTACTTCATGTTGTAGTTTTACTCTTTATGCATAGTAAAGGGTCTGTGATTACAGTCTATAGTTAGCAGCTAGAGACCATACTTCTCATGCAGATAAGATAGCATGCTGCTCAGTATATAACTGTGTATACTCTTATGGATGCTTAACATTATCATCCTGTATCTATGTCTTGTGTAACTTACATCTTGTGCACATTTCTTGTATTTGCATTGCTATGTACAGTAATGTCTTATATGCATTGCCACATGTCAGTATACATTAGTAAGTGTATTCTCTTTTCTGTTCCACAGTTTTACCTCTCTCATTTTCACGTATTTCCTTGCAATAAAAGTTGAAGTTGGACCTTGCTCCTTTGTCAATGCATTGAAGGAAATCAGGGTTATACTGCCTGTCAATCTATGTACCCTGACACATAGGGAGGACAGAACAATAAACAGCGACCTCCTAACAAGCTAGAGACACAGTGAAGCTGCAGATTCTGCACAAGCTGATGCAAGACGCTGTGACCTCTCACAAGCTGCAGTGAAACAGCAACCAAGTACAGGTTGGACCACGTGATGCTGAACCCCACACAGTGCAAGTGTGCAAACTGGCTACCATGTCAACAAGCAAGTCTGATTCATTGGAGACAAGGTCCCACACCTCAGCCAGTTCCAGAAGCTCAAAGAGGTCAGTGAGCAGCTCCACTATTGCCATTGCCCCCGCAAAGGCTGAAGCCGCCAAAATGCGAGCAACATTTGCTGAACAAGAGAGACAATTGAAAATAGAGAAAGCACACATGGAAGCAGTCCTAGCTGAACAACGGGCAACATTGGAAAAGCTAGAGGTGGAGAAGGAAGCTGCAGCCGCTATCGCAGAAGCTTTAGAGGAAGCAGCAAACTCCACAAGTGATAGACTCAGCAACATGCTTGGGCCTGAACCTGGCCATCCTGATAACATGAAACGCACTACAGACTACATACTGCAGCACTCTAAGTCAGGTGACAGTCTGCATTTAGGACCAGGAGCAGAGTCAACCCCTGCTAAAGAGCAGCAGAATCCTGTCACACGGCAAGCAACTTCTGCTGACCATTCTCCTCATGTTAAGCAAGAGAGCAGTTTTGCATACCATCATCCCTCAGTGCAACCTGAAGTAGATGGTGACTATTACAGCAACAAGTTGACACCAAAAAGCTATACCAGCCCGCCGGGACCTTTACACCACAGCTTATCTCCAGGTCCATCAAACAGAAATGAAGGTATGTCAGACTTCCTTAAATTCTTTGCCCGACGTGAGCTAATAACCAAGGGGCTGTCCAAGTTTAATGACAGACCTGAAGGCTATAGATCATGGCGATCATCATTCAAGAATACAATCAGAGATCTAGATCTGTCTGCAAGTGAAGAAGTTGATCTTCTAGTCAAGTGGCTAGGAAATTAGTCAGCAGAACATGCAAAGCGGATTAGAGACATTAACATTAACTATCCAGCCAGAGGGTCCACCTCTGTCCACCTCAGTCGGTGTCCTCGGAGACAGCGGACAGATTGTGCTGTAAATGTTCATAAAAACTGCAAGACATTGCTTCCTGAATGTACCGGTAGCAAGTCTAAGAGGGAGAGTTTTTACAAGCCTGCAGTGTCTTCCCACGTATCTTCATTTTATCAACAAGCTGGAATCGTCAGAGTGGTTGCTGTGACATTTAAAAGAGAAGGGGAAGGCAGTGTCTTTGCAGATACAAGCGCATACTGATTGCTATCTGGTAAGAGGCTAACCCAGGTGTTTTGCACGAGGTGATTGCTTGTTCACTAAGGAGATCGGATTTTGTTCAGCATATGAGTTTAATATTTGCACCTTACCCTTTTTCCGTTCGGTAAGGAGGAATTTCACTTGGTGGTGGATACACTTTGGATGTGGAATCGATTTAAGTTTTTCACCTACTTGTCATCACCCATTTATGGACACTTATGAACTTTTGTGTTTTTGCACATACTGATTATTCACGAATATCTTTGTATATTTAAGTTTGGTTATATGTTATCATTTTTATTCATATATCTATTGTTGTTTAGCGCACCCCAACACACCACATATATATATATATATATATATATATATACATGAAAATAGTTTACGACTGACTAGATTTCAGTTCACTAGAGTGCTTAACAAATGTTTGAAAGTTTTGCATTTCGAAGAAATTTCAATTTCATGTCATTCATTCAGGATTGGAGCAGCGATTGAAGTTGCAAAACTGGGGCTAGATAAAGACAAGATTAGGAAAATAAGTAGATAGAAATCAAATGCCTATGTTTCATATAGCATACCTAACTTGTCTTTTTGAATTTCAGGAAAAAAAAAAGGATTATTTGGATCATCGAACACTCCATTGTGTTCTGGGCCCATAAGAGAGCAATGGAAAGAATTTACGGAGAAAGTTTGGATTTGGATGTGAAAATTTTTAAAATGTATTGGTTTGGTAAGTGAGGAATGGTTTGGGGAGAGTTGATGTTAGTGTTGGGTAGATTGGCTTATGGATGGCCACTGCCAGATGTGTTGATAATACATCTGGGTGGTAATGATATAGGTTGATTGGCTTATGGATGACCCCTGCCAGATGTGTTGATAATACATCTGGGTGGTAATGATATAGGTTGATTGGCTTATGGATGGCCACTGCCAGATGTGTTGATAATACATCTGGGTGGTAATGATATAGGTTGAATCCAATATTTCAGATTTGTGCTACAATTCAAAGATTTAAGGCTTTGTCTCCCAACACTGACATTAAATTCTCTAAAATAATTCCTTTTTTCATTTGGTTACAATCTGATGTTTTTTCAATATTTAAAAAGATTAGGAAGCGTATTAATAGGCTTATAGAAAAGTTCAGAAAATGTTTTCTTTTTTACTCTTCTCACATGGAGGTACATTCTGGACAGTGGCGGCTGGTGAAGTTTTAGGATGGTGGGGCGCCAGACCCCGCCTTCCTTTTGACCCCTCCTACTTTTCATAAGATCCCTTGATATGGGATATATTGACAGACCTCCTATTATGGGATATATGGAGAGACCCCCTATAAAACAATAGGGGTACTCTCACTATAACCCATAATAGGGGATCTCTCAGTATATCCCATAATAGGGGGTCTCTCAGTATATCCCATAATAGGGGGTCTCTCAGTATATCCCATAATAGGGGGTCTCTCACTCTCAGTATATCCCATATTAAGGGGTCTCTCACTCCCAGTATATCCATAATAGGGGCAGATGCCCTATTATGGGATATACTGTGAGAGACACCCTAAAGGATATACTGAGAGACCCCCCTATTATGGGACATATTGACTGAGAGTGAGAGAGACCCCCAATATGGGATATATGCTGAGAGGCCCCTATTATGGAATATACTGAGATAACCCCTATAATAAAATAGGGGATCTCAGTATATATCCCATATAGGAGGGGTCTCTCTCACTCTCAGTCAGTATATACGCTCAGTGTCAGTTTGGGCTGCATTCCATGCTTCTCCAGTCTCCACACTGCTGAATATGTATGCAGCTACTGCTGGAGTGAGAAGTGACTATACAAAGAGGAGAGGAAAGAATGGTGCTTGTCAGTCATCAGCCTGCACTGTACTCATCAGAGTAGGACTGCACTGTACTCATCAGACAAGGACTGCACTGTACTCATCAGACCAGGACTGCACTGTACTCATCAAACTGGGATCACACTGTACTCATCATGGCAATGTTGAACTAAATTCCAGCAAACTCCCCTACTTTCTGTGCTCTGGTGATGGACAGGGAGCATGACGCAAGTGGGCTAACCAACGCTGCCTGTGACCCAGGGGGTTCCATAGCCTTGTGCATCCCATACACACGTGGTTTTCCTTTCATTTTGCCGCTGAGAAGGACTCACTTACCGGTGGTGATCGACTCGAATCTTCTCTTCCATTCCAGATGACCTCCGGCTCCACTCCTCTGGAGACGCTGCACGGCTGCGGCCTGGTGAGGTGACTGCCTGGTCGGGTCGTCCGTCTTCAGCCGATTCCGGTCTGCTCACTGAGTCCGCTACTCCGCTCCACTCTGCAGTGCCCGTCCATCCACCGCACTGACTCGTGATGACTGACGTACGCGACGTCAGCGGGGTCACGGGTCAGCATCGGATGTCCTGGATGATGATTGGTCCAGGCTGGAGACTGGACCAATCACAGCCAGGACATTCCGAAAGTGGGGGTTTCCTAGCGCTGTACCCTGCGCCCAGGTTACGCCCCAGCCAATCGGCGCCTCTTCTGGGTCGTAAACCCCACCCCCCCACAGCCTCCACATAGGCCGGCAAACACAATTTTTTTTTTGGAAAACTTTATCGATCTTTTTGTAATTTTTTTTTTTCTTTTCTTTTTTTAGGGGAGGGCGGAGCCCTGGCGCCCCCTATGCACAGGCCGCCACTGATTCTGGATCTAGTAGTTTCTACTCAATTTATGCAACTACTTGGGATGACACTTATGGTATGGACACATTTTTATGCTGCATCCAGCCTCCTCTTTGTCCACCTGTGGGCTTACCTGGTTCCACCCCTACAGCTCCTGGGCTAGATGTACCTGACCACCGTCAGTTGGGAGTCCCAACATGGTTAATAGTTTTTAACCACTTCTGGACCGGAAGATTTTCCCCCTTATTGACAAGGCCATTTTTTGCGATTCCACTCATGGTCATGCGATGCTGTATCAAAATAAAATATTTACCTTTCTATTCAGTAGCTATGTGTGTTACACCTCATTCAAAGTCCTAAGGCGAATGTTGTCGTTTTGTGGATGTATTTTAGGGATGGAGGTGTTTTTAAAGGTGGCTTCAGACCACTTTTATTAATTTAATTAGTTTAGAAAATGGCTCATCTTTTAGGGTCTATATAGGAGAGATAAAACCCATCTTTCAGATATAGGCCTAGATATATTAAATTTGAATTTCCAGACAGCTATTGAACAGGCTGCGGGCTAGGGGTTGTAGTCAGGAGTCTTTTTTAGGTATTCTGACTCATTGGGGACAAGTTATTACATTTATGGCTGGTTTATTTGAGGTATTCACTTTAAAGGTCATCACAGAGGACAAGGGGGTGCTCTTTACGACTAGAGGAAAAGAGATTTAATCTCCAAAGACGGAAAGGTTTTTTCAACCGTAAGTAATGTGAAAATGTGGAAAAGATTCCAGAGGTGGTTCTGGTCAGCTCACTAGATTGCTTTATGAAAGGCCTGGATTCTTTTCTGGGTGTACATAATATAAATGGGTACTAATATTTATAGGTAAAGTTGATCCATGGAATATCAGATTGCCTCTCGGGGGATCAGGAAGGAATTTATTCCCCTGCTGTAGCAAATTGGATCATGCTTTGCTGGGGGTTTTTCCCCTTCCTCTGGATCAACTGTGAGTATAGGATTGTGTATATGGGATTGTATGGTTGTTTTCTTTCTTGTGTTTTATTGGTTAAGCTAAATGGACTTGTGTCTTTTTTCAACCTGACTAAACTATGTAACTATGTAACTCAAGCTACAAAAGCTGAGTTGTTAATTTCAATATTTGTATTCATGCTTGGAAAAAAAATAAATTGATGAATTCTGTTGGAAAATGATTATGGAGTTGTTTAACCACTTAAGCCCCGGAAGATTCTACCCCCATTCCGACCAGGGGGTATTTTGCGATTCGGCACTGCGTGACTTTAATGGAGAATTGCGCGGTCGTGCGACACTGCACCTAAACGAATTTGGCGTCCTTTTTTTCCCACAAACAGAGCTTTCTTTTGGCGGTATTTGATCACCTGTGCGATTTTTTGATCACGCGATATAAACAAAAAAAGAGCGTCCATTTTGCAAAAATAGCAATATTTTTCCCTTTTTTTTATATGAAATTCCCCCCAAAAAAAATGTAAAAATCAAAATTTTTTAAAATTTTCGGCCAATTTGTTTTATGCTACCTATGTTTGGTAAAAAAAATCGCAAAAAGCGTATTTTGATTGGTTTGCGCAAAAGTTATTGCGTTTACTAACTAAGGGAAAGATTTTTGTCATTTTTGTTGTTTTTTTTTTTAACGCGTAATGGCGGCGATCTGCGATTTTTTTTGCGGTACTGCGACATTGCGGCGGACAGATCGGACCCTTGACTGACATTTTTGACACTTTTGGGGTTACCAGTGACATTTCTACAGTAATCAGTGCTATACATATGCACTGTTACTGTAAAAATACACTGGTAGTGAAGGGGTTAACTTTATTTGAGAGGGAGGGGCTGTGTGTGTCCCTAGGGGCGTGATTCTAACTGTGATTGGCTGGGGCTTCAGCTGTATGCAGAGTGATCAACGGATCTACATAGTAGATCCAGATGATCAGCTCTCATACAGCGAGGAGAATGACAGGCAGCTTGTTTACACAAGCTGCCTGACTTTCTCCTTCTCCCCCGCCGATCGCAGAGTGGCCGGCGGACATCGGGTCCGCCGGTCACACGCGCGGGGGGGTCCGTGACCACTCGGGAGCGGGAGCGCGCCTCCGGGGGCGCGCGCTCGCTCCCTAGACCCTCACAAGCTAGTGACGTAGCCCTACGTCACTTTGCCTGTGAGGGGCTGACCGCCGACGTAGATAGTCGTGCGGCGGTCGGCAAGTGGTTAATGATATTTGAAATTAATATGTTTAAACCAATAAATAAAGGCCGCCAAATTATAATTCCATGTTTATTGTTGAGTGTGTTTATTTTAATTTAGCTGTCTGGAAATAAGCTGCTTGCAGTCCCATATCACTTTCAGGTAGACAGATCCTTTAAAGCAGAACTAAACCATTTAATGGTTTCAAAAAACAGTGACATTCCCAGCATGCCAGAAATGCTAGCTGCCACAGTTGCTTGTGCTCTTAACCAAACTATCAAATGGCTGGTGTCATAACTGAAGTTGTAGATCAAACAGAAGCTAAGATGGCAGCTTCCTTGGCTGAAAAGCATAGTAGGGTTTAGTTCTGTATTAAAGCATAACTCCACTTTTGTTGAGAGAAAACATTCCCCTGTGGGTGATCTATGTGCATTAGAAGGGTTTTAAAAACTTTGTTGCAAATTCCTACCTTTTGTTATTCTGAAGAAACCCCTGTTTGCTCTTCTGTGCTGAGTGGGTCTAATGCAGTGTTTCTCAACTCCGGTCCTCAGGGCACACTAACAGGCCAGGTTTGCAAGAAAACTGAAATACATCACAGGTGATATAATTTGCTGCTCGGTGATTGCAGTATTCTAGTCTGCATCTCCCCAAGGCAATACTTAAAATCTGGCCTGTTAGTGTGCCCTGAGGACCGGAGTTGAGAAACACTGGTCTAATGGGAGTGGTTTCATAATTATCAACCAGCTGTGGCAGTTGCAGAGTACTAATGAGGAAAGCTCCTGGGTCTGCATCCCTTTAGACGTGTTTCTATTGGGATACAATTGAGAAAAGTAGGTGCTGGTTGGTGATATAAGCTGACTAAATTAATCAAACATCAGTCATATACATGGATTAGTGTACCCTAAACAAATGCAATAAATATAGTTCCTGAAGACGCGATTAGCAAAATGCATTGTGGTCTGAACACCATCCGGACTTCCTGCTGACCAGTGACGTCACTTCCTCTCTACCGTAGAATGCACGCCAGCCGCGACCATGGAGAGATAGGTGAAGGGTGTGCGAGCCCACTGGGAATGGAGGGGATACAATTCATTACTTTGGTGGTCTTTACCTGTGCCAGGCGGGCACCATCCTATGTAAGCGCATATATATTTTTATTTATTTTATGTTGGAATAAAAACAGAGTTACGCTATTCTTGCTCCTTGTTTTTCTGCCCTCTTTCATTTGGTCGAGAGGAGTCTGTCCAACGCTATCTGGGAGAGTGAACACCCGATAGTTACTAATGAGAGAAGGGAAAGGAGTGAAAGGACACTATCTATAAGTTTTTGATCTGGATTTTCTGAAGGACTTTATAGGTATAGCGACCTGCTGCATTCTAGTGAGCATTTTGTGTGGAATATCTCACGAGGTGGAGTTTAATTTTCTTCAAGCATGGTGTTTGACACACTTCATGAATTACAATTTTTTTGGAATTGTTTATTTATTTATATGAATTATTACTTTCAATTTTTATGGAGCACTATTTAAAGAGAATTTGATGCAATGTATATTATTGAGCACTTAGCACTTTATACTACATAGAATCCGTTGTATTAAGGTGACCAGATTTTTAAAATGAAATCCAGGGACGTATTTTATTTATTTTTTTATTGGCAAATGGCACAGGACTGCATAATACACAGAGCGCTGGGCACAGGACTATATAATACGCAGAGCACTGGGCACAGGACTACATAATACACAGAGCGCTGGGCACAGGGCTGCCTAATACACAGAGCGCTGGGTACAGGACAACATAATACACAGAACGCTGGGCACAGGACTACATAATACACAGATCGCTGGGCACAGGACTACATAATACACAGAGCACTGGGCACAGGACTGCAGAATACACAGAGCGCTGGGCACAGGACTACATAACACACAGAGCGCTGGGCACATGACTGCATGATACACAGAGCGCTGGGCACAGGACTGCATAATATACAGGAGGGTGTTAGGCATAGAGTACAGGGTTCAGAGGTTTGCTATGCACAAAGGACATTTCTGCTTGCACATCCATAGCTCACCTCTACGCCCTTCTCTAACAGATTATCTCTGCAGCCACCTCTTAGCCCTTCCCCCACAACAGCCAAACTCTCCATTTCTCCATGCAGCTGCATCAGCTCTGTCCCCTGCTCCCCCACTGCCCTCACCTTTGTACAAACATACCTCCCCTTCCCATCTGGTCATCTCTCGGTTTCAGCCCTCCACACAGCCAATTTGTGGTTCTGCCTCTCCTCCACTGAACAGCGGCAGGAGCAGCAGTGAGGTTGTCCACCAGGGGGCGTCGGCATCCGAGCAACCAGGCTATTTCTCAGCCAGCATGGGATGCCCTGTCTGCGTTAATCCGGCCCTGAATCCGGGGACAAAACCGGGTACAGACTTGGACCGGGGACAGTGTCCTTAATCCGGGGACTGTCCCCGGAAACCAGGGACGTCTGTTCACCCTAGATTATATGGATTGCACTAATTTACGGAATACAAATTTATGTTTATGATTGATATTTGATTATTGATGACGCAGCACTTTTTATTAGATAAAATTCATTATATTTTTTGCATTTATTTAGGGTACACTAATCCATGTATATTACTGATGTTTGATTAATCCTAAGCATTTGGGGTTATCAATTTAGTCAGCTTATATCACCAACCAGCGCCTACTTTTATCAATTGTTTTCCTGTTTTTTGTGTTACACTCACATTTAAAGGGGCAGCAGGTTGATATTTACATTTTGTTTATTTGAGGACAAGGCGCCTTCATGTAGTTTAACATGTTTCTGTTGGGAGTACCTCACCAAAAATGAAATTTTTGTTCCAGGGGATGTCTGAAATCTGACTTGTATCTTAGGCAGATTTCTGGGGAAATTGGTGAGCCAATCACACAAGTAGGAAATGATGTTTCTGGGGTGTGGTCAGTACACATTCTATGTACAGAACAACTTCAGGTAACCATAATGCATTGCATTTTCAGAAATGTACAACGGCTGTAGATTGAAAAGGAAAGGTCATTTTTAATAACATTTAATTACAATATGATTTGTGTCGTTTTTTCTAGATTTGTTTCCCCCCCCCCCCCCCCGAAAGTCGAGTTACCCTTTAAGGAAAGTTCCGTAGCACCCTCTCTTCCCTTACAGCTATGTTGCTGTTGAGCTGCTTATTCCCTGACTGTGATTAAAAATCTCATTGAAGTGATGAGAAATGTCTTGCCATTCCTGTGGCTGAATGTCACGTTTAATCTTACATTGATATTTCTTTCCTGTGTACATATCGGCACTCTGACTGCTTTGTTTTATTCGTGTGCCATACATGACTTTTCATTTAAAATCCTTAGGTTTTCACGCAGTCTTAACATTTCAGTTTAATTTCTCCTTGAACAGGTCTGCACAACCTTGCAAATGAAACATTTGTATTGAACTTGCCGAATGAAGTCATTTTGCAACTTTACACATTTTACAAAATGACATGTGTTATTAGAGTTATGCAGCCGCATGCAAAGCAGCACAAGGAAATGCGCTAAGGCTAAATCGAATCTGAGCTTCCACATGAATGAACAATGTATTTGGCAAGGCCTGTTTAGAAAAGGTGAAATGTGCATGTTTTCATTTGTCATTCGCCTAATACCGATTGACAGTTGTGTATTTTTAAAGCTGCTCCAGACAATTCCCTCATCCATTTTCATAGCGTTTCAATTATAGTGAAGGGAATCTAGCTAAATCTATATTTTAAATAGATGCAAAGTAAATCTTTGCTTCGCTCATGCAGGTTAATGCAACAGGTTCATTTTAAAGCTGGCCCCCACCAACAGCACATACCTATTCAGTAAATGCAAAGCATTGTCTGATTGGACAAGGTTCAAACTTACCCAATCAGAGAACGGTTTGTGTTCATTGAGGAGGTGCAAAACATTCCCTAAAAGGCACCTGGGCCCAGAAGCTAGTGGAGATCACTGGCGTAGCCGTAACTGCTACAGTGATTTCCAGCCTGAGAGATCTCACACGTATAGTATACTGTATGTATAGTAACATTGGTCCAAGGTGGACCAATATAATGATGTAAAAAATGCCATACCTGGAATTCTTCTTAAAGCACTTTGTCACAAGTTAGCCTATAGTTTTGTCTGTACTGTACGGACAGAACTATAGGCTAACTTGTGACAAAGTGCTTTAAGAAGAATTCCAGGCATGGCATTTTTTACATCATTATATTGGTCCACCTTGGACCAATGTTACTATACATACAGTATACCATACGTGTGAGATCTCTCAGGCTGGAAATCACTGTAGCAGTTACGGCTACGCCAGTGATCTCCACTAGCTTCTGGGCCCTGTGTCCTGCTCTGCACAGGTGCCTTTTAGGGAATGTTTTGCACCTCCTCAATGAACACAAACCGTTCTCTGATTGGGTAAGTTTGAACCTTGTCCAATCAGACAATGCTTTGCATTCACTGAATAGGTATGTGCTGTTGGTGGGGGCCAGCTTTAAAATGAACCTGTTGCATTAACCTGCATGAGCGAAGCAAAGATTTACTTTGCATCTATTTAAAGAGGAAGTAAAGTAAAAAAAAAAACTGAGAAAAAAAAGCCCTGTAAAGAGAAAGGCATAATGAGCTAGTATGCATCGCATACTAGCTCATTATGTAGTACTTACCTTAAAACGAAGCCCCCGCCGTGCCGCCACCTCAGCGACAGGACGGCGACATGTCCTGCCGTCCCGCTTCCGGGTTCGCGTCCTCCGGCCATCTGATTGGCTGGAGGCGCGATTACATCACTCCCGCGCATGCGCGCGGGAGCCGCCGTTCACGGCACTGAGCTCTGAAGGAACGGCACGGGTGGCCGTTCCCTCAGAGCGCCTGCGCCGATGACGTCATTGGCAGTTTGCGCTGTAAATATCTCCTAAACGGTGCAAGTTTGGGAGATATTTATAGCACCTATAGGTAAGCCTTAATATAGGCTTACCTATAGGTAAAAGTTATACAAGAGGGTTTACAACCTCTTTAAAATATAGATTTAGCTAGATTCCCTTCACTATAATTGAAACGCTATGAAAATGGATGAGGGAATTGTCTGGAGCAGCTTTAAAAATACACACAGCATCCCAGACACTGTTCAGAGAGGTGTACTGTTTTCCCTCCTTATAAATCTCACATTTGATGATGGACCACAGGTTCTCAATGGGGTTCAGATCAGGTGAACAAGGAGGCCATGTCATTAGCTTTTTTTCTTTTATACCCTTTCTTGCCAGCCACGCTGTGGAGTACTTAGATGCGTGTGATGGAGCATTGTCCTGCATGAAAATCATGTTTTTCTTGAAGGATGCAGACTTCTTCCTGTACCACTGCTTGAAGAAGGTGTCTTCCAGAAACTGGCAGTAGGACTGGGAGTTGAGCTTGACTCCATCCTCAACCCGAAAAGGCCCCACAAGCTCATCTTTGATGATACCAGCCCAAACCAGTACTCCACCTCCACCTTGCTGGCGTCTGAGTCGGACTGGAGCTCTCTGCCCTTTACCAATCCAGCCACGGGCCCATCCATCTGGCCCATCAAGACTCACTCTCATTTCATCAGTCCATAAAACCTTTGAAAAATCAGTCTTGAGATATTTCTTGGCCGACGTTTCAGCTTGTGTGTCTTGTTCAGTGGTGGTCGTCTTTCAGCCTTTCTTACCTTGGCCATGTCTCTGAGTATTGCACACCTTGTGCTTTTGGGCACTCCAGTGATGTTGCAGCTCTGAAATATGGCCAAACTGGTGGCAAGTGGCATCTTGGCAGCTGCACGCTTGACTTTTCTCAGTTCATGGGCTGTTATTTTGCGCCTTGGTTTTTCCACACGCTTCTTGCGACCCTGTTGACTATTTTGAATGAAATGCTTGATTGTTCAATGATCACGCTTCAGAAGCTTTGCAATTTTAAGAGTGCTGCATCCCTCTGCAAGATATCTCACTATTTTTGACTTTTCTGAGCCTATCAAGTCCTTCTTTTGACCCATTTTGCCCAAGGAAAGGAAGTTGCCTAATAATTATGCACACCTGATATAGGGTGTTGATGTCATTAGACCACACCCCTTCTCATTACAGAGATGCACATCACCTAATATGCTTAATTGGTAGTAGGCTTTCTAGCCTATACAGCTTGGAGTAAGACAACATGCATAAAGAGGATGATGTGGTCAAAATACTCATTTGCCTAATAATTCTGCACTCCCTGTATATTTACTGCGGCAGTCAGCCCCTCACAGGCAGAGCGATGTAGGTCTACGTCGCTAGCCTGTGAGGCTCTGGGGAGCGAGCGTGCGCCGCCGGAGGCGCGCTCCTGCTCCCGCGCGGTCACGGACCCCCCCCCGCATGTGACCGGCAGACCCGATGTCCGCCGGTCACTTGGCGATCGGCGGGGGAGAGGGAGAAAGGCAGGCGGCTAATGTAAACAAGCCGTCTGTCATTCTCCCCTGTGTAGAAATAATGATCATACGGTTCTACTATGTAGGACCGTTGATCATTGTTCCTACACCTCAAGCCACAGCCAATCACAGTTAGAATCACGCCCCTAGGGACACACACAGGCCCTCCCTCTCAAATAAAGTTAACCCCTTCACTTCCAGTGAAATTTTACAGTAACAGTGCATATGTATAGCACTGATTACTGTAGAAATGTCACTGGTAACCCCAAAAGTGTCAAAAATGTCAGTCAAGGGTCCGATCTGTCAGCTGCAATGTCGCAGTACCGCAAAAAAAATCGCAGATCGCCGCCATTACGCGTTAAAAAAAACCAACAAAAATGACAAAAATCTTTCCCTTTGTTAGTAAACGCGATAACTTTTGCGCAAAACAATCAAAATACGCTTTTTGCGATTTTTTTTTTTACCAAACATATGTAGCATAAAACAAATTGGCCGAAAATGTTAAAAAATTGTGATTTTTAAATTTTTTGGGGGGGGAATTTCATATAAAAAAAATGTGAAAAATATTGTTATTTTTGCAAAATTGACGCTCTTTTTTTGTTTATAGCGCATGATCAAAAAATCGCACAGGTGATCAAATACCACCAAAAGAAAGCTCTGTTTGTGGGAAAAAAAGGACGTCAAATTCGTTTAGGTACAGCGTCGCACGACCGCGCAATTGTCCGTTAAAGTCACGCAGTGCCAAATCGCAAAATACCCCCTGGTCAGGAAGGGGGTAGAATCTTCCGGGGCTTAAGTGGTTAATTTCCGCATGCATTTAATTATTTATTTCCTTCTGTGAATGGATTTTAATGCCTTATCATGCAGTATTTACCAAGCATTTTCAGCGTTTCTCTGTAAATACCGCAAAACCTTCTAGTGAATTGAAAGTTTCAGGATTGTATGTGGTAATTAGGCAAAATGTGTCCTGACACCTAAATATCTCATGTGAGTTCATTCTGTAAGTGTCATTTGTTGTTAGGGTATAGACAGATGCCTGCACCATAACAACCAGTGATCCTACGCGACTCAGGGGCTAAACATACTCGGAGCTGAACATGCTTATAGGATGGAGTGTCTCATATGGACACTCGGACATCAGCACCGCCCCTCACCATATGCCACCTGAGGTGACTGCCTCAAATTCCCTGATTAGCAGCATGGCCCTGGGTGTTTGGGTCACAAGAATGACTGAAAAGAATTACCAATACTTTGGCAGGAAAGCAATAACATGTATGTGATTTAAATCATTTGTTTTCCTGGAGTTCAGCTTTAAATTCAAAGTGAGTCTAATGGTGGCCATATACGCTTCAATTTTATCATCCAATTGCTGTGCGATGTGATCAAAATTGAAGTGCCAAACTATCAAACAGCAAACCCTTCTCTCTTTTACAAGTGCAGATTGAGAAATACAACATATCCATCCTATAATCCAGATCAAATATCCGTTATAGATAAGAGAGGTGGTTACAAGTTGCATAGGTATCCCACTCGGTGACAAAAGGCAATCAGCCAATTACAATATCAGCAGAAAATACATGAGCAAATGTAAAGAGAGAGAAAATAACTGCATGGAGAAATCAATCATCTTGTGAAGATGAAACCTTCTGATCAAGTTAGACTTGATTTAGATTAGATTAAATTAAACCGAATTGATAGTGGCGATGCTCTCACTCCCCAGCTACCTTCGGACATATGTTTTGGTACTGTCCAGTGGTTCAGGACTTCTGGAATGGTGTCTTGCGCTGTATAACAGAGGTCACTTCCCTACTCCCGCCCATGACGATGACAGTATGCCTTCCAGGTCTTGTGGAACGTCACCAGGGCTCAACGTACTCTAATTTATGCTTGTGGGGCATTGATCCTTTACTGGAAGAAGCCAATGATACCCTCTCCGATTTACAGTATTGGAAATTGGTTCCATCCTACAAAGCTACATATCTGAGTAGGGGGTGTCCAAAAAATTTGAGAAAGTCTAGCAAGTCTGGTTAGAGTCCTGCTACCACCACCTAGAGGCATGGTTTCACTGCCCTCTGCATTAGGGTACAATGTGAAGTTTGCTGCCGTGGGCATAGATGACATGGTAAACACCTTTCAAGATTATTGATTGATAAGAATTGATAGACCAGGGTGGAAAATGATCAATCATTATGTATCGAGCAGCAGAGCGGAAATACTAAATTCATGAATATCGTATTTCAATCAGCCAGATTATGAGATTACTTTTGTGGAAGCATGAGATGTGATTGAGAATTTATGATCGTAAAATCCACTTCCTCCTGTATGGCATGTAGATCATATCGGTTGTTGACTATAGATTGATTATTCCTATTGAGAGCAATCAGAAAACAAATAGTCAAAGCGTGTATGGCTACCATAACTGATATTGATAAAAATGATTTGCATAAAACAAATAGGTGACTTCCTGCGCTAATCCACCTCCCTAACGCGCCCCAAATCCTCAAACAATATCTACACATAGCAGCTTCTACCAAAAAGCATTCACTAATGCAATAAACTCAATAAACCAAAAGCTGGTAAAGCGCTACCTATTAATAAAGTACATTAATCAAAAATCTTCAAATATATAACCGCCGCTCGACTATTTACTGCGGCAGTCAGCCCCCTACAGGCAACCCGACATAGGTCTACGTCGCTCATTCCCGCCGCTCTTGGGCACGCGCTCCCGCACGACCCCGGCACCGCTGATGGTCTGATTGGGTTCAGAACTGATCAGTCATCAGGTCCCGGCCAATGATTGTCCTGCCCAATCAGATACTGATCTGTGCCTGTGTCATGTAAACACAGGCACAGAAAAGACCTGCTCTCCCTTTTCCAAATCCTTTTTGGATTCATCGAGAGGAGAGAGCGGATCTAAACTGTGAGTACTGCACCAGCACACCCACACACACGTTAGATAGGCACATTTAACCCCCGATCACCCCCCCCCCCCAGTTAACCCTACACCCCCTGTCCCAACACACACACTGTATACTGTATATAGCATTTTCCTATATACCTGTAAAAGTGTGACTTGTGACCAGGTTTAGCGCTTGCGGCCCTTCCTTTTATACTTCGGATACCCGCCACACCCCCAATAAAGATTTAACCCCCTTATCACCCCCAGTTAACCCCTTCCCCTCTGTCACATTGCACACTAATATACAGGTAATATAGTGTTTTACTGTATTTTGTATTAGTGTGATTGGGACTTGAGTTAGCGCTAGCGAGTTAGTTTCTGTCCCAAGGATGTTTAGGGTCCCGCCACCCCCCAATAAAGATTTAACCCCCTGATCCCCCCTGATCACCCCTACACCCCCTGTCACAACACACACTGTATACAGTATATAGCATTTTCCTATATACCCGTATAAGTGTGATTTGTGACCAGGTTTAGCGCTTGCGGCCCTTCCTTTTATACCTAGGATACCCGCCACCCCCCAATAAAGATTTAACCCCCTGATCACCCCTAGTTAACCCCTTCCCCTCTGTCACATTGCACACTAATATACAGGTAATATAGTGTTTTACTGTATTTTGTATTAGTGTGATTGTGACTTGAGTTAGCGCTAGCGAGTTAGTTTCTGTCCCAAGGAGGTTTAGGGTCCCCGCCACCCCCCCCAATAAAGATTTAACCCCCCTGATCCCCCCCCAATCACCCCTACACCCCCTGTCTCAACACACACTGTATACAGTATATAGCATTTTCCTGTATACCCGTATAAGTGTGACTTGTGACCAGGTTTAGCGCTTGCGGCCCTTCCTAGGATACCCACCATCCCCCTCCCAATAAAGATTTAACCCCCTTATCAACCCCAGTTAGCCCCTTCCCCCCTGTCACATTGCACACTAATATACAGGTATTATGGTGTTTTACTGTATTTTGTATTAGTGTGATTGTGACTTGAGTTAGCGCTAGCGAGTTTGTTTCTGTCCCAAGGAGGTTTAGGGTCCCCACCACCCCCCGAATAAAGATTTAACCCCCTTATCACCCCCAGTTAACCCCTACACCCCCCTGTCACAACACACACTGCATACAGTATATAGCAGTTTCCTATATACCTGTATCAGTGTGACTTGTGACCAGGTTTAGCGCATGCGGCCGTTCCTTTTAGGGTTAGGATACCCGCCACCCTCCCAATAAAGATTTTACCCCCTGATCCCCCCCTGATCAGCCCCAGTTAACCCCAGTACAGTTTTTTTTTTGTTCTGATCACTATTATTAGTGACACAGGTGACATTAGTTAGTGTTAGCGTCAGTCTAAGATAGCGCAGATCCCCGGTGCATAGTTAGAAATAACCCCTTGATTACCACATACACACACATACACTTCCATTACTAGTATAGTGTTTAAACAGATCAATATCTGATCTGATCAGAACTATACTAGCGTCCCCATAGTTTAGGGTTCCCAAAACGTGGTGTTTGCACGATCAGCACTGATTCCTGCCAGCACCTGCGTTTAACTCCTCCGCCTAGCCCACCCCACCCCACCCAGGCAAGTGTAGCAATCAATAGATTACTGTCACTTACAAAAAAACACAACACACAAAACCGCTGTGTTAGCAGAGTCAGGCCTGATCCCTGCTAGCATTAGCAGTTTTTTTTGGTAGCGGTTCAAATAGTCCTTGACAACCAGGTGCTTTTTTTACCCGTGAGTCACACTATTGTACCGATAAATTTAGTTACTAAAATGACCAAACGGTGGTACAGTAGTGCAGAGGCTTACAGTATACTGACCATGTCAGATGAGAGCAAAGGGGAAGCCTCACTGGCAGAATCAGGGTCCAGTATACGAACCTGAAGAGAGCAGTGACTCCCTGATAGACAGCTCTGACGACAAATGGGTCCCAGTTAGAACCAGGAGTACCCGACCCCATTCTGGAGTTGCTGAGGTGCAGAGATTGCAGCGTGCTCGTATGGAGCAGAGTGTCGGTACTAGTGCTGCTCAGCCTTCTGGTGGCCTGGCAAGCGCCAGCGGCCTAGTACACCCTGGACCTAGTACAGCCAGCACTGCAGTAACACTTGGTGACGTGGCGAGTCCCATAAGTGCAGTTGAAGCTGGTGCGGTGGCTAGCACAAGTAGTGGCCCGCAGCCACCGTGTATTCGAAGACAGGCCCGTAGAGCCCATAGTGCCCTCCCTGATGTGCTGGCATATCCTAATTGGCAACCCACTGATACTACAGCGCCCGTACTTCCCCCATTCACTGCCCAACCTGGAATCCATGTGGAAACAGCCAATTTTATGCCCCAGAATTTTTATGAGCTGTTATTCACGGAAGATCTTTTCAGATCTATTGTGGATCAATCAAATGTATATGCACGTCAATTCATCGCTGCCAACCCAAATTCACCCCTTTCCAGACCATTCGGCTGGAAACCTATAACGGTTTCCGATTTTAAAAGCTTTCTGGGCCTTTCCCTCAACATGGGCATAACCAAAAAGAGTGAATTGCGGCTATATTGGTCCACTAGCCTAATTCACCATATGCGCATGTACTCTGCCTCCCTGTCCAGGGCGAGATACGAGCAAATTCTTGCGATTTATGCATTTCAACGACAATGAAATCTGTCGTCCTCGGGGAGACCTTGAATATGATCAGCTCCACAAAATTCGGCCCCTCGTAGACCACTTCAATCAGCGGTTTGCAGCCTTGTTTACCCCCTAAAAAGTTGTCTGTGTTGACGAGTCCCTAAATAAGTTTACTGGCCACCTTGCTATGAAACAGTATCTCCCCAGCAAGCGTGCCAGATACGGGGTCAAACTGTACAAGCTGTGTGACAGGGCCACAGCCTATACAGTTAGTTTCCGGGTCTATGAGGGAAAAGATAGCACTGTGGAACACCCCAACTGCCCAGACTACATAGGGAGCAGCGGCAAGATAGTTTGGGACTTGGTGTCACCCTTATCCGGAAAGGGGTACCATTTGTACGTGGACAACTTTTACACAAGAGTGACACTATTTAGTCACCTTCTCGAATTACAAATTGGCACATGTGGCACTGTGCGACCTAATTGCCGGGGCTTCCCCCAACGGCTTGTAGATTCCCGTCTTAGTCGGGGGGAGAAAGCCTGCTTGAAAATGGACAAATTGCTTGCAGTGAAGTGGAGGGATACACGGAATGTTTTCGTTCTGTCCTCCCTTCACGCAGACACGGCAATCCAGATGACTACGGCAACTGGTGTAATGGAGAAACCCCTCTGTGTCCACGAATATAACCTTAATATGGGAGGGTGGACCTTAACTATCAGCTTTTGGCGCGGTATTTAGTTGCCCGTAAAGCCAGACGCTGATACAAAAAAGTGTCTGTTTATTTATTCCAATTGGCTATGCTGAATGCCTTTGTCCTATACAGGGCGTCAGGACGAAACGGATCCTTCCGAGAATTCCAGAAAGAGATCATCCATGCCTACCTGTACCTGCCCAACTTCCCCTTCCAGATGCAGTGAGGCGGCTGGTGCTGAGGTGAAATGCACAATTTACGCCATTAGAAAACCTGAAAGTGGTGATTGGTTTTCGGGAGTCCCGTACACAGCTAGGCTCCCAAAAAGTCTCACACATGTGGTATCCCTGTACTCAGGAGAAGCAAGAGAATGTATTTTGGGGTGTCATTCCGCATATACCCATGGCATGTGTGAGCAATTTATCTTTTAGTGACAACTTTGTCTTAAAAAAATAAAAAATAAAATAAAAAAAATGTAATTTTCCCGAAACTTGTGGCAAAATATAAAATATTACATGGACTCGCCATGCCTCTCAGCAAATAGCTTTGGGTGTCTACTTTGCAAAATGGGGTAATTTGGGGGGGTTTTGTGCTATCTTGAAATTTTAGGGCCTCTGAAACTGTGACAGGTAGTGCGGAGGGGAAATACACAATTTACGTCATTAGAAAACCTGAAAGTGGTGATTGGTTTTCGGGGTCACATACACAGCTAGGCTCCCAAAAAGTCTCACACATGTGGTATCCCTGTACTCAGGAGAAGCAGCAGAATGTATTTTGGGGTGTCATTCCACATATTCCCATGGCATGTGTGAGCAATTTATCTTCTAGTGACAACTTTGTGTTAAAAAAAATAAAATAAAAAAATTAAATTTTCCCAAAACTTGTAACAAAATATAAAATATTCCATGGATTCGCCATGCCTCTCAGCAAATAGCTTGGGGTGTCTACTTTCCACAATGGGGTCATTTGGGGGGGGGGGGGCTTGTGCTATCTTGAAGTTTCAGGGCCTCCGAAACTGTGATGAGTAAAATCAAAAATTTACGCCATTAGAAAACCTGAAGATGGTGATTGGTTTTCGGGGTCCCGTACACAGCTAGGCTCCCAAAAAGTCTCACACATGGGGTATCATTCCACATATACCCATGTCATGTGTGAGAAATTTATCTTTTAGTGACAACTTTGTGTTTATAAACAAAATTAAAAAAAAAAAAGTAAATTTCCCAAAACTTGTGGCAAAATCTAAAATATTCCATAGACTCACCATGCCGCTCAGCAAACAGCTTGGGGTGTCTACTTTCCAAAATGGGGTCATTTGTGGGGGTTTTGTGGTATCTTGACATTTCAGGGCCTCCTAAACCGTGATAGCTAGTGAGAAAATGCAATGAAAAATGTACGCCCTTTGAAATTCTGAAGGTGGTGATTGGTTTTCGGGGTCCCGTACACAGCTAGGCTCCAAAAAGTCTCACATATGTGGTATCCCTGTTCTCAGGAGAAGCAGCAGCAGAATATATTTTGGGGTGTAATTACACATATACCCATGGCATGTGTGAGCAATATATCATTTCAATGACAGCTTTGTGTAAAAAAAATTTTTTTTTAGTCATTTTTCAAACACCTGTGACAAAAAAATGAAATATTCAATGAGATAGGCAGTCAGAAAGTAAAAGCTGTATAAATTCCAGTATTTACACCGTAGTTTGTAGACGCTATAACTTTTGCGCAAACCAATAAAAATACGCTCATTGAGATTTTTTTTGTCAAAGACATGTAGCTAAATACACTTTGGGCATAATATATGACATAAATTGAGTATATTGGATATTTTTTAAAAGACAAAGTTGAAAATGTCATTTTTTCTCAGAATTTTCCCTCTTTTTTTATTAATATCGCAAAAAATAAAAAGTGCAGAGGTGATCAAATACCACCAAAATAAAGCTCTGTTTGTGGGGAAAAAAGGACGTAAATTTCGTTTGGGTACAGCATTGCATGACTGCGCAATTGTCAGTTAAAGTCACGCAGTACCAAGTTGAAAAAAGGGGCCTGGTCTTTGAGCTTTGAGCAGCCAAATCCTCCGGGGCTTAAGTGGTTAAAACTAGTGCATAACCTACAGCTATCACTGATTATGAAAACATAACCACAGTGTAAACAAATAATATGTGCAAAAAAGCAAATAAAAATCAAAAATGATATATAATCAATCAATCCAGCACAAGATCAAAATATATATAGAGTGCTAAAAAGTCCAATTCATGCGAAGAAAATGTAAAGTGCATCCATATACAGTCCAGGTCATTCAAAATATTGGTGCGTTCATTGGAATTCCAAGTTAGTGCATCAGAAATGGTAGCTGTGTGTATAATCTCAGACACCACACAGTATTCCACCTCAGTGCTTGCCAATCCTTTGAGAAAGCCTGGGAGGCGCAACTTGTGAGGTGAGTAGGGTTGCCACCTCATCCCTTTAAACCCGAACACATGTAAATTACACAGGTTCTGTGGCTGATTAAGGTGATAAATAACCACTTTACCACTAGAGCATTTTGCTGTCTTACGTCTGGGCCACTTTTTGCGATTCGGCGCTGTGCGAATTTAACTGACAATTGCGCGGTCGTGCGACGCCATACCCAAACGAAATTTACGTCCTTTTTTTCCCACATACAGAGTTTTCTTTTGGTGGTATTTGATCACCTGTGCGATTTTTACTTTTTGCGCTATAAACAAAAAAAGAGCGTAAATTTTGAAAAAACAATATTTTTCTAATTTTTTATATGAAATCCCCCTCCCCCCCCCCCCCCCCAAAATGTAAAAATCTAAATTTTTTTAAATTTTTGGCCAATTTGTTTTCTGCTACCTATGTTTGGTAAAAAAAATTCACAATAAGCGTATTTTGATTGGTTTGCGCAAAAGTTATTGCGTTTACTAACAAAGGGAAAGATTTCTGTCATTTTTGGTGTTTTTTTTTTAACGCGTAATGGCGGCGATCTGCAATTTTTTTTTGCGGGACTGCGACATTGCGGCGGACAGATCGGACCCTTGACTGACATTTTTGACACTTTTGGGGGTACCAGTGACATTACTGCAGTAATCAGTGCTATATATATGCACTGTTACTGTAAAAATGACACTGGCAGGGAAGGGGTTAATTTTATTGGAGAGGGAGGGGTTAATGTATGACTGGTGCTTACTGACATGTGTGGGGGGAGGTGACTGAGTGACACAAGGGCAGATCCAGGATTCAGCTATGCTGAACCCTGCAATCTGACCCTGCCTGTTACTTGAGAGATCCGCCCGCTTGTGTTTACACAAGCAGGCGGATCTCCACACTAGATCCCCGACGATCGGGGAAGAGCGGCGGCGATCACCGATGCTCCTCCCCTGGCCCGACTCCCGCTGTGACTGAATACAAAGTCCCGAGAAAGGGGGGTGTCTGACGACGTAGTACTACGTCGTCAGACGATAAACGAGCCACTTTGCAGCAGTAGTACTACGGTACTCAGACGGCAAGTGGTTAAACTCACTTGGTGCCTCATCTGCATTAAATTACCCCAGAACCTGTGTAATTCATATGTGTTCGGGTTTAAAGGGATGAGGTGGCAACCCTAGAGGTGGACTATTACTAGGCTTACCACCTCATCCCTTTAAACAAGGACATATTAATTACACAAGTTCTGTGGCTGATTAAGGTGGTAATTAAATTCACTTAGTGCCTTAGGCCCCTTTCACACATGCTGTATCTCTATGTAAAAATGGATGATCATCAGTTAACATCCGTTTTCATCCGCTTCCGTCAATGTCCGTTTTTTTGAACATATGAATGCCCTATTTTTCATCCGTCAAAAAAACGGATCGGACAAGAAACGGATGACAACGGATGAAAAACAGATGACAACAGATGAAAAACGGATGACAACTGATGAAAAACAGATAACTGACGAAAAACGGATAACAACTGACGAAAAACTGATGAAAAACGGATAACAACTGACGAAAAACGGATGAAAAATGGATGGAAAACTGATACATTTTGACGTGACTGAACTGATGAACTGAACGGACCGTATGTGTGAAAGGGGCCTTAAGTGCATTATATTAGCCTGATAACCTGTGTAATTAATATGTGTCCTGGATTAAAGGGTTGAAGTGGCAACCCTAGCTATGACGGTATCAGAGCTAGGCAGAGCTGAGGACGCTGTGTCTTGATACAATACTGACATGCTGTTTTGATACTGCTGAAATGTGAGTCTGTTTTTACTTCATCAAATGTGTATCTTGAGCAATCTACACTATTGGATCTTCCTATTAATAGGTAGCGCATTACCAGTTTTTGGTTTATTGATAAAAATGATTTGACTTCCAGTGTATCACCTCACTTTCACTGTTGGAACAATAGCCATGCATATGGGATAACTGAATTACGTTATGGCAAGTATTACCCCTGCTGGTTATAAATAATGTAAAGATGGACCCTTTGTGAGACTACTCTATATGCAGCATACCTGTTTCAGCTAGACCAGTGTTGCATGCTGTTTTGTTCCATTTGCTGCAACTACACTCACTAGCCACTTTATTAGGTACACCTATTCAATTGCTTTGTAACACAAACTGCTAATCAGCCAATCACATGGCAGCAACTCAATACATTTAGGCATCTAGATGTGGTGAAGAGGACTTGCAGAAGTTCAAACCGAGCATCAGAATGGGGAAGGAAGGGGATTTAAGTGACTTTGAACGTGGCATGGTTGCTGGTACCAGATGGGCTGGTCTGAGTAGTTCAAAAACTGCTGATCTACTGGGAATTTCACACGCAACCATCTCTGGGGTTAACAGAGAATGGTTCAAAAAAGAGAAAATATCCAGTGAGCGGCAGTTGTGTGGAGGAAAATTCCTTGTTGATGTCAGAGGTTAGAGGAGAATGTATCAACGGTTCAGGCTGGTGGTGTACTGGTGTGGGGGATACTTTCTTGGCACACTTTGGGCCCCTTAAGCCCTGTACACACGCACAGATTGTTGGCCAACTTTTGTCCAGTGTTGTTTGTTGGTTGAAATGTGCTCTAGACTTGCACTGGACTTTTGTTGGCCAACAAAAACCAACTTCAGAAGTGATGTCATGTGCTGGTTAACTTTCAGTGTGTTTTTTCTTCTCTGAGCATGCCCAGTCTTGCTCATCTGATTTTTGTCTGCCGAAATCTGTACTGACTGAGGAACAATCGGCCGTTCTGTTGTTGGCCAACAAAAATTTTATAGCACGCACACCAGATTTTTTTCGGCCGAAAATTCGCAGTTGGTTGTCGGAAGCATCATACTAACAAGCCTACAATCGGCCAATCGGACGTTGGCCAACAATCTGTGCGTGTGTACGGGGCTTTAGTACCAATTGAGCATTGTCTAAACACCACGGCCTACCTGAGTGTTGTTACTGACCATGTTCATGCCTTTATGACTACAGTGTACCCATCTTCTGATGACTCCTTCCAGCAGGATAATGTACCATGTCACAAAGCACAAATCATCTCACCACTGGTTTCTTCAACATGACAATGAGTTCACTGTACTCCAATAGCCTCCACAGTCACCAGATCTCAATCCAATAGAGCACCTTTGGGATGAGGTGGATCACATCATGGATGTGCAGCCGACAAATCTGCAGCAACTATGTGATTCTATCATGTCAATATAAACCAAAATCTCTAAGGAATGTTTCCAACACCTTGCTGAATCTATGCCACAAAGATTTAAGGGCAGTTCTGAAGGTAAAGAGGGGTCCAACCAGTTAATAGCAAGGTATACCTAATAAAGTGGCCGGTGAGTGTAGTCTGCTAAAACAAGTATGTTGATGCTTATTGGGTTGGTGGGATAGCTATATGAAGATTTGAAAGAATAATTTTAAATAAAAACATTAAATCAATTGGAACCCAGCAAAATATGGATTTTCACGGTCCTATTTATTATGTAAATTGAGAAAAGACAATCATTTAAATATTTATCAGTTTTTTACTATTATATTTTAGATTATGTCTAAAAAGATAAAAGGCTGCATCTTCACTACCTAAAGGAATGAAATTCAGCTTATAATCAGATTTAGTCACAAATTATTTCTGATCCTGCTGTCAATATCTGCCGTCATATTTTACTGCATGCTGGGCAGACATCCAAAGTACTAATAAGAAAATACAAAATCATGTCCAGCTTCACTCTGTGCTGCTCACATTTAATTAAACATAACAGTCTTTGGCTGAAGAGAACTGTTCAAACTGCTAACTTAGTGGAATTATTAGTGAAACATCTGACCAGTGGGGAACATCAGAAGATGCTTAAAAATCTTACAGTATACACAAATATTGTTTTATGTTTGGCTGACATGATTAAAATAATATGTTTTATGCCAATCAAACAGCTCCACGAGATTATTACTTTGTGTTGAAGTGGAATAATGAAGGGTCAGACCAGGCAGAATCTTCATCGAAGCAGCCTGACAGATGCACCCTGGGAAAGCAACATCACCAGTGCCTCCCAGGAAGATCTTTTGCCCAAACTGTGGAATCTCATACTGTGCATGCTCAAGATGAAGTGCATGACATGGCAACATGGTCCTCATTTTGCACATGCACCATACGACATACACGTATCTGTTAGGAAACCCCACAGGATCTTGTGGGATCTCAGGCAGATAGTTTTTTTTTTCTTTTTTCATTGTAATGTTGTACATTGCCTATGCCAGATACAGTATAATACTACTGCAGGATGGAGCACAGGAGCCATCCATGGACTGGCACAGGGTACTAGCAAGGAAACTGGCTGCTGACCGTATTTTGGAAAATGCCAGCGCAGGAGAATGATGAACAGGCAGACCAGAGGCTAGGTGAACGAGACTAAAAATAAACATAAAGGCACATGGACATATGTAAGTGCATTTCTTTGTCTACATAGTTTCACATATGGGCTGTATTTATATATATATATATAAAAAAAAAAATATGTAGAGGTTTTTGCCCTGTGAAACTGCATATGCATTAGTTCTGTGCTAATGCCTGCAAAACCGAAAATTACTAAGCCATTTTCTCTCCAGGGAAGATGTTCTTCATTCGTAAATCAGGGAAATACCACATTATGACCACTAGATGGAGTTGCATATCATAGCAAATGAACACTTTATTTATCTATGATATCTGCTCTATCTAGTGGTCTCTTCTAATGACTGAAGAACATCTGCCCTTGGAGAAAACATTTGACTTTGGCAGTATTCACACAGAACAAACATACATGCAGTTTTGCGTGATGAATTGCTCTGCAATTTTTTTTTTTTTAAAAAGCCTGATAGTTTTGGTATTTTTCAAAGAGGTGGGGGGGTGGTCCACTTGAATTATACAGCTGGAAACAAGCAAGTTAAAACTCTCTAGCAATCATCACCAGTAGCAACAGCATCCTTTTCCTCCAGGAGAGTCACCAAACCTCCATGGGACTCCATCCTGTTCCTAATCTTATGCAAGAGACTCAACCAATATCTATGGGACTCCATCCTACCTCCAGTGAAGTTTAGCAGCACCAGGCCTCAACTCCGGGCAACCAGCTCCAGGCCTCAGCTCCAGGCCTAATCACATCCAAGCCCATTCAGGCTGGAAGACCTAAAGCAGCAGCTCTATCACATGCACCTTCAGAGACTTGGGGAAGAGAGCTTTCATTAGCCAGCCCTGAATATGTACGTGGTTGTATATAAAAAATGTCAAGACTAGCTCTGTTACTCTGTTATTTATCTGCAGATGTAGCACCCTCCTAGGTAGGTGCTAGGTAAAGTATAGTTTGCTCTGCCTGCTTCACAGGGGAGCCTGATCAGTAGTTAGGCCTGTTGCATGTGTCCACGTGTGATTCATCTGGTCTCAGGGGGTGTCCCCACTGTATCCAATAGGGGAGCCTGTTGGACAGTGGAGGAAACCCAGCCAGTGACACACAGGCTTTTAAGACTATCCCGGTGGTTAGGCACAACCGTGGTGCATCCTGGGATATGTTATAAAAGCCACAGGCACATGTGACAGGGTGTCTTTGGGCAGGAAGCCAGGTCCCAGGAGAAGGGTGACGGCTGTCTCTCTTCCTGTTGCTGAGGAAGGTGGTCACAGGCAGTTGTCCTTGTAGACCAGAAGTGTGGTGCTGAGCCAGGAGGTCCAGTGTATGCTGACAGATGGAGGTGAAGGCAGAGTAACCCAGGGAAAAAAAGTGTCCCTGAGTACTGGGAAGCTTGCCAGGGGTCTGCCCAGGAAGGGGACCCCTCCAGTGAAGAGTCAGTGGACAGGAGCTAGCACACACAAAAAGTGAGAAAGGGGGTGCCAAGCTAGGGCTCCGAAGATAAATCATCACAGGAATCATATTCATTCACTTCACTACAGTAACAAGGTGAAGCAGCGGCCTTGCCACACACGCTACAGCTACTTGTCCTCAAGTTGGAGTTGGAGTTGGAGTATCCCACTCATTCCCTTCTCCCATCCAAGTTCTAAAATGAAATACAAAAAAACAAATCCCCTGCACTTTTCATTGTCTGAATTGTCTAAGCCAAGAACTTTTAATGCCGTGTGTCTGCTGTCAGTTGCTAATGGTAACCCAGGGGAACCCAAGAGTGTAATTCTCAGCAGCTCCCTAGGGGGCAGTGCTACACACACTATCTTTTACACACTGTCACCTTCAAAATAGTCCCCTTGCACAGAAATACTGCACTCCCAGTGTTCTAATGCATTACGATAAAAAAAAAAAAAAGCCTTCTGCCTTTACAACCACTTTAATGCATTGAATACATTCACATAAAAAAATGTAGACTTTAGAACCACTTTAAGATGAGAAGTGTGTTACTGGCTGGATCAACAGGTAAAATAAATGAAAAAGAAGTTTAAAAAGAAAACGAATACAGCCACCACCAGTAAAGATTGGTAAGCTGCAATATATAATATTTTTGATTTTTGTTTTACCACACTATTTTACTTACTCATTATTCTTTATGTACTGTAATGCATTACTAAATACTAATACTAAAATCTACATTCCTAGTGTATCCTTGTTCAAAATATATTCTCTTCCAAAGTATCAACTAAAGTTCATGCAATACTCTTATCTATGCACCTGTCAGCTAATTAATATGCATTGTGGTCCGATCTCTACTCAAATTCTACTCACTACAGGCATAAATTATAAAAAGGCTTCAATTCATTTCCATGAAGGACGCATTCCCAATAAAAATAATTATTTCCTCCGTCAAAGAAAATTTATCATAACATGCAGTCAATTTAACTGTTGAATATACTACCTACAGTATTTGTATATTGTGAAAGGTTCTCCAAGCTTGTAAGCCTAAGTAACTTAACTGCTACATAATATTAATGATAAATATGTTAATTATTATCAAAAATAAATATATGTTTAGGCTGCGCAATTAGGACTCCGAGCAGTAGGTGGTGCTAACTGAGTAGAATCAAAACAGGGAAACCACTTGTTCTCCACATATATTCCGGGTGTTCTGCCAAAAACTCCAACTTGCCGAGAGCTCCAATCACGTCACTTCTGGTGAATGTACACCAGGAATAATTGGAGATTTCTACCACTTTTCACAGAACAGGCAGCAGCCTTTACACTCTGGTACACGCTATAATGAGTGGAAATTGTTAGTCCACCCACTATTTGTCGCCGCCTTAGAGGCGGCCATGTTTTTGGTTACTAGTGGGCGGACTAAAAATGTCCACTCAGTATAGCGTTTACCGGAGTGTATATGCTGTCGCCTGTCGTGAAAACACCAAGTGGTCGAAATCTCCAATTATTCCTGATGTACTGTACATTCACCGGAAGTGACATGATTGTAGTTCTAGGCAAGTTAAAGTTTTTGGCAGAACACCAGCAGCCGCGGCAGGAAGTTTGGTAGTCTCCTCAGCAAGATAGAATGCCACTGTTTTAAGGTCATTTCACACTGGTGTTCTGTATGTCTGTTTTTGATCCGTCTATTGGCAGATGGAAGACGGATAGAATTGCATTCCTATGGGCAAACGGATGTAAATGGATGATTATCTGTTTACATACGCATCTGTCAACATCCTTTTTTTTAATGGATCGAAAACCTTTTTTTGTTACATTAAAAAAATGGATGTAAACGGACAAGCGGTCCATTTTTACATCCCTTTTTAGATTGGTTGTTAGGAGCCAGCTTTCTCATCTCTGCTGTCAACACGGATTACCACTGACAGCACAAAGTAAACAAAAGAAAAAAAAATCTAATTTAATGCAGCAATGGTTGGGGGCTGTGTGTGCTCCAGACAGGGGGCGGGGAGGCAGGAGCGGAGAGGAGCAATATGTACAGCGAGGGAGCAGTGTGCACAGACCGGCTTCCTCACTTGCCAGCGCTGACTGTCATTGCGTTACTCAACATGTGACCCCTGATGAAGTCACATGTGGAGTGACGCAACGCGTTAGGAGGAGCTTGGGTGACGTCAGTCCATGTGTCTCAGCTGGACCGGGAGCATTTGTTAGACTTGAAGCAGACCTATGTGATATTAGATGTGAGTGATGCTATTTTTTAAAATAAATTGTTACGATTTTACACAATGGGAGTTCTTTTTGTTTATTCATGGTAATACGTGGGAGGCAAAATGGAGAGGCATTCTTGAGGTGACCACACACATGGATCAGCGTTGTTGACAGCACTAAGGAGGACTGTGCTGACAGGCTTGAGTGATCTACAAGTATATGAGAGTGTAGATCCCATCCTTGAGGTGAGCTGCCATCCACACATTGGAAAAAAGTCACTATTTTTTTAAGGATTTAACCTGTGCAGGGAGTGAAGAACACGGAAACACGAAAAATATATTTATGTGTTTGGGACTTTTTTTTTTACTTTAAACACTATTTCACTTTAGAAGGAGCTTTTGATACTATATGTACAGAATATGAGAATATGTATTTCAAATTCTGTGCATGATTGTAATGTTATTTGCAGAATTGACAGTTATTTCACTATTGATGTATTGATATTGAGTTTATGCTTGTTCATTATTTTGTGTGAGATTCATAGTTTATTTTCAGCATAAGCGCTGCATCTTTCTAATACAAAAAAATTGGAACTACCACAAATGTATTCTCTAGGGTGTCTGCTTTCAGAAAATATGTAATATTTGGAGGTTTTTGAATAGTGTTCAGGCCTAAAATCATTTTTGAATCATGTAAACCAAAAATTCAAAAAAGTTAAAAAAATGGCTCCGGGACTCAAGTGGTTAAGTGGATGAAAAATTGGAGAAAACTGATAATAAAAACTGATGTAAACTGATCTGTTTTTTCTTTGAAAAAATGTGGCTGAACTGATGAAACAAACAGAACGCCGTGTGAAAAGGGCTGGTTTCACATGGGCGTTCTCCATTGTCCGCATTCACCTGCTCAGCAGTTGGGAACAGTTTTACGGCGGCAGGTTGGCTCTATCCCGCGAAACGACGTACCTGTACATCACTTCCCGGGACCGCTAGTGGGGGAGCGCGCATGCGCCAATTGGCTACAGGGGAAGCCAATCAGCGGGTCAGGCGGCTGCAATGTCCGCTGGGCTCCCACAATTGCTCCCCGTGGAGACAGAATGGTGGTCTGCCGTTGTAAACACGGCAGACTACTGCTCTGTCAGTACTGAACACAGGGATTCTGTGTTCCTCTTATTTAGGAACACAGGTCTCTGTGTTCATGCAGCAAGCCCATTCCCCCCACAGTTAAAAAGCACCCCCTAGGGACACATTTAACCCTTTTATCGCCCATGGTGTTAACCCCTTCCCTGCCAGTGTCATTATTACAGTAACAGTGCATATTTTTAGCACTGATTACTGTAGTAATGTCACTGGTCCCCCCAAAAGTGTCAAATTGTCAGTTAGGTGTCCGATCTATCCGCCGCAATGTCGCAGTCCCGCTAAAAATCGCTCATTGCCGCCATTACTAGTGAAAAAATAAAAAAAATAAAAATGACATAAATCTTTCCCCTAGTTTGTAGACGCAAAAGCTTTTGCGCAAACCAATCAATATACACTTATTCGGATTTTGTTACCAAAAATATGTAGCAGAATACAAATTGGCCTAAACTGATAAAAAAATTTAATTTTTAAAAAACTTTTATTGGGAATGTTTTATAGCAGAAAGTAAAAAATATGGCGTTTTTTTTTTTTTTTTTTCAAAATTGTTGCTCTTTTTTGTTTATAGCACAAAATCTAAAAACCGCAGAGGTGATCAAATACCACCAAAAGAAAGCTCTATTTGTGGGGAAAAAAAGGACAGCACTGAACTTTGTACTTTCACCAATAAGTTTATATTGCTTATCCCGTCATAGGACTGTGCGTTTAAATCTATATTTTTCACTATATTGTTTTTTTTTTTTGTTGATTTTCCTTTAAGATTGGACTTTTATACTGTATATACATCTTTTTCACTTTGGCACTTTTTTGGACTTTATTTTATTGTGTTGTCCAATTGTAACACAGTGTTCACATTTCACTGTTGTTCATTCACTTTTGGAACTCGTTATTAAAGGCAAACCAGTTTTTGGAGGCATCCCAGTCTAAAGCCAGGTACACATGGGCCGAATGTCCGCCCGTGTGTATGTCGGTCTGTCCAATAGAAGCCGGCCGGCTTCTGTTAGAGGTGCATGTTGTAAAACCAGCAGCGGACTGACTCCTGATCAGCCTTCTCAGCCAAAGGCAGAGAGTGCTGATCGGGGTGTTCTGAGGGGGGGCCATCCCCCTATCAGAACACGACAGCTCAGTGGGGGAGATCGCTGCACTAACATCAGATGGTTAGAACAGTGGCTTTCACTGGAACTGTCAGGTTTTTTTTTGAACAGCCCACTGGATTGCACGAAAAAAACTGTTAGTGTGTACTAGGCCTAGGGACTCATTCACATGTGAGGTTGGGGGAAGGTAAAACAACATGGTTGAGCTGTGTTTTTAGCAACTCCCAACTCCCCCCCTCCCCTTTAGCTGTAGAGGCAGTAGCCTAGGTCATACACATGATGAGGCATCACCAGAAGTTACACCCCCTGCTGCGTTCGGTGGGCATTACCGCATGGTGAATGGGGCCACACTGAAACCACCCCACAGCTGCTTGATTTCCATGCAGGTGTGGCATTGTGGTGCTGCATTTGGAGGGTCAAAAAAGGCGGTGAGGAGGCGATATGTTGCCCTCTCATCAGCTGTCAAATGCTTCTGAGAAGTGATCTGAGTATGGACCATTTTTTAGAGGAGCAGCAAGGTTTGCTACTATTGGGAATGAGCCCCCAAAAAAGCTGTTCTGATTGTACAGGATTAGGCGCCAGGATTACAGGAACGTACATACATACATACATACATACATACATACATACATACATAAACTCACATACACATCAGTGGCAAGAAAAAGTATGTGTTAACCTTAAAGCAGGGTTTGGTGCCTCAAGCCAAGGGGGTGGGATTTTATGGGCTAGTCAGGTAGTAAACTTGTAGTAAAATTATATGGTAATTTATTGAAAGAAAGTAAAATTCATACAATAATAATCATCATATTTGTGCCAATGGGTTAAAGACCCATGTGAGAGGTGAAAAAGAAAATAAAGTAATGAGTGACAATGTGAAGGGTGACTTTGATATGGATCTCTGTCTGTAAGTGCTCAGCCAAGTGAGCTGTTTAGAGAGAGACTATATATCTGAAGCTTCCGACGCGTTTCGGCCTGTATTGCCTTTATCAAGGAAGCGAAAGGGCCACCATCTCCTCTGAAAGATATATGGTGGATATATGTTAGAGATTCAATTCTTCAAGAATAATATTTATTTTAAGAAAAAATAGGTATACACATACTTGTGACTAAAAGTTGGATCCCGGACCTTTCTGTTTGTTCACCCAAAGCTAATCACACAGGATTTGTTGTGGACTTGCTGTTTGTGGTGTAAAAAATATATGGTATTCAAAATAAGTTTGATTTGCGAGTAATGATATGTGGTAATCAAAATGAGTTTAGTTTGAGAAGGGGGTAAATTGCCACGACTTACATGAAAAGTATGGATGCTTTGGTTTATTTGTGGTCAAAAAGCCCTTCATGGATCACCTGAAATTTTTGTGAGTCACATTGTCAGGAGTAGAAAATGGTTTTACGTGAGCTACTATATAGTAGGTAAATTCACTTACAATTGTGAGAGTAGTTGAAGTGTGCCAGCAGGGGGAGCCCCGGTATTCTGTTTCGGTTTTCTCCCTGATGGATAATATACACAAGTGAGCCTTGGATGAGGCATTTAAAGCACTTGAAAATACATCCAGTAATGCATGAATGTTGCATTAGTGGATGGGTAACTCACTGTTGGTAGTAGAGAAAGGAAGTATCCACGGTGGCTCGTCCTAGGGCGTCCGCCACGTTCCCTCGGTGGGAGGGAAGTGGCGCCCTATTGGAAATCCCCGGCTATTTATATCCCCTGGCGCATGCGCATTGCGCATCGATGACGTCAATGCGTCTGCCCGGCTGTGGGTCGGCGCAACGGCGTGGTGCGTGCCCGGGTGGTGCGCGCGCATCCAGCCTGTGACGTGGGGAAAAAGGACGATGTTCCGTAGCCGCCGACACAGAGATTAGATGGAGAAAGTTTTTCCAGTGGGTGCAAGCCGCTGGAATTTTCTCCATACTTCCCCCAGAGATAGATTTCTCTGGGGTTACCTGTGCCGGGTGGGTTTGGGAAAGAACAAAGGTTGGGTTATGGGATAAGAACTTGATTGTCACTGTATGTGAAACATATGAGCAAATAGTGAATCTTTTCAAGATATTATGCAAATATGCAAAAAATAACATGTACATAATTGTAATAAAAGCATAAACAATGTAATGGAGTAATATATTGCAGCAATGTTAATTACAACAGGAGGGGCAGGGGGTCCTGAATGGGGAGACGTTGTGGGTAGGGATGGGATGGTCCCTTCTGAAAATGCTGAACAAGGGGGGAGGTAGGGCAGGGGGGTTTTTTTGGTTAAAAAAAACGTTTTCATATATTCTTGCTTAATCAGTTTTGCCAGATACAAAGCCCTCTAGAAAGGGGCGGTAACTTTCATTTTCGTTGAGTCCTGGTGGTCTAGTGGCGTTTAACTTCCTTATCCAACGCATCTCAATCTGTAGGAGGGACTTATTCCAGTCCCCTCCTCTGGCTGGAATGTGGATGCGATCTAGTACTGAAAAAGAAACTTTTGGCATTTTGTTTTTGTGATGGTAGGCTACGTGACGGCCTAATGGAAGATGAAAATTGCCAATACTCATACTTTGTACGTGTTTGTTGACTCTTAGTCCAAATTCTTGGCGTGTTTTTCCAATGTAGAACGCACCACACTGGCAGTTCATAATATATACTACCCCCATGGTTTTGCAGTTAGCAAAATGACGGGGGGTGAAGTTTTCACCATTAGGGAGAATGAGGTGAGTAGTTTTAGGTATTACTTTGCACTGGGCGCAGGACCCGCACGGAAAAGTGCCTCTGGTTTTGCATGGGTCTTTTCTTGTTTTCATTTCACTATGTATTAGTGTTTGGTGTATGGAACGGCTCTTTTTATAGGTGATGAGTGGTTGGTCGGGTACCAGATCTTTGAGTGTGGGGTCTTCTGTGAGGATAGACCAATTTTTCTGTAAAATGTTTCTAATTTTGTTATGTTCATTGGAGAATCGCATGATAATTCGGGTTGGAGGAGGTTCTTTTTTTGTGTCCTGCCTTTTTTTGTATATGATCTCTTGTCTGTCTTGTTGGTTGACATGGTTGAAGGCCTTTTTAAGGCATGTTTTGGAGTATCCTCTTTGTAGTAATCTGTTTCTGAGGGCGTTGGCTTCCGTTTGGAACTTTGTGTGGTTGGTGCAAATCCTTTTAAGTCTTAAAAACTGACTATATGGAATCGATCTCTTTAGTGGTTCTGGGTGAAAGCTTTTAGCATGTAGTACCGTGTTGCCGGCTGTTTCCTTTCGGAAAAGTGTTGTCATTAGATTACCAGATGGATCCTTGTAGATGTACGTGTCTAGGAATGGTATTTGTGTTGAACTGTATGTCATGGTGAAGTGCATATTGAATGTATTTTGATTCATTTTATTAAGGCATTCTTGTAGTAGTTTTTCCGGTCCGTTCCATATAAGAAGTACGTCGTCAATGTACCTTTGCCATAACATTATATAGTTGGTATATTGTTGGGTGTCTTCTGATGTTAGAAAGTTTTCTTCCCATTCTCCCAGGTAGATGTTTGCATAGGTGGGTGCACAGCTGGTGCCCATAGCAACTCCGCATGATTGGACGTAATACGTACCCCAGAAAGAGAAAATGTTGTGATGAAGTATGAATTTAAGCATTTGAATGATGAAAGTATTAAAGTTAGTATCATATCTGCTTTGTTGTCTGAGTACTTTTTCAACTGTTTGTAGACCTTTGCTGTGAGGGATGTTGTTATAAAGAGTTTCAACATCAATGGTAACAAGGATGGCGTCTGAAGGTATGGTGATATTATCCAGGATTTGGAGGAGGTGTCCAGTATCTTTAATGTACGAGGCCAGTTTCGTGACGTGAGGCTTAAGATGGGCATCAATTACTTGGCTGATTTTTTCAGTAATACAACCGTTGCCGGAGATTATTGGTCGTCCAGGTGGATTTAGCGGGTCTTTGTGCACTTTGGGAAGAGCATAAAATGTTGGTACCCGTGGGTGTTTGGTTCGAATGAATTCCCAAAGGGTTTGTGTGATGATTTTGTTATTGAATGCTTTATCGACCAGGGTATAGAATTCTTCATTAAAGCTGTGTACCATCACAGGGGAGATTTGTTGATAGTATTTTTTGTTTTGTAATATGTTTAAACACATTTCCATGTATTTTTCGTTGCTCATTATTACTACATTACCCCCTTTGTCAGAGGGTTTTATAGTGATGGAGTCATTTTCTTGTAGTTCTTTTAGAGCCTGTCTTTGTTGTGGTGTTAAATTGTTTGAATAGGTTGTTTTATGTAGTTGTTCAATATCTTTGGTGGTTTGTCGTACGAATAGTGCGATTGCGGGATTTGTATTGAGTGGGGGAAAGATGTGCGATTTTTTTCTTAAATTTGATGTTTGTGGCTGTATCTATGTTGATTGCTTCTTCCTCCTCGCTGTCTGAGGATGAGTCCAGGTTTTCTGTGTCATCTAACCCTCCTTCGTCCAAGAGTATATTAAGGTCTCTGATCGCTCGGTATTCGGCGGCTGTAAGTGGTGTGGGTGTGGGTTCAATCACAGGTTTTTTGCTGTACGATACTTTCAAGAGAAGGTTGCGGGCAAACAGATTGAGGTCTTTAATGGCTTCAAATTGGTCCATGCCTTGGTTTGGGCAAAATGAGAGACCCAAAGAAAGTACTTCCTTTTGTGCTGCTGTAAGTGTGTATGGAGAGAGATTGATAACATTTAATCCTTCTTGTTCTCCGATCTGCTTTCCGTTGTGTCTTGGTTCATTTGAGTTTTGGTTTTGGGGGGTTTCCCTAAAAAAACTCCTTTAACCTTGGATCTGGTAAATATTTCGTGAGGTTTGAGAGTTTTGGTTGATGTAGTGGTATCTGTTATTTCGGTATCAGAGGTGTATGCTTCCCCTTGGTCGTGCGACTTGGTCCGCTCGCGTTCTTCCGGGTTTCTGGCAGCATTTTGGGTTTTGTTTTTCTGAGAATAACTTCCGTCTGTGCTTCTGGGGGTTTCCGTGGCGGAGTTATATGAGGAAGAGTCGGAAGATTGTTGATAATAAGGATTTCTTGCTGTACGGTTCCTGTTGCGATTGGGTCTGGTTTGGTTTGCCCATTTGTATGCGCGGCCTTGTGTAAAGGCGTTTTTGTCGCGCCAGTACTTTTTTTCTTTTTTAACGAGGATTTCTTTGCTGTACTCTTCGAGATGATCCTTTAGCTGTTTCTCTTGTATACTGTACAGTGCGGCTGTTTTTAAAGGGGCGAGTTGGTCATAAATTTTTTTGATCTCACTTTCAAGGTTTTTGCTTTGTTTGAGATATTCCGCTTGCAGAAGTAGCATAAGATTTTTAGAGCATTGGTTGAGTATTTCTTCCCATTCTTGTTTTAGCTGGGTTGTGATGTTTTCAAGTGTGGGAAATATTTGAACCCTTAAGCCGACCGGATTGATGTTTTCCTTAATATATCTATCGAAGGTGAGTACGTGCCAGTGTAGAGATGCTTTTCTTTCTAATTGCCTTTTTAAGGTGGTGAAGAGTGCAGTGATATCTGAATCTAATTGTTCTTTTTCCTTAAAATTGGATTGAATGTTCAGCATGAGGGAGTCCCATTCGGTACCCACAAGGTCCCCCATCGTGTCCTCCTTTGCTCCTGGAGGTGCTTCCAGCTTGAATGTTAGATGGTTGCTGGAAAATGGAAATATTAAACCCTGCAGCTACTCAGCTTTGAGCGGTAAGCCCAGAGCTGGGGAAGGCTGGGGTTGATAGGAATCAATGAGTAAATGTCTTTTTGCCTTGCTGTTCAGCAAAAAGTATAGAAGTAGGGGGGGGGGGGTTTTGGGTCAAGGATCTAAGAGGACATGGATGTGTTATCCATCCAAAAAAACTGATAAAATAGAAGATTGATCCTTGATGCCTAGGTAGTAGGTGTAGCCAACATCCCAATTGTTAATCTTAAAGCAGGGTTTGGTGCCTCAAGCCAAGGGGGTGGGATTTTATGGGCTAGTCAGGTAGTAAACTTGTAGTAAAATTATATGGTAATTTATTGAAAGAAAGTAAAATTCATACAATAATAATCATCATATTTGTGCCAATGGGTTAAAGACCCATGTGAGAGGTGAAAAAGAAAATAAAGTAATGAGTGACAATGTGAAGGGTGACTTTGATATGGATCTCTGTCTGTAAGTGCTCAGCCAAGTGAGCTGTTTAGAGAGAGACTATATATCTGAAGCTTCCGACGCGTTTCGGCCTGTATTGCCTTTATCAAGGAAGCGAAAGGGCCACCATCTCCTCTGAAAGATATATGGTGGATATATGTTAGAGATTCAATTCTTCAAGAATAATATTTATTTTAAGAAAAAAATAGGTATACACATACTTGTGACTAAAAGTTGGATCCTTTCTGTTTGTTCACCCAAAGCTAATCACACAGGATTTGTTGTGGACTTGCTGTATGTGAACCCTATGGAATTGACTGTTTTTATGCAGTAATTTGCCATAAAATGTGATCTGCTTCTCATCTAAGTCTTATCAATAGATAAACACAATACGATTAAGGTGATAACACACCAACAATTCTAATTTTTCATGTTTTTATTGAACACTCCCATTAACCACTTTCTGCCCACCCACAGTACTTTTACTGTGAACTGGCGGCAGCTACAGGCTCAGCGACATACTGGTATGTCACTGTCTGAGCACAAGCCCACTGTCGAGCTCCATGGGGTGCACAGTAGCATGATCCCATGACTGCTGTGTCCACTGTGAGCAGCCAGGCTATCGTGTGATTGCTACGACCAATCATTACAATGTAAACAAAAGAGTCAAGAATGGAAGCCATGATCACTGTTATAAGCAACAGTTTTAGCTGTCATGAATAGCTTTCATTCATGGCAGCTTGCTTACTATTGACCTACAGCTAACACATGGTACCTGGCACCCTGTACCATGTGATTAGTAAGCAAACCATCATGAATGAAAGCCATTCATGACAACTAAAACTGTTGTTTACAAGAGTGATCATCACTGTTTTAAACTATAATAGTGAAAAAAAGGGAAAATCCCCAATCACACCCCAGAGTAGTACAGTGTCACTTTGGTGGACCGAACTACTCTGATGAGAGTATGTAAAAAAAAAAAAAATTTGAAAAGAAAGAAAATCTTAATAAAGAAATGTAAAAAAAATTAAATAACTTTTTTTTTTTTTTTTTTTACATATTTTTACCCATCAGTATCCCTGATCAGCGCCACACCAGTCATATGATAACACTGTACTGCACTGATGACAGTATGTAAAAAGAAATTGTGGAGAAAAAACTAATTAATTTCATTTTTTATTTTCCAAAAAATTGTTACAGATTATCACAACTTCAAAAAATTTGCCATGCCTCTTACTAAATACCTTGGCCTAACTAGGAGTTATTTGGAGATATTTGTACTGTCCTGGCATTTTAGGGCCTCAAAAAATGAGATAACCGTCAGTACATCAGCACTGATCAATTTTCAAATATATACAGTATACCATAGTTTATAACTTTCACACAAACTAAATAAGATACCTAATGGCCTAAATTGATAAAGAAAGATTGTTTATTTGCAAAATTTTATAACAGAAATTATGATACACATGTTTTTTTTTTTTTCAAAATTTTTGGTATTTTTTCGTTTTATAGCAAAGAATAAAAATAAAAAAACCCAGTGGTGAAAAAATATCACCAAAAGAAAGCTCTGTTTCAAAATGTTATTAATATTTCATTTAGGGACAGTATTGCATGACCGAGTAATTGTCATTCAAAGTGGGACCTCACTAATACTGAAAAATGGCTTGGGCAGGGAGGTGAAAGTAACCAGTATTAAAGTGGTAAAGTAAAAATATTTATATTATTAAATGTGTTAAGAACAGTGTGGTCTCCGAAATGTTTGATCAATGAAGATAGTGCTCTTCCTAGTCGCTAGTACTTTATATACAGTACTTGTTTCGTCATACCAATCATCCTATAAACCCCAGTACAGTAGAACTCAGAATGGGAGAGTAAAGGCAGGAACTAGGAGCTAATTTAATGATGTCATTATGTGATATGAAGGAAATTCACCGTTTCCACTTGATAAAACCTTAATTGAACTGAAAATAGTATTTATAGTTAAAAAGTGCTTCATGGCACTTTCAGGTTTTGCAACAGTTCTTAGGTTGAATTTCAAGTGCCCGCAGTTGCTGCACACCAGAGAAAAGAGGCAGTCAGGTGCTATTTTCCTGTGGCAAAACTAAAATTGTCACTTAAGATATAAAACAGACTCAAAAGTGAATACTTACGTATTTGCAGGCAACTTTCACATGCGAACTGCTGATTTGCTATTCAGTTGTGTTCATAAATGTTCCCCAATGTGTTTTTGATTCAGGATCTCCCTTTTTTAGGTAGTATTAATTTTTTGTGAATCTAATGCAGTAATTAATTAAATCAGTTGTTGAATTGGTTTTATTGATTACTGCTTACATCCTTACAAAGTGTTAAATATTCTACTCCAGGTTCTAGGCCACTATCACGATCAATCTAGATTTATTGGATTTGTTCCCTACCAGGTAGCAAGTTTCAACTGTTACCGTATCAACTGTATGCAAAGTAGTTGACTATGAAATACTGTAGTGTGTTCTGTTTTTCCCTTTTGATCACCCAGTCAACATTTTTTTTTTTAGACGGAACTCAACTTGAAGTGTATGTCAAACCTGACAATTGACTTCTCCTATGTGGTCCAATTTGGTCTGTTTACTGCTTGCTGATCATCATAAATGCACCACTGTCCAGCGCAATGGATGCCTTACCCACTAGCCTTTAAGGTCCTTGTAGAAACCAATTGGTTAAACAAATAATAAAAAAAACCTTGAAAGTTTCTAATTTACCCATGAGGGGCTCACAGACTGTGAGATGTTGGATCTGAGGATCCAAATGTATGGGCAATTGACAGTGCTTAGGGGCCCGGGATCTGTCTGTATTAATCCTGGGCAATAGTAATGTCAGATCCAATCTCATACCTCATACATAGTGAAAAAGTTTATTAAATTAAATGAAAGCCTTTTGAATATGTAAACTCAATAGCTTATCTCCTGGTTGTCTTAAGGAAGATCTTGAACTACACTCAATATTATGAGTAAGTTGGTCAACAGGATAAGTTTGCAGTACTAGCAAACCTTTGAGTAGCATTATTACACACAGACTACAGCTTTCATTCGTTTTTATTTCAACTCAGATTTGCAATTATATTAGGTGTTACTCGTATACAAACACACAAAGGATGGCCAATGTTACTACACATAATCCCAACATAGGCCCAGGTTTGGCGATATTAGTTTTGTACATCGTTATATAAGCATACATATGTTTAGATATATATAGTGGGTAAGATAATTATTTGATCCCCTGCAGATTTTGTAGGTTTGCCCACTTACAAAGAAATTTATATAATTTTTATCATAGGTGTATTTTAAATGATAGAGACAGAATAACAACTAAAAATCCAGAGAAAAACACATGATACAATTGTTATTAAGTAAGTTGCAGTTCAGTGAGTAAAATAAGTATTTGATCCCCAAGCAAAACATGACCTAGTACTTTTTGGAGAAACCCTTGTTGGCAAGCACAGAGGTAAGACGTTTCTTGTAGTTGGTTACCAGGTTTGCACACATCTCAGAAGGGGTTTGGTCTACTCTTCTTTACATATCTTCTCTAAATTGTTAAGGCTTCTTGGCTGTCTCTTTACAACTCAAAGTTTCAGTGTTTGGAGGAAGAAAAATGCTGACTATGACCCTAAGAACACCATCCCTTTAGTCAAGCACGGAGGTGGAAACATTATGCTTTGGGGTTGTTTTTCTGCTAAAGGTACAGACCGACTTTGCCGCATTGAGCGGCCAATGGATGGGGCCATGTATTGTAAAATATTGGATGGTAACCTTCTTCCCTCAGCCAGAACACTGAAGATGGGTTATGGATGGGCCTTCAGCATGACAATAACCCAAAATATACCACCAAGGCAACAAAGAAGTTGCTCAAGAAGAAGCACATTAAGATCATGGAGTGGCCTAGTCAGTCTCCAGACTTTAATCCTATAAAAAATTAATGGAGGAAGCTGAAACTTCGAGTTGTAAAGAGACAGCCAAGAAACCTTAAGAATTTAGAGAAGATCTGTAAAGAAGAGTATACAAAAATCCTTCCTGAGATGTGTGCAAACCTGGTAACCAACTACAAGAAACGTCTTGCTTGCCAACAGGGGGTTTCTCCACCAAGTACTAAGTCATGTTTTGCTTGGGGATCATATACTAATTTTACTCACTGAACTGCAACTTAATTTATAACATTTGTTTTGTGTGTTTTTTCTGTATTTCTGGTTGATATTCTGTCTCTATCATTCAAAATACAGTACACCTGTGATAAAATTATCATTCATTTCTTTGTAAGTGGGCAAAATTACAAAATCTGCAGGTGATCAAATAATTATTTTTACCAGTGATCTGTCAGTTTATTTAATTTTTATTAAAATCGAATTTCTTATAATTATTAATATTTTATTATTATTGTTTTTTATTGTTCATTTTACATTTTTTTATTTTTGATTTGCATTTTTTATTTTTATTTTTTTATTCTCTTTTTTGATTTTTAATTTGTCCTCATTGTGCAGTTTTTCCTATTCAGTCCAGATATTCAGTTCACATATTCAACTATATATTGTGAGAGTCCCTACGCTGTGGTGGGTAAGTTGATATAATTTATAATTGGACTGCAGCTAGTATAAAAGGTGTGTTGTCCTTTAAAATTAGAGTGCGAAAACCCAGCGCTGTCTATAATCAATTCTATACAAAGTGATCAATTATAGCTCTATACAATAGGGGTGTTGGGGGTTTTTTATGTTTATTTGGAACTTAGATAGGAGAAAGGAATAGTGGGATACTCCAGTCTGAACTATTCACACTATCTCTAACCCTTCTAGGTTGATTGGAAGCAGCTAGGCTGCTTAATCCACACTGCCACAAGTGTAGAAAGAGTTAAGTCTCTTGCTCTTCACTTCCTAGCAAAAGAACTTAGTGGATGATAACTTATCTTCAGAACACTCTCACTAGCATCCCACCGACACCTGTCCACTGACTATCCTAGGAGCAGGGATGGCCCCTCTCAGGTCAGGCCCCTTGAAACGAGATTCTGTACTCACTGTACTGCAGAGACAGATCTTCCAGTGTCTCCCCTCTTAGTCAGCTCCTCTGGACCTCCAGGTTCAGTTCCTCACTGCTACTCTCCAGGTCCTCAGGAGGACCCCCTGAGGCCACATTGCACCTCTACAGAGGAGGAGGCGGCAACCGCCCTCCTCCCTCCGGGACTCCGCTATCCAGACAAAAGACCTCAAGCACATGTGCTCCTGGCTTTTATATAGTATCCCAACATACACCAAGGCACCTTCCCTCTGCCAATCATCAGTACAGTATCAAAAGCCTATTAGTCAGGTTTTCTACCACTGTCCAACATGCCTCCTGGACCAGTGTGAAACACTCTCCAGACAGAATGAGTTGCATCCTGAGCACAGTGAGCAGACCTCACTAACAGATCCAGCTCTCTGGTAGGCAGAGAACAATATAGATTTACATGCAGTCCTTCTGGTAAGCAGACAGAGCTCAAAACTATACTTTCTCTCTAGCACCTACCTAGGAGGGTGCTAAATTATTGGCATTAGGAGAGAGGCAGATATTAGTAGCTGTATATTTTATGTTGTCCTGATAAAGAAGGTGAGCAAGTGTTGTCATTCTAGGACATAAAGTGTGTTACTGGCAAAATCAGCAAGTGAAAATAAGGAGAAAAAGCTTGGAAAAAAAGAAAACTAATGCAGTCACCACTAGTGTTGAGCGAACACGGACTGTATTATTCGTGTTCATACCGAATAATTGGATTTTTTGTACCCGAACACGGACACGGACACTTTACTGTATGTTCGGATAAAAATCCGTGTTCGGTCGTTTTATTTCCGGGTTTTGCATGCTTTGGCGCTCTTTTCATGGCGGGCTTTCAACAGCCAATCAACAATCGTTTAACTGGTGTGCCTTAAGCCATCCCAGCCATGCCTGCAAATGTCTCAGTAGCTGTGATTGGCCGTCTGAAGCATGTGACCAAGTCTTTATAAGTTCCAGGCAGCCGCAGCGTCTTCATTCTGCTGCTTAGATCAGGGACAGAGCACACATCAACGTGCTGGCTGCTGATTAGGGAAAGACAGGCAGGAAAAAAACATTTGTGTCCGGATAGAATTGAGGGACAGGTCGGAGTGTTTAGGCAGGGCGAGTTGTAGGCATTTTAGGGATAGAGTCTGCAGAATTATAGGGTCAGTGTCTTCTACAAACTACAATCGATATTGCTGTGTGGGGGGTGGGGTCTGCACTCAATCCTGATCTACGATCTCTTCTCAATCCTGTTAGGGAGAGGCTGCTGCTGAATTTTAGGGTCAGAGTGTTCTACAAACTACAATCGATATTGCTGTGTGGGGTCTGCACTTAGTCCCGATCTACGATCTCTTCTCAATCCTGTTAGGGAGAGGCTGCTGCTGAATTTTAGGGAAACTGTGTTCTACAAACTACAATCGATATTGCTGTGTGGTGTGGGATAGGAGATAGGCAGGTGTCAGTGATCCACATCCATTTTTCTGTGTGTGAGCTGCAGTGAACACAATCTTTTTGGGCTGCAGTGAACACAATCTTTTTGGGGTGCAGTGAACAACGTCCTTTTTGGGGTGCAGTGAACAAAATCTTTTTGGGGTGCAGTGAACAAAATCCTTTTTGGGGTGCAGTGAACAACATCCTTTTTGGGGTGCAGTGAACACAATCTTTTTGGGGTGCAGTGAACAAAATCCTTTGTGGGGTGCAGTGAACACAATCTTTGTGGGGTGCAGTGAACACAATCTTTTTGGGGTGCAGTGAACAACATCCTTTTTGGGGTGCAGTGAACACAATCTTTGTGGGGTGCAGTGAACACAATCTTTTTGGGGTGCAGTGAACAAAATCCTTTTTGGGGTGCAGTGAACACAATCTTTGTGGGGTGCAGTGAACACAATCTTTTTGGGGTGGAGTGAACAAAATCCTTTTTGGGGTGCAGTGAACAACATCCTTTTTGGGGTGCAGTGAACAAAATCCTTTTTGGGGTGCAGTGAACACAATCTTTTTGGGGTGCAGTGAACAAAATCCTTTGTGGGGTGCAGTGAACACAATCTTTGTGGGGTGCAGTGAACAAAATCCTTTTTGGGGTGCAGTGAACAAAATCCTTTTTGGGGTGCAGTGAAAAACATCCTTTTTGGGGTGCAGTGAACAAAATCCTTTTTGGGGTGCAGTGAACACAATCTTTTTGGGGTGCAGTGAACAAAATCCTTTGTGGGGTGCAGTGAACACAATCTTTGTGGGGTACAGTGAACAGAATATTTGTGGGGTGCAGTGAACACAATCTTTGGGGGGTACAGTGAACACAATCTTTTTGGGGTGCAGTGAACAAAATCCTTTGTGGGGTGCAGTGAACCAATCTTTGGGGGGTACAGTGAACACAATCTTTTTGGGGTGCAGTGAACAAAATCCTTTGTGGGGTGCAGTGAACACAATCTTTGTGGGGTGCAGTGAACACAATCTTTTTGGGGTGCAGTGAACAAAATCCTTTTTGGGGTGCAGTGAGCAACATCCTTTTTGGGGTGCAGTGAACACAATCTTTTTGGGGTGCAGTGAACAAAATTCTTTGTGGGGTGCAGTGAACACAATCTTTGTGGGGTACAGTGAACAGAATCTTTGTGGGGTGCAGTGAACACAATCTTTGGGGGGTACAGTGAACACAATCTTTTTGGGGTGCAGTGAACAAAATCCTTTGTGGGGTGCAGTGAACACAATCTTTGGGGGGTACAGTGAACACAATCTTTTTGGGGTGCAGTGAACAAAATCCTTTGTGGGGTGCAGTGAACACAATCTGTGTGGGGTGCAGTGAACACAATCTTTTTGGGGTGCAGTGAACAAAATCCATTTTGGGGTGCAGTGCACAACATCCTTTTTGGAGTGGTGAACACAATCTTTTTGGGGTGCAGTGAACAAAATCCTTTGTGGGGTGCAGTGAACACAATCTTTGTGGGGTACAGGGAACAGAATCTTTGTGGGGTGCAGTGAACACAATCTTTGGGGGGTACAGTGAACACAATCTTTTTGGGGTGCAGTGAACAAAATCCTTTTAGGGTGCAGTGAACACAATCTTTGTGGGGTGCAGTGAACAAAATCCTTTTTGAGGTGCAGTGAACACAATCTTTGTGGGGTGCAGTGAACACAATCTTTGTGGGGTACAGTGAACACAATCTCATACTTCTGAAGATTTGAGGGTGCTACCTGTTCCATACTCCTCCTCCTACTGCTCAACCATCCTTTTAGGGGTACAAACAATAGTAATTGGGGCCTAGTGTGGTGGTGTACGTGTGAGGTACATACACTTTCTTTTTGATCATATTTTCTATTCCGCTATTCAATTAAAACCTTTGGGGATCAATTAAATTGCGTGATAGTCTGTGTCGGTACGTGTGAGATCCACCTTTCCAAGTTTTTGGGGTTCATCTCATACTTCTGAAGATTTGAGGGTGCTGCCTGTTCCATACTCCTCCTCCTACTGCTCAACCATCCTTTTAGGGGTACAAACAATAGTAATTGGGGCCTAGTGTGGTGGTGTACGTGTGAGATACATACACTTTCTTTTTGATCATATTTTCTATTCCGCTATTCAATTAAATCCTTTGGGGATCAATTAAATTGCGTGATAGTCTGTGTCGGTACGTGTGAGATCCACCTTTCCAAGTTTTTGGGGTTCATCTCATACTTCTGAAGATTTGAGGGTGCTGCCTGTTCCATACTCCTCCTCCTACTGCTCAACCATCCTTTTAGGGGTACAAACAATAGTAATTGGGGCCTAGTGTGGTGGTGTACGTGTGAGATACATACACTTTCTTTTTGATCATATTTTCTATTCCGCTATTCAATTAAAACCTTTGGGGATCAATTAAATTGCGTGATAGTCTGTGTCGGTACGTGTGAGATCCACCTTTCCAAGTTTTTGGGGTTCATCTCATACTTCTGAAGATTTGAGGGTGCTGCCTGTTCCATACTCCTCCTCCTACTCCTCAACCATCCTTTTAGGGGTACAAACAATAGTAATTGGGGCCTAGTGTGGTGGTGTACGTGTGAGATACATACACTTTCTTTTTGATCATATTTTCTATTCCGCTATTCAATTAAAACCTTTGGGGATCAATTAAATTGCGTGATAGTCTGTGTCGGTACGTGTGAGATCCACCTTTCCAAGTTTTTGGGGTTCATCTCATACTTCTGAAGATTTGAGGGTGCTGCCTGTTCCATACTCCTCCTCCTACTCCTCAACCATCCTTTTAGGGGTACAAACAATAGTAATTGGGGCCTAGTGTGGTGGTGTACGTGTGAGATACATACACTTTCTTTTTGATCATATTTTCTATTCCGCTATTCAATTAAAACCTTTGGGGATCAATTAAATTGCGTGATAGTCTGTGTCGGTACGTGTGAGATCCACCTTTCCAAGTTTTTGGGGTTCATCTCATACTTCTGAAGATTTGAGGGTGCTGCCTGTTCCATACTCCTCCTCCTACTCCTCAACCATCCTTTTAGGGGTACAAACAATAGTAATTGGGGCCTAGTGTGGTGGTGTACGTGTGAAATACATACACTTTCTTTTTGATCATATTTTCTATTCCGCTATTCAATTAAAACCTTTGGGGATCAATTAAATTGCGTGATAGTCTGTGTCGGTACGTGTGAGATCCACCTTTCCAAGTTTTTGGGGTTCATCTCATACTTCTGAAGATTTGAGGGTGCTGCCTGTTCCATACTCCTCCTCCTACTGCTCAACCATCCTTTTAGGGGTACAAACAATAGTAATTGGGGCCTAGTGTGGTGGTGTACGTGTGAGATACATACACTTTCTTTTTGATCATATTTTCTATTCCGCTATTCAATTAAAACCTTTGGGGATCAATTAAATTGCGTGATAGTCTGTGTCGGTACGTGTGAGATCCACCTTTCCAAGTTTTTGGGGTTCATCTCATACTTCTGAAGATTTGAGGGTGCTGCCTGTTCCATACTCCTCCTCCTACTCCTCAACCATCCTTTTAGGGGTACAAACAATAGTAATTGGGGCCTAGTGTTGTGGTGTACGTGTGAGATACATACACTTTCTTTTTGATCATATTTTCTATTCCGCTATTCAATTAAAACCTTTGGGGATCAATTAAATTGCGTGATAGTCTGTGTCGGTACGTGTGAGATCCACCTTTCCAAGTTTTTGGGGTTCATCTCATACTTCTGAAGATTTGAGGGTGCTGCCTGTTCCATACTCCTCCTCCTACTGCTCAACCATCCTTTTAGGGGTACAAACAATAGTAATTGGGGCCTAGTGTGGTGGTGTACGTGTGAGATACATACACTTTCTTTTTGATCATATTTTCTATTCCGCTATTCAATTAAAACCTTTGGGGATCAATTAAATTGCGTGATAGTCTGTGTCGGTACGTGTGAGATCCACCTTTCCAAGTTTTTGGGGTTCATCTCATACTTCTGAAGATTTGAGGGTGCTGCCTGTTCCATACTCCTCCTCCTACTCCTCAACCATCCTTTTAGGGGTACAAACAATAGTAATTGGGGCCTAGTGTGGTGGTGTACGTGTGAGATACATACACTTTCTTTTTGATCATATTTTCTATTCCGCTATTCAATTAAAACCTTTGGGGATCAATTAAATTGCGTGATAGTCTGTGTCGGTACGTGTGAGATCCACCTTTCCAAGTTTTTGGGGTTCATCTCATACTTCTGAAGATTTGAGGGTGCTGCCTGTTCCATATTCCTCCTCCTACTGCTCAACCATCCTTTTAGGGGTACAAACAATAGTAATTGGGGCCTAGTGTGGTGGTGTACGTGTGAGATACATACACTTTCTTTTTGATCATATTTTCTATTCCGCTATTCAATTAAAACCTTTGGGGATCAATTAAATTGCGTGATAGTCTGTGTCGGTACGTGTGAGATCCACCTTTCCAAGTTTTTGGGGTTCATCTCATACTTCTGAAGATTTGAGGGTGCTGCCTGTTCCATACTCCTCCTCCTACTGCTCAACCATCCTTTTAGGGGTACAAACAATAGTAATTGGGGCCTAGTGTGGTGGTGTACGTGTGAGATACATACACTTTCTTTTTGATCATATTTTCTATTCCGCTATTCAATTAAAACCTTTGGGGATCAATTAAATTGCGTGATAGTCTGTGTCGGTACGTGTGAGATCCACCTTTCCAAGTTTTTGGGGTTCATCTCATACTTCTGAAGATTTGAGGGTGCTGCCTGTTCCATACTCCTCCTCCTACTCCTCAACCATCCTTTTAGGGGTACAAACAATAGTAATTGGGGCCAAGTGTGGTGGTGTACGTGTGAGATACATACACTTTCTTTTTGATCATATTTTCTATTCCGCTATTCAATTAAAACCTTTGGGGATCAATTAAATTGCGTGATAGTCTGTGTCGGTACGTGTGAGATCCACCTTTCCAAGTTTTTGGGGTTCATCTCATACTTCTGAAGATTTGAGGGTGCTGCCTGTTCCATACTCCTCCTCCTACTCCTCAACCATCCTTTTAGGGGTACAAACAATAGTAATTGGGGCCTAGTGTGGTGGTGTACGTGTGAGATACATACACTTTCTTTTTGATCATATTTTCTATTCCGCTATTCAATTAAAACCTTTGGGGATCAATTAAATTGCGTGATAGTCTGTGTCGGTACGTGTGAGATCCACCTTTCCAAGTTTTTGGGGTTCATCTCATACTTCTGAAGATTTGAGGGTGCTGCCTGTTCCATACTCCTCCTCCTACTGCTCAACCATCCTTTTAGGGGTACAAACAATAGTAATTGGGGCCTAGTGTGGTGGTGTACGTGTGAGATACATACACTTTCTTTTTGATCATATTTTCTATTCCGCTATTCAATTAAAACCTTTGGGGATCAATTAAATTGCGTGATAGTCTGTGTTGGTACGTGTGAGATCCACCTTTCCAAGTTTTTGGGGTTCATCTCATACTTCTGAAGATTTGAGGGTGCTGCCTGTTCCATACTCCTCCTCCTACTCCTCAACCATCCTTTTAGGGGTACAAACAATAGTAATTGGGGCCTAGTGTGGTGGTGTACGTGTGAGATACATACACTTTCTTTTTGATCATATTTTCTATTCCGCTATTCAATTAAAACCTTTGGGGATCAATTAAATTGCGTGATAGTCTGTGTCGGTACGTGTGAGATCCACCTTTCCAAGTTTTTGGGGTTCATCTCATACTTCTGAAGATTTGAGGGTGCTGCCTGTTCCATACTCCTCCTCCTACTCCTCAACCATCCTTTTAGGGGTACAAACAATAGTAATTGGGGCCTAGTGTGGTGGTGTACGTGTGAGATACATACACTTTCTTTTTGATCATATTTTCTATTCCGCTATTCAATTAAAACCTTTGGGGATCAATTAAATTGCGTGAAAGTCTGTGTCGGTACGTGTGAGATCCACCTTTTCAAGTTTTTGGGGTTCATCTCATACTTCTGAAGATTTGAGGGTGCTGCCTGTTCCATACTCCTCCTCCTACTGCTCAACCATCCTTTTAGGGGTACAAACAATAGTAATTGGGGCCTAGTGTGGTGGTGTACGTGTGAGATACATACACTTTCTTTTTGATCATATTTTCTATTCCGCTATTCAATTAAATCCTTTGGGGATCAATTAAATTGCGTGATAGTCTGTGTCGGTACGTGTGAGATCCACCTTTCCAAGTTTTTGGGGTTCATCTCATACTTCTGAAGATTTGAGGGTGCTGCCTGTTCCATACTCCTCCTCCTACTGCTCAACCATCCTTTTAGGGGTAAAAACAATAGTAATTGGGGCCTAGTGTGGTGGTGTACGTGTGAGATACATACACTTTCTTTTTGATCATATTTTCTATTCCGCTATTCAATTAAAACCTTTGGGGATCAATTAAATTGCGTGATAGTCTGTGTCGGTACGTGTGAGATCCACCTTTCCAAGTTTTTGGGGTTCATCTCATACTTCTGAAGATTTGAGGGTGCTGCCTGTTCCATACTCCTCCTCCTACTCCTCAACCATCCTTTTAGGGGTACAAACAATAGTAATTGGGGCCTAGTGTGGTGGTGTACGTGTGAGATACATACACTTTCCTTTTGATCATATTTTCTATTCCGCTTTTCAATTAAAACCTTTGGGGATCAATTAAATTGCGTGATAGTCTGTGTCGGTACGTGTGAGATCCACCTTTCCAAGTTTTTGGGGTTCATCTCATACTTCTGAAGATTTGAGGGTGCTGCCTGTTCCATACTCCTCCTCCTACTCCTCAACCATCCTTTTAGGGGTACAAACAATAGTAATTGGGGCTTAGTGTGGTGGTGTACGTGTGAGATACATACACTTTCTTTTTGATCATATTTTCTATTCCGCTATTCGATTAAAACCTTTGGGGATCAATTAAATTGCGTGATAGTCTGTGTCGGTACGTGTGAGATCCACCTTTCCAAGTTTTTGGGGTTCATCTCATACTTCTGAAGATTTGAGGGTGCTGCCTGTTCCATACTCCTCCTCCTACTCCTCAACCATCCTTTTAGGGGTACAAACAATAGTAATTGGGGCCTAGTGTGGTGGTGTACGTGCGATATACATACACTTTTTTTGATCATATTTCCTATTCCGCTATTCAATAAAAACCTTTGAGGATCAATTGAATTGCGGGATAGTCTGTGTCGGTACGTGTGAGATCCACCTTTCCAAGTTTTTGAGGTTCATCTCATACTTCTGAAGATTTGAGGGTGCTGTCTGTTCCATACTCCTCCTACTCCTCATCCATCCTTTTAGGGGTAGAAACAATAATAATTGGGGCCTAGTGTGGTTTTGTACGTGCGAGATAAATACACTTTTTTGGATCATATTTCCTATTTCGCTATTCAATAAAAACCTTTCTAGGGCAAGATCTTAAATTACAGAAATATGAGGAGACCGTCAAATAAGGGCCGTGGCCTGGGTCGTGGTGCTGCTGGTAGAGCTCCTGTTGCAAGGAGAGGACGTGGTCGATCTGTGCCAGCTACACGCACAAGTGAAACACCTTCCTCAAGTGTGAGTAGGCGACAGAACCTGCATCAGTATTTGGTAGGGCATCATACGCCCCTAGAAGTGATGAGGCCAGAACAAGTGGAGGCGATAGTAGATTGGTTTGCTGCTGACAGTGCCTCCAGTTCCTTCACATTGTCTCCCACCCAGTCTACTGCAGAAAGGTCACAGTTGGCACCTGCAGCCGATGTCCAACCGTCTTTCACCTCACCCCCTTGCAAATCAGGCAAGCAGTCTGAGCCCCAAGCCATACAGCAGTCTCTTCTTCTTTTTGATGACTCTGTCAGCAGGGTTTCCCAGGGCCATCCACCTAGCCCTGCCCCAGAAGTGGAAGAGATTGAGTGCAGCGATGCCCAACCACTTATTTCTCAAGATGAGTACATGCAAGGATCACAGCACGTCTCCGATGATGACGAAACGCAGGTGCCAACTGCTGCGGCGTTCAGCATTGTGGAGACCGACAAGGAGGGCAGGGGTGAAGACTGGGTGGAAGATGATGTGGAGGACGATGAGGTCCTCGACCCCACATGGAATGAACGTCATGCAGGTGACCTGAGTAGTTTGGAGGAAGAGGCGGTGGTCGCACAGAGCCACCAGCACAGCAGAAGAGGGAGCAGGGTGCAGAAGCGGAGCGGCCGTGCCCTAGACACTACGCCCGCTACTGCCCAACGTAGCAAGGGAACGAGCGCACCAAAGTCAGCTCAAAGGAGTTCTCTAGCGTGGAAGTTCTTTAGAAAATGTGCTGATGACAGGACACGAGTGGTTTGCACCCTGTGCAATCAGAGCTTGAAGCGAGGCATAAACCTTCTCAACCTGAGCACAACCTGCATGATCAGGCATCTAAGTGCAAAGCACGAGCTGCAGTGGAGTACACACCTTCAAAACCAAGAAACGTCTCTGGCTCATCCTGCTTCCTCTTCTGCTGCAGTCTCGGCCGCTCCAGCCACATCTGTAGTGATACCGGCACCTGCCACCCCGCAAACAGACGATCTGTCAGCAACACCACCACCTGGGTCACCAACAACCATCTCCACAATGTCCCGTGGAAGCGTTCAGCTTTCCATCTCCCAAACACTTGAGAGGAAGAGGAAGTACCCCCCTACCCACCCGCGATCCCTGGCCCTGAATGCCAGCATTTCAAAATTATTGGCCTTTGAAATGCTGTCATTCCGTCTGGTGGAGACGCACAGTTTTAAAAACCTTATGTCGGTGGCTGTCCCACAGTACGTCGTGCCCAGCCGCCACTACTTTTCCAGGCAAGCCATCCCTTCCCTGCACAACCAAGTGGGGGAAAAAATCAGGTGTGCACTGCGCAACGCCATCTGTGCCAAGGTCCACCTAACTACCGATACGTGGACCAGTAAGCACGGTCAGGGGCGTTATATCTCCCTAACGGCACACTGGGTAAATACAGTGGCGGATGGGCCTGAGGCGGATAGCAATTTGGCGCATGTCCTTCCACCACCGAGGATTGCAGGGCGCTTCAGTTTGCCTCCTGTTCCTAACTCCTCCTACTCCGCTTCCTCATCCTCTACCGCCTCCTCATCCGGACAGCGTAACACCTTCACCACCAACTTCAGCACGGCCAGGGGTAAACGACAGCAGGCAGTTTTACAACTTGCCTGTTTGGGGGACAAACCACACACCGCGCAGGAGTTGTGGAGGAGCATGGAACAGCAGACAAATGAGTGGTTGCTGCCAGCGAGCCTCAAGCCCGGCCTGGTGGTGTGCGATAATGGGAGAAATCTCATAGCAGCTCTGGGCCTAGCCGGTTTGTTGCACATCCCTTGCCTGGCGCATGTGCTGAATTTGGTGGTGCAGAGGTTCCTTAAAAACTACCCCGATATGTCAGAGCTGCTGCAGAAAGTGCGGGCCGTTTGTGCGCACTTTCGGCGTTCTCACCCTGCTGCTGCTCGCCTGGCAGCGCTGCAGCGTAACTTCGGCCTCATATGTGACGTGCCCACAAGGTGGAACTCCACCTTGCACATGCTGGAAAGACTGTGCGAGCAGCAGCAGGCCATAGTGGAGTTTCAGCTGCAGCACGCACGCGTGAGTCGCTCTGCGGAACAGCACCACTTCACCACCAATAACTGGGCCTCCATGCGAGACCTGTGTGCCTTGTTGCGCTGTTTTGAGTACTCCACCAACATGGCCAGTGGCAATGACGCCGTTCTCAGCTTAACTATCCCACTTCTATGCCTCCTTGAAAAAACAATTCGGGCGATGATGGAAGAGGATGTGGCACAGGATGAGGAGGAGGAGGAGGATGAAGAGGTAACATTTCCAAGGCTTTCAGGGCAGTCATTCGCAAGGGGCTCCGAGGGTGGGTTCCTGCACACACAAACGCCAGGGACACAATTGTCCAGCAGGGGCACAGTTCTGGAGGATGAGGAGGAGGAGGAGCTGGAGGAGGAGATGGAACCATGTTCACAGCAGGGTGGCACCCAGGCCAGCTCATGGCCATCACTGGTGCGTGGCTGAGGGGATACAGAGGACACGGACGATACACCTCCCACAGAGGACAGCCTTTCGTTGCCTCTGGGCAGCCTGGCACACATTAGCGATTACATGCTGCAGTGTCTCCACAACGACCGCCGAGTTGCCCACATTCTAACTTGTGCTGATTACTGGGTGGCCACGCTGCTGGATCCCCGTTACAAGGACAACGTACCGTCCTTAATTCACTCACTGGAGCGCGATCGCAAGATGCGCGAGTACAAGCGCACGCTGGTAGACGCCATGCTGCTGGCATTCCCATCTGACAGCGGGGCCGCAGTGGAAGCACAAGGCAGAGGAGGAGGAGGAGGAGGAGGAGGAGGTCGCCAATGCAACCAGGGCACCGCCAGCACCTCAGAAGGCAGGGTTAGCATGGCCGAAATGTGGAAAAGCTTTGTCAGCACGCCACAACAAACAGCAGCACCAGCAGCTCAGATGGAACGTCTTAGCAGGAGGCAGCATTTTACCAACATGGTGGAGCAGTATGTGTGCACACGCCTACATGTAGTGAATGAGGGGTCTGCCCCCTTCAACTTCTGGGTCTCCAAATTGGGCACATGGCCTGAGCTTGCCCTTTACGCCTTGGAGGTGCTGGCGTGCCCTGCAGCCAGTGTATTATCTGAACGGGTATTTAGCACGGCTGGGGGCGTTATAACAGACAAGCGCAGCCGCCTGTCCAGAGACAATGTGGACAAGCTCACGTTCATTAAAATGAACCAGGCATGGATCCCACGGGACTTTTCCGTACCTTGTGCAGAATAGCAATGGATACCGACCTTACCCACCCATTGTTCCATTTTTGCTCTTTCTCACTCTTTTGGGGTGTACCCTCATTTAAAATTTGTGAAAAGAAGCAGTGTTGGCTACCTCGTCCTCCTCCTCAGGGCCAGATTAACGTAGGGGCTATTGGAGCTGCAGCTCCAGGCCCCTACCTTTTATATAGGCCCCGGGTTGGCCATATTCACTGTTACCGCTCTTCTGTCACTTGTAAACACAGAAGTCTGGCTTCTATGCTCGCTTCCCCAGGCAGCACCCTCAGAACCTCCCCACACAGCGCGAAGGCCAGACAAGGAGGGACAGTTGCCGATGCATGGATGTGTTTATGGGCTTCAGAGACAGCATCCCATGTTGAATTAGGCATGCATGGCTGCACCCTTCCTCCTCTGGGTGCATGGCAAGGCACGGCCCTTAAGGCCCTTCAAAATCCTCAGCACCAAGCCCATGATGTTCTTAATCCGGCCCTGGTCCTCCTCCACCGCCGCTTCCACCTACACCACCCATAGGTGTGCGCAGCCTATTGCATTAAGGTGTGCACCCCAAAGTTGAAATACACATGCATGTGTTTGCCAGCAGGGAGAGTAATGTATCGGGGCCATGTACCTGTAGGCAAAGAGAAATAGAGCAGAGCAGGTCCGAGGGAGATCTTTCCCATCTCCTCACTGGCAATGCTATGTGCCCTAGGTGATTAGGGTGTGCCCAGGCACACCCGGCACACCCTGTGCGCATGCCTATGTCACCGCCACATCCACCACCACCTCAACCTCCCTCCTACTCCATATGGGCCTCGTCCTTCAGAGATGAAGAAGAACATTGTTTTATTTTTCTGTTTTTTTTTGTTGTTTTAAGTTATTTCCCTATCCACATTTGTTTGCAGAGCACTTGCCATGCTCTTAATTACGTTTTGCTGCCATTTGCAGCACTCTAGCCCTTTCCTTTGGTGTTTTAGAGCCATTTTAGTGCCTTAAAGTTCGGGTCCCCATTGACTTCAATGGGGTTCGGTGTCCGGGAAAAGTTCGGTAAAAGTCCGGGACACGGACCCGGACTTTTTTTTAAAGTTCGGCCGAACCCGTCGAACACGGACATCTAGGTGTCCGCTCAACCCTAGTCACCACACCTATGTAATGGTAAGTTGATTTATATATTTTCTTTTTTTTTATTTTGGTTTTAGATACACTTTAATCCACTTTTGCCACAGGCAGAATTTCTATGTGCATGGATCTTTCCAATAGATTTTTGTATGTCCCATGATAAAGACGTCCTATAAAGGGTTAAAAACTGTTAAAAAAATAGAAGCTGAAGTTTATTGTTGCTTTTATTTGTTATAGAGGTTACTTGATATAAATTTAAAAAATGCACTTACATCATTAGGAAGTTTTCTAAAATATGAAATATGCGGACTTATATTTTTATATATATATATATATATTTTTTTTTTTTCCCAACCTGTAACAATAAATGGCCTTGGGTGAAACATATTTTTAGCTATGAGCTCTGACCTATATTCTGCTTCCATTCATGCACACAGGCTCCTGGAGACAAATTTCATAAAATTATGTACTTTCATTCTGTCAAACACTTTGGCAGAAGGAGAGAACATTGTTATATTAGATGATGTGTGTTAAAAGTGGGTTATGTTTTCTTTCTTTCTGCAGATTGACTTGGAAGCACAAGTATTGCATGTACTGTCTTCCAGCAAATTTAATGACAGACTCAGCATCATTTATGTAGTTAAAAAATTATGAAAACCATATTGGGAGTTATCATGAACAAAAACTCAAACTATATCTAAAGCCCCAAATGTTTTCATTTTGGATGGAGTAGGGGGCAGTTTTTTTCATTACTACCTGTTCTGTAGACTCAACAATAAGTTAGCAAATAGTTGGATAGTCAACCACTGGACCTCCGGAAGGTTTTACCTCCTTCATGACCAGGCCCTTTTTTGTGATAGGGCATTGCACTACTTTAACTGACAATTGCATGGAAGTGGGACACTGTACCCAAATAAAATGTATTTTTAATTCCCACAAATAGATCTTTCTTTTGGTGGTATTTGATCACCTCTGCGGTTTTTATTTTTTGCACTATAAACAAAAAGAAAATTTGGGGGGAAAAAAAAAACTATATTTTTTACTTTCTGCTATAAAACATATCCAATAAAAGGTTTAAAAAATCAAATTTCTTTATCAATTTAGGCCAATATGTATTCTGCTACATATTTTTGGTAAAAAAAAAAAAAAAAAGCATATATTGATTGGTTTGCGCAAAAGTTATAGCATCTACAAAGTACGAGATATTTTTCTGCAATTTGTATTGATTTATTTATTTTTTTACTAGTAATGGCGACTTATAGCAGGACTTTTTTGGGGGGGGGGGGACCAGTGACACCAATACAGTGATCAGTGCTAAAAAAAAAATAGGCACTGTCACTGTACTAATGACACTGGCAGGGAAAGGGTTAATATCAGGGGCAAACAAAGGGTTAAATATGTTCCTAGGAAGTGCCTACTAACTGTGGGGAATGTGCTTGTACTGTGAAAAAGCAAAGATTGTGTTCCTGCTTAGCAGAAACACAGAATCACTACTTTCCGTTCTTAGAGAACGGCTTGTTTACATAGGCAGACCAACATTTTGATTCTTTCAGGACTGACAAATGTTGTAAGGTAACTGTTTCTATGTATACTATTTTCTTGGTCATCTTCAATAATTATTCCTTAAATTGACTGTCTGAATCATCTGAGATTTTGTTGGATCAGTGCTTTGATTCTGTTCTGATTGGACAATGAATAGCTAAACTGCCAAGCTAAAAACACAAATGGTGGCATGGTTTCTTCTTGACTACCCGACTCGTAAATGTTCAGTGGATCGCAAGATTTAAAGAGGAGGCTATGTGAAACACTCAAACTGCCAGTTCAAGCAAGCTACAATAAATTGAAAGCATATGAAGAAACTGAGACATTACTTCAGTAATCCTTTGTTTTATTATTAGATCTCACTAGGCTCCTATTTGAGAAACATTGAGGTTCTATTTACCAAGAAAATAAAGGCCCACCAGAGAAATTAATTCAGGAATGTATCCATAAAATCATCTACACAGAAAATACCTGAGCAGTATTTTGGCAGTGTTAAACACTAAAGTATTCTGCCACCTCAAAGTTACACTGCTGAAAAAACAAAAGGAACACTTTGAAAACACATCAGATCTCAATGGGGAAAAATACTGTATCATGCTGGATATCTATACTGATATGGACTGAATAATGTGTTAGGAAGGAAAGGATGCCACATCATTTGATAGAAATTAACTCATCAGCCTACAGAGGGTTGAACTCAAAGACATCCTAAATATCAAAGTGAAAATATAATGCATCAGGCTAGTCCATTTTGCAATTTGCAATTGAAATTTCATTGCAGCAACTCAAAATGGTGCTCAGCAGTTTGTAAGAACCCCCCCCCCCCCCCCCCGCCCGCCCATGTGCTTGTATGCATTCCTGACAACGCCCAGGCATGCTCCTAATGAGACGACAGATGGTGTCCTGGGGTATTTCCTCTCAGATGTGGACAAGGGCATCACTGAGCTCCCAAACACACTGAGGTGCAACCTGGCGGCGTCGGATGGACCGAAACATAATGTCCCAGAGGTGTTCTATTGAATTTAGGTCAGGCGAGTGTGGGGGCCATTCAGTGGTTTTAATTCCTTCACTCTCCAGAAACTGGCTGCATACTCGCCACATGAGGCCGTGCATTGTCATGCACCAGGAGTGTGTAACGGTATAGCCTTGCGCTTATGATATTGTGCATATAAATATAAATAAATTAAGAAAGTGTCTGTGTACTCAATAGCTGCTTGCTGCAAATTAAAGTGCTAGTGCCTTTAAAGTGATGTGAACCCAATGTTGCAGCGCTGCTTATATATTAAACAAAATATATTCAAAATTCAAAAAACTTAAGAAATAGTGCAAATGTGCAAACATGTGCAAAGTATATACTGTGCAAATCTTGCAAGATCACGCAATAAATATTCTCCAAATTGATAAATATTATATCAAATTCATAAATATTAAATATTAAATCAAATAGTCCATATAATCAATCAAGTGTCCATCAGGTGCAGATAAAGTGCTTCTGTGCTTCACTGTGTGCATGAGTTGGGGTGTTCCCCTTGTGGTTGTCTACTTACCACAATGCGTTTGGTATAAGGCTTTCAATTATATCCTGCAGTGTAGTCACAGCCTTCCCTGTCAGCCTGGAATCCACGATCATATAGGAGAGATCCTTAATGGATCCTTAAAAAGGCCATCCATGGTGAAGTACGTTCAATCCATAATTTAGTGCAAACAAGAAAAACTACTTACAAACATGCTTAAAATTAAGGCAGATAGATCGCGGCTCGTGGTTCGCTGCTCCCGCAGCGTGCGCTTCACCGGCCGGTAGTGACGTCAGGTCCGCTCAGCCAATCGCTACACGCTTCCGTAACTATACGGAAGACGCCGTGATTGGATGGCGAAATGCGTCTAGCGCTACGGAAGACGCCGTGTTCCTTTAATTTTTTTAAAAAGTGTATTTGCCACATACGAATGATCTAGAGCACCGGTGTCAGACACAAGGCCCGTGGGCCGAATCTAACCCTCCAGGTCAATTCACTTGGCCCTTGCACCTCTCCTGCAGCTGCTGCATCTCCCTCATCTCTGCTCCCACCTTGTCTCAGCAGACAGCAGCAGAGAGGAGAGAACTCCTCTGCCAGATCCTGTGCTTCCCCCTGCAACTGCAGAGAGGACCACCTCCACCCCCCAATTTAGCAGGATGCAGCAGAGAAGAGGACACAACTCCTCCTACAGATCCTGCACCTCTCTGTGCAGCCAAAGCACCCCCTCCTCTCCGCCTCCCCATTGGTCTCGGCATTCAGCAGACTCCGGCAGCTGACTCCAGCCCTCCTCCAGACCCTGCAATTGCTGCTTCCCAGCTCTGCCTCCAGCTTCTTCCGAGCAGCAGCACATGGTAAAGGGGATGCACTGTGATGTAAGGGAGGGTGGGGGCTCTTGGCCTCTGATAGTGGTGGGCTACAGATAGCCCTCTGAGGGCGACCATAATGCTGATGTGGCCCGCAATGAAATTGAGTTTGACACCCCCGATCTAGAGAATGTACATCTTTTATACTAGATATTTTTTTAAATCTGTAGATCCAAATGACCCCAGAACCATCCCTTCTTTAACCACTTGCCTCCTGGGCACTTTCACCACCGAACAGGCCAATGTTCAGTTTTCAGCGCTGTCACAAAGCGCTGTCAGTGCATGTTTCTCTGTAACCAACATCATTTGGTGATAAGATGCTTGCAGTGATTCGTTTTGGGAGCACTCTTCCTACAGTGGTGCATGTTATCACTATTCCTTCACGGCAAAGAAAGAGGAACTATTGAATTTTAGAAAATCTTACCACCTTTTTGTCCTATATATATATATATATATATATATATATTGTGGGGATTAGCTCGGTGGCGGGCGTGGATGACCCCTTTGGGGGGGTTCGTTACACAGGGAGATAGGCGAGAAGTGGTTGCAAACAACAGTTTGGTTTATTCTTGCAATTTACTTCACACAAGTGCAAGCCTCAAAAACATCAAAATAAAAATAAAACACAAAATAAATCCTTGCCACTGTGGGCGGCTACCTTCTCACATACAGGAACCTACCTACGGAGTCTGTCTCCAACCTACTGTTGGGCAAACTTTGCTGATCCTACAGCAGACACTCAATAGTCCATTTATTATCTCCATACAACAAATGTCCATTGAACATGTCCCTTTTCCTCTTCACATTGAACATGTCCCTTTGCTTTTCTCTTCACATAGAACACATTTCTTTGCTTGTCTCTTCACATAGCAAACAGTTCATTTATTTCTTTTCACATAGAAATAGTCCAGACCTCACCTTGAGTAGTCTTCAGTCTTAATTAATTTCCCCTTCACACAGGAAATGTCCATTGGTTTCTTTTCACATAGAAACAATCCAAGACCTCACACTTGTTACCCTCCTTAGCGCACATCGCTTCAGGAGGTCTTCCCCATGCTCACACAGCTTTCAGGGGGCACACATCTGACTGTCCTCCTCTCCCCATGCCCACACAGCGTCAGGAGGCAGCAATCAATCGACTTCCTTAGGACAAATTATAGATTCCATAACTTCCTCATTCCGAACAGTTGAAGTCTGTTCACCGTCCTTAGACAGTTCTGGCTACCTTTGCAGCCGACACCCTATAGTAATTGGTGAATTTTCTAAACCAGGTGGAAATGTATCTCCTGTCTGTGACTACATCCACAGATTTACCTGACTTCCTGTCACTATATATATATATATATATATATATATATATATATATATATATATATAGCACCCTCCTAGACAGGTGCTAGGGAAAAGCATCTATTTTGCTACTGCTGCTTATTTGGGGAGCTGATCTGTTAGTTTAGCCTGTCACATGTTTCCAGGTGTGATTCAATGGGTCTGAGGGAGTGCCCCCACTGTATCCAATGAGGGAGCTTGTTGGACAGTGGAGGAAACCCAGCCAGTGACACATCCTGTTTCATGGCAGTCCCAGTGGGAGGGCATGTGGCAATGCATCCTGGGATTGGCCATAAATAGGGCGGGAGCATGTGCCAGGGCATCTTTTGCTGGGAGCAAAGTCCCAGGAGGAGGTGGACGGCTGTCTCTCCTCCTGCAGGATGAGGAAGGTGGTCCAGGTGGTCGGCTTAGCGACCAGGTGTGGACCTGGGCTGCAGAGGATCTAGTGTGCTGACCAGCGGAGCTGCTGGGCAGAGGACTTTGGGAAAAACAGTATTGTGAGTACCAAGGGATCTGCCTAGGGGTCTGCCTAAGAGAGGGGACCACTCCAGAGAAGTCAGGGGATCAAGGAGCCAGCTTACTCAGAGTGTTACAGTAAAGGGGGTGCCGTATAGTGAACTCTGAAGATTAGGAACAAAGGGGGTGCCAGGAAGAGCCCTGAAGTTGTTCAGCAGTACAGTTCAGTTGCTTCAGAGTACAGATTACTTCAGAGTACAGATTACTTCAGAGTACAGATTACCTCAGAAAATTACTTCAGTTCTGCATCACAGCTAGTGACAGACTGAAACCAGCGGCCTAGCCGTGACTGGCTCAATTTCAGTGTTACCCAGCGTTACTCAGCGTTAACAAGCGTTAAGCAGCATTTACTCAAGTTGTCCCTGCCTATTGTGCATAGTTTTGTTCAGTTGGAGTATCCCACTCATCCCTTCTCCTATCCAAGGTCCTAATAAAACATAAAAACCAAAGAAACTGGACTGATTCTTGTCTGAGGTAAAAACACTTGGAAAATGCCAGATTGTTCTACTGTTGCTAATGGTAACCCAGAGGGAACCGTAATCAGCAGCTCCCTTGGGAGTAGTGCTACATTTTATATATATATATATATATATACAGGGCTTTTTTTCAGCGGGAACGTGGGGGAACGCAGTTCCGGCACCTCCAGCACTGACTGTATGTAATGGCAAGGGGTGCTGGAGTGTGCTGCAGGGTCTATTAATGCTGGCTGCTGGGGGATTTATTCTAGCTGGAAGCGGTCTATTTTTGCAGGGGGTTCTGTTGTTGCTGAGGAGGTCTATGGTTGCTGGTGGGGCCCCTACTGTTGCTGGGGGTGGGTCTTATATTTCTGGGGAGGTCAGTTCTTGCTGGGAGAGATCTACCGTTAAAGGAGGGATCTATTGTTGCTGGCTGCGGGGTGATCTGTTGTCGCTGCTGGGAGTCTATTGTTGCTAGGGGGGAAAGTTTGTTGCGGGTGGTCCATTGTTGTTAGAGGAATATATTGTTGTTGGCGACAGGGAATCTATTTTACTACTTTTCTTGTTATCATTACCATATTCCCAAATAATCGCTGCGCAAACTGTTGGCGCTATATAAATCCTGTATAATAATAATAATATATACACACAAGTATACAGTATTTCATAATATTTTTTTTTGCACAGTGTTTGCACATTTTAAATGGACTTTATTTGCACAGATATATAAGTTTAGGATGAGTTTATCATATGTTTAATGCATTTTATTTTATTGTGTCTCTTATGTGTTTTGTTAACCTATACCTAGCACAAGGATAGCACACTTTTTATAGTTTGGTTGGAAATGGTAGTATCAGCTTGAAATTAATGTAAAAAAATCATCTATCCAGACAAAAAGACAGTAGAAAATCTTGCCAGTATCTTTGCCATCAAGGTAAGAGGTTGTAATAGGTTCTTTATATCCAAAGATTTAATAGTCTTCAGCATATTCTAAACAACTGACTCAACCAAATTCAAATTACAACTAGAGTGATTAATTTCAGTCCATTACTCTTTTACATTTTGAGACAACCTTCCATAATATAATTTCCCAATTTACCCAGTCTGAGCATCAATGTTTAAATACTCAGACATCTATTAGGTTATGTTCTGTACAGCCATTGTGCAGCATCTCACCTTAGATGTCACAAATATACAAATGACATGATGATTACAAGGTTTAACCACTTGCCTACTTTGCACTTAAACCCCCTTCCCATCCAGACCAATTTTTAGCTTTCAGTGCTCTCACACTTTGAATGACAATTGCGCGGTCATGCAACACTCAACCCATATAAATTTTTCGTCCTTTTTTTCATAGAAATAGAGCTTTCTTTTGATGGTATTTATTCACCACTGGGCTTTTTATTTTGTGCGCTATAAATGAAAAAAGACCGCAAATTTTAAAAAAAAACGTTTTTTTTTTTAGTTTCTGTTATAAAATTTTGCAAATTAGTAATTTTTCTTCATAAATTTTGGCCAAAATGTATACTTCTACATATCTTTGGTAAAAATAACCCAAATAAGTGTACATTATTTGGTCTGCGTGAAAGTTAGAGAGTCTACAAGTTATGGTGCTAATCATTGAAAATTGATCACGCCTAATGTACTGACAGCCTATCTCACTTCTTGAGACCCTAACAAGCCAGGAAAGTACAAATGACCCCCAAATGACCCCTTTTTGGAAAGTAGACATTCCAAGGTATTTAATAAGAGGCATGGTGAGTTTTTTGAAGTTGTCATTTTTTCCCACAATTCTTTGCAAAATTAAATTTATTTTTTTTTACAAAATTGTCATATTCAACAGGTTATTTCTCTCACACGGCATATGCATACTTACAACTACACCCCAAAACACATTCTGCTACTACTCCTGAGTATGGAGATACCACATGTGTGAGACTTTTTTACAGCCAGGCCACATACAGAGGTCCAACATTGAAGTAGCACCTCCAGGCGTTCTCGGAGCATAAAATACACTTTTCATTTCTCAACCACCTATTACACTTTTGAAGGCCCTGGAGCACCAGCACAATGGAAAAGCCCACTAAATGACCCCATTTTGGAAAGCAAACACCCCAACGTATAATCTATGAGGCATAATGAGTCTTTTGAACATGTCATTTTTTTCCAGAATCTTTCGGAAAATGTGGAAAAAAATGAAAACGCATTTTTTTTACACAAAGTTGTCAATTTATAAGATATTTCCAACACATAGCATGTACATAGCAAAAATGACACCCCAAAATACATTCTGCTACTCCTCCTGAGTATGGCGATACCACATGTGTGAGACTTTTTTACAGCTAGGCCACATACAGAGGTCCAACATTGAAGTAGCACCTCCAGGCGTTCTCGGAGCATAAAATACACTTTTCATTTCTCAACCACCTATTACACTTTTGAAGGCCCTGGAGCACCAGCACAATGGAAAAGCCCACTAAATGACCCCATTTTGGAAAGCAAACACCCCAACGTATAATCTATGAGGCATAATGAGTCTTTTGAACATGTCATTTTTTTCCAGAATCTTTCGGAAAATGTGGAAAAAAAATTAAAACGCATTTTTTTTACACAAAGTTGTCCATTTATAAGATATTTCCAACACATAGCATGTACATAGCAAAAATGACACCCCAAAATACATTCTGCTACTCCTCCTGAGTATGGCGATACCACATGTGTGAGACTTTTTTACAGCCAGGCCACATACAGAGGTCCAACATTGAAGTAGCACCTCCAGGCGTTCTCGGAGCATAAAATACACTTTTCATTTCTCAACCACCTATTACACATTTGAAGGCCCTGGAGCACCAGCACAATGAAAAAGCCCACTAAATGACCCCATTTTGGAAAGCAAACACCCCAACATATAATCTATGAGGCATAATGAGTCTTTTGAACATGTCATTTTTTTCCAGAATCTTTCGGAAAATGTGGAAAAAAAATGAAAACGCATTTTTTTTACACAAAGTTGTCCATTTATAAGATATTTCCAACACATAGCATGTACATAGCAAAAATTACACCCCAAAATACATTCTGCTACTCCTCCTGAGTATGGCGATACCACATGTGTGAGACTTTTACGCAGTCAGGTCACATACAGAGGCCCAACATGCAAAGACACATAGCATGCACATACCATGAATTACCATGAATTACACCCCACAATACATTCTGCTGAGCAAAGGGTAAACAAAAGCTTACCTGTAGTTTTAGAAGCGCAGTTGTCCACAGGAGTTGAGTCCAGGCAGCAGGCAGGGACTTGGTCAGCAACAGTGCATGCAATTCTCCAGGCAAGGATACCAGTCCAGTGTCAGTGCATGCGGCAGGCAGAGGCATGATGGTAGTCCTGCAGGCAGAAGTAGGGCCTCTGTCGGGATAGAATGGGGACAGGGGTAGAGGCTTCTCCCACCCAAATCGCTTTGAAGCCTCCGGGATCCAGACCCTAATCTGAGAAGAAGAAAAACAAAAAAAATTGTTTTCTTCATCCAGAAAAACAATTCTGGTCCCCTCACATATGCGAGACCCCTGTGGTATGAATCCCACAACTTCAAGAGGCAGGCAAAAATCGTGGTCAAACAGTCCAGGGTCAGTTCCAGAGCAGGCAGAGGTAGGTACAAAATCAGCAGGCAAAGACATGGTCAAATAACAGTCCAGGGTCAGTTCCAGATCAGGCAGAGGTATGAACAGAATCAGCAGGCAGAAGCAAGGTCAAAAAACAGGCCAGGGTGTCTTTTCGAATTCCTGCCTTGGTACACACCCTACATTTTTTCTGCCGTTTTTGGTCTCTTTGTGTGGGAGGGATTTTACTGGGAAAATGGCGTTCAGACAGTCTGCTTATTACGTCAGATCTAATGTTTTCTGGTGGGCCGTTTGGAAATATGAGGGTTGTGAAGATTTCCTCCAGGTAATAAAGGAAGGGTTGGGGGCTTTCGGTGGACTTGCGGTATAAAATGTAGGAATTGTATGTGGCCAAATGAAAAATATAAATTGCTACTTTTTGTACCAATGGTATGTACGTCTTGTGGGTAGATAGGGTTCCATCATTTGGTCATTGAAATCCACTCCCCCCATGAATAAGTTGTACTCATGTACACATGTTGGCTTTCGTATTGGGCCATTCCTTCGTCGGGATTCCACATAGTTGTCATTGTGGATTGAAGACAACATGTACACGTCTCTTCTGTCCCTCCACTTCACAGCCAGAACTTCCTCATTTCTCAGATTCGCCGTCTCCCCTCTTCTCAGCTTGGTGTTTACTAGCCTTTGAGGAAAGCCTTTCCGTTTTTTTCAGACCGTGCCACATGCAGGAGTCTTCTTTCTGTGAAGGTTTCGGAACAGGGGCAAAACTGGTGTAGAAATTGTCTACGTACAGGTGGTAGCCTTTTTCAAGGAGAGGGTAAATGAGGTCCCAAACAACTTTCCCGCTTGATCCCAAGTAGTCTGGACATTGAGGGGGATGCAGCTGGGTGTCCTTCCCTTCGTACACCCTGAAGGCATATGTAAGAGACGCTCAGTGCGCATGCCCAGGCACACTGGAAGGAATGTGCGAATGCGCATGCGCCAATGCGCGAATTCGCGAACGTGCGTACGCAACGTGCGCACGCAATTGGCGCCAAACGGACTATTTATACCAAGCGGTGACAGGAGCACAGGAGACAGGAGTGGTCTTTCAGCTTGTGTTCCTGTTTACCTGTGCCCTGACCTGCTTGTGGATTTCCCGTTATACCGACCCGGCTTGCCTTTTGACTCTCCTTGGATTCCTGCCTGCCTACCTGTGACCTCAGCCTCTGTTTGACCCTGCCTTTGCCTTATGCCTTTGTACCTTGCTGCCAGACTGTGTACCGACTTTGGCTTGTATCCTGACTCCGATTCTGTCTCACGTTCCTGTACCCGTGCTGTCCGGCTGTTGACAACCCCTTGGCTTGTGTTCCGACTTCGCTCCTGCCTTCTCATCCAGCATCACCGAGTTCCAGTTCCAGGTGTTCATCCGGTGATCCACAGCCATCAGTCTTCTGCCAAGACATCACCTGCTATACCGGCCCTCGTGCCACTCTGTGTCCTACACCGCCTGTCATCTCTATCAGGGGTGTTGGACAGGAGGTGCAAGAGAAGCCCCCTCTACAGCTTGGTCTCCACCAGGTACGTGATAGCATATGTGTACCCTGTGGCTCGGTCACATAGTTTGTAAAGCTTCACCCCATAGCGGGCCCATTTGCTGGGAATGAATTGTTTGATGCCCAGCCTGCCGGTAAATTTAACAAGGGACTCATCCACACATATATTTTGGTCTGGGGTAAATAATTGAGGGAATATTTCTGAAAAATAATTTAGAAGTGGCCGAATTTTGAATAGCTTGTCAAATGCTGGGGAATTTCGGGGAGGGCACTGGGTATTGTCGTTAAAATGGAGGAACCTCATGATCATCAAATACCTGGCCCTGGGCATTACTGCAGAGTAGATGGGCATATGGTAGACCAATATGCTTGCAGTTCGTTTTTTTTATTGAGTCCCATGTTGAAGGTGAGGCCTAAAAATATCTTGAACTCCTCCACCGTTAGGTCTCTCCACTCAAAGGGACGGGAATAAAAAGATGTGGGGTTACTCTGGATAAATTGTTGTACATACAGGTTGCACTGGGCCACAATGGACGTCAGCAGGTCCTCCGTAAAAATTAAACGGAAGTAGTCTATTGGGGCAAAGTTCTCCGTGTTGACCTGGACTCCTGGCTGGGCAGTGAAAGGGGGGATGATGGCTTCTCCTGAGTTGGGAGGAAGCCACAGGGGGTTCAGAAGGGCATAGGGAAGGCTGGCGTTGGTCCTAACCCTTTGGGGGCGAGGTGACACCCCACTTGAGCTTGGCCTTTCTTGCCGAGGCACTGTGGTGCTGGTGGATGGCACTGCGGAGCTGGTGGATGGCACTGCGGAGCTGGTGGATGGCACTGCGAAGCTGGTGGATGGCACTGCCTCCTCCTCACCAGAACGCCTTTGTTTGGCAGGCGGGCAGTATTCTTCCTCGTCGGAGTCGGTCTGCGTCCCGCTGCTAATGACCGGCTCGTAATTTACTTCGGAGTCAGACTCTGACTCCGAAGATTCCGAAGCAGAAAGCTCCCTGTCCATGTCCTCACTGATGATATTGAAGGCCTCCTCGGCTGAGAAAATTTTTTTTGCCATCGTTGGTGACACTGATGGGCACGGTGACACTGATGGGCACGGTGAGACTGGCTCACTGATGGGCACTGTGATGGGCACACTGATGGGCTCTGTGGGCACACTGATGAGCACACTTATGAGCACTGATGAGCACGCTGATGAGCGCTGTGGGCACACTGAGCACTGGGCACACTGATGAGCACTGGGCGGCACTGATGAGCACTGGGTGGGCACTGATGGGCACACTGGTGGGCACTGGTGGGCACTGGGTACACTGATGAGCACTGGGCACACTGATGAGCACACTGATGAGCACTGGGCACACTGGTGGGCACTGGGCACACTGATGAGCACTGGGCACACTGATGAGCACTGCGCACACTGATGGCACACTGGTGGGCACTGGTGATCACTGGTGGGCACTTTTTTACACTTACGATCTCTCCTCTCCTCACACTGCAGTCTGTGTGTGAGGAGGGAGAGCTGGCAATGAGTGATGATCTCAAATGTTTACATTTGAGATCATCTCTCATTGGATGCCTCGATCGTGACGAATGGCCGCTGTGATTGGCCATTCATCACGATCTGTGATTGGCTGTGTCCAAGGGACACGGCCAACACAGATTATCCCCGGCGCGCGCTCGCGCGGGGAGTCTGTTACTACCGAGGCAATGACAGATGATCTCATATGTTTACATATGAGATCATCTCTCATTGGATGCCTCGATCGTGACGAATGGCCGCTGTGATTGGCCATTCGTCACGATCTGCGATTGGCTGTGTCCAAGGGACACGGCCAACACAGCTTTTGCCCGATGCACGCTCGCGGGAGCGCCTCCCGAAAATTCAAGTCCGCGCTGCAGCCGTATATAGGCTGTAGCGCGGATGGGACCAGGTTAAACACTTTTCTCTGGTTTTAACATTAAGATTAGGTCACAGATAGGTCACATGAGTGGATCTACATGAGATAAGCCTATTAATTTTGAATTTCGTCCCATCCACCAGACCTGCAAGTTTTTGTATTTGGAATGAAGGCATTTGAACATCGTCTTGTAGTAAGTGCAATTTTATCAATAAACCCAGAGTATTTAGACGGTATTACACTATTGGAGTCTCCTTTCTATTTTCCGCATTTGGATATCCTTGACCCCGGAGCTTCCTATGCTAACTGAACCTGATCTTGCCGATGAGGATATCATGATAAGGATAGCCTGGAGCCTTTTGTGGATATCAATGCTGAATTTGACCCCCTGTAACTAAGGGGTCAATTATCTCTGGTAAGGAGTACCTAATCTGAGCACTGGGTGGAGGTATATTGGTGAAGGTTCCTTACATCAAATTCAAGTTTACTCGGATTGCTGAGATATCACTTTGCACTGAGCACTTTAAGGACTATCATATTTATTTATTTATTCACGTGAATTAATTTAAGAAGGACTATATTTATTATATCTATTACACAGCTGGTTTTACCTGGAATATTGCATTGCTGCTTTTTATGGTTTAATATCAGCTCTTTATGCACACAAGCACTTTTTTGAGTGCTGAGCCCAATATACACTTCCTTTGTTCCCAATATGATTCTTGGCTAGGACACCGAAGGACCTAAAAATATTCCTGATGGGGAATATAGAAAAAGGAAACAACCCATCCCAAAAAAAGACATAGGGGTTTTCTAAGATAAGGCAGCTCTCAGGGCTCATGCAACACAGTTTCACAACAAATAACGGGCTTGTCTTGCTTTACGCGATTAGCTCGGGTATGCAGAGCAGTGCTGAATGCTTTAGTACATGTTTTCTCACATTATAAGGCAGGAGTAGCTTAGCATGACAGTTGAATTGCATAGTTGCTGTGACAGCCCATGTGATGGGGGATCATCGATTCAGGTGTACAATTACTCTTCTTATTTTAGGCAACATCCCATTGTGCATCTCATTCATTTAGATATGTGTGCTCTGTGCTTCCCCTTACAGGACAACATTTTCCCTAAATACATAGTTTGAGCATTCAAATGGCTGGTATCTTAATTGATCACATGTGCAGCATCATGGCAATTGTAGATCAAACAGATGCAAAGATGGCAGCCTCCTTGGTTGTAGGTGGGGGGTTATTTCCACTTTAAATGTGACCTGTCTAGTCCCATGACATGCTGGAATTCATTTTATGCTTGGTGAGTACCCACCAATATGAGCTTAAAGTGTTTCTAAACCCATGACCCTGCATTCACTATATCTGGTCTCCCACAGTACACAGAACATGGAAATGCAAATATTTTAGTAACGAGAAACCGCTAAATACCTATTCTCATCAGCAGTATATAGCAGTCTTGTGACTGCTATAAGTTCCTGGTGAAGCTTGTAGGAGGAGTTTTCATACTGCATTGAGCTGTCCTATCAGGATCCCTGATCCTCTGTCTGGACAGTGCTGATTGGCCCTGTGCTGAACACATGTACTCTCCCAAGAAAAAAAAACCATCTCCAGCAATACACAACAAACTGAGCATGTGCAGCCTGACTCCACTATCTCTGTCTTATCCGGTGTTCTGTCAGATTACCGTTACCCATCTGATTGTGTAACGAAAGTGACGTGCCGACAAAAATCACTTACTGCACATGCGCTATGCATTCCAACATGCGTTCCATCACAGATATCAACATACTATATTTATCTATATACGCTCACTTTATTGCTAAAATGACTCTGAAATTCAAGACGTAGCTGGCTGTAGTTAGGTGTCCACATGGGTGTTCTATCAGATTACCGCTACGTGTCAGATCATGAAGTGTTTGGAACGCATAGCGCTGTGGAACGCATGTTGGAACGCATAGTGCATGCGCAGTAAGTATTTTTTAGGTATTTTTGGTCTGAACGTCACTTCCGTTACACAATCTGATGGGTAGCAGTAATCTAATAGAACACCGGACAAGTTTGGAGTCAGTGGAAGAGGAGGATCTGTGTATACAGGATCAAACAGCCTTTTTACACAATGCAGAGGATTAACCCCTTAGGTTCCACAATGAGTAAAAATAGCATACTTTACAGTACTGTTGTGGGTTTAGCAACACTGTTATACTGGCATTATTTGAATTACATGTTATTTTTTATTTTTGGTTCAGTTAAACCAAGAAAACAGCAAATAGGTTGCAGATGTATGAAAGAGTTAGGTCTTTCCAACTGCATTTTTGCTACATACAGATATAAATATATAGTATAAGGCATTCTCTTCAGCACAGGGGACAGGCTTTTTAACCAGTCTGTGGCTGTTTTTTTAACCCTCTTAGCGGTAACCCCGAGCGTGACTCGGGGTGGTTTTTTCATGCTAGGATCGGTATCCCCGAGTCACGCTCGGGGTAGATGTGCAGAGCCTGCAGCGGGGTTCCTTACCTTCTCCTGGCGATCCAGGGATGAACTCCCATTGCTGTGATCGCCGCCGAGATCCCCGCCGCGCCGTCCGTCACTCTGATGACTTCCTGGTTCCATTCCCTGCAGCAGCAATAGTGAATGGAAGCGGAACTGGGAGGGAAATTCAAATGTTGCACAAACACGAACACATAAAAAGGAGGTGATACAATTATAATTATAGAATATAGATTATAATTATAAATTATACTTATTATACTTATTATAATTATATAAGTATTATAATTATATAAGTATTATAATTATATAAGTATATATTATACTTATTATAATTATAAATATTATAAATTATTACAAATAATTATAATTACAAATATAGATTATAATTCTTGCGTTTGTGTTTTATCACATCTGGGATGTCTACTAGAGTCTTGTTTTGGTCAGGTTTAAGTAAGTAATTACCAAGAATTGTAGGCCTACAATACATAACGCCAAATTTCCATGCAAAAAATTGTACCGCTTTTGGTACATAATTCCTGACATAATCATACCGCCAGGGAGGTTAAAGAAAAGCAAACTGTAAGACTATGCACACCTTTTGTTCTGATGCACCTGGAATGTATTTGGCTGAATTCATCTAAATGTTCTGTTAGGCTTTAAAAATGTTTCTTAAATGCGCAAGTTATGACCATGCTCAACCCCGTTTCACCGAGGATTTCCCATGTTGCAGAAGGAAATAAAATAATATTCCAACAATATACTGTAAATATGGGCTAAAGGTAGGAAACGTCACTCCTATGTCTCTCAGTGGGAATATAAGTTCATATACCTGTCCCATGGTAATCTGCATATTTATCCATTATTCTAACAGCATATAGTGTTGGATTAGAAGTTCTAACCATATGGATAATAAAGCTCATGTGTACAATTATATGTATGGAACCTTTTGAATCTTTGCTGCATAAGCTTTCCAATATAACAAGGCATTTAATGAGGTGTCAGTTAAACACTTTCTTCTTTTCTACAAACATATATATTTCAAAGCTCTACATATGGGATATTTAGTTTGCATCCAAATGATCTTACGGTTCAATTAAAGTTGAGTTCTGCAATGAAATTCCATCATTTCGTTTTCTAAAGTCAGATTTTCTTTTCTGCCTGTCACTCATTCTCTCAAGAGACAGATCAAAGACTATCATCTGTGTATAAATAAAAGAAAGTAAAATGTCTCTTCCTTCAGTGCAATATTTTCTATCCATAAAAGCAAAAAAAATATTGCCACCCATCAAAGCTTGCATTAATAGAAGCAAATAAAGTTTCACATTGCAACGTCTGCACTGTAGGATAATAAAATTAATTAGGTTACGCCCACCCAAACTCCTGTTTAATGCTTATCATTTAACAGAATGTATAAGCTAAGAAATATAGGAGTGGTTATTGCCAATTTATTTTTGAAGGTCACTAGAGTGAGCTGCACACAGCCAGGTAGCAGCTGACCCTTTCAACTGTTTTTAACATCTGGAACAAGAAAAAAAAAAAAGGAATATATTGTATACATTGTGGCAGATCGTTGCTCTGCCAGGGTCTAGACGGAGGTTGTGACCCAGAATTCTCAACTGGACGGGTTGAGGGGCTCCAGGGAGCTTGTGTCATGAGGAGGAAACTGGCTTTTCGGTTTCCTCAGTGTTTTCTTTTGGGACCTGGAGCCTGGAGTTTCAAAGTGATCCAGGTGGGATGAAATCTACAATCCCAGGGCCAGGTATTCAGATTACCCAGCATGCTAATTGGTCGGTTGAGTGCTGCACTTTTAGTAATGACCTGACTATGGTTCTGGGCTCCACCCCGGCAGACTGGAGGTCTGGCCCAAGAGTCAGGAGGGCTCCACGTGGGAGCTAGTGCAGCAAGAGGCTGCTAGCTGTGTGCAGCAAGTTGTTCGGTGAACAATCTGTAGGAGACAGACAAGGGCCTGTCTGTCAAAGGCCACAACGGCAGTGCTGCAAGTTCAAGCCAGAAGGGCCAAATGATCATTTGTTTGATTTAAGACTGAAATTCTGAAAATCCTGCAAGGGGGAAACTCTGTTATTTTGTGCTTGATGAACTTTCTTTTAATAAACATGGGCAAAGAAAGCCCTTAAAAGGAAGAAAAGCGAGTGGCGGTGTCCTTTTAAAAGCTCTACATTTGATGCAAGTCCCTACATGTGCAAATGTACACACCTTTAGGATTAAATAGAGCGGAGACTGAGAGCCAGACCTTCTCGTCCAACATCAGTGCCTGACCTCACAAATGCGCTTCTGGAAGAATGGTGAAACATTCCCAAAGACACACTCCTAAACCTTGTGGACAGCCTTCCCTGGAGTAAAGCTGTTATAGCTGCAAAGGGTGGGCCAACTCAATATTGAACCCTATGGACTAAGACTGGGATGCCATTAAAATTCATGTGTGTATAGGCAGGTGTCCCAATACTTTTGAAAATATAGAGTATGTAAATTCACAACACTACATCAAAGTGAACCATTTACTTTTATTCATGGCAAGTGACGAGTTTTCTTGTTAGAGTACCTCCTTCATGTCCTGAGAATAAGCCAATGTTTGTGGGTGTAAGGTAGCGTGTGATCATTTCGCCTTCCTCCCAAGATGCGAAGATGCAATGGTTGGGTCTGTGCAGCCAATCACTACTACTGTCACATTAGGGATGGGAACAGGTCATTAACCCTGTGTAAGCACTGAAAAATTAGTGACAAGAGGGGTGAGACTATGCACTCCTGCTGGGGAACAGAAAGCACAAAGAAAGTAGGCATCAGTGGGTTGGGAGATTTCCCTATAAAGACACGCTGCCACAATAGACAAAATGACAGATTTATTTTTAGGGTGCCTCTGCAAAGTGTTGTCTAAATTCAGAAAACTGGAACATACATAGCAATGACCACACTGATAGCAAGTGTATGTTAAAGGTAGCCCCTTCTTCCTTAAAGTAACAGCAGTATGCATTAAGTCCAGACTGTTGCATACAACCAATGTTGCATACCAATGCAGATTACATTAAAGCTGACCTTGCATTGTAATAAGAAGAGAATGAAAGGCTGATTAGGACTAGTCCAGCAGTTAATAGCTACCAGCACATAATTCTTTCTTTTTTCCATTTTACTAACATTGAGAGGATGCCATTACAATTTTCTAAGCCCTATGGAATTTACTCCTGAAAGTGGACTTTCATACCAGACTGCATTATAGTAATCCACCCCTCTCCTAAACCCAACAATGGTTACCCTTTTTTTTTGTTTTGTTTTGTTTTCATCCATATTTCAATATTCTTGGTCCACCCTATCCCCTTAGGTGAGAAGAATTACAGCAGTCCTGCTCCAGCAGCCTTCTGGGAAATTGTCAGGGATGTTGAAGAATAATTTAGTCAGCTATAGCTATTTTTTAATTCAACAATGAATAACAGTGCATCCAATACAATAATAATTTATAAAAAAAATAATTAAGCTGAGGAGTTATAGGAGCCTAAGTATGGACTGCAGGATATAAAAATAAATAAAATGTATATTTATTTTGCAGAAGTAATATAAAAGCACCATATAACAGTGAAATTGAGATTTGACTTTTATTTTGGAATGACTTTCTAAAATTTACCCTGTTACAGCAAATCTTTCATATTATCTCAATAATCAGCATTTGACCACTTGGCCCATGAACCCGCTGCAAAGTAATTCCTGGGTGAAGTCTGTGTAAATTATGCCAACAGCAAATTAAAATGACCAATTCATGGGGTGTTAGGGGATCTAATGGGGTTGCAAATCCACCAGCACTAAATTATTGCAACCAGAAAATTTATAAAAATATCAATACAAATGGAGAAAGTATATTTACCCTCCAAAGACGAATGTAGTTTTTAAAATGGTTGCTGACCAGACCCTTACAATGGCTTCTCACCAATGGATGGAGTTTGTCTTCCAAAGATGGAGTATACCTATTCTGAAAGGTGTGGGTCTTGGCTTGAAGTGAAGCATGTGTCAGATAATGCGTGAAGATTCCCTGTAGATAAGCATGTGATGTGTCACATTTTTGTCTACCTGACTTTCTATTTATGAATTGCAAATAATACAACCTTTGGAACCCTGCCCATAGGGTGTATCTGGTATTATTTACTTATTTCTCATTGATAGAGCCTGTTACTGTTCAACTGTGTGCTTGTACAAGCATTAGCTCAACTTGGCCATTAGGTGGCACTCTGAGACCAGAAATCTCTATACTCAGATTTTCAGGGAGAACAACTCTCCTATAATCCCGCATCCTTATAGTAACTAATCTTTTTCTATAATGATTTAATTATATTTTTGATATAATAATGATTTAATTATATTATTTGATATAAACAGCATACAAAATGTCTTTGAGGGTCTGGTGATTTTAATTTATGATACTTAATCTACTGGGGATAGCAGTTTAAATGGAAACTTTTACAGAGATGACATGGTGATCCATAATTATTATATTAATTATACAGATTAAAAAAAATGTGCACACTTTAACCACTTAAGCCCCGGAAGATTTTACCCCCATTCCGACCAGGGGGTATTTTGCGATTCGGCACTGCGTGAATTTAACGCACAATTGCGCGGTCGTGCGACGCTGTACCTAAACGAATTTGACGTCCTTTTTTTCCCACAAACAGAGCTTTCTTTTGGTGGTATTTGATCACCTGTGCGATTTTTTGATCACGCGCTATAAACAAAAAAAGAGCGTCAATTTTGCAAAAATAGCAATATTTTTCACATTTTTATTTTTAAAAATTTTCGGCCAATTTGTTTTATGCTACCTATGTTTGGTAAAGAAAATCGCAAAAAGCGTATTTTGATTGGTTTGCGCAAAAGTTATCGCGTTTACTAACAAAGGGAAAGATTTTTGTCATTTTTGTTGTTTTTTTTTTTTAACGCGTAATGGCGGCGATCTGCGATTTTTTTTGCGGTACTGCGACATTGCGGCGGACAGATCGGACCCTTGACTGACATTTTTGACACTTTTGGGGTTACCAGTGACATTTCTACAGTAATCAGTGCTATACATATGCACTGTTACTGTAAAAATACACTGGTAGTGAAGGGGTTAACTTTATTTGGAAGGGAGGGGCTGTGTGTGTCCCTAGGGGCGTGGTTTCTACTGTGATTGGCTGTGGCTCTAGCTGTAAGGACACTGATCAACGGATCTACATACCAGATCCGTTTTATCAGTGTCTTTGCAGCGAGGAGAATGACAGGCAGTTTGTTTACACAAGCTGCCTGACATTCTCCCTCTCCCCCGCCGATCGCCGAGTGACCGGCGGACATCGGGTCCGCTGGTCACACGCGCGGGGGGGTCCGTGACCACGCGGGAGCGGGAGCGCGCCCCCGGGGGCGCGCGCTCGCTCCCTAGACCCTCACAAGCAAGCAACGTAGCCCTACGTTAGTTTGCCTGTGAGGGGCTGACCGCCGACGTAGATAGTCGTGCGGCGGTCGGCAAGTGGTTAAACTACTAGTTGCTAGGGGTGTTGAAAATAATTGTGGAATCGATGAATTGTGATACAGCCATGAACGATTCTGCATCAATGCAGAGAATGACTGAATCATGATTCAACAAATGATCTCATACCGGCACACCCCAACTCTCCTGGGATAGCCCTGCCAGCGTACTCTAAAGTTAAAACAAAATCACTGCCAGCCCCTTTTCATAGATCCTTCCTACTCTGTGTCAATGCCAAAAACCGATGCCTGTAAATACCTTATTATGGCCGGTCACGTGACCTCTGCCACCCACTCTCCTCCTCCCGCTACTCTTCCTCCTCCGGCTGTTGCTTTAGTTCGGAGGAGGAGAGCAGTCACGTGACTGGCCATGAAATACGGAAATAATAAGGTATTGGTGCCGTAAGCAGAACTCTTTCAATAAGGAATGAATAATTAAAATAACCCATACATTAGCTTTAAATATATAAAATTATGACACTACAGACTTGCATTGGTACAAACGGCCACGGCCTTTATTAAATATTTTTAAAATACTATGTGGGATTTAAACAAAGGTATAGCTTGGCCCTAAAGCCCAAACTAACCACCACTGAAAAATAAACAAATAATACATATATATACTGTAGGCTAGCCAAAAAGCACAGCCTATACCACAAAATAAAATTAAACATCCCACAACCACTAAGCCGTGACAAAAACAGAAAAACAGGGCGGGCGGGAGGGACAAAAAGTCCTGAAGCTATTGTCTGTTGCTCCCGCTGCTGAATGAATTTTAACCGTTAGATTTCCTCTTTATATAGGGGAGTCCAAACGGCTCAAGGTGAAAATTCTGTCACTTTTGGACCAACCAACAACAGGTAATAAAAAAGTAACCAGTAATATTACATTGTCATTGTCCAATCAATAATAGAGTTAAATGACCAATCATATATTCTGTCTTATCAACCAATAGACTGTCTTTAATAACATGTAATTAAATCTTCTTTTTTTTTTTTTTTTATACCAACTGTCATGCTACGTCCCCACAAATGAATGACAGGTACATTTTATGACCTGTCCTTCATCTTTTTGGTGCCGTAAGCAGAACTCTTTCAATAAGGAATGAATAATTAAAATAACCCATACATTAGCTTTAAATATATAAAATTATGACACTACAGACTTGCATTGGTACAAACGGCCACGGCCTTTATTAAATATTTTTAAAATACTATGTGGGATTTAAACAAAGGTATAGCTTGGCCCTAAAGCCCAAACTAACCACCACTGAAAAATAAACAAATAATACATATATATACTGTAGGCTAGCCAAAAAGCACAGCCTATACCACAAAATAAAATTAAACATCCCACACGCCAAACCCATTAAGGGGATGGCACCACCACAAGGCCTAAGGCCAACTCAATGCAAGATTGTAGGCCTACATTAAAAATATCATTCGCCACATCTGAAAAATGAACCAAATCACTTCTGTAAAAACCGCCTAATACCCCCTCCAGGTCAGAGTGTCTATAAGACAGTCCACCTACAGAGGGCATAAATTTAGCCACGGATCGATTTACACGTTTGCGATTTCTCTCCAAAAACAATTTACCCTCAGAGAACCAAAGCAAACGCGAAACCATCTCTGAAAACACCAACCTACAGGAAGGAAAAATAGAATTAAAATACACGAAATCAGACCTGACTTGCAAAATAATATCAATATTCTTGCGATTCCCCAAATCATTACCACCTGCATGTAGAATAATAATATCAGGAACGGGCCACTTCATGCAAAGAGCAGAAAACATAGAACGCATATCAGTCCATAGAAGACCACGAACACCACACCAATATATTTTCACTGATGTAGAAGGAAATCCTAGATTACTGCCATAAGTCCTTAAAACAGCTCTTCTGTGGGCCCAAAAAATATAGGAATGCCCGATAATCCATACAATTTTAGCACTACCTGCAATTTCAAAATGAAAGGTTAGGTCTAACATAAGATCTGAAAGCATTTGATCTCCACCTGCCAATATTTTGAATAGAGCCACTGGAAAAACCTGCAACAGAAGCAGAAGTGGCAGCCCCAATTCTAAACGAATTAGACGTGATTGGCAAATGGTCCAAATGCAAGTTAGCCAAACATTTTTTAAGAATAGCACTAAATTGAAAGACAGTAACAGGAAGACCATTTTGGTGAATGAAAAATTGACCAAAAAACAGAGGCCTAACTTTCAAATACTGTTCCACCAGCAACACAACACAAATGGTAGTATCAACCTGTTTATTCAAGGAAATCAAAAAACCTTGTCCAGATTGGTCAGTTTTACATTGCCTCAAGCAAATCCTCAAGGACCCGTCAACCAAAGATACATCTTGAAACAGCAAACCATTACATGCTGTAGAAGACGAAGCAAATAACTCGGATACTCTAAAGGCTCCAAAATAACAGACACAAAAAGCAGTCTGAAACAATAAAGATTCAAAATTTGAAAAACAAACTGAAGATGTAGCACCACAAAGACTTTTCAAAATGGACAATGATATGGCAAACCTCTTATCAGAAACAACATGAGCCTTACGATAACCACGCAAAACAACTTTCACAGAAAAATAACTAGCACATGATGGATAACCACTCAAACGTGCAAAAAATGAAATTCCAGCCAAAGTTTTATTTACATAAGCAAAAGAAAAATTTTTACTACATAAGTCATTCAAAAACAACATAACAGACCCCTCATCCACAGGAAGTACAGCCCTCCCTCTCGATAACCAGAAAGAGGACCATAACCCCCACGAGGACAGATAAGACGACCAAGTAGAAGGAGCCAATGAATTCCGAATAGCCGATGCAACGTCAGTCAAACAAGGGTCCACAAGTGGCTGGGGCAAGACAGGCCAATTGGAGCAGCCCGGGGCGCCAACATCCGAAACCTGTGGAACTGCAGGCGGGATAAAGAATCAGCTATATCATTCGAAAAACCTGGGATATACTTCGCTTTTAACCAAACATTCAATCGAAGACACTGCAAAACTAAGAAACGTAATAGAGAAATGACAGGTAAGGAACGAGAGGACAAACAGTTGACAGCAAATACAACTCCTTGGTTGTCAGAATGTAAAATAATCCTCTTATTCCTAAATTGCTGTCCCCACAATTCCAATGCAACAAGCACAGGAAACAACTCCAAAAGCACTATACTAGAAGTCAAACCCCTACTAATCCAATCAGGATGCCAAGAAGCAGCAGACCAATTGCCATCCCAATAAGCCCCAAAACCGTGTGCTGCAGAGGCATCCGTGAATAAATTAAGAGCAGAAGCAGAACAAAAATCATCCTGCCAAACAGAAGATCCATTAAAGTCATCCAAAAACCTTAACCACATCCGCAAATCCTCAGATATAGCAGAAGAAATTCTCACAAAATGAAAAGGGGATGAAAAACCAGAAATGGCTCTATACAAACGTTTACAAAAAACCCTGCCCATAGGCAGCACACGACAGGCAAAATTTAAAAGTCCCAGAAGAGACTGAATAGTCCTCAACTGGACTTTTTTCTTACACAAAATGAATTGCAACAAAAATTTTATCTTTGAGATCTTGGCAGCTGGGAGGCGAAATTCCATCAATACAGTGTCTATTTCAATACCCAAAAATTCAAGCCTGGTGGTAGGGAATACAGTCTTCTCATTAGCCAAGGGGATCCCAAACTCATAACAAATAATTTTGAATTCAGTAAAGATTCTCAGACAATCCAGAGAATCAGCACCCCCAATGAACAAGAAATCATCAAGGTAATGTAAAACATTACCAGAAGACGCCCTACTGGATACTACCCATTCAATAAAACAAGAAAAGAGCTCAAAATAAGAGCAGGACAGCGAACACCCCATAGGCAAACATTTGTCGTAGAAAAACTGATCACAAAAAAAAAATTCCTAAGGAGTTGAACGCAGAAGGGTTTATAGGCAAGAGTCTAAACGCAGACTTCACATCAGACTTGGCTAACAAAGCAGAGGCCCCAACACCCCTAATCTTTTTCAATGCATCTTCAAATGTGGAATAGGATACAGAACAAAGAGAAGGGTCAATGTCATCATTAAGAGACAGCCCGTCAGGGTAGGACAAGTGATGGATAAGGCGAAACTCGCCGACCTCCTTCTTTGGGATAAGCCCCAATGGGGAAATGCGGAAATCTGGAAAAGGGGGAGAAGAAAAAGGGCCAGCCATCCTACCAGCATCAATTTCTATAAAAAGTTTTTCACGAACCAACTCTGGGAATTCACGTACAGAAGGTAAATTTTCAACGACAAAACATCCAGAACCAGAATATGGGGGCAAATAAAAACCAAATCTAAAACCCTCATACAAAATCAAAGCTTTGTCACTGTCTGGGTACTCCATGAGCCAGGGAAGCATTTTTTCCCAGCTCACCGGAGTTGCCGCTCTTTTGAAAAAGCTGATCCTTAGCTGAAGGGACAGAAGGCGGATTATTCTTTTTAAAACAACGAGAAATAGGGTGATTATTTGCACAATGTGAACACTCGTGTCTAAATCTGCAATTAGAACGGGAACACATGCCTTCATTAAAAGCAAAGCACACTCCCTTTCTTAATTGCCCAAAGTTGGAAGAAAGGGCAGATGATCTTGAAGGGGCAGATGATCTTTGTGGCAATAACAAATTAATCCACAACCCCACATCCTTTACTCCCCACTTTAAGGAATGATGAATAGAAAGCTTCTGTCTAAAGGATTCATCATAACTGTACCAACCAAATCCTTGAAAATGTTTGTAAGCCTCCAGGACAATGTCGAGATGTTGAAAAAGACCTGAACATAATTCAGGACGCCTTTCACCTAAAACACTCGCAAAAATACAATAACCCTGCAGCCAATTATTAAAAGACTTTGGAATATTCCTAAGTCTATCCTCACACTGCTTCTCACCATCTTTACCTGCAGTTCTGTAATGAGGTAATAAAGTCAAAAGATCAACAAATTCCCCCCTCCAAATCCGTTCTTTAACCGAAGAAGGTAAATGAAATCCTAAAGGTGAAATTTCACAAGGCATACTCTCCTTCATGCAAACAGTAGGTAACAAAGGAGAAGAAACAGGAACAGAGGGGGTAGATACATCATGCAAAGCAGGGCGATCTGTAGGAAGCAACGCCTCAGACCAAACTTCGGTCAGAGGGTCCGCAAAAGATGGCCCCTGGACAGGCACATTAGAAACAATAACCTTGTCAACAGGCATAGTAGAACCCACAGCAACAGGAGAAGACATTTGAGAACAAAATTCAGTCAACATGGCAAAGAAATTCCTGAGCATATGAGACTGACCTTCAGGTACTGCGTCATTAACGACCACAGTACCAGTAGAACACCCAGGCAGGATCCCTGAAGCAGAGCAGTCAGACGAGGAAACTGGAACGACAGGAACCGGGATGGTAGGCCGAGCCGCTGACACTTCCGGACCGACAACCTTTTTCCCGGAATTCCTGCAGGAAGCGGCGACATCATCTCCAAAACGACCCGGTCGCTTCACCGAGCGGAGCGGGCGTCCATCTTGCCTCTTTGCGACCGTCGCCCGGAAATGACGATCCGGAACTGCGTCATCGGGGTCAAAGACCTGACGATCCGGAAATGCGTCACTGGGGTCACGGTCCCGACAGGCAGGAATTGCATCACTGGGGTCACGGGCAGCCTTTCTGACTGGACGACCTCGGCCAACATGACCCGCGTCAGCAGGGAGCGCCACAGACACAGGAGAAACGTCATCAGTAACAGCCGAAGAAGATCGGCAAGGCTCCACCGGCTCCGGGATCGAAGAAAAGGACAGGCAATGCCGCATCCATTCGACACCATCAGCTTCCCCGGCCCGGTTCAAGATCTGCTGGAGAAGGGATTCCATAGCAGGTCAGTAACAACAACAAAAAGTCCTGAAGCTATTGTCTGTTGCTCCCGCTGCTGAATGAATTTTAACCGTTAGATTTCCTCTTTATATAGGGGAGTCCAAACGGCTCAAGGTGAAAATTCTGTCACTTTTGGACCAACCAACAACAGGTAATAAAAAAGTAACCAGTAATATTACATTGTCATTGTCCAATCAATAATAGAGTTAAATGACCAATCATATATTCTGTCTTATCAACCAATAGACTGTCTTTAATAACATGTAATTAAATCTTCTTTTTTTTTTTTTTTTATACCAACTGTCATGCTACGTCCCCACAAATGAATGACAGGTACATTTTATGACCTGTCCTTCATCTTTTTTACAGGCATCGGTTTACAATGACACTGACACAGGGTAGGAAGAATCCATGAAAAGGGGCTGGCAGGGATACAGGGGGGTATGCAATGTAAAGGGGGCCTGTATAATGAAAGGGGGCTGTGTAATGTAAAGGTGGCTGCGTAATGTAAAGGGGGGCTGCGTAATATATAGGGGGGCTGTGTAATGTAAAAGGGGCTGTGTAATGTGTAGGGGGTTCTGTGTAATGTAAATGGGTCTGTGTAATGTGCAGGAGGTCTGTGGAATGTAAAAGGGGGCAGTTTAATTTGCAGAGGGGGCTGTGGAATATGCAGAGGGCTGTGGAATGTAAAGGGGGCTGTTTAATTTTCGGGGGGCTGCATAATGTAAAGGGGGGCTGCATAATGTGCAGAGGGGCTTGTGTAATGTGCAGGGGGCTTTGGAGTGTGCAGGGGGGCTGCGGAATGTAAAGGGGGCTGTTTAATATGCAGAGGGCTGTGGAATGTGCAGGGGGCTGTATAATGTAAAGGGTGCTTTCTTTTGTGTTTTTGTCTTTATGTGTTCCTGCCACTCAGAGGATCCATAGAGAGCAGCAGCACCCTTTGACTTGTCTAATGATCATCAATAGCCAGCTGGAGGGCTATACTAAACTGTTGATCAGCACACCTGCTAGTTTTTCTTTCGTGTGTCTTTTTTGTCTTAAAATATTTTCTCATTAAAAAAAAAAACAGACTCTCTGATGTACCTACAGTAGTGATGGATTCTGGGCCTTTAGGGGACTAAAATTCCTGCACTATATTTTCCAGGAGGCCAAGATGAAGGATTTCCTTACATTACAGGAGAAGTTTGAGGTTCCTCTAAAATACGTTTTTTTTTTTTATCTTTAGCTATGACATGCTTGTAGGGCAGACAAACGGACCTTAACGGAACAAACGTATAGGGGCATCATCCATCATCCTTTTACATCTGATAACATCCATTATGATCAGTTTAAAACAAGTCTAGACATTGGCTGTTCCATTTAAAAAAACAGAAATGAACAGATGCAGACGTTGACATTTGTTTAGCCATTGAAATGAATCGCTGTCTGTTTTTCATCTGCCAGTAGATGAAAAACAGACAGACGGAACAGTGAAGTGAAAGGGTCCTTAATATTAGATAGAGTCCACTGTTTTTCCGCCTCTGTAATGAGGAGGTGGACTTCTATCATGTGGTTGTGACCCCAGATACAATTGTTCTAGTATCAAGTATGTGGATTTTGTAACGGAACCGCAACCCCACAATGTGCTTGTGTGCTTCTGTCAGAATACCGCTTCCTTCAGTCTTGACCATAGATATCAGATATTCTAGCTGCCCCCATACCAAACTAGCTGAGAATAGCTTGTATAAGAACCGTTTATTGAACAAACTCACATCGAATATATACCCTAAAAGGTCAGGTGCCTGAATAGATTATCATATGCAGATGAAATTGTGTACAGAAATTAATTAACAACCAACACAAACAGTATTCTACTTTAACACTAGCAACTAATAGATGACAGTGATTTAATTAACTTGCTGTATTCAGACACAGCGGGAGTCGGGCCAGGGGAGGAGAGGCGGTGATCACTGCCGCTCTTCCCCGATCGTCGGGGATCGAGTGAGGAAATCCGCTCACTTATGTTAACAAAGCGGGCAGATCTCCTATGTGACAGACAGGGACAGATTACAGGATTCAGCATAGCTGAACCTGCGATCTGTGTCTGTGTCACACAACCCCCCTCCCCACACATGTCAGTAAGCATGAAGCATACATTTAACCCCTTGATCACCAATAAAGTTAACCCCTTCCCTGCCAGTGTCATTATTACAGTAACAGTGCATATTTATAGCACTGATTACTGTAGTAATGTCACTGGTACCCCCAAAAGTGTCAAAAATGTCAGTTAGGGGTCCGATCTGTCTGCCCCAATGTCGCAGTCCCGCAAAAAAAAAATCGCAGATCGCCGCCATTACTAATAAAAAAAAATAAACAATAAAAATTAAAAATCTTTCCCGTAGTTAGTAAACGTGATAACTTTTGCGCAAACCAATCAAAATACGCTTATTGTGATTTTTTTTTTTACTAAAAATATGTAGCAGAAAACAAATTGGCCTAAAATGTTAAAAAATTTTGATTTTTTAATTTTTTTGGGGAATGATATATATCAGAATGTAAAAAATATTTTTTTTTTTCAAAATTGTCGCTCTTTTTTTCAAAAATTTAAAAATCGCACAAGTGATCAAATACCACCAAAAGAAAGCTCTTTTTGTGGGGAAAAAAGTACATAAATTTAATTTTGGTACAGCGTCGCACGACCACGCAATTGTCCGTTAAATTAACGCAGTGCCGAATCGCAAAATATAGCCTGGTCAGGAATAGGGTGAAATCTTCTGGTCTTAAAGCGGTTAAAAATACGCTAATTGAGAATTTTTTTGTTAAAGACATGTAGCTAAATACATTTTGGCATAAATATATGACAAAAATTTAATATATTGGATATTTTTTAACTGTCAAAGTAGAAAATGTCAATTTTTTCGCAAAATTTTCGATCTTTTTTTATTAATATCGTAAAAAATGAAAAGCGCAGAGGTGATCAAATACCATCAAAAGGAAGCTCTGTTTGTAGGAAAAAAAGGACGTAAATTTAGTTTGGGTACCGGGTTGAATGACTGCGCAATTGTCAGTTAAATTCGCGCAGTGCCAAGTTGCAAAAAGTGGCCTGGACGTTAAGCAGGAAAATCCTCCGGTGGTAAAGTGGTTAAAGTTGATATAAACCTTAACTGAGCAACCTTTAGTTTGCTAAAGCATTGTACTTTTTTCACCTTTTTTAATCTTTTCTTGCATGTTTGGCAATCTTCTGCAGCCACTGTTCTTCTACATGTGCTTCAGACCTGGCTGCATGGCATTGCTCAATGGTGAGTTTTCTAATGGTGATGACAGTGGACCATGCCTTCATAATGTGTTTTTTAAAATTACTGCTTGTAAATCTCCAATAACCCTGTTTAAATAAATTCAACAAACCACAGCATGAAGGAAAAATAATAACAACGATCACATAAAAAAAATAATAATAATAATAATTAGCAAAAACTGTAACCAGAAACTGCCTTCATAGATAAACATATTTATTAATTCAAATACCCAAAATAAAAACCATGGCAACAAAAATGTAATTAAATTTGTCCTACTTTAAGGTTATGAAAACATACTGTATACTTGCAGATATGGCTCTTTGGTAATTCTCTTATAGAAGCTTACCCTTCAGATTTCAATTCAAATTGTGGTGTATTTTGCTGAGCTAAAGAATCCTTCATAATCTGATAGATTTCTTTGGGGAACTTCCATGTCATAAGAGCATAGGGGAGAGCAATGAGTTGCAGTTAATAAACATCTCTTCTGCAGCAATGCAGTTAAAATTGAGGTCAATATTGTGAGTAACGTGAAAGCATCAGAATGATGGAATTAGAAGGAACTAGAGTTTTCAAAGCTTCTGCATCAATGTATCATTATTAATATTATACAGGATTTATATAGCTCAGGCAGTATGCACAGCGCTTTACAAAATAGATGACGACAATATAGTTACAATACAATTCAATACCAGAGGGATCAGCGGACCATGACAGTGTCTCTTTAAAGCGTAACTCCAATTTGGTTGAGAAAAAAACATTCCCCTCTGGGTGGTCTCTGTATATTGTAGGGATTTTAACACACTTTGTTGCAGATTCCTACCTTTTGTTATTCTGAAGAAATCATTGTTTGTTCCTCTGTGCTGAGTTGGTCTAATGGGAGTGGTTTCATAATTATCTATCAGCTGTAGCAGCTGCAGGGCTCTATTGAGGAAATCTGCTGGGCCTGCATCCCTTTAGACGTGTTCCTATTGGGAGTATCTCACCAAAAATTACATTTTTGTTGCAGGGGATGCCAAAAATCTGACTTGTATCTTAGGCAGACTTCTGGGAAAATCAGTGAGCCAATCACACAAGCAGGAAATTATGTTTCTGGGGTGTGGTCAGTATACATTCTGTGTACAATACACCTCCAGGTAGCCATATTGCATTGCATTTCGAGAAAATTACTACAGCTGCAGATTGAAAAGGAAAGGTCATTTTTAATAACCTTCAATTGCAATATGATTTGTGTCGCAATTGTTTACGTTGTATTGTTTTTTCTTTATTTGCTGATTTTTTTTTTTTCCCCACGAAAATGGAGTTACTCTTTAACCACTTTACCACTAGAGGATTTTGCTGTCTTACGTCTGGGCCACTTTTTGCGATTTGGCACTGTCTTTAACTGACAATTCCGTGGTCGTGCGACGCCATACCCAAACAAAATTTATGTCCTTTTTTTCCCACAAACAGAGCTTTCTTTTGGTGGTATTTGATCACGTGTGCGGTTTTTACTTTTTGCGCTATAAACAAAAAAATTGCGTAAATTTTGAAAAAATAACAATATTTTTCACATTTTTTTATATGAATTTCCCCCCAAAAAAATGTAAAAATCAAAATTTTTTAAAATTTTTGGCCAATTTTCTGCTACCTATGTTTGGTAAAAAAAAAATCACAATAAGCGTATTTTGATTGGTTTGCGCAAAAGTTATTGCGTTTACTAACTAAGGGAAAGATTTCTGTCATTTTTGGTGTTTTTTTTTTAACGAGTAATGGCGGCGATCTGCGATTTTTTTTTTGCGGGACTGCGACATTTTTGACACTGCGACTGACATTTTTGACACTTTTGGGGGTACCAGTGACATTACTACAGTAATCAGTGCTATAAATATGCACTGTTACTGTAAAAATGACACTGGCAGGGAAGGGGTTAATTTTATTGGAGAGGGAGGGGTTAATGTATGCCTGGTGCTTACTGACATGTGTGGGGGGAGGTGACTGAGTGACACAGGGACAGATCGCAGGTTCAGCTATGCTGAACCCTGCAATCTGACCCTGCCTGTCACTTAGGAGATCCTCCCGTTTGTGTTTACACAAGCAGGCGGATCTCCACACTCGATTCCCCGACGATCGGGGAAGAGCAGCGGCGATCGCCGCTGCTCCTCCCCTGGCCCGACTCCCGCTGTGACTGAATACAGCGGCAGCGAGCCTCCGGCGGCGCATGCGCGCCGCCGAGAAAGGGGAGTGTCTGGCGACGTAGGTCTACGTCGCCAGACGATAACGAACCACTTTGCCACAGTAGTGCTCGAGTGAGCAGACGGCAAGTGGTTAAGTAATTTTGTACACTAGCAACAGCCAATAGGAAATCACTCTACTGAAGTCAGATTTCTGAGATGATTTCTAATTAGTTATTATAAATGACTCAATAATCAAGGCTTTGTTCCTTGGAACTTTAACTGTTTCAATTACTATTGCTTATTTGTAAAACTTCATCAACAAAGGCCAGTACTGAATACTCGAGTCTATTGTGCACAAGCAAAAAACAAAAAGGCAAAATATCGTATTGTTACAACTCATTTAATTAATTACTGCATTGTAAATTTATTTCAAATATCAATCAAGTTCAGGGAGAAATACTTTCAACCCTGTTCTGTCCCATATATCTCAATGAAGATGGTTGAGGAAAGAAGTAAGAAAAATAGTAGATGATTATAAGCTTGCAATGCCATCTTGAGGTCTCACTTGATGCTGTAACACAACCATTACTTTCTTTAATAATGAACATTGCTCGGTGCAGTATCTGTTTCTTTTTTCTGACTACTAACATCCTAGTTTATATCTATTTACCTCCTAATGCACAATTGTGTACACATTTTAATTTTAATTAGCCACTATTGAAAGAGAAGGCTGTACATTGTAGACATAGAGCTAGAAAGTTCAGGATGCCAGAAGACACCTTCATTTTTGGATTATGTACATAAACTGCATACACATAGAATGTGGAAGTGCTTTTAAAGCTACACTGCATTGCCAAAAGTATTGGGACGCCTGCCTTTACATACACATGAACTTTAATGGCATCCCAGTCTTAGCCCGTAGGGTTCAATACTGAGTTGGCCCACCCTTTGCAACTTTAACAGCTTCAGCTCTTCAAGGTTTAGAAGTGTGTCTATGGGAATGTTTGACCATTCTTCCAGAAGTGCATTTGTGAGGTCAGGCACTGATGTTGGATGAGAAGGCCTGGCTTGCCGTCTGTGCTCTAATTCATCCGGAAGGTGCTCTATCGGGTTGAGGTCAGGACTCTGTGCAGGCCATTCATGTTACTCCACCCCAAACTCGCTCATCTATGTCTTTATGGACCTTGCTTTGTGCACTGTTCCAAATAATTTGGTGGAGCGGGGATTATAGTGTGGGTTTTTTTTATTTTTTATTTTTTTCAAGGATTGGGCTTGGCCCCTTAGTTCCAGTGAAGAGAACTCTTAAGGCTTCCACATACCAGGACATTTTGCACAATTATATGCTCCCAACTTTGTGGGAACAGTTTATGGTTAGCCCTTACTGTTCCAACATGAATGCACACCAGCCCACAAAGCAAGGTCCATAATGACATGGATGAGCAAGTTTGGGGGTGGAGGAACTTGATTGGCCTGCACAGAGTCCTGACCTCAACCCGATAGAATACCTTTGGGATGAGTTAGAGTGGAGACTGCAAGCCAACATCAGTGCCTGACCTCACAAATGTGCTTCTGGAAGAATGGTCAAACATTCCCATAGACACACTCCTAAACCTTGTGGATAGCATCTCGGATGTATTCAGATTCCCCTGCTAGATGTCTAGAACGCATTGAGGTAATACCTACAGTAAGGAGTAATCTGCATTGGCTGCAACACAGCCTAGGACCTTGGATTTACCTGTGATCATTCTCCATTCTGGACTGAGGTGCGGTAAGATCATTAACCTGTACATAACGGGGCCATCATTATTCATTCATTTCAATGCTCCGTGTGATCTACCTCTCCAGCTGATCCGCCAATTTGTTTCCCCCTCTACACATGTCAAGTATCTGATTTTAGGTTGTAGCATCTGTTGCCAATTCAGTGAATTCATTCAAATTAGACTGCAATATTTACTAGGCAACCACAGATGAACCTATTTTTCCATCATTAAGGAATCTGGCAGTACACTCACTGACTTTGATGGACTATACCTTGGGCACAGTGCAATATTCAATTGGCGTTTATGTGGTAGACATAACCACTACTGTCACATTTTTTCCTGTGCTACTGGGGATTCTTTTTGGATCTTCCCTGCTTTGTCCGGACGCTGTATCATGACTTTTTTGTTTATTCTTTTATGTGCCATCCTTTTGTCCATTTGGTGCACAGTTTAATTCATGTTTTTTTGTTGTCTGTTTTGTGTGGTGATTCACGTGATGGGCCGACTGTCCTATTGGATGCTGTGATCTGTACCATAGCCAATTTACCATAACCTTAACATTCTTTTGGCTTTTTATATTTTGCAATAATTTAGGCACCTAAACATCAATACCTGTCTGACTTTTCATTCTGATAACCACTTTTTTACCTTGGGCATCTCCCTTTCCAGGTATAAATTTCTTGTTTTGTCTGGTTACAAACTGGAAAACCGTGGTAAATATCCAATCACAATGATTTCCAGTTTTGGAAAATCAGTTTATATCAGTGCTAGACAATTCTGCACCCTAGGCAAGACCAGCTACTTGCACCCCCCCCCCAAAAAAAAAAAAAAAGATCAAAACTTTTAAGAAGAGCTGAAAATGATCTAATATAAGCACTCTCCATGCATTCCTCATACCCCCCCTGACAGAGAGAGAGAACAGGGGTGTGACAGAGGGAGAGAGGGGATGGCAGAAAGAGAGAGGGGAGTGAAAGAGAGAGAGAGAGAGAGTGAGAGAGAGAGGGGGGGTGACAGACAGAGGGGGTGACAGAAAGAGAGAGAGGGTGACAGAGAGATGGGGGTGACAGAAAGAGAGAGGGGGTGACAGAAAAAGACAGGGGGCGACAGACAGAGAGAGAGAGGGAGGAAGGTGACAGAGAGAGGGGGTGACAGAAAGAGAGGAATGACTGAAAGAAAGCGGGGGGTGACAGAAAGAGAGGGGGTGACAGAGGGGGTAACAGAGAAAGAGGGGGGTGACAGAATGAGAGAGGGGGGTGACAGAGAGAGAGGGGGGTGACAGAAAGAGAGAGATGACTGAAAGAAAGCAGGGGGTGATAGAGAGAGAGGGGGTGACAGAGGGGGGTAACAGAGAGAGAGAGAGGGGGAACAGAGAGAGGGGGTGATCGAGAGAGAGAGGGGGGTGACAGAAAGAGTGAGGGGGTTATAGAGAGAGAGGGGGTGACAGAGAGAGGGGGGTGATAGAGAGAGGGGGTGACCGAGAGAGAGAGGGGGGGTGACAGAAAGAGGAGGTGACAGAGAGAGGGGGGTGACAGAAAGAGAGGGGGTGACAGAGAGAGGGAGGTGACAGAAAGAGAGGGGGTGACAAAGAGAGAGGAGGGGGTGACAGAGGGGGTGACAGAGAGAGGGGGGTGTCTGAAAGCGAAGGGGTGACTGAAAGAAAGCGGGGGTGACAGAGAGAGATAGGGGGGCGATAGAGAGAGAGAGGGGGGGTGACAGAGAGAGAGAGGGGATGACAAAGAGAGAGAGAGGGGGGTGACAGAGGGAGGTAACAGAGAGACCCCCCCAGCCCTGTCTGCAGTCCCACTTGTCCCCCCATGTACCAGTCCCTGTCTGGAAGCAGTGGAAGGTGTGTGTGATGGTCAGTACAGTACCTTTCAGCAGGATGACCAGCAGCAGGCAGGACCTGTTTTCTTGGTAATGGAGGTGCACTGCTCTGTGAGGTGGAGCGCTCCCTGCACCTCCCGCCCACCCGTAATCTCTGCTCCCCCCGGTCAGCCTGTCCTTCAGGCCTAGGAGCGGAGAGGAGGTTGAAGGAGTCCAGGGGCGCATCTTCAGAGGTATTCTCTCTCCCAGGCTATCGGTGCTTGCCCCGCCCAGCCTCACTGCTCTCCTGTGGTCTCTGTCTTCTGGACTGGCTGCCCGCTTGCACTGTCGGGATGGTAGCTCAGTGAGTAGCTGAAGCCGGCGTGTCATCCAGGATCCTGCCCGTACATTGCCGCCTTTGCTGTCCCACTCCTCTCACCTGCTGGTCCTGGACAGGGCCCTTCCACCATGGGGCCCTCGTGCGGTGTCCTGCAGCTCCAAGGGTCCATGGTTGCGCACCCTAGGGGCAGCTGCCTAGTTCTCTTAGTGGTGGCGCCGGCCCTCTATGGGATGTCGCACTATGCATCTCTGACCTGTGTCCCAATAGACAAGTACACAGTGCCAGCAAGGCCACAGGAAGGGGCGTCACCACCACCAATCGTATCTATGCACGGACAGCGCTGCCCGGACGAACCGTGAGGCCTGCACAGCAGCAATGCAAACACACTGTCTCAGGGCCGTCACAGACACAGAAGACACAGCATTATTCCGGCGGAGCCGCGGCTTCCGCCGGGCCCGGCAAGTTGACATCTAATGATCCATCGGGCCAGCCTGCACCCTCCTGGCTAGGCTAGTCTAGACAGCAGTGCGCCCCTAGACGGCAGTGCGCCCTAGGCGGGTGCCTAGTTCGCCTAGCGGGAGCGCCTGCCCTGTTCGTATGGGATACTGAATTGAACTCTTAAGTACATATTCTGAATTGTGCAGATAAATCTGCAAACCCCTAACTTACACTGTGATTTGTTAATTGTTGTTGACCATTGCACTTTACAAGGTTCACTGAAAGGAAATGTACACCGCTCCAGGGGAGGACAATCCAACCCTCAAGCAACTAGGTGCAAGTCCAGTCCGTGGTCTGGATCCACTCAATGTAAACGAAAACAGGTTTGACCGCACGTCAGTGGATGAAGATAAAATGATCCTTTATTTGGCCCCTTTCTCGCGAGCGATCCGATCCGCCTGTCAGTTTTTCAGGCGGACCTGATCGGATTCTCCATGCATCCCTATGGGGCAGCGGGTGTCAGCAGAGACATCTCCGCTGACACCTGCTGCAATCCGTTCCTGTCTGTGAAATCCGGACGGATGGAAACCCTATTTTTCATCCCTCAGGAGGATCGGATGAGAATGGACAGGCAGTTCGTTCTAATCCGATCTCCCCATAAAGGAGAGCTGGGCTCTGACAGGTCTGTCTCTGCACACAGAGTGGAGACGGAGCTGTCATCCGCCTGCTCAGCGGGAATCGACGGATCGATCCCCCGCTGAGCAGAATGGACTCCGTCGGACGCATCGCCTGTGTGAAAGGGGCCTTAAGATTGTAAATCCAACAAGACAAGACAATCGAGCCACAAACAGTTGACGCGTTTCAGGATTCAAGATCATAACTGATTTATATAGATTTATATAATTATACATTTATACACTGTATTCAATGACACTTCTTGCGCTAATACAATAGCTTTTTGTTTTTACAAGAAAGGAAACAAAATACATTTTCTCTTACAATTGTTTTTACATGTAATATTGTTATATGTTTCTTTAACAGATTGGCTGCATATACCAATCTGATCGTCTTTGCTGGGATGTTAGTAATTGGTTAATAGTTAACATCATTAATCACTCTCATTTTGGGAACATATGTTACCGTTACTATTTTAACATCAGATGCAAGGATGTATTGCCAGTTATGATTAAGCGATCTTGAATCAGGAATAGTCAGAGACAAGCCAAAGTCGGTACACAGAAAAGTAGATCAAGCACACAGCAAACAGGAAACAGGAAACAAACACTGTTGAACAGCAAAGCAGACCTGCAGTGCACTGGTTAATATAGACTTCCTGTGATGACCTGGGCGGGGCAGGAACAGGAAGTAGAGGTGATAAAAAGGAACCAGAAATGCAGTCTGACCTCTAATACAGACATGAAGGGACAGGTAAGCTTGCTCACCTTATTGCAAGTCCATGACAGCCCCCCCCCTTCTTACGAGGCCTCCCCCTACCCCGCCTGGGCCCGGGTTTAGAGGGACACCTAAGATGAAACCTTCTTAACAGATGAGGTGCAAAGACCTCCGATGCAGGAACCCAAAACCTCTCCTCAGGACCAAAGCCTTTCCAATGAACAAGGTACTGAAGAACGCCTCTACAGAGTCAGGAATCCAGAACTTGACTGACCTCGTATTCCTGATTATCCTCAGAGAGCGGTGCCATGGTAGGGAAAGGACGAGAGAACTTATTGAGGACTAAAGGCTTCAGAAGGGAAACATGGAAGTAGTTAGCAATTCTGAGGCTTTTGGGGATCTGAAGATTGAAACAAACCGGATTCAGTTTAGAAATTATAGTATATGGACCAATGAATCTTGGAGCAAACTTCAGGGAAGGCACTCGAAGCTTGATGTTCCTGGTGGAGAGCCAAACTTTGTCCCCTGGCTGAAGAGAAGGCGGTTTACGCCTGCGGCGGTCAGCAAAGCCTTTGAATTTGTCGGCAGCTGCCCGGAGGGAATCATGAACGTCACTCCAGATAGAATTGAAGGACTCCTGAGCTGAAGCCAACGCTGGGATATCCGGAGAACAGGCCATGGGAAGCGGAAGTTGAGGATGTCTTCCATAAACTGCGAAAAAGGGTGTTTTCAGCGAACTGGTATTTACATGATTGTTATGGGAAAATTCCACCCACGGAAGTAGAGAGGACCAATCGTCATGATGAGCGGAGACTAAGGTGCGAAGAAAAACCTCTAACTCCTGATTAACCCTCTCCGTTTGCCTATTGGATTGAGGATGGTAAGAAGAGGAAAAATCCAAGGCAATATTGAGGGATTTGCAAAAGGCTCTCCAGAAACGAGACGTAAATTGAACGCCCCTGTCGGAAACAATGTGAGAAGGAACCCCATGGAGGCGGAAAATTTCTCAAATAAAAATGGGAACCAAGGCAGGAGCAGAAGGAAGACCAGGAAGGGGAACAAAATGAGCCATCTTAGAAAACCGATCGACTATCACCCAAATGACCGTATTGCCGTCCGACAGTGGGAGATCGGTGATAAAATCCATGGCAATATGAGCCCAGGGTTCCTTAGGAATGGGCAAAGGCATGAGGAGACCAGCAGGAGCTTGTGTGGATGATTTAGACTGAGCACAGACATGACAAGCCTTGACATAGTCTTTGACCTCCAAGCGGAGATTAGGCCACCAGTAGTGACGGCTGATGAGCAAGAAGGAGCGGAGAAACCCTGCGTGGCCTTGGCATCATGCCCCCAACGAAGAATCTTAGTTCTTAGCTCAGTGGGGACAAAGGTCTTACCAGGAGGAATCTTTGAGTCCAGGGTGGTAGAATGGGCAATAATGCATGAAGTGGGGATGAACGGCTCAGCTTCAGGAGTGGACTCCTCGTCCAAAGTGTCAAAGGACCTAGAAAGTGCATCAGTCTGACCGTTGCAGGAACCAGGTTTGTACGTAATCGTGAAATTAAAACGGGAAAAGAAAAGACTCCACCTGGCCTGTCTGGGATTCAAACGTTTAGCATTCTGTAGGTACTGTAAATTCTTGTGATCGGTGAATATCGTTATGGGGTGAGGTGAACCTTCCAAAAGATGATGCCACTCTTCCAGCGCCAATTTGATTGCGAGAAGTTCCCGGTCGCGGATGGCATAATTTCTCTCTGCCTGAGAATTTTTTTTGGAAAAGAACGCACATGGTTGACGTTTCTTCTCAAAGAGTTGAAGAAGAACAGCTCCCACCCCCACTGAAGAAGCGTCCACTTCAATAAAGAATGCATCCCCAGGATTAGGTCTCCTCAAGAGAGGCCCAGAGACAAAGGCCTGTTTCAGATCATGAAACGCAGCGACAGCTTTGGGGGGCCAGACTTTTGCATTAGCACCCTTCTTGGTCAAGGCGATAATGGGTGCGGCAATGGAAGAGTAATTCCTTATGAACTGCCTATAGTAATTTGTGAAGCCAAGAAAGCGCTGTGTGGCCTTAAGACTAGCAGGAAGGGGCCAGTTGGTAATGGCTAAGTCCTTCCCAGGATCCATACGAAGGCCCAAACTTGAGACAAAGCATCCTGGAAATAGGACCTCAGAACATTCAAAGGAACATTTCTCCAGCTTGGCATAGAGATTATTCTCTCTAAGGTGCTGGAGTACAGTGCGGACATGGTTTCTGTGGACACGCAGATTTTCCAAAAAGATCAGAATGTCATCCAGATAGATGACAACAAACTGGTACAGCAGGTCCCTGAAGATTTCATTGACAAAGTTTTGAAACACAGCTGGGGCATTACACAGCCCAAAAGGCATGACCAGGTATTCGTAGTGACCGTCCCGAGTGTTAAACGCAGTCTTCCATTCATCACCTTCTCGAATTCGAATGAGGTTGTACGCCCCTCTGAGATCCAACTTGGTGAAAATGGAGGCACCCTTCAACCTATCGAATAGTTCAGATATTAAGGGTAAGGGGTATCAGTTCTTAATAGTAACAGCGTTTAAGCCTCGATAATCAATGCAGGGTCTCAAGGTACCATCTTCTTGGCGTCAAAAAAGAACCCTGCTCCTGCAGGTGATGAGGATTTCTGGATGAAACCTTTCTCAAGATTCTCTGCGACATACTCAGACATGGCCTGGGTTTCAGGGATAGACAATGGGTAAGTACGACCCCTGGGCAAAGTTGCCCCGAAAACAAGGTCAATGGCGCAGTCAAAAGACCTGTGGGGATGAAGCACTTCAGCTGATTTCTTACAGAACACATCCCGGTAATCGCTGTATGCAGCGGGAAGGTCAGAAGATACCGATGTGGTAGCAACCGGAAGTCTCTCCTTAGAGGTCACCTTGGAAAGACATGACGAGAAACATGAGGGGCCCCAAGCCAGGATCTGCCCAGAGACCCAGTCCACATGGGGAGAGTGGAGCTGTAGCCAAGGAAGGCCCAATACAATAGGAGTAGAGGCTTTGGGCAGGATGACAAAGGATATCCACTCCTGGTGGAGAATCCCTACTGACATCGTAATGGGTTGTGTCTGGAAGCAAATAGGGCCCCCTGGAAGAACAGTGCCATCAATAGCCGAGACTACCAACGGCGTAGAAAGGGGTGAAAGGGTGAGCAGTTCTCCAGTCCATGAAGTTGCTGGCAGCCCCGGAATCCAGATATGCAAGGGTCAATTGGAGAGAAGTGCTTACATGAAGGGACACCGGAAGAAGAAGACAGGAAGGTGATGTTTCTGGGTCCAATACTCCACCTTCCAAATGTATTAGACCTGAGCGTTTCCCGGACGAAGCGAACGGGAGTCACGAAAATGACCCTTGACTCCACAATAGAGGCACAAGCCCAAAGTTCTGCGCCTAGCACGTTCCTCGGGGGTTAGTCTGGTCCGGCACAGCTGCATGGGTTCCTCAGGCAGAGGATGCTCCACGGAATGAAGAGAGGGGAGCTCAGACTGGCTAGGTCCCAGGGAGCGTTGGCGTCTTTTTTCTATGGACCTCTCCTGAAAACGAATATCAATCTGGTTACATAAGGAGATGACATCGTCCAGACCGACGGGGATGGTTCTTCCTGCTAATTCGTCCTTCACTCGTTCAGAGAGACCCTGCAAAAGGGTAGCGACCAGGGCCTCATTGTTCCAGCTCAACTCAGCTGAGAGGATACGGAACTCAAGAGCATATTGTCCCTCTGAACGGGATTCTTGGCGGAGACGTAAAAGAGCACTTGCCGCTGAAGAAACCCGAGCCGGATCCTCGAAGATATTACGAAAGAGCTTCAGGAAGTCAGACAGGTTGGAAACTACCGGATCATTCCTCTCCCATAGGGGGGCAGCCCAGGCTAGAGCCTCACCGGAAAAGGAGGGAAATAATATAGGCTACCTTTGCCCGATCAAACCGGAAGTTTTGCGGCTGAAGCTCAAAATAGATGGTGCATTGGCCAAGAAACCCCCTGCAGGCCTTGGAGTCTCCAGAAAAACGGATTGGAGGAGGTAGATTCAGTGAATGCGAATTTGTGACTGGCGCGACAGGCCCAGCCACTGGTTGCTCTTGGGGTTGCGGATTCGAGGTTCCCAACGAGGTCTGAAGCTGTTCAAAACGGGAAGACAGCTCCTGCAAAAATCGCATCACCTGAGTCTGATTAGCTTCTTGCGTCTCGAGTCTGCGAACTAAGCCCTGTAATGGATCGTCTGGAGGGTGCGGCACATCAGCAGGAGCTTGAACAAATAATATTGAATGAATCCAACACAAACACTGCACTTTACATATTACAATTATGTTTATCCTTAGATAAAAGTCTATTTTTCTTGGCCATTTTTTTTTTTTTGCTGTGCTGAATTAGAGGTCTTCTCCATAAACCAAGCTCTTTTCTGTTCTCTTTTGCAGTCACTTTGCTTGTAGTTTTTTTTTTAATAGTTTCTTGAAAGAGAGATGTCTTTTTTTACGGTGATTATTATGACTAATGGTCAAGTTCTTTTTCTGTACAGCTATATTTTAAGTGCACTTACATCAAATGTCTATGAGCTAAAATTGATTCCTGTAAATCATATCAGGAATTTAGAAATGAAGACAGGGTATTCATCATTTCTTGGCATATACCAGCACCTTTGGGCTTTTCTCAATTAACAGTCTGCTAGGCCAACAAAATGTAACTTCTGCTACTGAAAAAAGACAATGAAAAATGGTTTTCAGATATCGTATGTGTTTTAAAAACTAGGCAGTGATAAAATAATTCCTTTTTAAGTATTTCTTGAAAGTTTTTATTTTCTTTACACATTTTAGCATATACTATATTTATTTTTGAACATGTCATTAGCTAAGTAAAGGGCATGAAAAGAAGTGGGCCTTTCATGCTTTGTAGATAAGATGTTTCAGTATATTATGTATACATTTATACAATGGGTATACACAAGTAGGCATTGAATTTTTGAGGATTCATTTCATTATTGAGCAACTACAATGTTCTCGGTCAATTTAATATGTTAATAAACCCTAAACCCGGAATATTTAAGAAAGTTAAAGTGAGGTTTTGGCTTTCTTAGGAGCATATCTATGTGTGTGCAATTATTGAGCAACTATTAGTGTGCAAAATTATAATGCAACGCAATGAAAAATTCAAATTTTCCCATCTCACTTGCTTATTTTCATCTGTTTAAGTGAGAATAATAAACAACTCAAACGTCCACTCCCAGCTCTCAGTGTAAGGAAGCCTTCCTAAGGCTCAATTCATACCTATGCATTTTGCATTGCTTTTTTCAGAAATGCATTACAGTCCATTTAACATGATTTTGTATGGGATACAGTGCCTTGCGAAAGTATTCGGCCCCCTTGAACTTTGCGACCTTTTGCCACATTTCAGGCTTCAAACAAAGATATAAAACTGTAATTTTTTGTGAAGAATCAACAACAAGTGGGACACATCATGAAGTGGAACAAAATTTATTGGATATTTCAAACTTTTTTACCAAATAAAAAACTGAAAAATTGGGCGTGCAAAATTATTCAGCCCCCTTAAGTTAATACTTTGTAGCGCCACCTTTTGCTGCTACAGCTGTAAGTCGCTTGGGGTATGTCTCTATCAGTTTTGCACTTCGTGAGACTGAAATATTTGCCCATTCCTCCTTGCAAAACAGCTCAAGCTCAGTGAGGTTGGATGGAGAGCGTTTGTGAACAGCAGTTTTCAGTTCTTTCCACAGATTCTCGATTGGATTCAGGTCTGGACTTTGATTTGGCCATTCTAACACCTGGATATGTTTATTTGTGAACCATTCCATTGTAGATTTTGCTATATGTTTTGGATCATTGACAAATCTCCGTCCCAGTCTCAGGTCTTTTGCAGACTCCCATCAGGTTTTCTTCCAGAATGGTCCTGTATTTGGCTCCATCCATCTTCCCATCAATTTTAACCATCTTCCCTTTCCCTGCTGAGGAAAAGCAGGCCCAAACCATGATGCTGCCACCACCATGTTTGACAGTGGGGATGGTGTGTTCAGGGTGATGAGCTGTGTTGCTTTTACGCCAAACATAATGTTTTGCATTATTGCCAAAAAGTTTGATTTTGGTTTCATCTGACCAGAGCACCTTCTTCCACATGTTTGGTGTGTCTCCCAGGTGGCTTGTGGCAAACTTTAAATTACACTTTTTATGGATATCTTTAAGAAATGGCTTTCTTCTTGCCACTCTTCCATAAAAGCCAGATTTGTGCAGTATACAACTGATTGTTGTCCTATGGACAGAGTCTCCCACCTCAGCTGTAGATCTCTGCAGTTCATCCAGAGTGATCATGGGTCTCTTGGCTGCATCTCTGAACAGTCTTCTCCTTGTATGAGCTGAAAGTTTAGAGGGACGGCCAGGTCTTCGTAGATTTGCAGTGGTCTGATACTCCTTCCATTTCAATATTATCGCTTGCCCAGTGCTCCTTGGGATGTTTAAAGCTTGGGAAATCTTTTTGTATCCAAATCCGGCTTTAAACTTCTCCACAACAGTATCTCGGACCTGCCAGGTGTGTTCCTTGTTATTCATGATGCTCTCTGCACTTTAACCACTTAAGCCCCGGAAGATTTTACCCCCTTCCTGACCAGGGGGTATTTTGCGATTCGGCACTGCGTGACTTTAACGGACAATTGCACGGTCATGGACGAAATTCTCAAAAAAAAAAATGTAAAAATCAAAATTTTTTAACATTTTAGGCCAATTTGTTTTCTGCTACATATTTTTGGTAAAAAAAATTGCAATAAGCGTACTTTGATTGGTTTGCGCAAACGTTATTGCGTTTACTAACTACGGGAAAGATTTCTGTTATTTTTATTGTTTTATTTTTTAACTAGTAATGGCAGCGATCTACGATTTTTCTTTGCGGGACTGCGACATTGTGGTGCAAAGATCGGACCCCTGACTGACATTTTTGGGAGTACCAGTGACATTACTACAGTAATCAGAGCTATAAATATGCACTGTTACTGTAAAAATGACACTGGCATGGAAGGGGTTAACTTTACTGGTGATCAAGGGGTTAGGTGTGTCCCTAGGGGCATGATTCTAACTGTGGAGGGGCGTGGCCAGGGCCGGCCTTAGGTGATCAGGCGCCCTGTGCGAGCTAATCCCGTGGCGCCCCCCCCCCCCCCCCGCGCGAATTTTCTTGCACCTTTTTTGCACTTTATTTGACTTTTCTTTTTTATGATCACTAATAACTTAGCCCCCCTTACATCAGAGCCCCCCTTACATCAGAGACCCCCCACACAAAGCCCCCCTTAAATCAGAGACCCCACACACAGAGCCCCCTTACATCAGAGACCCCACACACAGAGCCCCCCTCACATCAGAGACCCCCGACACAAAGCCCCCCTCACATCAGAGAACCCCGACACAAAGCCCCCCTCACATCATAGACCCCCGACACAAAGCCCCCCCTCACATTAGAGACCCCCCACACAGAGCCCCCCTCACATCAGAGACCCCCGACACAAAGCCCCCCTCACATCATAGACCCCCGACACAAAGCCCCCCTCACATCAGAGACCCCCCACACAAAGCCCCCCTCACATCAGAGACCCCCAACACAAAGCCCCCCTCACATCATAGACCCCCGACACAAAGCCCCCCTCACATCATAGACCCCCGACACAAAGCCCCCCTCACATCAGAGACCCCCGACACAAAGCCCCCCGACACAAAGCCCCCCTCACATCATAGACCCCCGACACAAAGCCCGCCTCACATCAGAGACCCCCGACACAAAGCCCCCCTCACATCAGAGACCCCCCACACAGAGCCCCCCTCACATCAGAGACCCCCAACACAAAGCCCCCCTCACATCAGAGACCCCCGACACAAAGCCCCCCTTACATCAGACCCCCCCTCCCCACAGAGCCCCCCACATCAGAGAGCCCCCCGCACATCAGAGACCTCCCACACAAAGCCCCCCTAACATCAGAGATCCCCTACACACACACACACAAAGCCCCCCTCACATCCTCACATCAGAGACCCCCCCACAAAAAGCCCCCCTTACCTCAGACCCCCCCTCCCCATGGAGCCCCCCACATCAGAGAGCCCCCCCTTACATCACAGACCCCCCACAAAAAGCCCCCCCCCACACAGAGCCCCCCCACACACATAGCCCCCCACATCAGAGAGCCCCCCCTTACATCACAGACCCCCACATATAGCCCCCCCTCACACAGAGCCCCCCCCCCACACATAGAGCCCCCCCTTACATCACAGACCCCCCTTACATTTTTTGAAGGAGAGAGATGTCACTTACTTAAGTTGTCTGCAGCTTTTTTTTTTTATTTAAACTTCCCGCCCACACATCCCCGGGAGTGTGGGTGGGTGGGAGGAGGAGGAGAAGGGGCGGGGCGAGGAGGAGCTGACGATCTCTCCTCCCTCCCTGCACTGACGCCAGAGGAGAGATCATCAGCTCCTCCTCGCCCCGCCCCTTCTCCTCCTCCCAGGGCAGGAAGTCAGCGTGGATTCCGTGGAAGGATCGGAGGCTGAGCTGTGTGAGAGATACACAGCTCGCCTCACTGCAACAATAGGTGATCGAGGCACGGCTGCACAGCGGGAGGTAAGCAGCGGCCGCAGCCTGTGTTAACCCTGTCCAGGCCGCAGTCGCCGATCACCTCCCGCTGTGCAGCCGTGCACACAGCTCAGCCTGATCTTCTGCGAGCTGTGATGGCCACACGGCGCCCTTGTTGCCCATGGCGCCCTGTGCGGCCGCACAGCTCGCACACCCCAAAGGCCGGCCCTGGGCGTGGCTTGTGATGTAACCACAGAGACATACGAGTCTGACTTCAGAAAGGACTCTGTAGCTGTTAGATACACCCAAATTGCCCAAACCACATCCAAGATATGCAAAGTAAATTCCTTGGTATGAGCCGGTTTGGGGCACAAGGAAGGCAACACAATGTCCTCATTCAAAAGGAAGTCAGAGTCCACTTTATCTCTAAGGACGACTAAATAGGGACTACGACAGGATAGTGCCGCCAACTCTGACACCCTACAGGCCGAGGTAATAGCCACCAAGAATGCCATCATCTGGGACAACGTAGGCAAGGGAATCTCCCAAATATTCTCAAATGGAGGTTTCTGGAGAACCGAAAGCACTATATTTAAATCCCATGGTGGCAAAAAGAGGCCGTACAGGTGGAGCCACATGTTGAACCCCCTGAATGAAGGTACGAACTAAAGAGTGCATGGCTAGGGGTCGCTGAAAGAATATTGCAATGGCAGACACTTGGTCCTTGATGGTACTCAAGGCCTACTTCTGCTCAATGCCCCGTTGGAGAAAGGCTAAGATCCAAGCCACAGAATAGGATCAAGGATGAGCACCAATCGACTCCCACCAAGAAATTAATGCTTTCCACGTACGATGGTATATCTTGCTGGAAGATGACTTCCTTTGCCTTCACCATAGTAGGGATCACTGATCCAGACAAACTTCTTTTCCTCAGTACCTGCCTTTCAACAGCCAAGCCATTAAAACCAGTGACTGTAAAGCAGGGTGGTAGATCAGCCCTTGGGACAACTGTTCCTCTTTGAGAGGTAGCCCCTGAGGGACATGTTGGGCTACCAGACTGATAGAAAGACCCTCGCCCTTGATTCCTCGCAGAAACCGCGGAAGAAGCTTGAGCTGAGGATGATACTGGCGCCTACCAGGGGAATCTGTGACCTCGCCACGACCCTCCTGTGAAGCCGAACCTGCTAATGTCACCTGGACTTTTGTAGGAATTATATCTGCACAAGGAGATTAAGGGCCTAAAAACCCCAAAATAGACGAACTCTGCCCCACTTTCTGAGTACCCCCAGAAGAATCATTTTGTGGATCCCCTTGAAGCTCATGAAGGAGGTCAACGAGTCCAGAAGCCAGTGAAGATGTCCCCCCACCCCAGTAATGGGTGAGAGCAGACCTTCATGCTGAAGGGGTCTTGTCTGCGGGTCAGGAGAAGCCAGCTCTAGGCTTACCAGATCATGGTTGCTTGGAACCTCTTGGGGAAGATTTGAAAGATCTATTTCCCTTTTTCTCAGTCCCGGAAGCATGGAAGTATTTTCTATGAGCTGAGAAGGAGGGCCCCCGTCTGCGACAAGGCTCCTTCCCTTTCCTAGACTGTGGCAGGAAAGTCCTCCCCCCCCCCCCGTGAAACCTTTAATGATGTCATCCAGGGTAGCCCCAAACAGGTGATCACCTTGAAAGGGCAGATCAATGAGGACTTTCTTTGAGGCTTTGTCTGGAAACCAATTCTTAAGCCACAGCACGTGCCTAACCACCACCGCAGAAACATTAAGTTTGAACAGCACAGGTGCTGTATCCAAAGCTGCATCACAAATAAACTGCAGGCCATGGACCAACTGGTCCGTTAAATCAACATAAGCAGTGGGACCCTGCTCACTCCCCAGGCCCTGGCGCAAAAGCTTGGCCCAGTCAGTCACAAAGGATTGCTTTGATTGCTCCCATTCCTTATAGATAAACCTATCAAAATAAGGCAGGTAAAGGAACACCTTAGCTGTACGAGGTGACTTGTGTGTACCAAAAGAGACAGCAACGTCTGTGGCCACATCAACCACACCCTCCATTTTTAAAGTTTCATGCACTGCAGTAATAAATGCGTCTACCAGCGCTTTCACATTCACTGCTGCAACCATGGAGGAATGGAGGAGTCATCCTCACTATCGGACAGATGGGGGGGCCTGATATCAGGTACCCCTGAACCGGCCACATCCACAGCAGCACCAGGCTCAGAATCAGATGAGACAAACTGAGCAGGAGTAGGCAGGGGAAGCTTCCTCCTGGGCCTTTGCCCACACGCCATTTCCACCCGGGATACCAAGGACTGTAGGACCGCTGTCAGCGAAACCATGGGAGCTGGGATTCCGAGGGGGTCAGTGGGGTAGATGTGACCCTGAAGCTCCATCAGGATAAGGGAGACTCTGCAGCACAAAAAGTTTTTTGGCACTAAAGAATCCCCCCTATGCTCAAGGTACTTATTAGCAGAGAGAGAAATCTATAGGGACCCCCAGAGGAGCGCTGCAATTCCGGCCCAGCAACCACCATAAATACCATCCTATTCATATATCCTGGGCAGAGAAAGAGGAGGAAGAAGAGGAGCCCAGGCATCACCATGCGGCTCTGGCCGTCTCCAGCATGTTGCCAGACTAAGGGAAAATGGCCCGGCTCAACTGAGGTTACTGTAGGGTGGGAGGAAGGAATCCGCAGGCCTGACCATTCCTGGAGTGTACCCACATCCACCCCAAACCACCAATAAGGGGGAGAGGGGGGACTTTATTTACCATTGCATGCCCATAGATTCGTCCCTTCTGGCATCAGGTACTACAAATCGTGCACAAACTCACAGACTACTCTCTTTTTGACAACCCCGCTGCAGTGCCTCTTAATTTGACCCCTATGTCGAGCAAGGAATATCATAAATCCCTACTGACGCATCTGCTGAATGCCGCTAGGGCATGTATTCCCAGTATGTGGAATCAAGCCTCCCCTCTGATATTCCAATGCTTTGCCAGGGTGAACGATTTTTAACATATGGAACACCTTATTGCGGTCATCAGAGACAAGACTATAAACACTGGCTATATTGGGACATGTTTCATTTCTTGGATGAATACTTAACATTTACTTAACTAACTAAGGGTATTCCGCTCTGAAAGCTCAGTTTCCTAAGCGTAGTTAACCCCACAGAGGTCCCCTTCCTTTCCTTGACAGCTAAATTCTAAGATGGAGTTCAAAACTCTTTGGAACCTCTTGGAGGGATTAGAAATTAAATTATTATCTTTTGACATGTCTTATTAGGTTGAACGGCAACTCATCTATATGCTGACATGGAAACATCGGGAAAGATAGTTTGCAGGATGTTAAACGGAAAAAAAACATGGCCAGTACATTATGTACAGTGTGCCACATCCTAAAATAGTCAAGAGTGAAAGAATAGAGGGAAATGGACTTTCTAGGCACGATAATTTAAAATAAAACACTTTTATTAATGATTGTCATAAAATCAAGAAACAGAACCCCCAATAGGGGGAAATACTGGTGGGTCAAAATAGGTGGGTCAAGGTTATGGTGGTTTATCCTCATCCGGGGGTCCTGATCTGCGGCGCATACACTGAAGATTCATTGGCTGGTTCCCTTCTATCAGAGGGACTATGTCTATCTTGGACTTAGTTATCCAATTATGTTTCTGCTCCCCAGTGGTTACCGCCGTTCGGCCTAGCATGCAGACAAATATTCTGTCTAAAACCTATCCACAGCAATTTATCTCTCAGTCTCGCCTCTGCAGATCATCAGCCGTATTTGTTTGGTATCCTTTCTACCTCGTCTTTTGTTGATACTCTGGCCACTGTGATTATCACATCTGCCTGTATAGGGAACTTGTATCCTAATAGCTCCGGAAGAAGCTTGAATTTTAAGCGAAACATGTAGGGCATCTGGCTACATGAACCTTCCCCTATGTGCAAGTTGTATCCACTCCACCAAAGGACGCTCTGCGTTGCCCTTGACAGCGGCTTTGAGTCATGCAGGACGTAACGTATAGCGTCCTTACTTACCATCTTGTTTGTATCATGCATTTTGTGTAACACTATTTGTATGCTTATGCCCTCCTGGCATGGTATATTTGTCCTGTTGTACATGTATTTTGACCCACCAGTATTTCCCCCTATTGGGGGTTCTGTTTCTTGATTTTATGACAATCATTAATAAAAGTGTTTTATTTTAAATTATCGTGCCTAGAAAGTCCATTTCCCTCTATTCTTTCACTCTTGACATTATCAGTAGAGGTTGCTAGTAGGGTTGAGCGGACACCTAGATGTCCGTGTTCGACGGGTTCGGCCGAACTTTAAAAAAAAGTCCGGGTCCGTGTCCCGGACTTTTACCGAACTTTTCCCGGACACCGAACCCCATTGAAGTCAATGGGGACCCGAACTTTAAGGCACTAAAATGGCTCTAAAACACCAAAGGAAAGGGCTAGAGTGCTGCAAATGGCAGCAAAACGTAATTAAGAGCATGGCAAGTGCTCTGCAAACAAATGTGGATAGGGAAATAACTTAAAACAACAAAAAAAAACAGAAAAATAAAACAATGTTCTTCTTCATCTCTGAAGGACGAGGCCCATATGGAGTAGGAGGGAGGTTGAGGTGGTGGTGGATGTGGCGGTGACATAGGCGTGCGCACAGGGTGTGCTGGGTGTGCCTGGGCACACCCTAATCACCTAGGGCACATAGCATTGCCAGTGAGGAGATGGGAAAGATCTCCCTGGGACCTGCTCTGCTCTATTTCTCCTTGCCTACAGGTACATGGCCCCGATACATTACTCTCCCTGCTGGCAAACACATGCATGTGTATTTCAACTTTGGGGTGCACACCTTAATGCAATAGGCTGCGCACACCTATGGGCGGTGTAGGTGGAAGCGGCGGTGGAGGAGGACCAGGGCCGGATTAACAGCATCATGGGCTTGGTGCTGAGGATTTTGAAGGGCCTTAAGGGCCGTGCCTTGCCATGCACCCAGAGGAGGAAGGGTGCAGCCATGCATGCCTAATTCAACATGGGATGCTGTCTCTGAAGCCCATAAACACATCCATGCATCGCCAACTGTCCCTCCTTGTCCGGCCTTCACGCTGTGTGGGGAGGTTCTGAGGGTGCTGCCTGGGGAAGCGAGCATAGAAGCCAGACTTCTGTGTTTACAAGTGACAGAAGAGCGGTAACAGTGAATATGGCCAACCCGGGGCCTATATAAAAGGTAGGGGCCTGGAGCTGCAGCTCCAATAGCCCCTACATTAATCTGGCCCTGAGGAGGAGGACGAGGTAGCCAACACTGCTTCTTTTCAAAAATTTTAAATGAGGGTACACCCCAAAAGAGTGAGAAAGAGCAAAAATGGAACAATGGGTGGGTAAGGTCGGTATCCATTGCTATTCTGCATAAGGTACGGAAAAGTCCCGTGGGATCCATGCCTGGTTCATTTTAATGAACGTGAGCTTGTCCACATTGTCTCTGGACAGGCGGCTGCGCTTGTCTGTTATAACGCCCCCAGCCGTGCTAAATACCCGTTCAGATAATACACTGGCTGCAGGGCACGCCAGCACCTCCAAGGCGTAAAGGGCAAGCTCAGGCCATGTGCCCAATTTGGAGACCCAGAAGTTGAAGGGGGCAGACCCGTCATTCACTACATGTAGGCGTGTGCACACATACTGCTCCACCATGTTGGTAAAATGCTGCCTCCTGCTAAGACGTTCCATCTGAGCTGCTGGTGCTGCTGTTTGTTGTGGCGTGCTGACAAAGCTTTTCCACATTTCGGCCATGCTAACCCTGCCTTCTGAGGTGCTGGCGGTGCCCTGGTTGCGTTGGCGACCTCCTCCTCCTCCTCCTCTGCCTTGTGCTTCCACTGTGGCCCCGCTGTCAGATGGGAATGCCAGCAGCATGGCGTCTACCAGCGTGCGCTTGTACTCGCGCATCTTGCGATCGCGCTCCAGTGAGTGAATTAAGGACGGTACGTTGTCCTTGTAACGGGGATCCAGCAGCGTGGCCACCCAGTAATCAGCACAAGTTAGAATGTGGGCAACTCGGCGGTCGTTGTGGAGACACTGCAGCATGTAATCGCTCATGTGTGCCAGGCTGCCCAGAGGCGACGAAAGGCTGTCCTCTGTGGGAGGTGTATCGTCCGTGTCCTCTGTATCCCCCCAGCCACGCACCAGTGATGGCCATGAGCTGGCCTGGGTGCCACCCTGCTGTGAACATGGTTCCATCTCCTCCTCCAGCTCCTCCTCCTCCTCATCCTCCTCATCCTCCAGAACTGTGCCCCTGCTGGACAATTGCGTCCCTGGCGTTTGCGTGTGCAGGAACCCACCCTCGGAGCCCCTTGCGAATGACTGCCCTGAAAGCCTTGGAAATGTTACCTCTTCATCCTCCTCCTCCTCCTCATCCTGTGCCACATCCTCTTCCATCATCGCCCGAATTGTTTTTTCAAGGAGGCATAGAAGTGGGATAGTTAAGCTGAGAACGGCGTCATTGCCACTGGCCATGTTGGTGGAGTACTCAAAACAGCGCAACAAGGCACACAGGTCTCGCATGGAGGCCCAGTTATTGGTGGTGAAGTGGTGCTGTTCCCGCAGAGCGACTCACGCGTGCGTGCTGCAGCTGAAACTCCACTATGGCCTGCTGCTGCTCGCACAGTCTTTCCAGCATGTGCAAGGTGGAGTTCCACCTTGTGGGCACGTCACATATGAGGCGGTGAGCGGGAAGGCCGAAGTTACGCTGCAGCGCTGCCAGGCGAGCAGCAGCAGGGTGAGAACGCCGAAAGTGCGCACAAACGGCCCGCACTTTCTGCAGCAGCTCTGACATATCGGGGTAGTTTTTAAGGAACCTCTGCACCACCAAATTCAGCACATGCGCCAGGCAAGGGATGTGCGTTAAACCGGCTAGGCCCAGAGCTGCTATGAGATTTCGCCCGTTATCGCACACCACCAGGCCGGGCTTGAGGCTCGCTGGCAGCAACCACTCATTTGTCTGCTGTTCCATGCTCCTCCACAACTCCTGCGCGGTGTGTGGTTTGTCCCCCAAACAGGCAAGTTGTAAAACTGCCTGCTGTCGTTTACCCCTGGCCGTGCTGAAGTTGGTGGTGAAGGTGTTACGCTGTCCGGATGAGGAGGCGGTAGAGGATGAGGAAGCGGAGTAGGAGGAGTTAGGAACAGGAGGCAAACTGAAGCGCCCTGCAATCCTCGGTGGTGGAAGGACATGCGCCAAATTGCTATCCGCCTCAGGCCCATCCGCCACTGCATTTACCCAGTGTGCCGTTAGGGAGATATAACGCCCCTGACCGTGCTTACTGGTCCACGTATCCGTAGTTAGGTGGACCTTGGCACAGATGGCGTTGCGCAGTGCACACCTGATATTTTCCCCCACTTGGTTGTGCAGGGAAGGGATGGCTTGCCTGGAAAAGTAGTGGCGGCTGGGCACGACGTACTGTGGGACAGCCACCGACATAAGGTTTTTAAAACTGTGCGTCTCCACCAGACGGAATGACAGCATTTCAAAGGCCAATAATTTTGAAATGCTGGCATTCAGGGCCAGGGATCGCGGGTGGGTAGGGGGGTACTTCCTCTTCCTCTCAAGTGTTTGGGAGATGGAAAGCTGAACGCTTCCACGGGACATTGTGGAGATGGTTGTTGGTGACCCAGGTGGTGGTGTTGCTGACAGATCGTCTGTTTGCGGGGTGGCAGGTGCCGGTATCACTACAGATGTGGCTGGAGCGGCCGAGACTGCAGCAGAAGAGGAAGCAGGATGAGCCAGAGACGTTTCTTGGTTTTGAAGGTGTGTACTCCACTGCAGCTCGTGCTTTGCACTTAGATGCCTGATCATGCAGGTTGTGCTCAGGTTGAGAAGGTTTATGCCTCGCTTCAAGCTCTGATTGCACAGGGTGCAAACCACTCGTGTCCTGTCATCAGCACATTTTCTAAAGAACTTCCACGCTAGAGAACTCCTTTGAGCTGACTTTGGTGCGCTCGTTCCCTTGCTGCGTTGGGCAGTAGCGGGCGTAGTGTCTAGGGCACGGCCGCTCCGCTTCTGCACCCTGCTCCCTCTTCTGCTGTGCTGGTGGCTCTGTGCGACCACCGCCTCTTCCTCCAAACTACTCAGGTCACCTGCATGACGTTCATTCCATGTGGGGTCGAGGACCTCATCGTCCTCCACATCATCTTCCACCCAGTCTTCACCCCTGCCCTCCTTGTCGGTCTCCACAATGCTGAACGCCGCAGCAGTTGGCACCTGCGTTTCGTCATCATCGGAGACGTGCTGCGATGATCCTTGCATGTACTCATCTTGAGAAATAAGTGGTTGGGCATCGCTGCACTCAATCTCTTCCACTTCTGGGGCAGGGCTAGGTGGATGGCCCTGGGAAACCCTGCTGACAGAGTCCTCAAAAAGAATAAGAGACTGCTGTATGGCTTGGGGCTCAGACTGCTGGCCTGATTTGCAAGGGGGTGAGGTGAAAGACGGTTGGACATTGGCTGCAGGTGCCAACTCTGACCTTTCTGCAGTAGACTGGGTGGGAGACAATGTGAAGGAACTGGAGGCACTGTCAGCAGCAAACCAATCTACTATCGCCTCAACTTGTTCTGGCCTCATCACTTCTAGGGGCGTTTGATGCCCTACCAAATACTGATGCAGGTTCTGTCGCCTACTCACACTTGAGGAAGGTGTTTCACTTGTGCGTGTAGCTGGCACAGATCGACCACGTCCTCTCCTTGCAACAGGAGCTCTACCAGCAGCACCACGACCCAGGCCACGGCCCTTATTTGACGGTCTCCTCATATTTCTGTAATTTAAGATCTTGCCCTAGAAAGGTTTTTATTGAATAGCGGAATAGGAAATATGATCCAAAAAAGTGTATGTATCTCGCACGTACAAAACCACACTAGGCCCCAATTACTATTGTTTCTACCCCTAAAAGGATGGATGAGGAGTAGGAGGAGTATGGAACAGACAGCACCCTCAAATCTTCAGAAGTATGAGATGAACCCCAAAAACTTGGAAAGGTGGATCTCACACGTACCGACACAGACTATCCCGCAATTCAATTGATCCTCAAAGGTTTTTATTGAATAGCGGAATAGGAAATATGATCAAAAAAAGTGTATGTATCTCGCACGTACACAACCACACTAGGCCCCAATTACTATTGTTTGTACCCCTAAAAGGATGGATGAGGAGTAGGAGGAGGAGTATGGAACAGGCAGCACCCTCAAATCTTCAGAAGTATGAGATGAACCCCAAAAACTTGGAAAGGTGGATCTCACACGTACCGACACAGACTATCCCGCAATTCAATTGATCCTCAAAGGTTTTTATTGAATAGCGGAATAGGAAATATGATCAAAAAAAGTGTATGTATCTCGCACGTACACAACCACACTAGGCCCCAATTACTATTGTTTGTACCCCTAAAAGGATGGTTGAGCAGTAGGAGCAGGAGTATGGAACAGGCAGCACCCTCAAATCTTCAGAAGTATGAGATGAACCCCAACAACTTGGAAAGGTGGATCTCACACGTACCGACACAGACTATCTCGCAATTGAATTGATCCCCAAAGGTTTTAATTGAATAGCGGAATAGAAAATATGATCAAAAAGAAAGTGTATGTATCTCGCACGTACACCACCACACTAGGCCCCAACTACTATTGTTTGTACCCCTAAAAGGATGGTTGAGCAGTAGCAGGAGGAGTATGGAACAGGCAGCACCCTCAAATCTTCAGAAGTATGAGATGAACCCCAAAAACTTGGAAAGGTGGATCTCTCTCACACGTACCAACACAGACTATCCCCCAATTTAACTGATCCCCAAAGGTTTTTGATTAAATAGCGGAATAGAAAATATGATCCAAAAAAAGTGTATGTATATCACACGTACACAACCACACTAGGCCCCAATTACTATTGTTTGTACCCCTAAAAGGCTAGATGAGGAGTAGGGGGAGTATGGAACAGGCAGCACCCTCAAACCTTCAGAAGTATGAGATGAACCCCAACAACTTGGAAAGGTGGATCTCTCTCACACGTACCAACACAGACTATCCCCCAATTTAACTGATCCCCAAAGGTTTTTGATTAAATAGCGGAATAGAAAATATGATCCAAAAAAAGTGTATGTATATCACACGTACACAACCACACTAGGCCCCAATTACTATTGTTTGTTACACCTCTAAAAGGCTAGATGAGGAGTAGGGGGGGTATGGAACAGGCAGCACCCTCAAACCTTCAGAAGTATGAGATGAACCCCAACAACTTGGAAAGGTGGATCTCTCTCACACGTACCAACACAGACTATCCCCCAATTTAACTGATCCCCAAAGGTTTTTGATTAAATAGCGGAATAGAAAATATGATCCAAAAAAAGTGTATGTATATCACACGTACACAACCACACTAGGCCCCAATTACTATTGTTTGTACCCCTAAAAGGCTAGATGAGGAGTAGGGGGGGTATGGAACAGGCAGCACCCTCAAACCTTCAGAAGTATGAGATGAACCCCAACAACTTGGAAAGGTGGATCTCTCTCACACGTACCAACACAGACTATCCCCCAATTTAACTGATCCCCAAAGGTTTTTGATTAAATAGCGGAATAGAAAATATGATCCAAAAAAAGTGTATGTATATCACACGTACACAACCACACTGGGCCCCAATTACTATTGTTTGTACCCCTAAAAGGCTAGGAGTAGGGGGAGTATGGAACAGGCAGCACCCTCAAACCTTCAGAAGTATGAGATGAACCCCAACAACTTGGAAAGGTGGATCTCTCTCACACGTACCAACACAGACTATCCCCCAATTTAACTGATCCCCAAAGGTTTTTGATTAAATAGCGGAATAGAAAATATGATCCAAAAAAAGTGTATGTATATCACACGTACACAACCACACTGGGCCCCAATTACTATTGTTTGTACCCCTAAAAGGCTAGATGAGGAGTAGGGGGAGTATGGAACAGGCAGCACCCTCAAACCTTCAGAAGTATGAGATGAACCCCAACAACTTGGAAAGGTGGATCTCTCTCACACGTACCAACACAGACTATCCCCCAATTTAACTGATCCCCAAAGGTTTTTGATTAAATAGCGGAATAGAAAATATGATCCAAAAAAAGTGTATGTATATCACACGTACACAACCACACTAGGCCCCAATTACTATTGTTTGTACCCCTAAAAGGCTAGATGAGGAGTAGGGGGGGTATGGAACAGGCAGCACCCTCAAACCTTCAGAAGTATGAGATGAACCCCAACAACTTGGAAAGGTGGATCTCTCTCACACGTACCAACACAGACTATCCCCCAATTTAACTGATCCCCAAAGGTTTTTGATTAAATAGCGGAATAGAAAATATGATCCAAAAAAAGTGTATGTATATCACACGTACACAACCACACTAGGCCCCAATTACTATTGTTTGTACCCCTAAAAGGCTAGATGAGGAGTAGGGGGGGTATGGAACAGGCAGCACCCTCAAACCTTCAGAAGTATGAGATGAACCCCAACAACTTGGAAAGGTGGATCTCTCTCACACGTACCAACACAGACTATCCCCCAATTTAACTGATCCCCAAAGGTTTTTGATTAAATAGCGGAATAGAAAATATGATCCAAAAAAAGTGTATGTATATCACACGTACACAACCACACTAGGCCCCAATTACTATTGTTTGTACCCCTAAAAGGCTAGGAGTAGGGGGAGTATGGAACAGGCAGCACCCTCAAACCTTCAGAAGTATGAGATGAACCCCAACAACTTGGAAAGGTGGATCTCTCTCACACGTACCAACACAGACTATCCCCCAATTTAACTGATCCCCAAAGGTTTTTGATTAAATAGCGGAATAGAAAATATGATCCAAAAAAAGTGTATGTATATCACACGTACACAACCACACTGGGCCCCAATTACTATTGTTTGTACCCCTAAAAGGCTAGATGAGGAGTAGGGGGAGTATGGAACAGGCAGCACCCTCAAACCTTCAGAAGTATGAGATGAACCCCAACAACTTGGAAAGGTGGATCTCTCTCACACGTACCAACACAGACTATCCCCCAATTTAACTGATCCCCAAAGGTTTTTGATTAAATAGCGGAATAGAAAATATGATCCAAAAAAAGTGTATGTATATCACACGTACACAACCACACTGGGCCCCAATTACTATTGTTTGTACCCCTAAAAGGCTAGATGAGGAGTAGGGGGAGTATGGAACAGGCAGCACCCTCAAACCTTCAGAAGTATGAGATGAACCCCAACAACTTGGAAAGGTGGATCTCTCTCACACGTACCAACACAGACTATCCCCCAATTTAACTGATCCCCAAAGGTTTTTGATTAAATAGCGGAATAGAAAATATGATCCAAAAAAAGTGTATGTATATCACACGTACACAACCACACTAGGCCCCAATTACTATTGTTTGTACCCCTAAAAGGCTAGATGAGGAGTAGGGGGGGTATGGAACAGGCAGCACCCTCAAACCTTCAGAAGTATGAGATGAACCCCAACAACTTGGAAAGGTGGATCTCTCTCACACGTACCAACACAGACTATCCCCCAATTTAACTGATCCCCAAAGGTTTTTGATTAAATAGCGGAATAGAAAATATGATCCAAAAAAAGTGTATGTATATCACACGTACACAACCACACTAGGCCCCAATTACTATTGTTTGTACCCCTAAAAGGCTAGATGAGGAGTAGGGGGGGTATGGAACAGGCAGCACCCTCAAACCTTCAGAAGTATGAGATGAACCCCAACAACTTGGAAAGGTGGATCTCTCTCACACGTACCAACACAGACTATCCCCCAATTTAACTGATCCCCAAAGGTTTTTGATTAAATAGCGGAATAGAAAATATGATCCAAAAAAAGTGTATGTATATCACACGTACACAACCACACTAGGCCCCAATTACTATTGTTTGTACCCCTAAAAGGCTAGGAGTAGGGGGAGTATGGAACAGGCAGCACCCTCAAACCTTCAGAAGTATGAGATGAACCCCAACAACTTGGAAAGGTGGATCTCTCTCACACGTACCAACACAGACTATCCCCCAATTTAACTGATCCCCAAAGGTTTTTGATTAAATAGCGGAATAGAAAATATGATCCAAAAAAAGTGTATGTATATCACACGTACACAACCACACTGGGCCCCAATTACTATTGTTTGTACCCCTAAAAGGCTAGGAGTAGGGGGAGTATGGAACAGGCAGCACCCTCAAACCTTCAGAAGTATGAGATGAACCCCAACAACTTGGAAAGGTGGATCTCTCTCACACGTACCAACACAGACTATCCCCCAATTTAACTGATCCCCAAAGGTTTTTGATTAAATAGCGGAATAGAAAATATGATCCAAAAAAAGTGTATGTATATCACACGTACACAACCACACTGGGCCCCAATTACTATTGTTTGTACCCCTAAAAGGCTAGATGAGGAGTAGGGGGAGTATGGAACAGGCAGCACCCTCAAACCTTCAGAAGTATGAGATGAACCCCAACAACTTGGAAAGGTGGATCTCTCTCACACGTACCAACACAGACTATCCCCCAATTTAACTGATCCCCAAAGGTTTTTGATTAAATAGCGGAATAGAAAATATGATCCAAAAAAAGTGTATGTATATCACACGTACACAACCACACTGGGCCCCAATTACTATTGTTTGTACCCCTAAAAGGCTAGATGAGGAGTAGGGGGAGTATGGAACAGGCAGCACCCTCAAACCTTCAGAAGTTTGAGATGAACCCCAACAACTTGGAAAGGTGGATCTCTCTCACACGTACCAACACAGACTATCCCCCAATTTAACTGATCCCCAAAGGTTTTTGATTAAATAGCGGAATAGAAAATATGATCCAAAAAAAGTGTATGTATATCACACGTACACAACCACACTAGGCCCCAATTACTATTGTTTGTACCCCTAAAAGGCTAGATGAGGAGTAGGGGGGGTATGGAACAGGCAGCACCCTCAAACCTTCAGAAGTATGAGATGAACCCCAACAACTTGGAAAGGTGGATCTCTCTCACACGTAACAACACAGACTATCCCCCAATTTAACTGATCCCCAAAGGTTTTTGATTAAATAGCGGAATAGAAAATATGATCCAAAAAAAGTGTATGTATATCACACGTACACAACCACACTAGGCCCCAATTACTATTGTTTGTACCCCTAAAAGGCTAGGAGTAGGGGGAGTATGGAACAGGCAGCACCCTCAAACCTTCAGAAGTATGAGATGAACCCCAACAACTTGGAAAGGTGGATCTCTCTCACACGTACCAACACAGACTATCCCCCAATTTAACTGATCCCCAAAGGTTTTTGATTAAATAGCGGAATAGAAAATATGATCCAAAAAAAGTGTATGTATATCACACGTACACAACCACACTAGGCCCCAATTACTATTGTTTGTACCCCTAAAAGGCTAGATGAGGAGTAGGGGGAGTATGGAACAGGCAGCACCCTCAAATCTTCAGAAGTATGAGATTGTGTTCACTGTACCCCACAAAGATTGAGTTCACTGCACCCCACAATGATTGTGTTCACTGCACCCCACAAAGATTGTGTTCACTGCACCTCACAAAGGATTTTGTTCACTGCACCCCAAAAAGATTGTGTTCACTGCACCCCAAAAAGGATTTTGATCACTGCACCCCAAAAAGGATGTTGTTCACTGCACCCCAAAAATGATTTTGTTCACTCCACCCCAAAAAGATTGTGTTCACTGCACCCCACAAAGATTGTGTTCACTGCACCCCAAAAAGATTGTGTTCACTGTACCCCCCAAAGATTGTGTTCACTGCACCCCACAAAGATTCTGTTCACTGTACCCCACAAAGATTGTGTTCACTGCACCCCAAAAAAGATTGTGTTCACTGCACCCCAAAAAGGATGTTGTTCACTGCACCCCAAAAAGGATGTTGTTCACTCCACCCCAAAAAGATTGTGTTCACTGCACCCCACAAAGATTGTGTTCACTGCACCCCAAAAAGATTGTGTTCACTGCACCCCAAAAATGATTTTGTTCACTGCACCCCAAAAAGGATTTTGTTCACTGCACCCCAAAAAGGATGTTGTTCACTCCACCCCAAAAAGATTGTGTTCACTGCACCCCAAAAAGATTGTGTTCACTGCACCCCACAAAGGATTTTGTTCACTGCACCCCAAAAAGATTGTGTTCACTGCACCCCAAAAAGGATGTTGTTCACTGCACCCCAAAAAGGATTTTGTTCGCTGCACCCCAAAAAGATTGTGTTCACTGCACCCCACAAAGGATTTTGTTCACTGCACCCCACAAAGATTGTGTTCACTGCACACCAAAAAGGATTGTGTTCACTGCACCCCAAAAAGATTTTGTTCACTGCACCCCAAAAAGATTGTGTTCACTGCAGCCCAAAAAGATTGTGTTCACTGCAGCCCAAAAAGATTGTGTTCACTGCAGCCCAAAAAGATTGTGTTCACTGCAGCCCAAAAAGATTGTGTTCACTGCAGCTCACACACAGAAAAATGGATGTGGATCACTGACACCTGCCTATCTCCAATCCCACACCACACAGCAATATCGATTGTAGTTTGTAGAACACAGTTTCCCTAAAATTCAGCAGACTCTGTCCCTAACAGGATTGAGAAGAGATCGTAGATCAGGATTGAGTGCAGATTCACCCCACCCCCCACACAGCAATATCGATTGTAGTTTGTAGAAGACACTGACCCTATAATTCAGCAGACTCTATCCCTAAAATGCCTACAACTCGCCCTGCCTAAACACTCCGACCTGTCCCTCAATTCTATCCGGACACAAATGGTTTTTTCCTGCCTATCTTTCCCTAATCAGCAGCCAGCACATTGATGTGTGCTCTGTCCCTTAGCTAAGCAGCAGAATGACGCTGCTGCGGCGGCTGCCTCGAACTTATAAAGACTTGGTCACATGCTTCAGACGGCCAATCACAGCTACTAAGACATTTGCAGGCATGGCTGGGATGGCTTAAGGCACACCAGTTAAACGATTGTTGATTGGCTGTTGAAAGCCCGCCATGAAAAGAGCGCCAAAGCATGCAAAACCCGGAAATAAAACGACCGAACACGGATTTTTACCCGAACATACAGTAAAGTGTCCGTGTCCGTGTTCGGGTAAAAAAAATCCAATTATTCGGTACGAACACGAATAATACAGTCCGTGTTCGCTCAACACTAGTTGCTAGTATTCTGGCTTTAAACTAGTACAAAGTTTAAAAAGGAACCCGGAAAAAATGTATAGGAGCTGCTATAGTTGACTTTACTTTGAAGGTGCATGTTGGGTCTGTCATATTTATCATTCTTTCCCTACTGGAGTGAGGTACTGAAAAATATGTTTATATCAATTGTCAGGATACCCAATATCTGAAAGCTTGTTCCAGAGTAATGACCCCCGATAGTAACTAGCTAGAGCGATTATATAGGTAACACAGCCTACAGTCAGTACCCAGATAAACAAGGCAGCAAGAGCTACTTGCCCCCCCCCCCCTCTTATTTCTTTCCTGAAAGATTCAGAAAATCCTCTTCTTTAAAGAAAATATCTTTTTTTTTTTTTTTCAAACGCGCTATAAAAAAAAAAAAAGAAAAAATGACAGTGTAGGATTTAGTAAAGATTCTTTAAGATCTAACATTTTAATTTCCCCTTATCCCGATTAGATGTTTGATGGCTGTCTTTTCCAATTAATAAAGACAATTTCTAGCAGTGATTTAAAGGTTACCCTTCAATGAAAGTGATAGGGAATTTTCTGCATTTTTTTATCTGATTTCAGTAGCTTTAAAATAATCAGATTGAAAAATTATTTGCATATGCTTGTTTATATAAACAAATCATTTTACACAAGTTAAAAGAGAACAAATAACATGCATAGAGGAAGGATTTTTTTTTTTTCTAATCTATTTTGGACATTTATAGGCCAAACGGTTTCTGCGTGGGTAATGACAGGGAAGATGCCTGTGACTACATTGTATAACAAAGGGTCAGACTACCCAAAACTGCCAATTCAGTTTTGGTAGCTGCTAGAGAGATAGATCACCTGCCAGTTTCTCATATCTCTCCAAGACTAGATTGGTGGTATATGTGCACTTGAGGTCCTGGGTCTGGACATTTGTCCGGGCCATTTTAAAGGTTTCTAATGCTCCCTGTTGGGTTTACTATTTAAAAGGTTTGTAACCCTAAACCATTGCCTTGCTGCCAGCCCCTCTCTTTTAATCCCCTATCCTGCATTGTATAACTGCTTGTAAGAAACAATGCCTCTAAATACCTTTTAGAGAAGTGTCTTTAGGTCTGTCATGTGACTCACGGCCGTTCTGATAACACAATCCAGGGCTACAGCAGGAGGAGCCGAGCTCTCCCTCTAAAGTCAGCCAGGAGTTACGTGACCGCCGAGCTGGCCGCTTAGCTCCTCCTGCTCTAGCCCTGGATTGTGTTATCAGAGTGGCTAGGAATCACACGACAAACCTAAAGACACTTCTCAAAATGGTATTTAGAGGCATAGTTTCTTACAAGCAGTTATACAGTGCAGGATAGGAGTTTATCAGAGAGGGGCTGGCAGTGACATTTGACTGGTTTATTATCAGTATGGGGGGGGGGGGAACAGACACACGGAGCTGACAGGCAAGGAGGGGAGAGGGGAGAGGAGAGCTACGGATGATAGGGGCATGCAGGCTGACCACGGTGATCAGGGCTCATTAGCCATGATTATCATGGTCAGCACAGAGAGGAGGACACAGGAAGTGGCAGGATCAGCCAGGTTTTTTACAGTTTCCACAGGGGCAGGTTAGACAGCACAAGCACTGTGCTGTTTAACCTGCTATAAAGGGAACAGGCTCTTTTTTTTGGGGGGGTAACAAACACTTTAGTATTATTAATAAAACAACAAGGGATCTCCCCGCTAAAGTGTGAAAAGCACCTGAAAAGCCTAGGGATAACTCAATCCACTATTTATTTTTGCCAGAGTTAGAGAGATCGGTATCAAACGGCATTGCTCAAATATCATCACTTGGGCTGCAGTGACTATTTTATAGGCACATTTTAACGGAACAAACAATTTATATTTTATTTAATTGCAGCACCTCAACTGCAGCCACTAAAATTACACCTATTGACAATATAAACTTTTTGCAAACCCTCGGTGTGTAAGTGAGGCACTCAGGCTGCAAGGAAGTGTAGTCCTGTGGTTGTTGCTGTGAGTGCTGGCTGGTAAGAAGCCCACCCACACCCCAGAAAATAACAGATAAGAGCAGAAGATCCCGGGAGCGCCACATCAGAATAAGACCTGCTGTGTGTAGACAAGTGGCAGTCTCAGCCTAGACCCCTGTCAGGCCACGACCCCAATGCATTTCACCCCACCCCCCATACATACATACATACATCCCCATGAATAAACTCCAGTGAAACGCGTTGGGGACGTGACCTGGCGGGGGTCCAGGCTGGGACTGCCACTTGTATACACACAGCAGGTCTTGTTCAGATGTCTAGCTCCAGCGAACTTCTGCTCTTATCTGTCAATATAAACTTTTTATCTATCTTCCACCTAAAGTTTCCTAGAGGAGAAAAAAAGGGGGAACAAGTTACTTACCAAACCTTCGGAGACCGCGCGGGCACCACTCCAGGCAGAACACCTCCCCATCTTGGAATGAGGGGAGCTGCGGGCCAGGGGTACGCTGCAACTCAGGCTGTGACCTGGCTGTGTGCGTCCTTGTGAGGTGTTCCACTCGCTGCCCAGCCCCCGTCCTGTGGGGCTGTGTCGCAGCTGACTGAGCGCGGAGCTACAGTCTGCACGTGCTCGCTGGCCAGACTGGGGGGACTGTAAAGATCTAGAATATCCAGTGCGTCACCCAGTCCGGCAGTTGATTGTAGTTCTCACAGGAACAACTTGATTGTAGAAGGAAAAAAACAAAAAAGGAACAAAGTTCCATCTAAAAATAGAAAAAAAAGGCTAGGACCAAAGATCCCAGCAAGGAGACTAGGCAGAAAAAAAAACTGAGATCCTAGAGCAAGAAGTGGGAGTATACTCCCTGGGACTGCCCATGGGCATAGTCAAAGCCATGTTAACTTTTGTTAACCCTTTTTCCGCCTTGTGTCCAACTCCTAGGAACAGCAGCATAACCAAATGGTCAATGAAAATATGAAGCTGTGTCTGTCGATGAACAAAAGAGAAAGTAAAGTTTTATCAGCCTAACAACAGAAGATTGGGACTCAATGAAGCAAGAAAATTAGATTTCAGACATGGGGTTATTGTATAGTCTCTTATGACATGGAGATGGCCTGAGGTGGATAATGCTTGTCCAAGCCCTAAGATTGAACATTACCTAGAGAAAGATAATATATTAAAAGAATTACTATATACATTTTTGAGAATGAAATTCGGTACACCAAGGCAAATACCACACCTTAGTGTCCTTTTAATGGGAGTTTTGTGGGTGCTTGTGCTTTGACTGACATTATTACTATCAAATTGTATTACAGAATGTGTTTACCTGTGCTTGAAATGTACGAACTGGCATTACACTATTTAGCACTATTCCTTAGTTTCAACAGGAATTAGCTTGTAAATTGTAGTAGGACAAGCATCTAGAACCGGAAGCATTAATACACCATACAACAAGCTTTATGCTATTGTCCTAAAGGAGTTGCAAAGGTAGAAAGTTTTTAATCTTTATGCATTCTATGCATGAAGATAAAAAGCCTTCTGTGTAAAGCAGCCTCCCCAGCACCCCCTAATACTTACCTGAGCCCCATTTCTATCCAGCGATGTCCACGAGTCCCTTGACCGTCTGGGAATCTCCCTCCTCATGAGCTGAGACACAGCAGTGGAGCCATTGGCTCTTGCTGCTGTCAGTTAGCCAATCAGGAGAGAGGGGGGGCATTGCCAAACGGCAGCTTCGCGTCTGACTGGACACATGGAGCTGCAGCTCAGGTCGGGTGCCCCCATAGCATAGGGAGGGGCCAGGAGCAGCAAAGAGGGACCCAAGAAGAGGAGGATATGGGCTGCCTTGTGCAAAACCAACTGCATAGAGGAGGTAAGTATAAGATGTTTATTTTAAAAAAAAAAAAAAAAACCCCAAGACTTTACAGTCACTTTAAAGCACACATTTGGGGGCAGACCTGGAGTGCTGAATTCAGATGTTAATGGGCATGCAGGATGTAGCCTTAAAACAGCTTTTAACATGCTTCAAGCAGTCCAGAAGTTTGTTAAGACACTGAAGTCCTGCTAAATATGGTGGTTTAAAGCTTCAGCCAAACCATTAAGATTGGTATTCAGCAGGCAGAATAGAGCTAAAGGGTGTTTCAAAACAGCTTCACAAAGCTACTTGAAGTTTGTAGAGTGCTTTGAAGAGAATCAAGTATGACACTGTCTCACAAACTGGCATTTACAAGCTACAAGTAAACTACAGTATCTCACAAAAGTGAGTACACCCCTCACATTTTTCTATTTTATACCTTTCATGTGACAACACTGAAGAAAATGACACGTTGCTACAATGTAAAGTAGTGAGTGTACAGCTTGTATAACAGTGTAAATTTGCTGTCCCCTCAAAATAGCTCAACACGCAGCCATTAATGTCTAAACCGCTGGCAACAAAAGTGAGTACACCCCTAAGGGAAAATGTCTAAATTGGGCCCAAAGTGTCACACCTGAGACCTTGTAACACTGACAAGTCACATGATACCGGGTAGGGAGAATGGCTAATTGGGCCCAATTTGGACATTTTCACTTAGGGGTGTACTCACTTTTGTTGCCAGCAGTTTAGACATTAATGGCTGTGTGTTGAGTTATTTTGAGGTGATTGCAAATTTACACTGTTATACAAGCTGTACACTCACTACTTTACATTGTAGCAAAGTGTCATTTTCTTCAGTGTTGTCACACGAAAGGTATAAAATATTTAGAAAAAAGTGAGGGGTGTACTCACTTTTGTGAGATACTATATGGTTGACTCTGTTTATTAGGATTCAAGTAGTGTATTGTTTCAGTACCCTTCAAAGAATACACATACAGTATTTCACAAAAGTGAGTACACCCCCCACATTTTCGTAAATATTTTATTATATCTTTACATGTGACAACACTGAAGAAATGACACTTTGCTACAATGTAAAGTAGTGAGTGTACAGCTTGTATAACAGTTTAAATTTGCTGTCCCCTCAAAATAACAACACAGCCATTAATGTCTAAACTGCTGACAACAAAAGTGAGTACACCCCTAAGTGAAAATTTCCAAATTGGGCCCAAAGTGTAAATATTTTGTGTGGCCACCATTATTTTCCAGCACTGCCTTAACCCTCTTGGGCAAGGAGTTCACCAGAGCTTTACAGGTTGCCCCTGGAGTCCTCTTCCACTCCTCCATAACGATATCACGGAGCTGGTGGATGTTGGAGACCTTGCTCTCCTCCACCTTCTGTTTGAGGATGCCCCACAGATTGCTCAATAGGGTTTAGGTCTGGAGAAATGCTTGGCCAGTCCATCACCTTTACCCTCTGCTTCTTTAGCAAGGCAGTGGTAATCTTGGAGGTGTGTTTGGGGTCGTTATCATGTTAGAATACTGCCCTCCGAAAGGTGGGGGATCATGCTCTGCTTCAGTAGGTCACAGTACATGTTGGCATTCATGGTTCCCTCAATGAACTGTAGCTCCCCAGTGCCAGCAGCACTCATGCAGCCCCAGACCATGACACTCCCACCACCATGCTTGACTGTAGGCAAGACGCACTTGTCTTTATACTCCTCACCTGGTTACGGCCACACGTGCTTGACACGATCTGAACCAAATACGTTTTTCCTGGTTTCACCAGACCACAGGACATGGTTCCAGCAATCCATGTCCTTAGTCTGCTTGTCTTCAGCAAACTGTTTGCAGGCTTTCCTGTGCATGATCTTTAGAAGAGGTTTCTTTCTGGGATGACAGCCATGCAGACCAATTTGATGCAGTGTATGGTCTGAGCACTGACAGGCTGACCCCCACCCCTTTAACCTCTGTAGCAATGCTAGCAGCACTCATACGTCTATTTCCCAAAGACAAACTCTGGATAGGACGCTGAGTACATGCACTCAACCTTTGTTCGACCATGACGAGGCCTGTTCTGAGTGGAACCTGTCCTGTTAAACCCTGTATGGTCTTGGCCATAGTTAGTCAGGTTGAAAAAAGACACAAATCCATCTGGCTCAACCAATAAAAAAAAAAAGAAACAGTAAAGAAAACCCAACCATACAATCCCATATACACAATCCTATACCTGCAGTTGATCCAGAGGAAGGCGAAAAAACCCCAGCAAAGCATGATCTAATTTGCTACAGCAGGGGAAAGAAATTCCTTTCGGATCCCCCGAGAGGCCATTGGATATTCCCTGGATCAACATTACCTATAAGGTCAGCTTGTGAGTTGGGGACATTCTGTAAGGAAGTTATTTCACTGCAAAGCTTGGTGCCATCTGCAAAGACTTATATGGTACTTTTAATCCCAGACCCTATATCAAGATATTAAAAAGTAGGGGTCCCAACATTGAATCTTGGGGTACACCACTGATAACTTTAGACCATTCAGAGTAAGAATCATTAACCACTACTCTCCGAATGCCATCTTTTAGCCAGTTTTCTATCCAATTACAAACTGATCTTTCCAAACCTGTAGACTTTACCTTACACATTAGCGGTGTGTGGGTAACTGTGTCAAATGCTTTTGCAAAATCCAAGTATACTACGTCCACAGCCACCCCTCTCCTCTGTCCAAGGTTTTACTTACCTCATAAAAAGAAAATCAGGTTTGTTTGACAACTTCTGTCTTTCATGAATCCATGCTGTCTGTTGCTTAAAATATTTTTTTTCCAGCAAGAACTCATCTATGTGATCTTTTATTAAACTCTCCAGTATCTTCCCGACTATAGAAGTTAAACTAACAGGTCTATAGTTACTTGGCAAAGACTTTGATCCCTTTTTAAATATAGGCACCACATAGGCCCTACGCCAATCCAGTGGTACTATTCCAGTCCTTAACTAGTCCCTAAAAAGTAGAAACAAAGGCTTTGAAATTACAGCGCTCAATTCTTTTAGGATGCATGGGTGGATGCCATCTGGTCCAGGCGCTTAATCCACCCTTATTCTGTCTAAATATTTCTGAACCATATCACTTTTGAGCCATTGTGGATCATTTAGGGCTGTGTCAATGCCGTCCTCATTATGGCCATGAGCTCCCCCATGCTCCTTTGTATACATAGAGCTGAAGAAAGTATTTAATAAATTTGCCTTCTCTTTGTCCCCGTCACCCACTCCAAATTATTTTGTAAAGGGCCTACATGCTAAGACCTAACCTTTTTACTATTAATAGATTTGAAGAATTTTTTGGGATTTGTCCTACTATCTTTTGCAATCTGTCGTTCATTTTGAATTTCTGCATCCTTGATTTCCTTTTTACATATTCTGTTATATTCTTTGTAACAATTAAACAATGATGGTGTTCCTTCATTTTTATATTTTTTAAAAGCTCTTTTCTTATTTATAGCTTTTTTAACTTTGGCCTGAGCCACATAAGTATAAAAGGCTATATACTGCTATATAGGCCAATATTGCCTCCCAGTCTAAATCCTGGAGAGCAGCCCTCATCCTTGAAAAATTTGCTCTCCTAAAGTTAAGTGTTTTTATATTTCCTGTATGCGTTGTTTACAGCTTACATTAAAAGAAATCATATTATGGTCACTGCTACCCAGATGTTCTTTTATATGAACATTATTAATAAGCTCTGCATGGTTTGAGAATACCAGGTCCAACAAAGCATCATTTCTAGTAGGAGCCTCAATAAACTGTACCATAAAATTGTCTTGTAACAGGTTTATACATTTTTGCCCTTTAAATGTTCCAGCAGTAAAATCCCCCATTATCACTGTCCCAGCCCTTTCCATCTGTGCCAGGAGCCGAGTCTCCACCTCCTCAATAATACTGGGAAGTCTATAACAAACTCCAGTGATAATCTTTGTATTACGCACACTCATGTATATTTCCACCCATACTGCTTCAGACTCATCACACTCCGTGCTGCAGCTCATTTTCAGGGTCTTGGCAATCTTCTTATAGCCTAGGTCATCTTTATGTAGAGCAACAATTCTTTTTCTCTGATCCTCAGAGAGTTATTTGCCGTGAGGTGCAATGTTGAACTTCCAGTGACCAGTATGAGGGAGTGAGCGCGATAACACCAAATCTAACACACCTACTCCCCATTCACACCTGAGATCTTGTAACACTAATGAGTCACAAGGAGTGTGCTCACTTTTGTTGCCAGCGGTTTAGACAATAATGGCTGTGTGTTGAGTTATTTTGAGGGGACAGCAAATTTACACTGTTATACAAGCTGTACACTACTACTTTACATTGTAGCAAAGTGTAATTTCTTTAGTGTTGTCACATGAAAAGATGTAATAAAATATTTACAAAAATGTGAGGGGGGTACTCACTTTTGTGAGATATTGTACATTATTAAATAAGAACTCCCAATTTTAATTAAAAGCATATTTCAAACTGATTAATTGTTAAAATCACTAAATGACCAGTAACATTTTTGTTATAGGCAGTCTAAGGTGACACCCTTAAAAAAAGCTGTCTGTGCCCACCCCTACATTATATCTTGGTAACTACACGGTTAACATGCTGCAGTGTAGTAGCTATTTCATCACTGATGCCGAGGTCTAGTCAATTATGACATACTAAAGAAAAGCAGGCCACACTCTGGAACAAAAATGTAAACCCTTGTACAGTATGTGAGATAAATATTTAAAGGACACCACCATGTATGCTGGCTTAGAAAGATTGTAGTTTTCTAAAAACTATAACAAGATTAAAGTATACATAAAATAGTGTTTAATGTCACTTTTCTGTAGGAGGATCACAGTTGCATCTAAAAACAGAATTCAAAGTGGAGCAGAATTCCCCTTACAGAATCAGAGATCACTGTGTTTGCCCTGATAACAAGTGTGTCATGAAAAATATATTTTTGCACATTTTGAATAAATGAATCACCTACTCAAGTAAACAAAATGACAGTAAAGCATTTGATATTTGATTTGGATCACATACTTTATTGTAGATGGCATGATTGGCAACCAAATTGTTTTCTGAAATGTGAACCATTAAATTAAAAAAAGCTCTGTTCAGATATTAGATAGCATAAATCTGGAAATCTGAATAGAGCGTCATGCTTTGAGTATTCTGTCAAATATAATAAAGCTCAGAGAAATATCACGGTGTGAAAATAAAAAACTCCTCACAAAAAAAAAAAATAATAATAATAAAAGGTGAATAATAATCTTCAGGAGTCACTGAGGTTTGAGTTCTGACACTTTTAAAAACATGCTAGTCCTTGGTCCGTCAACTATTACAAGGTGCAGAAGCTTGGTTTTCCTTAAGAAGCGCTGAAGTCTTTTGAGAGGAGAAAAATCACACTCCGAGCTTATTGGCTTGGGTAAGGACTACTTTGAGTACTGGCATAAAGGCAGACGTCTCGCTAAAGTTACTGGTGCTCACTATGTGGGTATGGATGTTAAGTCCCTCTGTGTAGTTGCGTGACTCAATACTTCTGGCAATGTTGTGTAAACCTGCAATTATTGCAGGGGATAGCTGTAAAAATGAAAAAAAATGGTTAATTTAAAATAACACTAAATCAACAACTCCACTTCAGTGACTACATTGGCCAGGGACTGATAAGAAGCTCTTGTATAGCTAGTGTGTTGTTCTGTGCATACTGGCCAAAAATGGAGAAATCAACTACATAGGCACTGTTAAATTCTTCTACACAACGACTAAACTGGATACAATAAAAACACACTGCAAAGAAGTCACTTTGGGGGAAATTGACTGGAATACTCAGAATCTGGTGCAGGTGTGCATGGTAACCAATCAGCTTCTAACTTCAGTTTGTTCAGTTAAAGGGGTTGTAAAGGTTCGTTTTTTTTTGGAATAAAAACAACATGTTATACTTATCAGCTCTGTGCAAGGATTTTGCACAGAGAAGCCCCGATCCTCCTCTTCTGGGGTGCCTCGGCGGCGCTCCTGGCTCCTCCTCTTCATCTGGTGCCCCCACGGAAAGCCGCCTTCCATGTGGGCCCCAGTGCGGGCGCGTTCCAGAGTCCTGCTGCTGCGTCCATTGACAAAGACAGCGGGATTTGGCCCTGCTTCCCACATCACTGGATTTGATTGCCCGCAGCAGGAGCCAATGGCTGTTTACCATAGAGAATTCTGCAGACCAGTTGGTCCCCGGCAATCTCAATGACCTTTGAAAGCCAGGCGCGATGTTATGATGTCATGTCCGGCCTCGGCAAATGTTTTTTTTTTATCAGGAAAGGCTGAGATCGCTAGAGGAGAGATGTCCTCTAGACCCCAGATCTCTCTGTAAAGAGGACCTGTCATGCCCTATTCTATTACAAGGAATGTTTACATTCCTTGTAATAGAAATGAAAGTGATTAAAAAAAAAAACGGGGGGGGGCGTGGCCGGATGTGAGCGAGGCTAGACGTGTCTGCCCGGAGCTCCCTGGATTATCCTGAATATCTCCGTTTTCGGTGGGCGGGCGACCCCCCTTTTTCACCCTGGTCGGTGGGTGAACCTCCGGGTGTGCTGGCGATGCCATCCTCGACCCCTAAATCGCAGCGGAAGCCGCCTACGGACCAGCGCCAGACCCGCTCTGCTAAGAGCTCGGGCTCCGCCTCCGCCATTTTGGCGCCGCCGTCCACCGCGAGGTGCTGTGGCGCTTGTGCAGGCATGGAGGATCGTCAGGCTGCGGATGTGCGGAGTCCCGGAGCGTCCCCACATACTGCTCCGGCTCCGGATACCGACCAGAGGGCGATTACCACACCGATCCTGGAGGCTATAGACGCATGCAAAGCGGCGCTCATGGTCAGGATTGATCATCTGGCATCAGAATGTACTCTCATCCGCCATGACCTTGACAAGATCAGGGGTCGCCTCACTACAGCGGAGGATAGGATCTCTGAGGTGGAAGACTGTTCTCATGCCCACTCTGCCCAATTATCGGAACTACAGGGCATAGTGAAGTCCCTGCAACACCGGGCTGATGATGCAGAAGACCGTCAGAGGAGGAATAACGTAAGAGTGGTGGGGCTCCCTGAAGGGGTGGAGGGGAAGAAGCCTGCTCCTTTTGCTGAACAATTCTTTAAACAGCTGCTCTCCCTGGAGGATTTACCCCCTACTTATGTGGTTGAAAGGGCTCATCGGGTCCCGGCCGGGGCCAGGCCGCCGGGAGCCCCCCCGCGGCCATTCCTGGTTAAGTTCCTAAACTACAGGGATCGTGACATGCTCCTCTCGGAGGCGCGGAAACATCCTGAGCTGCGCTTTGAAAATGCCCGTGTGATGTTGTTTCCTGATTTTTCTGCGGAGACCCAGCGGAAGAGGCGATCGTTTACTGAGGTCAGGAAACGCTTGCGAGCCAAAGAGATCACCTACAGCATGCAGTACCCTAGCAGGCTCCGGGTTCAACATAATGGCTCGGTCAAATTCTTTGATTTCCCGCAGGAGGTGTCGGAGTGGTTGGATGGCCTGCGTTAGCATCCTTATTGCTCTGTCTGGCTGCTATGATTCTGGTTCCCTACGTGGCTTCTATATGCTTTCCTGAGACTCCTGGCCCTATTTGTGCGACTGTCGCTGCATACCTCCTGAGTCCTTACCCTTGTTTGTCTTTCCCTATTTTTTATTTTTTTTTTGGGGTTCAGATCCGTTTTTTTTTTTTTTTTTTACTAACTGGATGCTGGCACACCGTCCCCCTTATGTGCCCTGGGTTGCCTGCGACGGTGGGGTTGTTCTGATTGGACGGCCCACTGCACTGATCACCATCCGCCAGGTCCAGGGGCTCCATGTGGGACAGTGACTGTCATCTAACTTGCCGAACTGTTGTTCACACTGGAGGACCATTGCACTTGTCGTTTTTTTGGGTTGTTCGGGATTCAAGCCACGTACCGGACTGTTTTTTCTGCTGTTTTGTTTTTTTTTCTTGTTTTATTTCTTGTTTTTGGGGTTTTTGGTATGATGGCACGGGTTATGTTACACCAGCACCTGAACTTGAATGCTCATTTATGTCTAGAGGTCATTATCAGTATTTGCTATATTTTTCTGCAGTACCCCCTAGGGTTCTTATTGCATTGGGCCTCGCCTCGGGTCCCACACCCATTTTTTCTCTATGCTCATGGCTGACAATGTTAGGTTCCTCTCCTGGAATGTGAGAGGTTTAAATAATAAGTTCAAGAGGGCCAGGGTCTTTCAGTACCTGAAATTGATTAAACCACATATCCTCCTCCTGCAGGAGACCCACTTGGACGGTAATATGATTCTTGCTCTTAGGAGACCGTGGACCCAGAGGGCGCTGCATGCCACCTATTCCACCTATGCCAGGGGGGTCTCCATCCTCATAAGTAAATCTTTGCCCTGCACGATCCAAAGGGTGATCTCCGATCCAGGGGGCAGATATGTGGCGGTACTACTAGATATTTACTCGGTCACAATGCTGCTGGTGGCGATCTATGTGCCTCCTCCTTTTGGGATACAATTATTGTATGATTTGATGGACAAATTGATCGATTATTCTCATCTTCCGGTGTTGTATATGGGTGACTTCAATGCCATCCTGGATAGTACGATGGATTCTTCCAACCCCAACCGCTCTGCCTCGGTGGACCTGTCCGGGTGGGCGTCCGCGGTGGGTGTACTTGAGCTTTGGAGGTGGAGGAATCCTATGTTGCGGGAGTACTCCTATCTCTCCACGACGCACAAGTCGTCTTCCCGAATTGACTTGGCGTTTGGGAATGCCTGCTTTCAATCCCTCTTGGTCGGAGCGGAGTACCTATCGGGGGGGGTGTCTGATCATAACCCGTTGCTCTTGACAGTGAACCTCCAATTGGGGGCTAGAGTGCGGGGTTGGCGCCTGGCGGCTGGCTGGCTCCAACAAGATCAGGTCGCCTCCCACCTGGGTGATTCGATCCGATCATACTGGGAAGAGAATGAGGATTCCGCGGACCGGCAGATGGTCTGGGATGCATTCAAGGCAGTGGCGCGGGGGGAATGTGTTTCAGCCATTAAGACGGCCAGGAAGGATCATAATAGCGAGGTCAGGGAGCTTCAGGAGGCGGAGAGACTGCGGGCGAGGGAACATGCGGACTCGCCATCTGATGCCAGCTATGTTGCGTTGCTGGAGGCGAGACGCCTTCTCTCCCTGCATGTCTCCGATCTTGCTCATACTGCGATCAACCGGACCCGGGAGTCGGTTTTCGCTCAAGGGGATAAAAATGGTAAATTATTGGCGATGCTGGTGGCCGACCAGAGGACCCCTGTTAACATCCCGCTGATCAGGAATAGGGATGGGGTTGTGCAGACTGATCCCCGAGACATACTGGCTACATTCCATGACTACTTTGAGACCCTGTATGCCCCGTTGCGGGATGTTGACCCCTCGGTGGCTGATGGGCTGCTGGGGAGTGTTGCCCTTCCAACTTTGACATCTGAGGATAGCGCCATGTTAGATGCACCGATTACGTCCGCGGAGGTGGAAAAGGCCATTGCGGCATTCCCGCCACATAAGGCTCCAGGCCCTGACGGCTTCCCTGCAGACTTTTATAAACAGTTCTCTGAACAGTTAGCACCCAGACTGAGTTCTTTACTACAACATTGCTTGGAGAGCGAGTCTCTCCCTCCCTCTATGCTTGAGGCATATATGGTTCTGTTGCCTAAGCCTGGTAAGGATCCTATGGATTGTTCCTCCTACCGACCCATAGCTCTACTGAACATGGATCTCAAGATCTTGACGAAAGTCCTGGCCACCAGACTGGCGGGAGTACTTCCTTCCCTGATCGACCCTGACCAAACGGGCTTTATGCCCGGTAAGTCGGTTGACACGAATATCAGACGACTGTTCACTCACCTTCAGATCCCAGGGGGGGACTCAGGCTCACGGGTGGTGGTCTCTATCGATTTTGAAAAGGCCTTCAACTCGGTCGACTGGTCCTTTATGCTTAAGACTTTGGAACTTATGGGCTTTGGGACTAAATTCCGGACGTGGATTAGGCTTTTGTACACCGGTCCTAAAACGGCTATCCGTCTGGGATTTCTTACGTCTCCCTACTTCCAGGTGGGCCGGGGAACGAGACAGGGGTGCCCCCTGTCACCGTTCCTGTTCGCCCTCACGCTGGAACCTATAGCTATAGCGTTGCGCAGCTCCCCGGCCGTCAGTGCCATCAGAGTGGGCTCCATTAAAGAATGCCTTGCCCTATACGCAGACGACATGTTATTATTCCTGGACGATCCGGGCCCCTCTCTTCGAGCGGCCCTGGCTGTGTTGGATGACTTTGGCAAGTGCTCTGGCCTTCGGGTCAATTGGGGGAAGTCCGCTATCCTGTCTGTAGATGATGGTGCCCGCTCTGCTGCGGCTGGGGACCTGCCCCTCTGCTGGGTTGATAGCTTTACCTACCTGGGGGTCAAAGTGACAAGTAGCCCTCAGGACTATTACCATCTTAACCTCCTACCCTTGTTGTCTAGACTACAGCAACATGTACAGTCTTGGAAGAAGCTCCCGCTGTCCCTCTTGGGTCGTATTAGTGTCCTTAAAATGAAATTTTTGCCAGTTGTATTGTACTTTCTCCGTAATTCCCCCTTATGGGTTCCCATGTCATTTTATAAAAAACTGGACAGTATCATCAGTTCCTTCCTTTGGTCACCGGGGGCTCCCAGGATTGGCCTACGGGCCCTCAGGGAGCCCTGGGGCAGTGGTGGTCTGGCACTCCCTGACTGGCGTAGGTATTACCTGGCGGGTCAGATGGTGTTTGCAAGACGATGGCTGCGGGCGGATGAAGGGGATTCGGCCACGATCCTGGAGGCAGCTCATCTGGGCTCATTTGAGACTCTCCGGTTGGCCCTGTTTAGGGGACTTGGCTCGGATCTCCCGTTAACGTTGACCATGAAAGCCACGGTGAGAGCTTGGGCGCAGACATTGCGCTTGACCTGTCCTAGCTATGTTGGCTTCTCTCCGTCTACCCCCCTGTGGATGAATCCTACCCTCCCCCACTTCCATAAGTTTCTTGACCCGGTGGTATGGGCGGTGAAAGGGGTTAAGACCTTGGGGGACATTACAGCAGCGGGGGATCTTCTTCCTTTTGACCGTTTGAAAGAAAACTTTGACCTGCCCAATCATTATTACTTTAGATATCTCCAACTGCGACATGCTTTCCGAAGCCAGTTTGCCACGTCTCACGTGGAAATGTGCCGTTCGGATCTTGAGTGTGTGTTAACTTGTGACACCTCGCTCAAGATCCTTTCGACTGTGTACAAGGATATGTTTAGACTGACCCCCCCTAGCATTACTAAATGTAGAGACAGATGGACGTTGGAGGTGCCTGACCTGCAAGGTGACGACTGGGATGAGGTCTGGACTGAACCCTTTAAATATCTGGTGTCCGCTAGGGACCGGCTCATACAATTCAAATTCCTGCACCGGATCTATTACACTCCGGCCCGCCTGGCCAGGATTTATCCGACCTCGTCCGCTGAATGCTGGCGTTGTTCTACTTCTCCGGCAGACGCGACTCACGTCTTTTGGGACTGCAGCCAGATCCAGATGTTTTGGAGGGCTGTGACTGACTGTATTAACGAGGTGTTGCTGACCCCGATTCCACTGACCTCGAGGGTCTGTCTCTTGGGTTTGGTGGAGGAGGTGGTCCCTTCGGTGGCCCACAGAACGTTGCTCAGTATACTGCTGTTTTATGCCAGGAAGGCGATCCTGCTCCATTGGAAGAAGGAGGCTCCTCCCTCGCTTTCTTTCTGGAGGGGCTTGGTCAATGCTAGCTTACCGCTCTATAAGGCGACATACTTATCTAGGGGTTGTCCCAAAAAATTTGAAAAGGTCTGGAGGGCGTGGGTTGACTCATCTTCATCAATTGGTTAACTTTGCACTTTTTGGGGGAGGAGGCTTGACGCTGGCCCTGCGTCCTGTTATCATGTTATGCCATTTGCATGTTGATTTGCTGGATTTATGTACTTTATTTTATATTGCTGCCTAGCCTGAACTATACTGCATGACAGCTGTGTTTTGGGTGTGCACTGAGGGGGGTTTGATTGGGTGCTACTGAGGGGTGCTCTTCTCTCTGGGTCGGAGCCGGCCTGCGTTTGTTTCTGGCGTGGGCCGGTGCTGACCCTGCTGGCCTCGGTCATCCGGGATGATGTTGGGGTGCTGGTGTCTGTTTTGGGGGGGGGGGGGGGTTTCTGGGGTTAGGTAGATGTTTTTGTTTGATGTCTGCCTTGTCTTATTGTAACCGTTGTTACTGTTTTCTTTTTGTATGTTCTTGAAAACTGAATAAAAATAATTTTCCAAAAAAAAAAAAAAAACGGAATTTTTGTAAAATCTTACCTGTAAAATTCCTTTCTCCGAGTCCTCCGACAGTCGCCGCCTCTTCATATTCGTCACAATGGGGTATTAGACTTTGCTCCGAAGGAGTAGCTAGGCAACAGAATATGTTAACATTAAAGCTTTTAACATATCCCACCCTCAAGGGGTGGTCCCCTCAGTCAATACCCTCCTACTTCCTGCAACCATATCTCAGTTTCAGTGGAATAGCAGTACAGTATATAACCAAAACCCCAAAAGAGGGGCGGGGGCGGCGACTGTCGGAGGACTCAGAGAAAGGAATTTTACAGGTAAGATTTTACAAAAATTCCGTTTTCTCTTACGTCCTCCGACAGTCGCCGCCTCTTCATATTCGTCACAATGGGGACGTCCCAAAGCAGTGCAAACATGAGGGGTGGGAAACGCATCCGCGCCGTAAGGCAACGCAGTCTCCGCATCAAAGAAAGGAACCTTACCAAAGGAAGGAAACCAGCTGGGCAAAAGGAAAAAACTTGCTCAACAGGAGCAACAACCCAGGAAAAACAAATAACCAGGGGATAAAAGACATATCCCAACAGCCAGGGATCCCAACAGGTGATCCTAGGGAACAGCCGCACTAAGAACCTTGCGGCCAAAGGAAGCATCCGCCGATGCCTGAACATCTACCTTGTAGAATTTTGTGAAAGTGCGTACGGTCGACCAGGTCGCCGCCTTACACACCTGGGCTACAGAAGCCCCATGACGACAGGCCCAAGACGTACTCAGAGATCTAGTAGAGTGCGCCTTCACAGGCACAGGGGGAACCTTCCCCTGCAAAGCATAGGCCTGTTCAATGGTCTGCCTGATCCATTTGGCGATGGTAGAGGCCGACGCCGCCATGCCCTTCCGAGGACCCTCTGGAAGAACAAACAAGGAATCAGTCTTTCGAAAAGACTCAGTCGATTTAAGGTAAACCCTTATCGCCCGAACAACATCCAAAGAATGTAGTCTCACCTCTTTCGGATGTTTAGGCTTCGGGCACAGCGAAGGCAAGACAATATCCTCATTGAGATGGAATTCCGAAACTCGCTTCGGAAGAAAAGAAGGATTAGGTCGCAAGACCACCTTATCCAAGTGAATAACCAGATACGGAGACTTGCAGGACAAAGCCGCCAGCTCCGACACTCTGCGAGCCAAAGTGATCGCAACCAAAAAGGCGACCTTTTTGGACAACATAGACAACGAGATCTCCCTGATCTGTTCAAAAGGAGCACGTTGTAACACAGATAGAACGAGATTCAAGTCCCAAGGGGGCAGAGGATCCCTCCTAGGAGGAACCAGATGCCGCACTCCCTGAACAAAAGTGCCAACCAAGGAGTTGGAAGCCACGGGACGTTGAAAAAGAACGGCCAGCGCAGACACCTGACCCTTTATCGTAGCCAGCGCCAAACGCTGATCGACACCTGTTTGAAGGAAGGACAACACTCGGGAAACCGTGTTGCGGGGTGAAAACCCCCTGGACTCACACCAGGCAAAATAGGCCTTCCAAGTACGGTAGTAAACCTTCCCCGAGGAAGACTTCCTCGCGTTGATCAAGGTATGAACGACCTCAGGGGAGAGACCCCTCTCCTTCAGGACCTCGGTCTCAACAGCCAGGCCGTCAAAGCCAGCGACTGTAAAGCAGGATGGTATATCGGCCCTTGAGACAGGAGATCGTCTCGAAGAGGCAGACGCCAAGGGGCGTCGACCGCCAGATTCACGAGGTCTGCGTACCAGGACCGGCGTGACCAATCCGGCGCCACAAGAATCACCGTGCTGCGTTCCGAGTGTAACCTGCGAAGGAACCTGGACAGCAACTGAATCGGTGGAAACGCGTACATCAGCTTGTACTGATGCCACGGGGCCACTAACGCGTCCGACGCGTCTGCCCGAGGGTCGCGCGTCCTTGCCACGAACCTTCTCACCTTGTTGTTGAGACGAGACGCGAACAGGTCCACATCTGGAAGACCCCACTTCGCGCACAACATCTGGAAGACAGCCGGGTGGAGAGACCATTCCCCCTGATCCAGGGTCTGGCGACTCAGATAGTCCACCTGCCAGTTCTCCACCCCCGGAATGTGAACCGCCGAGTCTCGGCCCAGGACAGAATGTCGGCCACTTCTCGGGCCGCTCGGGCACTCCTGGTGCCCCCTTGGTGGTTGATGTACACCGCCACCGCCGTGGCATTGTCCGTCTGCACCCGAACCGGGCAGCCCTGCAGCCGGTCCGTCCAACGATGAAGACAGAGATTTATCGCACGCAATTCCAGAATGTTAATCGGAAGGGAGGACTCCCCCTCCGACCAAGTGCCCTGGGCGGACAGAACGCCCAGAACACCACCCCAGCCCGACAGGCTGGCATCCGTGGTGATCACCGTCCACGAGATAGGACGAAAAGACTTGCCCCCCGACACCATCGGGGACTGGAGCAACCACAGAAGGTCCCTTCTGGTGCGATGGCCCAACGAGATTTGAAGATCCAGAGATTGAGGTCGCCCGTCCCACCTGGACAGGATCTCCGCTTGGAGACCCCGCGTGTGAAACTGGGCGAAGGGAATCGCCTCGAAGGCCGAGACCATCAATCCCAGACATCTCATGCACGTCCGCAGAGACGAGTACGGAAAGTCCCTGAGGGACCTGACTTCCTCCTGAAGAGTTCCGAGTTTGTCTTCCGGCAGGAAGACCTTCGCCTGAACCGAGTCCAGGATCATTCCCAGGTAGGGAAGACAAACCGACGGACTCAGTGTCGACTTTGGAAAATTTATCGTCCAACCAAACTCCTGCAGAGTTTGCAGCGTGACAGACAGGTCCTTCTCCAGACCCTGGCTGGTCGCAGACCGAACCAGAATGTCGTCCAGATACCCCAGGACAGAGATGCCCTGGGCTCTCAATAATGCCAGAACCGGTGCAAGCACCTTGGTGAAAACCCGCGGAGCCAAGGCGAGACCAAAAGGTAACGCCACAAACTGGTAGTGATCCTCCGCAATGGCGAATCGAAGGTACCTCTGGTGACCCTCGAAAATGGGGATGTGAAGATACGCATCCTTCAAATCGATGGAGGCCATGAATTCCCCTGGAACCAGGGCAGCCACCACCGACCGCAGGAATTCCATGCGGAACTTGCGAACCCGCACAGAGCGGTTTAGAGCCTTCAAGTCCAGAATTGGACGAACCTTGCCCTCCTTCCTGGGCACGGTGAACAGATTGGAATAAAACCCCCGAAATCTGTCCCGATGAGGCACCGGAACCACCACTCCCTGAGCCCTCAGGTCTCGCACCGCCAGGTGCAGGTCCCGTAAACGCTCTGGAGACAGTTGAAGATGTGAGGGAAAAAATCTGCTCTCCGGCCGAGAGAGAAACTCGATCTTGTAACGATCTCCTGAACCCACCTGTCCCGCACGCGGGCCAACCAGGGTTGAAGAAAACCGAGCAAGCGTCCCCCCACCCCAAAACTGGGTAAGGGCGCCCCTTCAGGCCGCACTGTTATGGGCAGCGGGTCCGGACTGACCGGACTTCTGTTTACCAGACCAGGGCTTCTTTTGAGAGCCTTGTCCCTTGAACGGTTTGCCCTTGTAGTGCGACCGAAAGGCACGAAAGGACCCCTGAGGGGGCCGAAAATTAGCATGCTTCTTCCCAGAAGCCCCCTTAGCCTTGGGGAAATGGGGCAAGAGAGTGCTCTTACCTCCGGTGATCCCCTTAATCAACACATCCAAGGACTCCCCAAAAAGGCGAGACCCATCATAAGGCAGATTGGCTAAGGTCTTACGTGAAGATTGGTCCACCGACCAACACTTCAACCAAACCAGGCGGCGAGACAACACCGCCACACTGTGTACACGTGCAGCCAATGGGACTAAGTCCAAGTCCACATCACACAGATACATGACACCCTGGTGGATGTGATCCACCATATCCAGGGTCGCCGGCGAGGCCGAATCGGCCACTAGGACGTGCCTAAGCATCTGCGTCCAACTTGCGACAGCCTGGGCCGCCATGAGAGAGGCAAACAGAGCTTTAAGCATAGAACCCGTAACAGAATAAGTATGACGGGCAAGAGACTTCATTCTTCTATCCGTGGCATCACGGAACACCGGGGAATCCTCTGCAGGAATCGCAGTGGATTTGTTCAAAACCGCAATTGCGTGATCCACCGGGGGTGGTACACACCACCGTTCATCAGTGGAAGGCGAAAAAGGATAACGCAGCTTGAACCTACTTGGCACAGCAAAAGGTTTGCGTAAATTGTGCCACTGTTCCTTAACAGCGCGCTGAAAATCATCATTGCAGGGAAAAACCTGCGGCGTCCTGCGTTTTCTCTGCGTCCCATAAGCCGCCAAGGCAGCGGGGGGACGCACCATCCTGCAAACGCAGCGTTTGTTTTATGGAAGCAATCAAGTCATCCATGATTGCAAGCTCTTCAGGCGAGCCAGGGGGAGAATTATCAACCCCCTCAACCTCAGCCTCCACCTCGGACCCCACTAGATCCAGGGAGGAGTGGGACCCCGATAAGGAGACCCCTGCCATAACAGCCCCATCACCTACACCCTCAGAATCAGAGGAAATAGAAACTCTGGGTCTTTTAGTAGATTGAGCAGCCACCAGCATCTGCACCTGAGCAGCAAGGCCGGCCACAATAGTGGCCAAATCCCCCCCTGGGGGGGAAACAGCGGTCCCCTGGCTTTCCACCAAGGTGGCAGGAAATTTGCCCTCCTGAGAATCCATTGCCCCAATATGATATGCCGGAGAATAAAGGGTTAACTGCCCCTTTAACAAGCGCGGCGAGCGCAGACCACCGCACCACACACAAGCACAATGAGACCCCCACAGGGAACAATAAACTGAACACAGGCAATGGATAGCAAGAACAGAAGGATAAAACCTGAGGAGACCCTCGCCGCTGCTGCTGCCTCGATCGGTGTACCCAGGAGAAGAGGAAGTGATGAGACCAGGGCGCTCTATTAAAGCCTATGGAAGGCTACAAGAAAATGGCCGCCATGCATGTAGAACATGCGGCCGGAGCGAGTGCAGGCAAAATGCCGAAACCGCCGCTCCTACAGTACAGTAATGCACATAACACCATCCATATATAAAAAAACATGGCAGATCGCCGCAGCGATCGCTGTATTGTGCCCAAACATGCCACAAAACATGCCCCACAGCACACAGCTTCTCACACTGAACAAGGCTGACACAGACAGTGTCACACAGCTCCCCCCCCCCCCCTGCAGCCCGCAGCATGCAGCAGAGTGATAGGGAGACAAACAGTGTGAACAGAGGCAGGATACACAGTCCCAGACTGACACCCCCCCCCAGACAGACAGGTCCCCACATAGATACACTTACCTCTCAATGGTGTGGGGGACCCGCACAGGCGAACAAGCCGCTGCACATGAGGCAGGGAGAGTCGCATACAAGACGCACAAAATGGGGGTTAAGAAACCGCACAGCGTCCAGTGAGGTAGCCACCTCACCAATCATCCCTGCACCGAACAGGGATGGGTCGTTCACTGTGCCAGGAGCGTTACCTGGCTGAACGCTCGATGGCAGGCTGGGAAGCCACCGATCCACGACCTGCGACCAGGGGGATCAGCCCGAGACCCAGCCCGCATGATCCTCTTCGTCAGAAGAAATAACTAATGCTGACAAAAAGAACAGCTAAGTAAAGAGAGAGAAAAAACTCAAACAAAAAATCAAAAAAGAAGAAAGAGGCTGGGGCACAAAGCCCCAGCACAGAGAGAACCAGCTACTCCTGACAAGCTAGACATTGAAACTGAGATATGGTTGCAGGAAGTAGGAGGGTATTGACTGAGGGGACCACCCCTTGAGGGTGGGATATGTTAAAAGCTTTAATGTTAACATATTCTGTTGCCTAGCTACTCCTTCGGAGCAAAGTCTAATACCCCATTGTGACGAATATGAAGAGGCGGCGACTGTCGGAGGACGTAAGAGAAAAATAATAATTTGAAGGGAAAGTGTAAAAATAACAAATAAAAATTAAATTAACAAAGAAAAAAAATTTACAGCGCAGAAGCGACCGCATACGTACGTCGCGACCACATATGTAAACGGAGTTTAAACCACACATGAGGTATCTCTGCGAATGTTAGAGTGGGAGCAACAATTCTAGCCCAAGAACTCTAACTCTAAAATCCACTCAAAAATCTAAATCCAATGTGCACTTGGAAGTGCCGCCGCTGTAGTTCTGACAGGAGGCTCTGCTGATTTCAATCATACAATCATGTACAAGCAAAAACTGTGATTTTTATTTTCATTGCATGCCCCCTTCAGATCTACAGCGACTGCACTTCCAAGTGCACTTTTAGTGCACAGCGGATTTGCCTTTAGTAAACAAACACCACTAAGTTTTGGTGAGTTATTGAATTCACATTGAGGGAGTGGTGGTCACAAGCACTGCATGACGGAGGAAATCATTTAAACATATGTGGACACTATTGGCGATTCATAATATGCACAGTTGTGGAAAAATTTTTGGGACTTTCATTTGCTTCTACTTCTCACTCCCTTATACAAGGTTATTACTTTGGATTGAATTGTATATGTATTTATTTTGTATTTATATTGGAGGTATGAGAATTTTCAGCACCGCCTAATGTCTGTTTATTTACTCTTTTTCAGCCACGGATTTGATTTAGTAAGCTTTTACAATAAGGCTATGTTCAAATCTAGGCGTTGCTATTTTTACAGGCATTTTTGTGCAGGCGTTTTAGGTTGACAAGTAGTGACCAATGAAAAAAAAAATAAAAACGCCTGTAATCTGCCAAAAAAGAAGCTCATGTACTTTGAGTGGAAGCGTTTTGCTTAAGGTGGCAGAACGCTCAGATGTGAACAGGAGCAAATTAAATTAAATGGGATTTGTCTTGTGCATTGGGCATTATTACAGCTGAGGCTTAGAGCAGAAAAAATGCCCAAAAATGCTTGAATGTGAACAGAGCTTAAAACCTGGAAGCAGATTGGTTTTCTATGCAGTACTGCACCAGATTTTGCACGCTCCAATTTTAGTAAATCCCCAACTTTGTGTCTCGCTACAACTAACACCAGGCAAAGGGAGTGCCAAATTCTATTATCAGGTTTAGTAAAAAAATTAAACAGCCCATTGTTAGTTTTTAGAGGAATTCACAGATCCTGATGCTTATCCCATCTATATAATAACATGCAGACTTACAGTTTGCTCTCTGAGCTTGTCGTACAGAGACTCCAGTCTCTTATTTGCATCATCCAACTTCCTTTTGGTTTGCTGGAAAGGCATACAAATATATTAAAACATGTAATAAAAGGTAGAGGAGTAGGATTCAAGAGTGGAATCAATACAACATAAGATCAGCAGATATTCATGACCCTGGAATCCACTGTGATTTAGCCAAAATCAATAAAGGACATGACAGAAGCTGCAAATGGCTCATAAATCCTTCTGACTAATGTATACGGTCATGCAAAATACATTAACATTTTCGTGTTCAACCTAAAACAAAGCAAAATTGAACTCAACTGTTTTTAAAAATTGCAGTATACTATGTGTCATAAATGACAGCAACTATAAGGCCTCTTTCACACATACAGATGTTTCAACCATTTTTCATCCATCCGTTGACAGATGAAAAAACGGAAATGAATGCATTCCTAAGGAAAAACAGATGTAAATGGATGATCATCCATTTATAATCCGCTTCCATCAACATCCATCTTTTTGAACGGATGAAAACCCTATTCCCTATTTCATCTGTTAAAAAAACGGATGAGGATAAAAAACTGATAACGGACGAAAACGGGTGACAAACAGATGTGAAACAGATGCTGACTGAAAAAAACTGATGAAATGAACAGTCCGTATGTGTGAAAGGGGCCTAAGCATTATTTATGATGATTATGCCATGTAATTATGTTACAAAAGAATGATTACTTAAAGTGATATTAATCCCTCAGTTTTTAGTAAGCACTTTCAGGAACTGATTTAATAACTTACCAAGTATGCAGTTGCTTTATCTTTTAATCCTTGCCTAGGTTCCCGTTCAGACCACTGCCCCAGGTTTGCAGTTTCAGGGTGGCTCCTTTCTCTTGAAGCTTTCTATGGATTCACCTTTGTATGCAGGGACTAGAGTTGCATCTCACTACACTGTGTGCATTAACAGACAAACATAGCCCCATAGGCTAGAGTGGCATGCCACTCCCCCTGTCCTTGCTCCTCCCTCCATCTCCTCCCTGCCGTGAGTTGAGACTGCACTGTCCACTGTTAGTGGTTGTAAATGCTCACATATACCCAGTGAAGTGACTGGTCTCAGGTAATATGAAACAATTCCTCCTACATAAGTTGTACCTGTCTATCTGCTTTTCTGTACATCCATTCAAAGTGCTAAATATTTAAAGAAAAAAGGGGATGGAGAGCTGACATTACACTCTGCAGAGCTCTGAGAACTAATTGGTGGGAAGGGACACACCCCCCTTCACACAGCACACAGGAACAGAGCTGAGGCTGTCAATCAGCTGGAGCTCCCTCCCAGTCACCTTTTTTCTTTTAGTGTCAGGAAAACTTGAAGCAGCAGACAGAAATTACACTCACTGCTTTTAATTGAGACAAGTACACACTATAGAGGGATATGCTTTGTTCCGATTTCATGTCTGAGGTTTACAACCACTTTAAACAGCCTTCTGCCATGCACAAATATTGCATAGTATCGCACATACCAACGTATGCAAATACCAATCACCAAAAATGACACTTAGTGCTCTAGATTGAGACAAGTACACACTATGGAGGGATATGCTTTGTTCATATTTCATGTCTGAGGTTTACAACCATGTTAATTCTTTTCTGAGAAGACCAGAAGTTCAGAGAATCAGATCCGAGAGGCAGTAGCTAGCATTGTAAGTTAGAAACTGCAAGTGCTGTGGTAAGAATTAGAAAAAAATTGTTTTAAACAGGTCTGGACTTGGGATGAAAAATAAAAGTATATTAGCTGTCATCACACTGGAACAGCAATAGTTGTGGGCAGAAAAAATGCCTTTTTGCAAGGACAAATAAACATGTCAAGGAATTTTTTTAGTGTTTTACATTTTGGTAAAGGTGCAATAATCATTTCCCTCTCCAACCCCACTCTTATTTCGAAAAATGCTCCAAAAGAAAGCCAATGTCACTTACTGGGTCAATGGCAGAGGACAAACATCTTTGGATCAGAGCCTCAAATGTAGTCTTCAAAATAAGATGTTCTTCAGGAATTGGGTTCTTGGTGATCTTTTCAGTCGAGAGGGTCTGCATTGTCTTAAAAAAAAAATGAACATTCAAAAACACTGCTAAAGTATACCATGCAATATATATATATAATACTACTATTGATATTATAACTCAATCACCATCATTAGTAAAATGAATATCCTTTTTTAAGCTAAAAAAAAAAAAAACATTACTAATTTACAATTACACACATTTATTTAAATTGTATTACTAACTTAACACATTTAAATCATGTTGTCTTTCTTTACTGGGATTTGATTTTTTTATTCAGTATTCTAAACTACGTATTCTACTTTTTTATTTTCTGTGTTACATGTTAGCCCTGATGAAAGGGGCAAAGGTACAGCCCACAAACTGTATTGACTTTACAAACAATTTGTAATTAAAATGAACTTGTATTCGAACGAAAAAATTACAGTGTGGTGCTTGAATTCTAAATAAGGGCTCTTTCACACGGTCCGCCTCCGTAGGCGGATCCGTGCTGCTCAGCAGGGATCGATCCGCGATCCCCGCTGAGCCGGCGGATGACAGCTCTGTCTCCGCTTGCAGTGCCCCCGCTGCTCTCTATGGGGAATCCCCAGGACGGATGGAAAATAGGGTTTCCATCCGTCCGGATTTCACGGACAGGATCGGATGCGGATGGCAGCGGGTGTCAGCGGACGGCAGCGGGTGTCAGCGGACATGTCTCCGCTGAAATCCGCTGCTCCATAGGGCTGAATGGGGCATCCGATCAGGTCCGCCTAAAAAACTGACAGGCGGATCTGATCAGACCGCCCGTGTGAAAGAGCCCTAAGGGACCGGAATATCAGTACATGGGGATAATTTGGAGGTACACGTGGAAAATTTGGTGGAAGATTCATCATTATATGGACTTCACATTTTGAACTTTATTGTTCATTTATAGTGAAGGTTTGTGGGTTGCACGGCATCTTTTGTTGCACTGATTAATCAGACACAGACAAGATTGTCCTGCAGAAGGAAGGTGTCATGAAGGACTATGGTACCTGAACAATAAAAGTTTAGGGAAATACAATCCTAGGAAGGAGGAAAGGTACAGCCTTAAGACAATACAGAAAGCAACAGTACCAGATGCAGGAAATCATGCTTAGGAGGCCTATGGCCACAAATCTTGGAAATGCCGATAATCCAGAGGGCAAACTGATCTAATCTGTAAAGTAGGGGATATTCAATCCAAAGAGAATTGTGAATAATGGGGATTAAACCCTCTCCCCTCAGCCTCTCAGTAGCTGCCTCAATTAGTTCCTTGAGGGAATTACCAAAGAGAAGCTTGCAATCAAAAGGCATGTAAAAAAAAAAAAAATGGGATATCTGACTTACTATAAAATCAATTTTTCTGATGTTCATTGACGGACACAGCTCCTGATTTTCTTAACCATTGGGTTATACTGCCCCTTACAGGAGTAGGACACTAGGCAGAAAAAGAACTTGGCTAACCCTTTGGGAAGTCCCAGGAGGTATACTCCCCTCTCTGCTATAGGTACTCAGTTTTGTTACAAGCAGTGTCAGAAGAATTACAACTCCAAAGAGGGGTGGGTGCGGTGTCTGTCAATGAACATCAGAGAAATGGATTTTACTGTAAATCAAAAATCCCATTTTCTCTGCTGTTCATTGACTGACACAGCTCCTGATCTCCTTAACCATTGGGACGTCCCAAAGCAGTGTTAAACATAAGGGGTGGGAAAAGCAAGAAAAAAAAAAACTCCCAAGGCTAAACCGTAGTCAACCAGGTAACAGGAGCTCAACCAAAACAACTGGAGCCCATCTTAAAAACATTACACCCCCAAAGAGGGAACAAGCCCCCTAAACAGCAGCCTGCAAAACCTTGCAGCCAAAAGAGGCATCCGCAGATGCCAACACATCCACGTTATAAAATTTTGTGAAGGTGTGCACCGACGACAAATTAGCCGCTTTGCACACCTGCGTTACTGACGCCTGATGAAGGAAAGCCCAAGAAGCACTGAACACCCACATAGAGTGCGCCTTCACAGGGAAAGGAGGAATCTGACCCTTAATCGAATAGGCCTAAGTCACAGTCTGTCTGATTCATCTGGTAATGGTCACCAAAGAAGCGGATAGTCCTTTTCGAGGCCCATCCATAAGCACAAATAGCGAGTCTGACTTCCTAAAAGATTCCATAGCTGCCAGGTACACCCGAATAGCCCGACCACATCCAAGGAATGCAATGCAATTTCCTTAGGATGTTTTGGTCTGGGACACAGGAAGGCAACACAATGTCCTCATTCAGACGGAAATCAGAGATCGCTATTGAAAAGAAACGACGGACAGGGGCGAAGAACCACCTTATCTTTGTGAATCACCACATAAGGGGAATGACAAGACAACGCCGCCAATTTCGACACCCTGCGCGCAGAGGTGATAGTCACCAAAAAGGCCGCCTTCTGTGATAGCGTAAGCAGGGGAATCTCCCAAATATTTTCAAAGGGAGGCATCTGTAGCGCTGGAAGAACCAAGTTGAGATCCCAAGGCGGTAGTGGGGACTGCACTGGTGGAGTCAAATGTCGAACCTCCTGAATAAAAGTACGCACCAGGGAGAGCGTGGCTAAGGGTCATTGAAAGAAGACCGCTAAGGCCCGACACCTGGCCTTAAATGGTACTCAAGGCCAATTTCTGCTCAACACGCCGTAAAGGAAGGTAAGACCCCAACCACCGAAAAAGAGCGAGGGTGAACACCAAGCGACTCACACCACGAAATGTAGGCTTTCAACGTACGATGGTAGATCTTCCTAGAAGTAGACTTCCTAGCTTTCAGTAGTGTAGGAATCACTGACGAGACAAACCTCTATCCTTCCAGTTCCTGGCTTTCAACAGCAAGCCATCAAAGCCAGCAACTGTAAAGCAGGATGGAAGATTGGCCCTTGGGACAGCAGATCCTCTGAGAGGTAGTCTCCAAGGGGCGTCGCGACCAGCTACACCAGGTCGGCGTACCAAGACCGGCAAGGCCAATCCGGGGCCACTAGAATGACTGGAATTCCTTCTGCCTCGATCCTGCGCAGGAGTCTCGGCAAAAGCTTGAGAGGAGGGAAGGTGTAAATCAGACGATACGTGCCCCAGGAAGCCACCAGTGTGTCTCTGGCATCCACTTGCGGATCCCGTGACCGTGCCACAAACCTGTGCACTTTCAAATTGAGCCAAGATGCCAACAGATCCACCTGGGGGGTGCCCCACCTGAGACACAGCTGATAAAACCCCTCCCGATGCCGACTGAGATAATCTGCCTGCCAATTTTCCACTGTGTATGGGGGAGACGGTGGGAACGAAAAGTTCTGCCCACCGAAGAATGCCGGCTACCTCCAGAGCTGCAAATACACTTCTTGTTCCACCCTGGTGATTGACATAAGCCACGGCCGTGGATATGTCCGATAGGATTTGCACCGGACACCCCTGTAGGCGATCCATCCCATGATTCAGGCACAGCCTGATCTCTCCGAGTTCCAGGACACTGATCGGGAGTCTGGACTCTTTCAGTGTCCAAGTTGCCTGAGCGGAGTTCAGACCCAGGACACCTCCCCCACCTGGACAGACTGGTATCTGTGGTGACCACTGTCCAATACAGGGGGAGAAAAGATTTGCCCTTGCAAAGAGCGGGAGAGCGAAGCCACCAGATCAGAGACCCTTTTGTTTTTCAGCTCAGCTGAATTTGATTGTCCAGAGGCTTCGGACACTTGTCCCATTTGGCCAAGATCTCCCTTTGCAGGGACCTTGTATGGAACTGTGCAAACGGGACCGCCTCAAAAGGAAGAAACCAGCAGGCCTAGCACCCTCATGCAAGTCCGGAGGGACGACCACCTGCTGGACAGCAAGAGATGAATCGCAGCATGCAACTTCTGGAGCTTGTCCAAAGGAACAAACTGGCAGAGTCCAGAGTCAGACCCTGATAGTCCAGTTTTGTGGAAGGAAGCAGCCGAACTCCCTCAGAGTTCGTATAGTGATGTCCACGTTGTCCATCAGAGCAGTAGGAGACTCTGCTCGCAAGAGGTAGTCATACAGGTAGCCCAGCAATGCAATCACTGTAGATTTGAGGGGGGACATGCAAGGAAAATAAAAAAACAGCATTTTTTTTCTTGCACGTGTTTGGATGATAGAAATCAGCAGCGCTTCCTCTCATTTCAGATCTCCCACTCAGATCTACGGCGACTGCACTTTCAAGCGCACTTTAGTGCACAGTGGAATTGGCTTTAGTAAATCAACCCCCACTGGCCTTATGTATCAAAGTATCCAGAGAAAGACTATCAGATTTTTTTTGATTTCTCGCAGTTAACTTAGAAAATGAAAGAATTTATACAAATGGCCGATATGGAAATCAGTTTTCCTGTCAGCCAATTTATTTGAACAAGTTCAAAAGTACATAAGTTTGTATGCTAAGTGAACATAATGACCTGAATGGTGTTCCCAATTGGTGCACCAGGAGCTCCCTCGGTACTCGGTTTTGAGGGATCAAAGTGCGCCCCAGGTTGTCCAGTGGGGGGTGGCACAGCAGAGAAAGCATTCTGTACTCCTGGTTGGCCACGAGGCATCTGAGAGGGCTGATAAGGAACTGAAGTGTCAGGAACTGGAACTTGCTGCTGAGATCGTGGGTCCGCCAAGGGGGTCATAATGGGAGCCGTTATTGGTGGAGGAGGCATGTAGTTATCCAGAACCTAAAGGGAAAAAAAAATAATAAAATACACTAGCAACAATAAGTTGAACAAACAGTTTCATAAGCCCTTTCTTTTTATAATGGACAGCAAAGCAAACACTATGCCGATCTTCAAATTTGAAGATCCTATTAAAAACTTGAAAAATAAAAACAATGTTGATACATTTAACAGAATCATATTGTACGGTTTCAGAATATTACCAAGTGGACTTTGATTGGCTCCTACTGCCAACACTTCCACAAGAACTGTACAGTTTTATATTTGCCTGTGATTTCATTACTCATATAAGATGTTAGTCCACATAAAACTGAAATCTCAGTTTCATATAAAGTAGTGATTTTAGAAATCTACATGCTTGCTATATTTTTTAGGAACTTTAGTTATAAGATCTCTCTTCTAGCCCACCTTGGAGCTATATGTGTTTCTGCCAACTGTAGGGTGTTTACTTTCCTACTCTTGTACAATATGCTACATAAAATTCAATAGAGAGACCTTGTGCCCTGAGAAACACAAGGCATGGCAAGATGATTAAACTATACAGCAGATGCTGACTCCCATGAAAAAAATTAACAAAACAGGTTAAGGTAATTCAGCAAGTGCTGAACAGAATAAAATGAAACAAGCAACAATTGAAGCACAAAATGAATCCTAAAAATGGGATCTTTGAGTTACCGTAAAATCCATTTCTCTGATGTTCATTGACATACACAGCTCAGATCTTCAAAACTGTTGGATTATACTGCCCCCTACAAGAGAAGAACACTGGGCAGAAAAAAAGTCTGGCTACGCCTATGGGCAGTCCCGGGGGTATACTCTCTCTCCCCGGCTATAGGCACCCAGTTTAGTTACAAGCAGTGTCAGAAGAATTACAACTTCACAGAGGGGTGGGTGCTGAGTCTGTCAATGAACATCAGAGAAATGGAGTTTACGGTAAGTCAAAATTCCCATTTTTTCTTTCATTAATTGAGGGACACAGCTTCTGAACTTCATAACCGTGGGGATGTTCCAAAGCAGTGTTAAACATGAGGGGTGGGAACAGTAAAAAAAATTCCCAAGGCTAAACAGTAGCCAACCTAGCAACAGGGGCTTAACCAAAACAACTGGAGTCCACCTGAAAAAAAAAACAATACACCCTCAAAGAGAATCAGGTCCTCTCAACAGCAGTCTGCAAAACCTTGCGGCCAAAAGAAGCATCCGCAGATGCCAACACATCCACTTTATAAAACTTTGTACCCGCGACCAAGTGGCCAACCTTTAAACCTGCATCACTGACTCCTGATGACTCAAAGCCCAGGAGGCACTAAGCGCCCGAGTAGAGTGTGCCTCAACAGGGAAAGGAGGAACCATACCCCTGATGGAATAGGCCTAAACTACCGTCTGTCTGATCCATCTGGAAATGGTCGCAGAGGACAACCCTTTACAAGGCCCATCCGTGACACAAAGAAAGTCTGACTTCCTAAAACACTCCGTAGCTGCCAGGTACACCTTAATTGCCTGGACCATATTCAAGGCATTCAAGGCAATTTCCTTCGGATGTTTAGACCTGGGACACAGGGAAGGCAACACAATGTCTTCATTCATTCAAATGGAAATCAGAAACAACTGACGGACAGGGGCGAAGAACCATCTCTGTGAATCACCAGGTAAGGTGAACGACTGGATAACGTCGCCAGTTCCAACACCCAGTGCGCGCAGAGGTGATCGGCACCAAAAAGGCCACCTTCTGGGACAGCTTAAGAGGGGGAATCTCCTGAAGATTTTCAAAGGAAGGCTTTTGGAGGTCCCAAGGCAGCAATGGAACCCGCACTAGAGGAACCAAATGTCAGACATCCTGAAGAAAAGTAGGCATCAGGTAGTGAGTGGCCAAAGGTCATTGGAAGAAGACCGCCAAAGCAGACACCTGGCCCTTGATGGTATGCCAAGGCCAATTTCTGTTCAAGGGCTGGAAGAAACTGTTTGGCTCACCTTACAATGCCGGCTAACTCCAGAGCCTCCAGGACACTTCTTTTGCCCCCTTGGTGATTGTCCAATTGAATGTGCACTGGACAACCCTGAAGACGCTCTGTCCAATGGTCCAGACACAGTCTAATTGCTCAGAGTTCCAAGACATTGATCTGTAGTCTGGACTCTTCCAGCATCCAGATCCCCTGAGCAGAATGCTTGCCGAGGACGCCTCCCCAGGCGGACAGGCTGGCATCCGTGGTGACCACTGTCCAATACAACGGGAGTTAGGATTTGCCCAGCCGAAGCGCCAGAGAACGAAGCCCCTAAATCAGAGACTCCTTCGTTCCCTGATTCAGCCGAATCCGATTGTCCAGAGAATGCGGAGTCTTGTCCCATTTGGTTAGAATCTCCCTTTGCAGGGACCCCATATGGAACTGTGCAAACGGAATCGCCTTGAAGGTAGACATCATCAGGCCCAGCACCCGCATGCAAGTCTGGAGGGATGACCATCTATTGGACAGCAGGAGATGAATTGCAGCCTGCAATTTCTGGAGTTTGTCCAGAGGAAGGAGCACTCTGACTAAGGCAGAGTCCAGACTCAGGCCCAGATAGTCTAACTTTGTGGACGGAACCAGGGCAGACTTCTGAAAATTCAGAATCCAGCCGAACTCCCACAGAGTTCGTATTGTTAACTCTAGGTTTTCCACCAGAGCAGGAAACTACGCTTGCAGGAGATAGTCCAGGTATCCCAGCACCAAGATCCCCCGTTGGCAAAGCAAAGCTAGCACCGGGGCTAACATTTATGTGAAGACCCTAGGAGCAGAGGCGAGACCAAAGGGTAATGCCACAAACTGATAATGCTCCTCTCCTACAGCAAAGTGGAGGAAGCGCTGGTGACTGGCACATATTGGAATGTGAAGGTAAGCATCCTTGATGTCAGTAGAGGCGAGGAAATCCCCCTGGATGCAGGGATGCCACCACCATGCAAATGGACTCCATTCTTAACTTCTGCACTTGCACAAAGCAGTTTAGCGCCTTGAGGTCCAGGATTTGAAGCACTTTGCCTTCCTTCCTGGAAACTGTGAACAGGTTTGAGTAAAAACCCTGAAAAAGTTTCGAAGTCAGAACTGGGACAATCACCCCTTTATGTAACAGGTCTTGTACCGCCTCAAACAGACCCTGTAGGCGGTCCGGGGACAGGCACAAGTTGTCCGGAAACAAGTGAAGACCTTCCCCCCCACCCCCGATACAGATGAGAGCGCACCATCATGCTGCAGGAGCCTTGTCCGTGGGTCTGGGAAAGCCCGCTCTCAGCTTGCCAGACCAGGTTCGTTTGGATCCTGCAGAGGAGGCCCTGAAAGGCTTAGAGTCCTTGTCCGTCAACCCAGAGGGACAAAAAAACTTCTTATGAGCTGAAAAGGAAGGCCCACATCTAGGACGAGGTTACTTGCCCTTAGTAGCCTTCGAAAGAAAGGTACTCTTACCCCATGCGAGACCTTTTATGATGTCATCCAGGGTAGCTCCAAACAGGCGATCTCCTTGAAAGGGAAGATCAGTCAAGGCCTTTTTAGAAGTCTGGTCTGCAGACCAGCATTTAAGCCAAAGGAAACGCCGAAGGACCACTGCCGAAAAGAGCCGAGCCACTAGGGGAGCCGCATCCAAAGAGGCATCACAAACTGTAGCCCCTGGACCAGCTGGTCCGCCAGCTCGCAAAAGGAAGGGGGGGGGGGAACTGTTCTCCCTCCAGGTCACAGTGTAAAATCTTAGCCCACTCGGTCAGAGTTTGCGACACTAGGGCAATGGTGAATGACGGCCTCATTTCCGAACCAGCCAAAGTGTACATAGTGCGGGCCACAGCCTACGCCTTCCAGTCAGCCGGAATCATGGTTGACTTGTTTAATCTGGAAACCGGAGGGTCCACCACCGGTGGCACAGTCCACAGTCCATGAGAAGGGACTCATCATAGGGGCAGTAAAGCGCTTAGAGACCCCACGGAGACATTTTAGTCATCCCCACTCTTTAGCAAAATTCTGTCAATATAGGCGGGGAAAGGAAACACCTTTGCTGCTCTAAAATGGCTTGTGAGTGCCAATGGCAACCTGTGCCTCCGTCGCAGCTGCATCCTGCATCTTCAAGGTCTCACGCACAGATAAAATCAATGCTTCCACCAGCACCTTTTCGTGCGTTGTTGCAGATATGGAGGAAGCATCCTAACTATCAGAGGATTCCAGGCGCGTGGTTGCAGACCCAGCAGGGTGACCCACGTCCACGGCGGACGAATCAGATTCAGGATCTGATGTGACAGATAAGGCAGGGGAAGGCGAGGGGGGCGCTTTTTGCTAGCTCGTCGCCCGAAGGCCACCCCCACCTGGGACACAAAGGACTCCAGGACCGCCGTCAGTGCATCGATAGATGGTTGGGGCCCGGAGGGCCCTGCAGCCTCAGAAAGGGGATCAGGTGGGGAGATGTGCTCCAAAGACTCCGTGAGTCACCTGGGGGACCCCACAAAAAGTGTAAAACACTGCAAGGGACAACCCCCATCGTGCTGGCAGCACCATCTGGTCGACAGGCACAAGCACCAAGCGATCTTTAGCAGAGAGGGAGAGAACCCCACCAGACTCACCACACAGCAGAAATAGGCATCTGCAGCCACCAGGAAAATCTGCACTGCACATGCGGCGATCAGAAAATGAAAGGATCCAGGAGTCAGCACCAGGGGATAAGGAGGGGCTCCCACCACCGAAATCACCGCCCACGGGGCTCCACTGTCATGGCTGCCGCTATTTTCATTGGCAAACCACTGCAAAATGGCCACCAGACTACACAAACATGACCGCCTTGTATAGAAACACTCAGGCTACAACAAATACAACAAAATGGTGGTCCCACACGGTACCACCCAGGCTTTAAGGACAGACCCATGCAGGACCGGAGGCCCCACCATGTACAACCCCCCCCCCCCTGCACAGTCAATGGTCCGGTCGTCTGGGGCATATCTCCCGGTCCCCATCTTCAGCATAGCACCCTGCCCCCACCCCAGGAGGTGGATTAGACCATCCAAGCAGCCCCAACATATGTGGAGGGGGCAGGTAGATGACAAGGGGGGGTGGCTGACGGGAAGGAGGGGAACCTGGGGGTCCGACCGTCCCAAGGAAGGGCCCACGTCCACCCCAAAAGCCTCCAGGGGGAGAGGGGGACAGCTACTCACCATACTAGGAACTAGATGGGCACCACTCCAGACAGAGCCCCTCTCTATCAAAATGGGGGCTGTCGAGCAGGAGGAACGCTGCAACTCGGGCCGAGACCCGGTCATATGCAACCTCGCAAGACGTTTAACTCGCAGGCCAGCCCCCATCCAGTGGGGCTATGTCGCGGCTTATCTAGCGCGGAGCTGAGGTCTGCGCGCGCTCGCTGGCCAGACTGGGGTGATCACTGGATCTAGATTATCCAGCCCCTCGCCCAGTCCGGCAGTTGACTGTAGATCTCACAGGAAAAATCCAGGAGAAAAAATCTAAACAAAAAAAATTGCCAGGACCAAAGATCCCAGCAAGGAACTAGGTCCTTATTCCTGACTAGGCAGAAAAAAAAAAAGAGTGCCTATAGCAGGGAGAGGGAGAATACCCCCTGGGACTGCTCATAGGCGTAGCCAGACCTTTTTTCTACCTAGTGTCCTACCCCTGTAGGGGGGCAGTGTAACGCAGCGGTTATGAAGATCAGGAGTGGTGTCTGTCAATGAATGGAAGAGAAAATGTATTTTATGCAAAACATACAATTTGTGTCTGATTATTTTAATAGACAAAAAGTCTTTCCCCACTCCAAACAAATTACTTTTGTTACATGTTTACCATGGTCTGTTCAACAGGAGCCCATCTAACAACCGCCTTTTGTTAACCACTTTAAGACCGGGGGGATTTGGCTGCTTAATGACCAGGCCCTATTTTGTGATTCGGCACTGCGTTATTTAATGGACAAATTATTGCGCGGTCGTGCGACGCTGTACCCAAACGAAATTGACGTCCTTTTTTTCCCACAAATAGAGCTTTCTTTTGGTGATATTTGATCACCTGTGCAATTTTTATTTTTGCGCTATAAACAAAAAAAGTGCGACAATTTTGAAAAAATAATATTTTTCACATTCTTTTATATGAAATTCTCAAAAAAATAAAAAATTTAAAAAAACAAACTTTTTTAACATTTTAGGCCAATTTGTTTTCTGCTACATATTTTTGTAAAAAAAAAAAAAAAAAAAATCGCAATAAGCGTATTTTGATTGGTTTGCGCAAAAGTCATTGCGTTTTCCAACTATGGGAAAGATTTATGTCATTTTTTTTTTTTTTTTTTTTTACTAGTAATGGCGGCGATCTGCGATTTTTTTGCGGGACTGCGACATTGCGGCGGACAGATTAGACCAGTGTTTCTCAACTCCGGTCCTCAGGGCACACTAACAGGCCAGATTTGCAAGAAAACTGAAATACATCGCAGGTGATATAATTTGCTGCTCAGTGATTTCAGTATTCTACTCTACATCTCCCCAAGGTAATACCTAAAATCTGGCCTGTTAGTGTGCCCTGAGGACCGGAGTTGAGAAACACTGGATTAGACCCATAACTGACATTGACACTTTTGGGGGTACCAGTGACATTACCACAGTAATCAGTGCTAAAAATATGCACTGTTACTGTAAAAATGACACTGGCAGGGAAGGGGTTAACATTACTGGTGATCAAGAGGTTAAGTGTGACCCTAGGGGCGTGATTCTAACTGTAGAGGGGCGTGGCTTGTGAGATCATCACAATATATGTAGCCTATATAGCAGGATCACATAGCCTCTGTGATAATCTAAGGGAGAATGACAGATGGCTGTGTTTACATCAGCCGTCCGTCCTTCTCTCTCAGCTGCGGGTGATCGCGAGTGGCCGGCGGCCATCGGAGCTGCCGGTCACACGCACTGGCTCCCCAGCTGACCAGCGGGAGTGCGCCGCCGGCGCGCTTTCCCCCTAGAGTCTCCTAAGCGAGCGATGTAGTACTACGTCGCTTTGCCCAGGAGCGGCTGCCTGCCGCAGTAAAACTGCGGTGGGCGGTCGCAAAGTGGTTAAATGGCCTTGCTTGAAAATCAGCAATCGATCAGCGCTTGCAGCCACCATGTCTGAATACAATAGCACAGCGGGAGAGATCCCCGCATCACACATTGTAGTGGAGATTTTTTTTCCCCTTCAACCCACTGGTTGAACTGAACAAGCAAAAAAACAAAAAAAAAAAAAAAAAGACAAAAAAAAACATACCTTTTTCTTTCCAGTTTTGGTCAGGGCAGGGGGATCATTCCATCCATTCAGTGGCCCTGTAAGAGAATTCTGTGGTCAGGTTTTAAGGCAAGTAATCAACTGTAGCAGCAACTAATTAAAAAAGATCCAAAAAGATCCTGAGAACAAATTTAAATGTGGGGAACAACAATGTAGGGCATTCGTTTGTTCACTATGTAAGGAAGCAGCTGGTCTTTTTGGGCTCTTGTAAACCATGATAAGAATTCACACCTGTGATTGTACTGAAACAGCTGCAGCAAGAATAAGTTTGTGGACGTTGGGAAGTGCTATAATAAAGTTGCACTGCTCCGATTGGGTCTGCTGCCTAGAAGTTAGCCCAGTCACAGGTAAAGACTGGTATAGGATATACTGTAAAAAGGGCCAGAGATACTATTAGATTGGATACTGGTACTTTCAATACAACGTTCAACATTCCAAAACCTGAAAACAGCAGAAAAGCATTCTACCCATAAAGTAGTGGAAACCGGTGGCCTGAATAACCCTATTTTATATCTCTCAGATGTAAGTGGCTGTATCCCCAGTCCAGTGTTCCCAAGTACTGTACTTGCACTTTGGAGTCTTGCTGCTGTTTTTGCATGGAACCTCAAAGCTTTTGCTGCAAGTTTTAAATTAAAGGATAAGTTCACCTTTAAAAAAAGAATAATAATAATAATAATAAATGCACATTTTTTTGCAGGCACATAAAAATAGGATTTTTGACTTACCATAAAATCCATTTCTCCGATGTTCATTGACAGGCACAGCTCCTGATATTAATTACCATTGGGTTACACTGCCCCCTACAGGAATAGGACACTAGGCAGAAAATAATTCTGGCTATACCCATGGGCAGTCCTAGGGGGTATACTCCCTCTCTCGGCTATAGACACTCCGTTTTCTTACAAGCAGTGTCAGAAGAATTACAACTCCACAGAGGGATGGGTGCTGTGTCTGTCAATGAACATCAGAGAAATGGATTATACCGCAAGTCAAAAATCCCATTTTCTCTTTCGTTCATTGATGGACACAGCTCCTGATATTCATAACCATTGGGACTTCCATAAGCAGTGTTAAACATGAGGGGAGGGAACAACAAAAAATTCCCAAGGCTAAACCAGGCAACAGGAGCTCAACCAGACAACTGGAGCCCACCTGAAAAAAACAATACACCCCCCAAAGAGGATCAAGTCCTCTAAACAGCAGCCTGCAAAACCTTGTGGCCAAAAGAAGCACCCGCAGAAGCCAACACATCCACTTTGTGAAAGTGTGCACTGACAACCAGGTGGCCGCCTTGCAAACCTGCGTCACTGACGACTGATGACGGAAGGCCCAGAAGGCATTAATCGACTTAGAAGAGTGCGCCTTGACAAGGAAAGGAGGAACCATACCCCTGATGGAATAGGCCTAAACCACCATCTGTCTGATCCATCTGGAAATGGTCGCAGAGGAAGCAGACAACCCTTTGAGGTCCATCCGTGAGCATAAATAAAGAATCTGACTTCCTGAAAGACTCCGTAGCTGCCAGGTACACTCTAATTGCCCAGACCACATCCAAGGCATGCAAGGCAATTTCCTTCTGATGTTATGGCCTGGGACACAGGGAAGGCAACACAATGTCTTCATTCAAATGAAAATCAGTGACAACCTTTGGAAAGAACGATGAAAAGGGACGAAGAACCACCTTATCCCTGTGGATCACCAGGCAAGGTGAACGACAAGATAACGCCGCCAGTTCCGACACCCTGGGAGCAGAGGTGATAGCCACTAAAAAGCCCACCTTCTGGGACAGCATAAGCAGGGGAGTCTCCCGAATATTTTAAAAGGGAGGCTTTGAAAGGGAGGCTTCTGTAGAGCTGAAAGCACCAAATTAAGATCCCAAGGAGGCAATGGAGCCCTCATTGGAGGAACCAAATGTCAGACACCCTGAAGAAAGGTACGCACAAGGGAGTGTCTGGCCAAAGGCTGTTGAAAGAAGACTGCCAAAGCCGATACCTGGTCCTTGATGGTACTCAAGGCCAATTTCTGTTCAACCCCCCCTTGAAGGAAGGTTAAGATCCAAGCCACAAAGAAGGAGCAAGGATAAACCCCCAAGAGACTCAATGTAAGTCTTCCAGGGCATCCTTGATATCGATAGAGGCAAGGAAATCCCCTTGATGCTTGGATGCCACCACCGTTCAAACAGACTCCATTCTGAACTTCTGTACCCGCACAGAGCAGTTTAGCGCCTTGAGGTCCATGATTGGACGCACTTTGCCTTCCTTCCTGGGAACTGTGAACAGGTATGATTGAAAAATCTGAAAACATTCCGAAGGTCAGACCCGGGACAATCACCCCTTGAAGGAACAGGTCTTGTACCGCCCCCCAAACAGGCCCTGTAAGCAGTCTGGGGACAGGCACAAGTTGGAAGGAAAAAACCTTGCCGTGGGACAAGAGCAAAACTCGATCTTGTAGCCAGATCGAATGACCTTGTGGACCCACTTGTCTTGCACCCGGGAAGTTCATGGGTCTGGAAACCAGCGAAGACATCCCCCCACCCCCGATACAGGTGAGGGCGCAACTTCATGCAGAAAGAGCCTTGTCCACGGGTCTGGAGAAGTCCGATCTTGGCTTGCCAGCCCAGGTTCGTTTGGATACAGAAGAGGCCCTAAAAGGCTTCGAGACCTTGTCAGTCGACCCTGAAGGATGAAAAAAAACATCTTATGAGCTGGGAAGGAAGGCTCGCGTTTACGACGAGGTTCCTTGCCCTTAGTAGCCTGCGGAAGAAATTTACTCTTCCCCCCTGTGAGACCTTTATTGATGATATCCAGGGTAGCTCCAAACAGGCGATCTCCTTGAAAAGGAAGATCAGTCAAGGCCTTTTTTGAAGTATGATCCGCAGAGCAGCACTTTAGCCAAAAGACATGGCGAAGGACCACTGCCAAAACAGAGAGGCGAGCCATCAGGGGAGCATCACAGAAACTGCAGCCCCTGGACCAGCTGGTCCGCCAGCTCAGGGGGAGCCGTTCTCCCTCCAGGTCACAGCGTAAAAGCTTAGCCCACTCGGTCAGAGTTTGCGACACTTGGGCAATGGTGAATGCCTGCCTCATTGCCGAGCAAGCCAAATGTACATAGTGCGGGCCACAGGCCCCGCCTTCCGGTCAGCCGGATCCTTAAAGGTCGGGGACTCTTGAACCGGAATCATGGTTGCCTTGTTTAATCTGGAAACCGGAGGGTCCACCACCGGTGGCACAGTCCACTTCCTAAGGGACACCTCCTAGGGGTAACGCCTAGTAAAGTGCTTAGGGACTCCATGGAGACGCTTTGGTTGTTCCAACTCTTTAGCGACAATTCTGTCAAAATAGGCAGGGAAAGGAAACACCTTTTGAACTCTGGATGGCTTGTGAGTGCCAAAGGGCATCTGCACCTCTGTCGCAACTTCAGCTGCGTCCATCTTCAGGGTCTCGCGCACAGATACAATCAGTGCATCCACCAATGCCTTTTCGTGCACGGTCGCAGACGTGGAGGAATCCTCCTCACTATCAGAGGATTCCAGGCGCCTGGATGCTGACCCAGCAGGGTGACCCACATCCGCAGCAGCTGAATCTGATTCAGGACCTGATGAGACAGAGGAGGCAGGGGAAGGCGGGGGGGGGCACTTTTCGCTAGCCCGTCGCCCGCAAGCCACCTCCAGCTGGGACACAAGGGATGTCAGGACCGCCGCAAATGTATTGGAGGGTTGGGGCCTGGAGGGGCCAAAAGGCTTACAGAGAGGATCAGGTGGGGAAATGTGCTCCAAAGACTCCATGAGTCACCAAGGGGAACCCACAAAAAGTGTAAAACACTGCTAAGGGACAAAACCCCCCCCCCCCCCACTGCGCTGGCAGCACTACCCGGTCGCCAGGCACAAAGCCCCAAGCGATCCTCAGCAGAGAGGGAGAGGACCCCACCAGACTCCCCACCCACAGAAACAGACACCTGCAGACACCAGGGGAACCTGCACTAAACGTGCAGCGATCAGGAAGTAAAATGATCCAGGAGTCAGCACCAGGGAATGAGGAGGGGCTCCCACCACCGAAATCGCCGCCCACTCGGGCTCCACTGTCATGGCCACCACTATTTACAATGGCAAACCACAACAAAATTGCAGCCGGACTACACAAACATGGCTGCCACACAGGCTACAACAAAATGGCGGCCCTGCGCCGCACCACAAGGCTTACAGGGATCCAAGAGGGAGACCAGGCCTCAAGGACAGATCCAGGCAGGATGGTGGGCCTTGGCAGAGGCCCCAACCAGGTACAACCCCTCCCTCGCACAGTTGATTGTCCGGTCCCCGGCGGCGCACCCACCCTCCCACCTCCCTTTTGCCAGTTAGCGCCTTGCCCGCATCCCAGGACAGTGGCCAGACCGCACAAAGAGCCCCAGAGGGAAGGAGGGGAACCCGAGGGTCAAACCGTCCCAGGAAGGGGCCCACGCCCCCCCAAAACCCTCCAGGGGGAGAGGGGGGGACAGCCTTTCACCATACCAGGAACCAGGCGGGCACCGCTCCAGACAGAACCCCTCTCCATCGAAATGAGGGGGAGCTATAGGGGCCAGGAGGAACGCTGCGACTCAGGCCAAGACCCAGTCAAGTGGGACCTTGCAAGGCGTTTTAACTTGCAGGGCAGCTCCTGTCCAGTGGGGCTAGGTTTTGGCTGACCTAGCGCAGAGCTGAGGTCTGCATGCGCTCACTGGCCAGACTGGGGTGACCACTGGCAGTTGATTGTAGATCTCACAGGAAAAATCCAGGAGGAATATATTTTCTATCTACAAAAATTTGCCAGGACCAAAGATCCCAGCAAGGAACTAGGTCCTTACTCCTGACTAGGCAGAGAAAAACCTGAGTGGCTATAGCAGAGAGAGGGAGTATACCCCCTGGTATTTTTGTTGTTCCCTCCCCTCATGTTAACACTGCTTTGGGAAGTCCCAATGGTTATGAATATCAGGAGCTGTGTCCATCAATGAACGAAAGAGAAAATGGGATTTTTGACTTGCGGTAAAATCCATTTCTCTGATGTTCATTGACAGACACAGCACCCACCCCTCTGTGGAGTTGTAATTCTTCTGACACTGCTTGTAACAAAACGGAGTGTCTATAGCCGAGAGAGGGAGTATACCCCCTAGGACTGCCCATGGGTGTAGCCAAAATTATTTTCTGCCTAGTGTCCTACACTCCTGTAGGGGGCAGTATAACCCAGTGGTTATGAATATCAGGGGCTGTATTAGTCGATGAACGAAAGAGAAAACTGCATTTATTATCTGTTTTTTTTTTGTAGGAGCCTGGAAAGCATTGCCCTGAACTGCAGCATCCTTTCAAAAAGTGACAGCTGGTACGAGGAACTTCTCCCCACTACTGCTGTCACAGGGAGAAAGGGGGTTCGGTGAGCAGCTGCTGCAGTGGGAACATGTTACGTGTTCCACCCATTTTAAATGTTCCGAAAGGTAAACTTATCCTTTAAACTTAAAATTAAGTGGTTTGCAGCTGATCAAAAAAAAAAAAAAAAACTGGCTATACAGGTGCAGAGATACAGCTAATATGTACACAAAACTGAATTTTATGTGCCTGGGTTTAGGTAGACTGATCCTTTGAATAAACCAATTTGTTAAACATAGAACCAGGTGAACCTTCCGTTACACTCTCCATTTTCCAATGTAATGTTAAAACATTAATGACCCTACAGAGAGGTTAACAAAAAAGGGTGGCAGAATTCCAATGTGGATCTAAATGCTAGAATATGCATACAAAGCATTTGAGTTTGAGAACATCTGGTGCATTAAAGTAGTAAGTATGTAAACAGCATTGGGAAGAGTGAAGGTGTGTAAAAATATCATTCTGTACCCAATTGTAACCTATATTGGCTTCAAGTGTGACTTTTTGCAAAGTGCACTCTCAAAATACTTTTCAAGTAACTGGGAAAACTTATTGTTCTCTGTTAATAGGTGAGCACTGAAACACTAAGCAGTGTTTATATTTTGTATAATGCTAGATATATGCACCTATTTATGAAAAAAACATTTTCCTTATTTGTTTATCTCTTTCTACAGGTTAAAAAGGACACCAACCAATCATAATGGTTCCCGATGATATTTTTCACCTATTTGGCGAAACGCGTCAAACCTTATGAAATACTGTGATTGTCCTTGTGTGGTTTCCTTGGTGTACTGTTTCAAGATGTAATGTATCCTATATATCCATTTATTATGTTTTTATCTATTTAAAATAAAGGTTTGAATATTTTACATCCCATGTGTGCTCCCTGACTGCCAGACCTTACCCATTAAAGTCCAATCTTTATAAATCCACTGTAACCCTTCTGGTCCTACATACACCCATACAGTGTGATTTTTTTTATTTTTGTTAACTGGGGAGACTAGTAGACTATAAAAATACCATGGATTAGTCATAAAATTATATTTTAGCTACATTATTACAAATAAAAATTAATAGACTGTTTTTTTAAGACACATACTGTTACTGTATAATAATAGCATTGTATCCAAATTAACATTTTAGCTGATCAAATTATGTGAAGGGAAATTTTTCATTAAAATTACAGTAGTTATCAATTTATAGAAAATTAAAGTCAACAATCATTGTAGATCCCCTAAAGTGGACCTCTATCCAAAAACAAGTAAACAAAAGGTTAGAAATGATCAGGTTTGTACTGTCATTTGTGTATCTTTTGGGGAGATGTCCCTTCGCTGTTTGTCCCAATAACAAAAACAGAAAGAAGAAATTTTTCCAGAATAAATGGAAAATCCTACTTTGGACAGCCATCACTCAGACAGGTGTCTCCACTGGGATATTTCCTCTCAGTTTTTGCAACAGCTCATTTCTTGATGACAACTGCCATTGGGTCAGCAATAAAAATCTGACAGATTAACCCTTTCACACCCCTTTATAAAAAAAGTTTTGGTTTGAGTTCAGCTTCAAGTGGGATCATACCTTTAATTTTAGATGATTGTACATAGGATGGTAAAAGCTATTAGTGTTAATTTTAGAAGGCAATGCAACAAATTTGAGCATTTTAGCAGATATCTACAAAAGTATTGCTAGCTGATTGGCCATTTGCTGCAGCACACTGTTCACCTTGAGGGTAAGTTGCCATATCTTGACCTACATCATATTCTACAGCATATTCTGCAGATGAAATGTAAAAATAATTTTTATAGTGTTAAGTTCTAATACTACTACACATTAAGAAACAACATAATAAACAAAGAATTTGATTTACAATTAAAGCCCAACTGAACCTTCAGTTGAAATCAGGTGAAAACATGGCAAGTGCACTAAAACAACAGGTGTTCAAAGTCTTACGTTTAGTTTTCTTTTTAGAAAGCAGCAACATCCTGAGTAGAAAAGCCTGCCCCATGTCCATATGCTCTCTGTGAGGAAGCAGCAGTCTCTTTGCAGATCTCGCACATACCACCTTTAGAAGAGAAAGCGCTCTCTAATCAGCAGGAAGCATGAGCTTTGCCTTTTGCAGAACTATATGTTTGACTCACAGAGAGCATGGCAGAACTCTGAAGAGATATCACTGCTTCTACACAGAGAGGAAGAGTTCTCATCTGCGCCATGCTGGCAGCGGACAGGCTTTTCTACTCAGGCAGTGGCTGTATTCTAAAGAAAAAGACCAAGACGTTTGCACACTTTCTGTTTTGATGCACCGGGACAACGTAAACTAAAAAGTTCAACTGGGCTTTAAAAAAATGCAACAGCTTTTACATCTACTGCTTTTCTCCTCTTTCAAAGATCATTAAACTGAGTAGGGAATCAGACTTAAGCTGGTCACCGACAGATCAAAATTCATCCAGTTCAGCAGGAATTTTGAATTTTGATCTGTGTATGAGTATGAGCAGGCTGGTTGTACTGACGTTGATCGCTCATTCGACATAAAGCGGAGCTCCACCCAAAAAGGAAAGTTCCACTTTAAGGCCTCCATCCCCTCCCCTCTTTAATGTCCCTTTTTTCCGGGGGGGGGGGGCGCTAGGTTCTCACAGGTACCTGATTTTGACAGGAACCTATCCCACTTCCACTCGGATTGCCTACCAACCGGAAGTTCTCCTCTCCCTCTTCCTCCCTGAAGTCTTCTGGGTCACATCACAGGTCCCAGAAGACTGCAGGACCATTCACAAGCCGCAAGCTGTCACAACTGGGTGCCCAGAAGCCTGTGCGAGAAGCCTGTGGGAAGAAAAGACTAGGGTAAGCACATCACTGGATCCTGGGACAGGCGAGGGTCTGTGTATTAAAAGTCAGCAGCTACAGTTTTTGTAGCTGCTGACTTTTATTAAAACACAAAAAAGGACTGGAGCTCCGCTAAGTACAACCAGCCTGTCGAGTTGTTTTTGTTTGATCACTGCCGGCAGCAATAGCAGTGATCACTCTATTCTGACGGTAGGGAAACGTCCCTCTGTCAGAATACAAATCTCCACTGGGATACCTCCATCAAAAAGCTGAATGTTTTAATGAGGGAATTGAGCAATTTTCTTTCCTGCAACCCGTGGTTGCAGGAAAGACAATTGCTTAGGCTGGCCATACACGGTTGGAATGTCTGCTGGGTCAGCAGGAAGCGCCTGAGATTCGAACCATTGGTGGGACAACCAGGTACAACCAGGCTGCCGGATTTGCATGTGATTATCACAAGCAGCTGCTATAGCCACTAGCGATAATCACTGTCTTCTCCCGGCGGGGAGCAGACAATGGCGCGGCAGTAGGGATTCCCCTGTCAGCGCGGTCTATGTTGATAGGGGAATCAAGCAAATTCCTTTCCTGCAACCCGTGGCTGCAGGGAAGAAATTTGATCCGTGTATGGCCAGCCTTATTGTATGGCCTGCTTTAGGGTCCTGTTTTCAGCATAGCTGGAAAATATCAATCAGTACCTTTCTTTATCTCTACTAGATAGCAGCAAACTCCTATATAAACCTATTGAAAATAAAATACTCATGCCACTTTTTAGACTGGGACCCGGCCCTTTTTTGACCAGTCTCCAAAACAAAGGGTAAACAGTTTACCCATCATATATAGGAGAATGAAAATCCAGTCTAAAAACAGATAGCCTTTGGTAGTGTTAGAGGTGTTTATGACATCAAGAAGTGCTGTTTTTAGGTTTTACCTGATGACAAACATGGTTCTACAAGGAGCAATTGCGGGTTATGCAATATCCTATCTTCACTGACTGGTTTTTAGATCATCAGAAAGAAAATCAACCATGCCTGTGTATCAATGCACCACATTCACTATTTCCAACATCTAGCTGCAAACGTTTTACACTATGTATATAAAACCTATTTGACTTGTACGCATCTTTCATAGCTGTATGAGAATAGTATGTGCACATTAAAACCCACAAAAACAATGCAAAGCACAGAATTCTAGGCAGCAATAAAAACATGCATTTCTGCAGGTCACGTCCTGGTAACATAGCAATAAGAGGAAATCCCATGCTCCCACTAAACCCCATTTCATGCTCAGACCTGTTCTCTGGGATGCAGGCAGTTCACTGGCGGCAGGCAGAGTACCTGTAGGTCCAGGAGGAGGCATTGCATAAGGTGAATTGACAGCTGGAGCCCCAGGTCCGCCATGCTGGAAGGATGCTCCAGAAGAATGAAAAGAGGAAGAAGAAGATGACACTTGAGAGGGCTGAGGCTGCACAGGATAGAGGGGCTGAGGAGAAGAGTGAGAAGATGAGCTGTAAGGAGAGCTATGGTAGGGAGAAGCAGACTGGATCGAAGCAGGTTGCTGGGGCTGATAGACAGCTTGTCCCCCACGATTAAAGGAATATTGCTGTGGCTGAGGATAGGCTACACAGAATAAAGAGGGAAGAAGAAAATTGTATTAGTAAAAAAATAAAAAAAATCTATGTTTATTCAAAATATACAGAAAACAATCATTCGAGTGGTACAAAAGGCAAAATCAAGAAAACGACACATATGATGCAGTCTGTCACCAGCATTAACGCAAACTGTTTTTCTGAGTTCCCTCTGTAACTTAGTTTTTCCTGATGGTATTTTTAATCTTCCTTTAACAGACAAAGCTGTGCAGCAAAAGTGGAACTAGAGGGTTGAGACAAACCATTTAACGTTGACACGGTACTTACTGTACTTTGATCATCTTTTATTAATGTATGTAAAACCTTTATCCCAAAAAGGGAAAACATAGTTTCTATAACTGCCTAAAAAATGTTAGTTGGCATTAGGCTTGATGATTCTGTTGCCCTTTCATAGATAGAGAGCCACCCTAAGACAAAAAGGTGTGCTACTGGCTGGAACACCATGTAATATTATAGGAAAACAGTCTTAAACAAAAAACTAATGGAGTCACCAACCAAATAAAGCCAATTATTTTTTTTAGTTTTGGATAGAGTGGACAGGGACCTAGAACACCTGTCACTTTTTTATGGTGGATCGAAAGAAAATCGTGTAATCTATGGCCAGCCTAAGACTGGATACACAGTTTCAGGTTTTTTTTTTCCCCCCTTTAGACCCGGTTCACACTAGCGCGACTTGCCTGACAAGTTGCGGTGGGTCGCCTGCCATTGATTAGCACAGGACTCGTTCTAATAGAAGCGACACAAGTCGCTCCGACTTAGAAAAAGGGTCCTGTACTACTTTGGTGCGACCTGGAAGCGACCTGCATGGACTTCAATGATATGAAGTCCGTGCATGTCGCGCCGAGGTCGCGGTGCACAGCGTGCACCGCGACTTCACAGGTCGCCCCAGCAAGTCGAGTCGCCCCTGTGTGAACGGGGTCTAAACCAGCGGGTTAAATGAAAAAACAAAACAAAACTGAGAGATCACTGCATAAACACAAACGATGTGTGAAGCAACGATCTCCCCCGCTAAGACACTGTATTCCGACCGCAGGGCTGTCCTCTTCCCCTACTACTGATCGAATGCTGGTTTTCCAGCATGCCCATTCAACAGAAGCCAGTCATTAGACCGGCTTATGTAGAACGGATGTACACACGTACCAAAAGTCGGACGGTTTAGCAGTGTGTGTACTGGGCTTTAAGCTTCCATCAGCTTTCCTCTTTGGCTAAGCCAAGATATACAAATCAAGGCTGGAAATGCACACATTTTAATTACATCAACTGACATTGTTTTTGAGACCAAGGAGAGGAGAGTTTCCAATAAGGAAGTGGCTGCTCTGGGCTTCAACAAAATGGTGGCCTCCAGGTAGAAACAGGAACACTACTGGAAGCAGCTTACAGCATTCACAAAGTTTGATAGCATAATTATTCTTGTTAAAGAACATTATTTGTTATCAAACTCTTATGGGTAAAGTTGCGCTTTAACACTTGATTGTTAAACGGGGCTGTCTAGTCTGCTACTCTAATCAATAAGATGTAAATGTCTCTATACTGAGCTAATGTTTTTGAGTTTCCTTATTTCAATAAAACTCATTCAGAAGTTGTTTGTTACAAGCTAAGCTAATGTCTGCTGTGATAAAAGAAGACACAAAGCACACATACTCTGTGGATAAGGTTGCCGTGGTCCCATGTTGTAAGGATTAGTGCTGGAATCTGGAGGGGGTCCCGCAGGTCCTGGTTGAGAAGGATACATGATTCCTGGCAGATTAAATCCAGGCTGTGGAGCACTTTCTCTCTGTAAACAAAAGGAAGACTATCCATTAAAATACAGAAAATCTCAGTTATAGAAAAAAATGCATATCTCGACCATGATTATTACATCATATTTTATACCATCGTTTAATTTGCTAGGAGCTTTCAATCCATTTTGATTTTCTTTGTATGATGCCCCAATCATGCACTCTTCTTAAGGAGAGCAGACGTGCTGTTAAGTGTTGTAAAAGAAAATATTGCAGCCTAGTATCCAAGCAGGGTCTTGTCATGAAGCCAACCTCAGAGAGCAGGTAAGGAGTAACACCCCTAAGCAGCGAGTATCCAGGTGATTAAGCATTACACAAAGACAAACTGTATATAAACTTTATGGGCATCTCTCTTGCCAAAACATGCTGTATAATGTTCTGTAGAGTGAGTAACTTAAAGATCTGGACACACTGCACTGTGCAAGGGATCAACACACGCACAGTGAAGATCTAAACAGAATAGGTCAACCAAAAAAAAGTGTGCAAAAGGGAAGAAAGCATCAAATCTGTGGAAGACCACAATGTAATACCTGTGTGTCAAAGGAGGAGAAGGCAGCAGGTGGAAAGCTGGTAAGGGCAGTAGGGTTTTTGTTACTCCAGGAAGTGACAGTAGGGGCAATTCTAGCCTGAAGTAAACAAAGAAATAACAAATCACTGGACAAACTAAGAGATGAGAACTAAATTTCTCCTTGGATATGTACAATAGGTTTTCATTTCTATTGTTAAGGGAGAAAGAGATTGACATGTAATCCTGAATCTCGGTCATGGATAGCCTTTAAAATGATCAGGTTCCCAACATACACAAAACAGACTGATGCTAGTAGACATATACAGAGGTTAACTATGTGGGTTTAGACAATGATGGAGACACAGTCAACCAAGAAACAATCCTTACCTGTAGCTTCTGCTAGTAGATATACACTTTAATAAAGTGTTAAGCCTGAAAGCCACTTTAAAGGGAAGCTTTAATGGTCTGTCTATAAGGTTACGTTTATGTAGCAGACCTTGCCATCCATCAGAAAAACTATCTGCTTTTCAGAGGTGTTTGATGGCCGGGTGGTGAGGAGGGGAGGAGTTTTAAAAGAGAAATGCAGGATACCAAAAAAAAATAAAAACGTACATATTCACCTATGTGGATGCAACATTGGTCCGAAGACTGAGAACTGAACGATCACAAAGCTGCTAACTCTGCACACAATGCCACTTATCTCTCAGTTCTCGGTCTTTAGTGAGCAGAGAGGCGGTGACTGTCAGTCACTGGCTCTTTGTTCTTCTCCAAGTTTCACTGGAGCATCAGGCTGGGGCAGGGGGGGACTGACCATTCGGGCACTCGGGCACTGCCCGAGGGCCCGGAGTCAGGGGGGCCCCATGAGAGGCTCAGTCCGCCCCTGGATGTGCCCACAGGTTATCATACAGGATAGAGGAGGTTTATGCTCTGAGGAGGCAGTGAGCTTTGGCATCCGTGCCGGCAGTTGATGCGGCTGTATGAGAGGACCCAGTGCTGGCTGGGATCAGAGAGCGATCATGGAGCAATGAGGATGATAGCAGTGACAGGCGCTTTGGCCACCTCTCCCCCGGGGAATTCAGCAGAGAGGCGGGGCCACAGTATGCATCCCTGCCAGTGGGGACAGCCGATGAGAGAGCTGGAAGCTGCAGAGTGCACATGGAGTGAAGTCATCTCGGACCTGCATGGTGTGCAGCAGCAGGTCAGTGTGTAATCACAGCAGTTTAGTGTTGTGTCTATAATCACCAGCCAGGCTTAGTGTTCCTTCTTGCCCAGTACCCATCTACAGGTGCTATTTCCTAGTGCACACTGATATCTACTGTATACACTGAGTACTGCTCAGTGTACAGATATCAGTGTTATAAATAGGGAATAGCACTTAGTGAGTTATATTCCTTATATGTTACACTGATATCTATATACTGAGTGTTATTCCCTATATAAAGTATAACACTTGGGAAAAAATAGTTTGTTTTATTCCTGCGATACGGATCTGTGAAGCACAAAAATCTAGCTGCTGCCCCCACTGCAACTAACCACCAGAGGTCATCTGGTTATAGGGTATTAAATATGGGTGGGTGTTGGCACTGCTAGTATTAAATATATGTGAAAAGATGACTAAACCTTAGTACAAGTGCAGTGGTGGTTGTATTCATATATGTGTACAAAAGATTAAACATGTGAAAAGTGCTGGTGCAATATATATTTTAAAATAATTCAATAAATTCTCCCCAGTGCTAAAGTCCAAGAATGTAAAGGCAACTAGGTGCAGTGTGCCTAGAAGGTAACTACTGTGCAAAGTCGCATATCAGTGAATATTGCACATAAACAAAAAACATGAAAAACATAGAATCCCTCCGTGTGTGGGGCATTCTCTTCCTTAAAGAGGTTGTAAACCCACTTTAAAGTCTTTTACCTATAGGTAAGCCTATATTAAGGCTTATCTATAGGTGCTACAAATATCTCCTAAACATGCACCATTTAGGAGATATTTACAGTGCATGCAGCCGATAACGTCATCAGCACATGCGCTCTGAAGGAACGGCCACCCATCCCATTCCTTCAGAGCCCTATGCGCTCCCGTACTCATGCGTGGGAGGGATGTAATCGCACCTCCGGCCAGTCAAATGGCCGGAGGACGCGAACAAGGAAGCAGGACAGCCGGACGTGTCGGACGTCCTGTTGTTGAGCGGGCGACACTGCGGGGGCTTCGTTTTAAGGTAAGTACTTCATAATGAGCTAGCATGTGATGAATACTAGCTCATTATACCTTTGCCTTTACAGGTTTTTTTTTTTATTCTCATTTTTTTTTTTTTTTTTGAGGGTTTACTTCCTCTTTTAAAGCGTATGTGATTCTCAAGGTAATAAATAGTCCATACAGTAGTGCTTGGTGACATAAAGTTCATCAAAGTCCCAGAAGAAATCTCCTGTGCTGTGACAGCTCCCTGTGAACTCACTCGTGATCCCCTTGGGGTTACTCTCAACAGATTGCAGGCCCCTTTGCAGGGGCAAACAGTCTTATGTGCATGCTTCTCAGGAATTAGTCCTCTGCCTTCAATAGGAGATGGTGAGCCTCTTTGCAGGTTATACAGACCCGTGTGTTTACCCCACTTAAACGGTTCCACTACCCTCATTTCCTTGCGGTAGTTTTAGCCCCTCATGGATAAATAGAAGAATCCTCCATAGTGCAGTATTCTCAAACAATATTTACTTATTATTATATAATTATATTATTTCATATTTATTAAATAAATCGTGCACTTACAGTTTCAGACTGAAACTGTTTACCCCTGCAAAGGGGCCTGCAATCTGGCGAGAGTAACTCCAAGGGGGTCATGAGTGAGTTCATGGGGAGCTGTCACAGCATAGGAAATTTCTTCTGGGACTTTGATGAACTTTATGTCAATGTATTGAATTATTTTAAAATATATGTTGCACCAGCACTTTTTACATATTTAATCTTTTGTACACATATATGAATACAACCACCACTGCACTTGTACTAAGGTTTAGTCATCTTTTCACATATATTGTGAAAAAATTATGGACTATTTATTGCCTTGAGAATCACATACGCTTGTAAGGAAGAAAATACCCCACACACGGAGGGTTTCTATGTTTTTCATGGTTTTTGTTTTTTTTTGTTTATGTGCAATATTCACTGATATGCAAATTTGCACAGTAGTTACCTTCTAGGCACACTGCACCTAGTCACCTTTACATTCTTGGATTTTAGCACTGGGGAGAATTTATTGAATTATTTTAAAATATATATTGCACCAGCACTTTTCACATTTAATCTTTTGTACACATACAGTGCTTTGCGAAAGTATTCAGCCCCCTTGAACTTTGTGACCTTTTGCCACATTTCAGGCTTCAAACAAAGATATAAAACTGTAATTTTTTGTGAAGAATCAACAAGTGGGACACAATCATGAAGTGGAACGAAATTGATTGGATATTTCAAACTTTTTTAACAAATAAAAACTGAAAAATTGGGCGTGCAAAATTATTCAGCCCCCTTAAGTTAATACTTTGTAGCGCCACCTTTTGCCGCGATTACTGCTGTATGTCACTTGGGGTATGTCTCTATCAGTTTTGCACATCGAGAGACTGAAATTTTTGCCCATTCCTCCTTGCAAAACAGCTCGAGCTCAGTGAGGTTGGATGGAGAGCGTTTGTGAACAGCAGTTTTCAGTTCTTTCCACAGATTCTCGATTGGATTCAGGTCTGGACTTTGACTTGGCCATTCTAACACCTGGATATGTTTATTTGTGCACCATTCCATTGTAGATTTAGCTTTATGTTTTGGATCATTGTCTTGTTGGAAGACAAATCTCCGTCGCAGTCTCAGGTCTTTTGCAGACTCCATCAGGTTTTCTTCCAGAATGGTCCTGTATTTGGCTCCATCCATCTTCCCATCAATTTTAACCATCTTCCCTGTCCCTGCTGAAGAAAAGCAGGCCCAAACCATGATGCTGCCACCACCATGTTTGACAGTGGGGATGGTGTGTTCAGGGTGATGAGCGGTGTTGCTTTTACGCCGAACATAACGTTTTGCATTGTTGCCAAAAAGTTAGATTTTGGTTTCATCTGACCAGAGCACCTTCTTCCACATGTTTGGTGTGTCTCCCAGGTGGCTTGTGGCAAACTTTAAACTACACTTTTTATGGATATCTTTAACCACTTTACGACCGGCGCACGACGATCTACGTCGGCACTCAGCCCCGGCCAGGCAAACTGACGTAGGCCTACGTCAGCACAATTTGCCGGCCCTGTGCGCGCTCCCGCGCGTCCCCGCCGCCGATGATGACTCGATTGGGTTCAGAACCGATCAGTCATCAGGTCCAGGCCAATCATTTTTGGTCTGGACCTGTTGATCGGTCCTGCCCAATCAGATCATCCTCTAAGCCTGTGAAATGTAAACACAGGCTTAGAGGAGATGTGCCCTCCCCCCACAACGGTCTTTTCGGATCCAGCGTGAGAGGAGAGCACATCTTACTGTGAGTACTGCACCAAGCACACCCACACACAGTTAGATAGGCACATTTCACCCCCGATCGCCCCCCCAATTAACCCCTACAGCACCTGACACAACACACACTATATACAGCATATAGCATATACCTATATACCTGTATAAGTGTGATTTGTAGCCCTTGCGACCCCCCCTTTTCCACTCAAATTACCCCCCACCCCCCCCTAATAAAGATTTAACCCACTGATCCCCCCTGAACCCCCCCTGATCACCGCCGTTAACCCCTACACCCTCTGTCACATCAGCACTAATACAAACGCAATATACGGTGTTATTGTATTTTTGTATTAGTGTCATTGTGATCAGAATTAGCGCAGGCGACTAAGTTTCTGTCCCAAGAAGGTTTAGGGTCCCCGCCACCCGCCCAATAAAGATTTAAGCCCCTGACCCCCCCCTGATCACCCCTACACCCCCTGCCATAACACACACCGTATACAGTATATAGCATTTTGCTATATACCCGTATAAGTGTGATTTGTGGTCAGGTCTAGCGCTTGCGACCCCCCTTTTTCCACTTGAATTACCCGCCACCCCCCCCTAATAAAGATTTAAGCCCCTGATCCCACCTGATCCCCCCCTGATCACCGCTAGTTAACCCCTACACCCTCTGTCACATCAGCACTAATACAAACGTAATATACTGTGTTTTTGTATTTTTGTATTAGTGTCATTGTGATCAGAATTAGCGCAGGCGACTAAGTTTGTGTCCCAAGCAGGTTTAGGGTCCCCCCCACCCGCCCAATAAAGATTTAATCCCCTGATCCCCTCCTGATCACCCCTACACCCCCTGCCACAACGCACACTGTATACAGTATATAGCATTTTCTATATACCCGTATAAGTGTGACTTGTGACCAGGTTTAGCGCTTGCCACCGTTCCTTTTATCCTTAGGATACCCGCCAGTCCCTTCCAATAAAGATTTAAACCCCTGATCCCCCCCTGATCACATCCCGTTAACCCCTACACCCTCTGTCACATTAGCACTAATACACACATAATATACTGTTTTTACTGTATTTTGTATTGGTGTCATTGTGACTTGAGGTTGCGCTAGCTAGCTAGTTTCTTTCCCAAAGGAGGTTTAGGGTCCCCGCCACCCCCCCCAGATCCCCAGCGCATAGTTTAGAAGTAACCCCTTGATTGCCACACACGCACGCACGCACGCACGCACGCACCTACACTTCCATTTCTAGTATAGTGTTTGAACAGATCAATATCTGATCTGATCAGAACTATACTAGCGCCCCCATAGTTTAGGGTTCCCAAAACGCGGTGTTTGCACGATCAGTACTGATTCCGGCCAGCACCTGCGTTTAACCCTTTCACCCAGGCAAGTGTAGTAATCAATAGATTACTGTCACTTGCAAAAAAACACAAGACACAAAACCGCTGTGTTAGCAGAGTCAGGCCTGATCCCTGCTAGCATTAGCAGTTTTTTTTGTAGCGCTTGAAATAGTCTTCGACAACCAGGTGCTTTTATTACCTGTGAGTCGCATCACTGTACGAGTAAATTTAGTTGCCAAAATGACCAAACGTTCGTACAGGGATGAAGAGCTTCTCAGTTATATGCTGACCGAGTCATCTGATAGCGAAGGGGAAGCTACAATGACCGAATTAGTGTCAGTATATGAACCTGATGACGGCAGCGGCTCCCTGACAGATAGCTCCGACGACAGATGGGTCCCTGTTAGACCCAGGCGTACCCGACCCCATTCTGAAGTTGTTGTGATGCAGGAATCGCAGGGTGCTCGTATGGAGCAGAGTGTGGGTACTAGTGCCGCTCATCCTTCTGGCGACCTGGCAAGCGCCAGCGGCCTAGTACAACCTGGACCTAGTACAACCAGCACTGCAGTAAGACCTGGTGACGTGGCGAGTCCCCTAAGTGCAGTTGAAGCTGGTGCGGTGGCTAGCACAAGTAGTGGCCCGCAGCCACCGCGTATTCGAAGACAGGCCCGTAGAGCCCATAGTGCCCTCCCTGATGCGCTGGCATTTCCTAATTGGCAACCCACCGATACTACAGCGCCAGTACTTCCCCCATTCACCGCCCAACCTGGAATCCACGTGGAGACAGCTGGTTTTACGCCCCTGAACTTTTTTGAGCTGTTCTTCACGGAAGATCTTTACAGATCTATTGTGGATCAATCAAATTTGTATGCACAACAGTTCATCGCCGCCAACCCAAATTCACACCTTGCCAGACAATTCGGCTGGAAACCTATAACGGTTTCCGAATTTAAGATCTTTCTGGGCCTTTCCCTCCACATGGGCATAACTAAACAGAGTGAATTGCGGCTATATTGGTCCACTAGCCCAATTCACCATATGCGCATGTACTCTGCCTCTATGTCCAGGACGAGATACGAGCAAATTCTGCGATTTATGCATTTCAGCGACAATGAACTCTGTCGTCCTCGGGGAGACCCTGCATACGATCGGCTCCACAAAATTCGGCCCCTCATAGACCACTTCAATCAGCGGTTTGCAGCCTTGTTTACCCCCGAACAAGTTGTCTGCGTTGACGAGTCCCTGATTAAATTTACTGGCCGCCTTGCTATGAAACAGTACCTCCCCAGCAAGCGTGCCAAGTACGGGGTCAAACTGTATAAATTGTGTGACAGGGCCACAGGCTATACAGTTAGTTTCCGGGTCTATGAGGGAAAAGATAGCTGTGTGGAGCCCCCCAACTGCCCAGACTACATAGGGAGCAGCGGTAAGATCGTTTGGGACTTGGTGTCACCCTTATCCGGAAAGGGGTACCATTTGTACGTGGACAACTTTTATACAAGCGTGCCACTATTTAGTCACCTTCTTGATTTACAAATTGGCGCATGTGGCACCGTGCGACCTAATCGCCGGGGCTTCCCCCAACGGCTTGTAGATTCCCGTCTTAGTCGGGGGGCGAGAGCCTGCTTGAAAACGGACAAATTACTTGCGGTGAAGTGGAAGGATACACGGGATGTTTATGTTCTGTCCTCCCTTCACCCAGACACGACGATCCAAATTCCTACGGCAACTGGCGTTGTGGAGAAACCCCTCTGTGTCCACGAATATAACCTTAACATGGGAGGGGTGGACCTTAACGACCAGCTTTTGGCGCCGTATTTAGTTGCCCGTAAAGCCAGACGCTGGTACAAAAAAGTGTCTGTTTACCTATACCAATTGGCTATGCTGAACGCCTTTGTCCTATACAGGGCGTCAGGACGAACTGGATCTTTCCGGGAATTCCAGGAAGAGATCATCCTTGCCTACCTGTACCCAGGAGGCATGCCTGCCCAACTTCCCCTTCCAGATGCAGTGAGCCGGCTGCATGAGAGGCATTTTTCACATGTCCTCCCGAGTACCCCTACCCAAAGATGGCCCCAAAGAAGATGTCGTGTCTGTAGCAAGCGCGGATTTAGGCGTGACACCCGTTACTATTGTCCCAAATGTCCTGACCAACCTGGTCTCTGCATCGGGGAATGTTTCGAGCGCTACCATACACTAGTGGATTATTAGCGTAGGGTACAGCACGACACAGTGTAGGGCACATAAACACAGGGTCTCGAAGGATGTTGGATGTCCATCGACATTTTGAGAGACCCAAGCTGGAAGAGAAGATCGCAGATGATCGCAGTCCCTCCCAAATCAAGAAGTAAAGGAACAGTTAGAAAGAAAAATAAAAGGATCCAAAAACTGTTGTGGTGTCAGTAATTTTATATGTCCTTCTACTCCTTCCTACTATACTTTTTTTCAATGTCCTTTGTTTGTTTTTTCATTCTTTTGTGACCTGTTTCTCTTGCAGGTCCCTCGTCGGCTACCACGCATTGATTTTATATATTCTGACACAAACAGCGTTTGCGCTCAGCATATATGGATACCTTTGCTGATAGCAGCTGTGGTGATTTTCTGATTTCAGCACTGCAGTTAAAATCCTATTTTGGTATACGTGGATAGCGCCGTGTATACCCATCATTAAATTCAGTGGGTGGTTGTTTGGGCGGTTAATGATGAAAATCCAAAAACTGTTGTTGTCAGTCATTTTATATGTCCTTCTACTCCTTCCTACTATACTTTTTTTCAATGTCCTTTGTTTGTTTTTTCATTCTTTTGTGACCTGTTTCTCTTGCAGGTCCCTCGTCGGCTACCACGCATTGATTTTATATATTCTGACACAAACAGCGTTTGCGCTCAGCATATATGGATACCTTTGCTGATAGCAGCTGTGGTGATTTTCTGATTTCAGCACTGCAGTTAAAATCCTATTTTGGTATACGTGGATAGCGCCGTGTATACCCATCATTAAATTCAGTGGGTGGTTGTTTGGGCGGTTAATGATGAAAATCCAAAAACTGTTGTTGTCAGTCATTTTATATGTCCTTCTACTCCTTCCTACTATACTTTTTTTCAATGTCCTTTGTTTGTTTTTTCATTCTTTTGTGACCTGTTTCTCTTGCAGGTCCCTCGTCGGCTACCACGCATTGATTTTATATATTCTGACACAAACAGCGTTTGCGCTCAGCATATATGGATACCTTTGCTGATAGCAGCTGTGGTGATTTTCTGATTTCAGCACTGCAGTTAAAATCCTATTTTGGTATACGTGGATAGTGTCGTGTATACCCATCATTAAATTCAGTGGGTGGTTGTTTGGGCGGTTAATGATGAGTAATACTACGCATTATTCCTGTGCTGATTTCTGATAGGTTCTCTTTTTTTCCGTTCAGCCCACAGGCTGCATGAAAAAAAAAAAAACCTATATGCCAAACAAGGACCAGCAATGTACTGGTACGTTGCTGGACTTTGAGTGGTTATACCAGGATGATGCCTGCAGATTTAGGCATCATCTTGGTATCGTTTTTTACAGCCAGCGGTCGGCTTACATGTAAAAGCAATTCTAGCAGGTAATTGGCCGCTAGACTGCTTTTACATGCAGTGGGAGGGGCCTCCCCCCCCCCCACCGCCGCCTTCCGCAGCCTTCCATGGTTTTTCTCTGGCTCTCCTGTCCCACCGGTTAACCCGAGAGTGCAGCCGGTGGTTCAATTATCTAACCATAGAGCTAATTGGAGATGAGAATGGCTCCAATCATCTCTATGGCCTAAGATGCCGGAGGCTACGAGCATTTTATGACTTCTGTTTCGCCAGAAATAAACAGGGCCATTGGGAAATTGGGAAAGTATTTTATCACACCAATTTTGGTGTGGTCAGATGCGTTAAGGTCAGAGGAGAGATCTAGAGTCTAAAAGACCCCAATTTTTTTTAAAAAGAGTACCTGTCACTACAGATTGCTATCATAGGGGATATTTAAATTCACTATGATAACAATAAAAATGATTTAAAAAAAAAAAAAATTAAAGGAAAGGTGTCAAAATAACATAAAAAAGCAAAAGAAAAAAAAAAAAAAAAAATTGAGCCCCCCCCCTTACCCCCGGTGCTTGCGCGCAATGGCGCACGCAAGCGGTGGTCTAGTGTCATATGTAAACCACAATTGCAGCATGCATGTGAGGTATCGCCGCGATCGCCAGATCGAGTGCAGTAATTCTTGCAGTAGACCTCCTCTGTAAGTCTAAAGTGGTAACCTGTAGAGACTTTTAAAGGTTTTCAAAAATGTACATACGTTTTTGTCGCTGCGCAGGCATGCGCAATTTTTAAAGCATGTCATGTTAGGTGTCTATGAACTCGGCATAAGATCATCTTTTAAATTTTACCAAAAAAATTGGAATTATATAGTGTATTTGTGCAATAAATTAAAAAAAAATGTATTTTTTTCGGGGTCCTGTACTCGGCTAGACTGCAAAAAAGTCTCACACATGGGGTATCCCTATACTCAGGAGAAGCAGCAGAATGTATTTTGGGGTGTCAGTTCACATATACCCATGGCATGTGTGAGCAATATATCATTTACTGACAACTTTGTGTAAAAAAAAAAAAAAAAAATATATATATATATATATATTTCCCGGAACTTGTGGCAAAATATAAAATATTCCATGGACTCACCATGCCTCTCAGCAAATAGCTTGGGGTGTCTACTTTCCAAAATGGGGTCATTTGGGGGGGTTTTGTGCTATCTTGGAATTTTAGGGCCTCCGAAACTGTGATAGGTAGTCAGGAGTGAAATCAACAATTTACGCCCTTGGAAAGCCTGAAAGTGGGGACTGGTTTTCGGGGACCTGTACTCGGCTAGACTGCAAAAAAGTCTCACACATGGGGTATCCCTGTACTCAGGAGAAGCAGCAGAATGTATTTTGGGGTGTCATTTCACATATACCCATGGCATGTGTGAGCAATATTTCATTTACTGACAACTTTGTGAAAAAAAAAAAAAATATATATATATATATATATTTCCCGGAACTTGTGGCAAAATATAAAATATTCCATGGACTCACCATGCCTCTCAGCAAATAGCTTGGGGTGTCTACTTTCCAAAATGGGGTCATTTGGGGGGGTTTTGTGCTATCTTGGAATTTTAGGGCCTCCGAAACTGTGATAGGTAGTCAGGAGTGAAATCAACAATTTACGCCCTTGGAAAGCCTGAAAGCGGGGACTGGTTTTCGGGGACCTGTACTCGGCTAGACTGCAAAAAAGTCTCACACATGGGGTATCCCTGTACTCAGGAGAAGCAGCAGAATGTATTTTGGGGTGTCATTTCACATATACCCATGGCATGTGTGAGCAATATTTCATTTACTGACAACTTTGTGAAAAAAAAAAAAAAAAATATATATATATATGTATTTCCCGGAACTTGTGGCAGAATATAAAATATTCCATGGACTCACCATGCCTCTCAGCAAATAGCTTGGGGTGTCTACTTTCCAAAATGGGGTCATTTGGGGGGGGTTTGTGCTATCTTGGAATTTTAGGGCCTCCGAAACTGTGACAGGTAGTGCAGAGGTGACATGCACAATTTACGCCATTAGAAAACCTGGGAGTGTTGATTGGTTTTCGCGGTCCTGTACACAGCTAGGCTCCCAAAAAGTCTCACACATGGGGCATCCCCATACTCAGGAGAAGTGGCAGAATGTATTTTGGGGTGTAATTCCACATATACCCATGTCATGTGTGAGAATTTTATCTTTTAGTGACAACGTTGTGTAAAAAAAAAAAATAAAAAAAAAAAATAGTAATATTCCCAAAACTTGTGGTAAAATATAAAATATTCCATGGACTCACCATGCCTCTTAGCAAACAGCTTGGGGTGTCTACTTTCCAAAATGGGGTCATTTGGGGGGGTTTTGTGGTATCTTGACATTTCAGGGCCTCCTAAACCGTTAGAGGTAGTGAGAAAATGCAATGAAAAATGTACGCCCTTTGAAATTCTGATGGTGGGGATTTGTTTTTGTGGTCCCGTACACAGCTAGGCTCCCAAAAAGTCCCACATATGTGGTATCCCTGTACTCAGGAGAAGCAGCAGAATATATTTTGGGGTGTAATTACACATATACCCATGGCATGTGTGAGCAATATATCATTTCAATGACAACTTTGTGTAAAAAAAAAAAAAAAAAAAATTTTTAGTCATTTTTCAAACACCTGTGACAAAAAAATGAAATATTCAATGAGCTCAACATGCCTCTCAGAACATTCCTTAGGATGTCTACTTTCCAAAAAGTGGTAGTTTGGGGGGGTTTTGTACTGCCCTGCCATTTTAGCACTTCATGAAATGAGATAGGCAGTCAAAAATTAAAGCTGCGTAAATTTCTGTATTTACACCATAGTTTGTAGACGCTATAACTTTTGCGCAAACCAATAAAAATACGCTCATTGAATTTTTTTTTGTCAAAGACATGTAGCTAAATATATTTTGGCCAAAAAAAAATACATAAATTGAGTATATTGGATATTTTTTAAAAGACAAAGTTGAAAATGTCATTTTTTTGCAAAATTTTCGCTCTTTTTTTATTAATATCGCAAAAAATAAAAAGCGCAGAGGTGATCAAATACCACCAAAAGAAAGCTCTGTTTGTGGGAAAAAAAGGACGTAAATTTCGTTTGGGTACCACATTGCATGACCGCACAATTGTCAGTTAAAGTCACGCAGTGCCGAGTCGTAAAATACCCCCTGGTCGGAATGGGGGTAAAATCTTCCGGGGCTTAAGTGGTTAAGAAATGGCTTTCTTCTTGCCACTCTTCCATAAAGGCCAGATTTGTGCAGTATACGACTGATTGTTGTCCTATGGACAGAGTCTCCCACCTCAGCTGTAGATCTCTGCAGTGCATCCAGAGTTATCATGGGCCTCTTGTCTGCATCTCTGATCAGTCTTCTCCTTGTATGAGCTGAAAGTTTAGAGGGACGGCCAGGTCTTCGTAGATTTGCAGTGGTCTGATACTGCTTCCATTTCAATATTATTGCTTGCACAGTGCTCCTTGGGATGTTTAAAGCTTGGGAAATCTTTTTGTATCCAAATCCGGCTTTAAACTTCTCCACAACAGTATCTCGGACCTGCCTGGTGTGTTCCTTGTTCTTCATGATGCTCTCTGCACTTTAAACGGACCTCTGAGACTATCACAGTGCAGGTGCATTTATATGGAGACTTGATTACACACAGGTGGATTCTATTTATCATCATTAGTCATTTAGGTCAACACTGAACTTCTGGAGAGAGTTTGCTGCACTGGAAGTAAAGGGGCTGAATAATTTTGCACGCCCAATTTTTCAGTTTTTTATTTGTTAACAAAGTTTGAAATATCCAATACATTTCGTTCCACATCATGATTGTGTCCCACTTGTTGTTGATTCTTTACAAAAAAATACAGTTTTATATCTTTATGTTTGAAGCCTGAAATGTAGCAAAAGGTCGCAAAGTTCAAGGGGGCCGAATACTTTCGCAAGGCACTGTATATGAATACAACCACCACTGCACTTGTACTAAGATTTAGTCATCTTTTCACATATATTTAATACTAGCAGCGCCAACACCCACCCATATTTAATACCCTACAGTATAACACTGACATCCATACACTTTGGCAGGGAGAATGCTCCTCAAATTGGTGGTCAGTGGAAAGAATGCTCCTCAAATTGGTGGTCAGCTCTCTCACTGGCCCGTCCGCAGGGGAAGGAGGAGGGGACAGAAATGCTGGCATACCTCGCTTAGGCAAGGTATGACAGAAGTGGGGACAGGGTACCTTGAAAACACAGGTATCCGCTCACCCCCGAAGGTGCCAAGTGTGGCACCGGAAGGGGGTGGGGGGAGAGGAATTAGATAAGCATAGTTTCCACTTTTGAGTGGAACTCTGCTTTCATTTTGGAAATGTACCACTGTTGTACTTTCTTTAATGTAAGTTTATTTTTCTTTATTTTATATAATAAACATCTATTTTAAGCATAGTGTAGAGAAATTCTGTGACGAATGCATGTAGTGTGGGCAGGGCAATATGTAAGTGGGGCTTTGTGTGGGTGAGGACACAGGGGGCCCCATGATCTCCTATTGCCCGGGGGCCCCATGAGTTGTCAGTCCGCCCCTGGGCTGGGGAGGCAATAGCTGGCTCAGGCTCTGAGGTGTGCTGCCGGTCCAGGCATCTGGGAGAATCCTGATAATAAAGTGATGTTCACCACTGTGACCCAGAAGAAAAGTATGGACAAAAAAGCTTTTGCCGTACCTCTTTTAAGCACTGCCTGTTTTAATCCGGCAAATTCTGCACTACCATGTAGTTATGGTTTTTGCCTCGACATGTGTGCACCCCCATCCTGCTACCTTACAGATTAAGGACGGGAAGTAAAAATGTAACAACCTATTTCTACAGACCCCCCCCCCCCCAAAACCACAAGTGTTATCAAGCCCTTATGGACAATTTATTTTTTCTTGTAAACGTGCATGTTTAAAAAAAAAAAAAATCAGTTTAAAGTGGTTGTAAACCCTCACATATACCCAGTGAAGTGACTGGCCTCAGGTGATATACAGTGATAAAATATATCCTCCTACATAAGTTGTACTTGATTATCTGCAGGCTTCTCTTCCCTACACCCCTTCAAAAGGGCAGAATCATGTTAACCACTTAAGTAAGCCCCGGAGGATTTGGCTGCTAAAAGACCAGGGGGTTTTTTGAGATTTTTTACTGCGTGACTTTAACGGACAATTGCGCGGTCGTGCGACGCTGTACCTAAACGAATTTGACGTCTTTTTCCCACAAACAGAGCTTTCTTTTGGTGGTATTTGATCACCTGTGCGATTTTTTGATCATGCGCTATAAACAAAAAAAGAGCGTAAATTTTGCAAAAATAACAATATTTTTCACATTTTTTTTATATGAAATTCCCCCAAAAAAATGTAAAAATCTAAATTTTTTAACATTTTCGGCCAATTTGTTTTATGCTACATATGTTTGGTAAAAAAAAAAAATAAATAAATAAATAAAATCGCAAAAAGCGTATTTTGATTGGTTTCCGCAAAAGTTATCGCGTTTACTAACAAAGGGAAAGATTTTTGTCATTTTTGGTGTTTTTTTTTTTTTAACGCGTAATGGCGGCGATCTGCGATTTTTTTTCGGTACTGCAACATTGCGGCGGACAGATCGGACCCTTGACTGACATTTTTGACACTTTTGGGGTTACCAATGACATTACTGCAGTAATCAGTGCTATACATATGCACTGTTACTGCAAAAATGACACTGGCAGGGAAGGGGTTAACTGTATTGGACAGGGAGGGGTTAAGTGTGTCCTAGGGGCGTGATTCTAACTGTATAGGGACATTGCTATTGGTGTAAAAACAAAGATCAACGGTCCTACATAGTAGAACCGTCTGATCTTCATTTTTACACCAGGGAGAATGACAGGCGGCTTGTTTACATAAGCCGCTCCGCCTTTCTCCCTTCACCGGAGCGATCGTAGTGTGACACGCACTGACTTGTCAGTGAACGAGCCTCGGCGGGCGCGCGCCCGCAATTGGCTCTCAAGTCAGTGACAGGCGAGTGACGTATCCATACGTCACTCTGCCTGGCCGGGGCTGACCGCCGCAGTATGTAGTCGTGCGGCGGTCGGCAACCGGTTAAGATCCTTCTCCATCTGTTAGCATCACAGTAGAGGGGGTGGAGAGGCTGTAGTTACACTGTGTGAGAGCTGATTGGAGGAAGGGCACACCCCACCCCACCCCACCCCCCCCTTCCCCCTCCACACAGCAAACAGGAGTGAAGGAAGGATATGAAGCTGTTTTCTGAATAGACAATCTCTATGTTGAGCTTCCTCCCCCATCACAAATTTATCTCACGTGTCAGGAAAACTTGTCAGAAGTGATTCATGCTGATAACAGAGGAACGAAGCACCAGAGAGAAATGACATTCGGAGCTTTGGAGATATATATGTGCTTCATTCAGATTTAATGACTGAGGTTTACAACCACTTTAACCTGCAAACATTATGTAAAATCTTTGTTCCCATAACAAACATTTAATGGAGCAAGCACCAAAATGGTTCAAAAAGCAGTATCAGTTTGCAAAACAGAATGCAGAATAGCTGTTTCAGTTAAGTCTCTGATTGAAATGTGCGGGGGGTCCTTTTATTAAGAATGGAGGAAGATAAGGAGAGAAAGAGGAGTCACTGCTGGTTCATTCAAGGTAAATTAGGATTTTTGCACTCGCTATAAAATCCTATTCTTGGAATTCTTAGAGGCATGAACTTGATGGTGGTACTGCTGCCTACAGGAGAAATGGACACTAGGCAGAAGAATGAAGGACAGTGATCAGGATTTAACCCCCACCTCCCTAGTTGTAGCAAGCAGTAAAAGAGAAAAAAGCATAGAATCCAAGAAAGGGATTTTATGGCGAGTGAGAAAAAAAATCCTAATTTTCTCCTAAATCTTCTATTGAGGGACACAACTTGATGGTAATTTAGCAACGTCAACCAAAAGCAGTCTAAACAGAGGGACGGGCACAACAAAACAAAATAGGCAAACCAGCCCAAAAGCCAAACACCAGACAAAAGAAAAATAATGGGAACTAAATAACTGCTTGCAGAACCTTTTTACCTATGTCTGTAAAATCATTGTGTCTGATAAGACAGGCACAATGACTTTACAGATCACAGAAAAATACATATAGAAAACCAGGTCACAGTGAATTTCAATGTGATTACTGCCGCTGGCTATAGCCAGACGCAGTGATTGTATTCCGATGGCAGGAAAACATGCATACACAAGAGCACAGCAGAAAAGATTCCCTCATTAACAATGATGGTATCAAGCCATTTTCTTTCCCATGAGTGAAATTGCGCAATTTCCGGCTACGAGCCCCTTGCAAACGTCACTTCTGGTAGCGGTGGAACGCACGCCGGAGCCAAGCCCCGCTGCGCACCGTCATTTTTAGGAGATCTACCGTTTTGTACAGTGCCTATTTTAATCATCTGAAATGTGAGTTTTATTCTTCTGTTGAGACCAATAAATTCCATTTTTAAGCAATATTACACTATTTGGGATTATTCCTTTCCTTTCTATATGGGGACCATCTGGTGAGATTGTACAGTGAACCCGCATTGACAGCCAGTTCTATCCACAGTACTTCACCCGGATTATATGCCGGACCATGCCTGTGAGACCCTTACGCTGTATAGTTTAACCACTTTAGCCCCAGCCCTATTTCGGACACTTTTTGTTCACAAGTTAAAACCAGTATTTTTTCCTAGAAAACTACTTAGAACCCCCAAACATTATATATATTTTTTTAGCAAAGACTCTGGAGAATAAAATGTCGGTCATTGCAAAATTTTTTGTCACGCGGTATTTGCGCAGCGGTCTTTAAAACGCCATTTTTTTGGAAAAAATTTGAAAAATCACATTTCACTGCATTTAAAAAATACTAAACAGTAAAGTTAGCCCATTTTTTTTGTATATTGTGAAAGATGATGTCACGCCGAGTAAATAGATACCAAACATGTTACGGTTTAAAATTGCGCCCCCCCGTGGGATGGCGACAAACTACGGTCAATAGAGATCTCAATCTGCGACGCTTTAAATTTATTTAACGGTTACCAGTTTAGAGTTAGAGTGTAGCTCTTTTTTTTTAATTATTGCCCACGCTCTGGCGATCGCGGCGATACCTCACATGTGTGGTTTGAACAGCGATTTCATTTGCGGCTCGACTTGCGTATACGTTTTTTTTTGTGCGCGAGCTAACGGTGACGGGGACGGCTAAATTTTTTTTTTTTTTTTTTTTCCTATTTATTTTTTCTTTTTTTTTAAACTTTATTACAGGTTTTTAAAAAAAAAAAAAATCTGATCACTTTTATTGCTGTCACAAGCAATGTAAACATCCCTGGTGACAGCAATATGTCGTGACAGGTACACTTTATGGAGGGATCGAGGGTCTAAAAGACCCTAGACCCCTCCACTACACTTCCCTGTATGCAAAACGCCGAAAACGGCATTTTTGCATACAGCCGTTTTTCAAATCTGCCGCCTTTTGCAGCACAGTAACCCGGACGTGACGTCATGGACGCCGCCTCCGGGTTACGTCATCGGAGACCCGATCGATGCCGTTTCCGGCATTCATCGGGACTCCATCCAGCCGGCGGACGTGCCGGCTGGGTGCTCGGGGCTCCCGGTGGGACGGTAGCCCCGAGCAAAGCCGCGGAAGGCGGCGGGAGGGGGGGGGACGTCCCCTCCCGCCCCCCCCGGGTAATGATCGAGCGGCTCCCGAGCCGCATCGATCGTTACCGACGGAAAGCCGACCGTCGGCTTCAAACAACGGTACCGGGATGATGCCTCTAGCTAGAGGCATCATCCCGGTATAACCACTCAAAGTCAGCCGACGTAGAGGTTACGTGACTGGTAGTAAAGTGGTTAAGGGTCCACACTGTCCGGTAAGTGTCAACTGCCTAGGGGAGAGGATCATCACCATCGCACCATTGTCGCATGCATTCATTTCCAGCACTTGAGCACCTTTTCGGGTTGTTTTTACAATCAAAAGACTTTCACTTGCCACTTGCTGGCTATTGCACCTTTGGCTTTTGATATTGGACTTTCATATGTCATTTATTCGTTCTATTTATATCAATTGCACTATTTATTAGGTGGTGATTTGCACTTCTAATATATACGTTAAGAGATTTCCATATATATTTATTTATCTATTTATATTTACTTGCATATTTTCTTGTATACTTAAGATTTTATGTGGTATTTATTTATATATGCACCAATCATTAATATTTAGCACTTTGAGCACTTTATAAGTAATTTTACACCCAAATCTGCGCTGTCTTTTCTATATTTGAATGAAAGAATATTGTTTGAAAATTTCACTTGCTTTTAACACTGTTTTAAAATTAATGTAATTTCTGAATGAAAACCACATAACCTGAAAATTCTTTTGACCAAGAGGTTTTCTATTCTGCTCCTTCAAATTTACCTGTCACTGTGGTCGAAAACAAATGTCAATTTGACCCCACTAAGGATTAGCAAATCAAAGGACCGTTCTTAAAATGAAAAATTTTTGAAGGAAGACATTGTTTTTGTATGGCCAGAATAAGTGACAGCAGGCGTCACCTGCCTATGACAAGGGAATTCTGTCATACATATCACAGTTCTGTCTGAAAATAGGCAAAACAGTCTTTACATTTTTTTTTTCCTTTAAATAAAAAATTTGATCTTCGAGTCTGATATTTACAAGATTTAACCTCTAATAGTATATACTGTATATCTCTTCTGTCTGTTATTCTCAGAGTGCATTAGAAATTTTTCTCTCTAACCATATTAGTTGGTTATTTATCTTTACCACTACATATAGATATTTAAGAATAAATTGCCTTTTTTTTTTTTAAACTTTACATATCAACTAAATTATATGCCACACATTAATCGAAACAAAAATTGGCCAACAAATTGATTATGAAAATAATCAATAGTTGCAGCCCTAATTCATTGGCCCAGATATTAGAACTCAGACATGATGTTATACTTGTGGCTGCCATCTGGAGGTTAGCTGAGACAGCAGCACAGATCCTGAAGCTGAATACCAAAGATATAAGTGCACATCACCACGGCACGACCATCTAGCCTTTAGATGCTGCAGCCACCCTGTCAAATAATCAGCCGTGATGTAGAATGAGCAGTCTGAGCACAATCATGGCGCATACTAGGGATGCACCGATCCGTTATTAGGATCGGATATCGGCACCGATACTGCCAAAATAGCTGGATCGGGGGATCGGTAAAATTCACCGATCCACGGGCCGATCCGGTTTTGCCGAGTCCCGGCTCAGCCGTTCCTTACTTGGTGTAGTAGTATGGGATGGGAGCCGCTACTTCCTGTATAGGGCTGGCTCACAGGCGGAGTGATATGAGATGCACTCCGCCTGTGAATGGAGGAGCCATACACATGAAGCAGCAGCTTTGCTCTGTACTGCAGCCACATGCATATTGTGTATGTGTGTAGTTCCGGATCGGTATCGGCAGATGCACAATGCCAGATATCGGTATCAGGGCAAGAAAAGTCGGATCGGTGCACCCCTAGCGCATACCCGCACAGGTAGACAATAGGGCAAAAAATAAACTGTGGCCCGGAGTCCCAGCAAATACCAATAATCAGAAAGGAACACACCTTAGCTGAACTGGCAGAGCAATGGTTCAGACCAGACAGACAAATAGTCTTTAGAAAAGAGCCAAAATTCACATACCCAGCTTACAACCTATATAGAATATAGGAAGACTAGAAGAGAAAAAGAATGAGGAGTATCAAGTCTCTCACATACTTACTGATCAGCCGCTGTAAAGAGATGCACTTACGTACAGATACAAGGAAAAAGCTCACACACCATTCATCCTACCACCAGCCACAACAGTTCGTTCCCACAAGGAAAACACAGCTAGAAATCCTAGATAAACTGTTCTGATCTGAATAGCAGATTCCTCTGCCAACTGGAACACTGATGGGTAGTCACTGCCAAATGAAGGCTCGTCACATAAAGACCACTAGTATGCTTTATATCTTCCAATTTTAATATTATAACAGAAAAGGAGAAATCCATACTCCTAGGGGGCTGCCCTTTAGATTTTTTAAATCTGTTCATCTTGGGCAGCAGGGAAAACCCTACATTGCTTAATTACCATCAACCTATGTCCCTCAATGGCCGATAGAGGAATATTTTTTTGCCCTAACCATAATAAATTAAAATATATATAAAAAAAAAACAAATTATATTTTAAGCATGATTGTAAACTGATCGGGCTTCTTATATTTTTATGAGCACTTTAGTTACAAGTGTCGCTCTGATGTGGTCATTACTTGCTCTCACCATTTTACATTGCAGAAATTGCAACAGTGGAAGGGAGACTAGTTCACCTGGCTTCAGAAAAGCCAGCTACGGTAAGCAATAGAGCTGGCAAATTTGGCAGGGAATATAACTAATAGACATGTTATGAAGAGCTAGAACTTGAATTATAGGCAAAGTCATGAGTCTCATAACACTTCCTTCGGTCAGTGCATACCTTTAATAATATAGGGGTATAGGGAGTGTGGCCATTACTCCTCCCAAATCAGAGCATATGGTGCTTAAAATGGTTGTAAACCCTTACATATAACCAGGGAAGGAACTATCCTCAGGTGATACACAGAGATGAAACAAATCCTCCTACATAAGTTGTACCTGCAGTCTTCTCTTCTCTACATCTGTTTAAAGTGCCTAATTCATAAGCTTGTTGGAGAATTCAGAAAAAAGGGGAAGGAGATGTGAAGTTACACTCTGCAGAGCTCAGCGAGGAGAGGTCTGACAGCTGATTTGAGGGAAGGGACACACCCCCTTCACACAGCAAACAGGAACAGAGCTGAGGCTGCCAATCTGCTGGAGATCCCTCCCCTGCCACCATTTTTCTCTTGGTGTTAGGAAAAATTGTCAGAAGCAGCTCATGCTGATAGCAGAGGAACAAAGCAGCAGACAGAAATGACTTGGGGTTTTTAATTGAGACAAGTACACACTATAGAGGGATATGTTTTGTTCCTATTTCATGTCTGAAGTTTACAACCACTTTAGGCAGCCTTTTACCAGGCCCAAATATTGCATAGTATGGGACATACCTTAACTTATGCAAATGCCAATCACCAGAAAGTCCAAATTTGCATAGGATAGGACATTTGTTGGGTCCAATGGAATTGGTTTAGTCTAAAATGTTTGTTACAGATTAGAATTGTTGCAAATCTCCAAAAGATTAGGAGATAAAGATTCAAAAGACAGTACTTTGTTAGGCAATCACTGTTCAGAAGCCTAATACCCTTGGGAGGAAACAAGGTGGTTTGGCTTACACTTTTTCACAGAAAGTGCAGCTGTCACAACCATGATCTGTGTGTATATATGTAATTGTTATCATGCATTAACTGGATTGCTTCAGATATTAAACGAACAACCCAAATATACAGTCAGCAGCACACAGCACTCAGAAACTTTACATGCTAATGCAGAAAGATAATGTAGGAAATAGCAGAAAGATAATGTAGGAAATAAGTTACAGGTCCATTTTTTATGAATTTGATTAAAATTATTAGGCATTCACAAACTAATTCAATACTATTTCAAATCAACAGGGCAATTTAGTGTGTTACCTGCGGGTAGTACTGGTTGTCTGCTGCAGGTTTTGCGTGTGTTGTCATGCGTTGTGGTAACGTAGCTGGTCCTCCATGGGGTGCAACATTTCCAGGGGTGGTTGTGCCACCTTCCCCTTGGGCTCGTGACAGTCTGTCCCGCAACTGCACAACATTCAGCTGGTCGGAGAAAAAAGAAATCGGAAAGCTTACTACTCCACAAACATCAGTCCGACAGGACTCCTCCTTATGCCTCCAACAGCAACATACTTTCTGCCTGAATACATAATCACAAAAATATCACACCTGGTTTGTGTTGTTGGGCAAAAATGCCATAGCGGCAGCAAGGCTGCCCTGTGCTGCCAGCAGGTTGGCATACTGACTCATCTTCTCGGCCAGCAGAACGCCAACATCTTGGGTGTCCACAGCCTGCATGATCTGCACAGATTTGCGTAGGATGACCACTTTTTCTATAAGATCCTGAATACATATAAAAAAAAAATTATTAAAAATATTTACATCTAAAAAAGTTATGTAGATCAATGACAGCACCCCCACCCACCTGTAGAGAGAGAGGACTTGCACCATCTTGGGCCTTGGTCCAGCAGGCGACCAGTTTTTCTACATTTCCAGCACAGATGTAGCACAGACAAGCTTGCGCTTGGACAGAAACATCACCTTCTTTCTCAAGTCGTGAGCCCAAAAGATCTGCAGGTAAAACAAGAAGAGTCAAACTCTGACAGCACATTAAACTGGCTATCTCTAAAGAAGGCAATTTGATTCTCAGGGTTCAGCTGATTGGGCTAATCTACTGCTGCAACACTGCTGTGCACTTCTTGGTGGGATTTGACTAAGGCTAATTAAATGTAATTCTGCACATCACTAGCATGTAAGTAGCCTACCTAAATCATTTAATGACTCCTAAAAAGAAAGGTTTGAAAGGATTGTAGTAGACAAAAAGTAAAACCTAATAAATTGCATTTGTCACACCTAAAATATGGTTTACCAAACTGGAACTCAAGCATATTTTGCAGTCTGGTCTGGGAGATTTAGTTTACTGCTATCGTATGTACTTAAAAACCAATTTACACACAGGGCTTTGAAGCGGGGCATAGATGGTGCGAATTTTAATCCTGCAACCCCAGAGCTACTGCGTTCTCCGATGGGGTGGGCTAAGGGAAGCCAACCAGAAAACTAGTTTGCCGTTAAATGGAGATACACAGTGATGCCCGCATACCTAATAGCTAAAAAGTAGACACAGAACCCTCTATTGGGATTTTTTTTAGGGCATAAAGGTAGTCCTAGTTTAAAACGTTTTGACAATATTTTTATTAACAATTAGGCATAGGTGAAACAACAAAAAAAGGTTTGTACATCACAAAACAAATGCGGTTAAACAAAATAGTGTGGAAGCAAGCACAGGAATAACCATATTTGACTGTCAGAGATGCATGATAGAAGAAAGCCCAACAAGTTTCAAAAAAATTTTTCTTCTTCAGGGGTAGTTAAGTTACAGTATAGAAATTTTCCTGGAAAAATAAGCCACACCTTTGAAAACCGCATCATTTAAAAACATCAATATGAGTTTGCCGCTGCATGCTGCCAAGAGTCCAACTATCAGTGATACACTAACCCTCATGGGCTAGGGGGGAAAAAAACTCAATAATGACCAATGGCCTCTAAAAAGAACCAATCTGAACTATACTGTTCTGAAACCTGTCAGTCAGAAAGGCCCAGGACAGGATGAGAAGGGGAAGAGCATCAGGGGAAAGAGGCAGATCTTAGATCTAATATGGCTGGATAAATGTTTGAGTGTTTAATGTTGGCAACTCAGCTTAATCCCCCCAAGAAGGGGGGCGATCGTGCAGGTCTATACTCGACTCAGCTAAAGATATAGCCCTGAAACCATCCAGTGTGGCCATGCAGCAGTCAAAATAATAGTGATAAAACATAAATAAACAGTTCTTAATATACCATACCGCATAAAGAGGCAAATTCTTCAGGTCTAGCATAGGTTAGCACTGCAGCCAAAGCCTCTCTCCAGTTTTTGAGATCGCATGACTGAACAATATCACTCCAGTTCTTAGTAACTACGGCAGTTATCAGCTAGGGGAAATAAAGATTAAAATGTGTCACTACAAAAGAAAGGAACACTCAAATATAACAGAAAATAGAAGTTAACATTTTAAATCAAACACATTCTTCCAGCAAGGATTTAAAATTCAACCTATAGATGTTCTGGTCTAGAGTGTTTGGTTTGCTTTGCTTTAGACACTCTTCCATTTGACGATCCGTAAAAATGTTACGCTAGCTCTACTACACTGCCCAATACCCGGCATATATGCATCACAGCAGAAGCTGGCCACATATTTTTTTAATCGCGGCTAAATGGTCCATAGCTCAAGCCTGGAAGACCCAATGCGTAGCCTTCCAGGGGGTGAAATCAAGCATGACCACCATGATGCTTCAAGAGCAAATGTCCAGTATTGTGAATGACTTGCATGCCAAATTCCTAAAGATTTGGGAACCATGGATCTCTCATGAGTTCCCTTCACTTCAACTGACCTGTTTGGGCCTTGTATGATTGCTCCCTTTGGGGCTTCCGAGTCCAAGTCACCCCTTCCCCTCTCTTCCCCCTATGGCCCTCTTCTCCTGATTCATTTTTTTTTTCCTCGTTCCCCTCTGCTCTCGTTCACACCGTCACCATCCACGGAGTGAGCTGAAGGAGAAGAGCCCCCCTCCGGTGACTGCACGTAGATTTTGGGGATAGGGAATTTTAGTAGTTTCCACTTTTCAGTGTCCTCCCAAAATTTCAGACTTCTGAAAATTTGGTTATTATGGTTGTGTTATTTATTACTCCGATTGCAATGTTTACCCATTATCTAGCCCCTGCGCAGGCGATTTACCAGCTTGTTTTTGTATTTCCGCGTTTACTCTCAAAACCAAAAACATATTGGAACAGAAAATGCAACCTATTGAAAGTAGATGATAAAGTAAAAGATAAGAGATCATCTTTGACAGATCTGAAATGCAATTGGTTGCCATGGATTACTGTTCTTTAGTACTGCTTGTTTTTTTCATTATTTAATGAAGTGCCATGCCATATCAGTTGTTTTTGCTTTTTGTTTCTTACTTCCATTTCTACAAATAACAGGAAGAGGAGTGCAACATTTGCATCACCATTAAATGCTCTGAGCCTATGGTCGGCAGTCTACTGAACATTGTTGCTGGAGATACTGAACACATGGCATGTCTCCTGGTTAATTTGGAAGTGCCTCGATTTGGGCTCCACTTTTATGTTGTCAACAGGTTTAGCACTGCCACCATGACAGTGACTGTTTAACTTATAAAAACTTGATAGGCCAGCTGTGCACTTTGGTTTGCTATGGTAAGTGGTTTTTAACATTTAGGTTTTGATGTATAGTGCAACCCACAGCATTCTATGTTTTTGTATTTCGGTTTGGCTTTACTCAACTGGCAATAACCCCTGTGATAAAAAATGAACTTGGCGCAAAGAGAACACAGGCACACAGAAAATGCCAATGTACAAGACAGGATGTGGAACTTTGAACAGTATACAGTGGCAGGGGGAGCCAGTGCCACGGTTTAATATGGCGGTCTGGGCCAGGTTTTCTGGATAGCAAGCACACTAATGGCTCAGGTGTGTGCTGCATTCATCTTAGAGCCAGGGTTAGAACTCAGGGCCCCACTCTCCCAAGCGGGTCAGTGTGTGTGAAGGGAGCTGTGAGGAGGGAGCAGCTAGGACGTGCAGACAAGACACAGAGCTGAGGTACAACGTGTGTTCACAAGCATTGGATGTGTTTGATTGTCAGGAAGACCAAACCTACTAAGTTGAGCAGTAAAGTTGCCTAAAGAGCCACGAAGCTCAAATGTTATTTTTTCTTGTGGTGTTGATGGTGAGAAACCCCTGCGTGGGAAGACTTCCATGTGAACATTTGTGTTACTTTTAAATAAAAGTTGTCAGGAAAAGCCCTAAAATGTACTTCTGGCGTATAGTAAACTCACTGTTTGGTGCTACCAATGAGCTACAAATTCCCCAAGTATAATACATACCCTGGTTATTTTGCTTTGTGTCCTGGCAAAGTACTTCTGTTGTGTTCTAGCTAGCAGATCAGGGCCACCAGCAATAGCCAGTATTATAGCATCAGCCATGCGGTTATCGTGCAGGCAGAGATCAACTGCACTTTCAAAGTTACCCATTAACAGAGCTTGAGTGATGAGTCCATCTACATCTGAAATTACAATGGAACGTCTCAGCAAAGGTAAAGATAATAGAATCTGTTCATCTAATTCTGAATCAAAATCAAATCAAAATTCAAAATCATCAAAAGTCTAATCTCCAAATACAGCTGCAGTGCTACCTACTGGTGAAACTATTTATTGCTTGTGCAGTTAGGATTTTATATGTACACCATTATGTCTGAATTGACAGAATTTGCCAAAAGGACTGAAATGACACTGAGCGCCCCACTGCTGTTCAAATTAGACTATAATGTAGAACACAGGTTACTATATACTCAAATAATGCAAACTTGACACTTCAGAGCTCAGAAGCCATAGGGACGCCTGCCACTGAAAACAAGTTTCAAGGCCACTGTGCAACTCAGGCTGGAAGGTTCAAGCGCTGCAGCCCTCCTCATATTGTTGTTTACTGCATAAACAGCAAAAAGGGTGCAAACCCTCCTAGTGCATTATCGTCAGAATTTTATTAAGAACTATTGTTCTGAGGAAGGGGTCCAGACCCCCGAAACACTTAAGCCGATACTGTAGTCCACACAATTTGCTGAGGTTGAAGAATGAACTTCTGGATTTTGTGTTTTAAGTTATACTATTCATCCTTCTTTATTTGTAAGAATATAATGTATTTTTATCCTAAAATGCTGAAGATAATGCACAAAGTGTTTGCACCGTCTTTGTTGTTTTTGTTGTTTATACAAGTTACTATATTAAGGTTTTAGTATAATCTGAGAGTTATAAAGCCCCTTCATTCCAAATGGATCCTGTTTGAGAAAATAAGTGATAACCTTACCTCCGCTCACGGATAAATTGAAGGTCTCGCCAGATGGAATGGTGTCCCCAACATCTGCTTTACTGACACTGAGATTCTAAGAGAATGTAAAAAGACAAAACACACTCTTATACTGCACGTAACTTTAAAAAAAATACTTAAATAGTGTATGGCAACATGAAAGCAATGCTACAATATTTATTAATTAAACCACCAGCAAACAATTTGAGACAACACACAGCGCTAGTTTGGCATTTCACGTTAGATTAACGCATGGCGTGGAAATGCACTTACTTTGACAATTCGTGACAAAAAAAGCATTCAATAAATACAGTACCTCCCCCAAGCTCAGCTCTTCAGTAGGTTCACTTCCTTCCTCATCACTCTCTACAGCCTGGTCAGAGTCTTTCTCAGCCTTTTATAGAATAGTGTTAAAGAAATAGAAATAGTAAGGGAGGATTAAAGATTAGAAAATAGTTGAAATCAATTCAAAATCATTGGAGAAAAAGATTGTATAATATCATGGTGGTTTGTGGCCATTCAAAAGGTGGATGCTCTACATAGAAAATGTATGTTAGGAAATATATAAATATTTGCAGCGTAGATTACAAGGAGTAAAATCACATTTGCAGTATTAATACGGTTTTCTATTCCAGCGTGGGTCATGTTTCTCAGTGTTCCTGTGCAAGACATCTCACCAATAGACAAAGGGAAGTGCCCGATTCTTAGGGATATTTGGGAACAGACTGCAGTCATCCAAAACCCTCTAGCATAGGACTACAGATCAAAAGATTGCGCAGATTACAGGACTGAAGAAAAATACTATGTTAATAGTCTTAACACTGCAGAGCTGGAAAGAAATGTTGCATCTCCTACGGGACACTACGCAAAACTGAGCATACTGTGTTAGGGGTGTTTTTATTTTTTTTAGCCTTTATGGGCTGGCCTCTTGATTTTTTTTTGGGCATAATGTCTAACCTCCTGTAGATGGCAGCATAACAATATAGACTCTACATTTTAGTGTCTGTAAATTAATGATAAATAGTTTAATTTTTTATTTTTTTTGGTAGGTTAATCCACTTTCCACCGAGCACCAACCTTAAATTTGATTTGTTTTTTTTCATAGGGATTACATATTGATTTGATTTTTTTTAGGGATCAGTTACATATTGATTTGATTTTTTTTAGGGATCAGTAACATATTGATTTGATTTTTTTTAGGGATCAGTAACATATTGATTTGATTTTTTTTATATGGAAGTAAAGTACAGTACAGTACAGTATTAGAAGACAGTTAAGTATACATATGGAGATTATTATGCATTAGAAAAGAGCAATTTAACATGGGTTATACTTTAGAAGGATTTGTCAAAATCTAGGTATTGTGTGGCACAGAATCCTGTACTCAAAAAATTAGAATATGTGGTTTTGCATACATGAATGAACATGAAAATCATCACTTACAGCACAGCCAAGCTAATTAATTAAAACTGGTATTCTAAATGCAGTCTAGGAAAGGCAATACCCAAGGCACTAAACATTTTTTTCATCAAGCCAAAACCATTAAAAAAAAAAAAACCTGGGAGTCACTATTATTATATTTTCAATTATTGTACACACCAACTCATCCACATTAATGGATGCCATCCTTGCTCAACCAGAACAACCATGCAACCAAAGGAGGATACCAAGAGCTGAATGCAGCATAAGTACAAATCTTTATTGAAGATTAATAAACAATGCAAAAATAAACCAAAAATGTCAATGAGACACATAAACCCATCACCTATTAAAATGACAAAGTTATCACAAATATCCCTGTCCAAACCGCAAAATACGCTTAAAGGAGAAGTGTGGAAAAACAAAAAAATACACATACATACTCACCTCCCTGCTGCAGTATCAGTTTGATGCTGCAGCTGTCCTCCACCGGCTCCAAGCCCAAGAACAGATCGATCACCTGACCACTGATCGCTCATTTCTAAGTCTACTAAGCAGAGAGCAGTGACGACCAGCCACCACTCTCTTCCAGCGCTCACTGGAGCACCAGGCTGGTGTGGGGGCAGAACCAGCTGGCTCAGGCATTCAGCAGTGCACTGAGAGGCTTACTGAGCTGACTGTCTGGCATCTGGGTGGGTCCTGAAATTATTGCCAGGATCCTTCCAGAGACTGGAACAGTTCTGGAAGGCCAGCTGACAGCAGGCTTTAGCCCGCTGTCTGCTGATTTTGAGTCCGAGGAAGACAAGTGCTTTCCTGGGACCCACAACAGATGTAGGACAAAAAAAAAAAAAGCTTTGATCACTTCGATTAAAGCATAACTTTAGCCACAGAGATTTATCTAAATTCCTGAAGAAAAAAAGGTTAACTCTTATAATGAGGTATAAAACGTTTACAGCTCCTCTATTTACTTTATGGTCTATTCATTCGTTTGCTGGAAACTACTGAGTAGCGGGTATAAGAACTGCAGATGCGACAGTGACGTGATCATGTAATCTACCCTACCTATTCCTCTCCCCTTGTCCAATCACAGATCATATTTAAACAACTGGAAATGGAATCCTCCAGATACAGAGCTTAGATCCATTTTACAATCCCAGCAACATCATGTATGGCATAACTAGTTCAAAATCCAGCATAGATTTTCACTTATTTCATGGAACCTGAATGGCTGTGACCAGAGTAATCCAGACTAGAGGAAAAACTAGTCAATCCATTTTCATCAGTGTCATTGGTGGGTTTTAATGACTGTTTATTTTTGCATTTCTTATGCCAAACCTGTCTGAATGCATGTTTCACTTATTTCCCAAGCTTAGCATAAATCAAGCCAAACTATATTCTTTGGGCTCAATGACCAGATCTATTCATGTATATCAGGATGCCACGCAACCAAAGCAGAAAATAATTCAAATGCATTTCTGTGCCTTGCAATATAACTTACATAGCCAAAAGAAAGTCGTATCTTATGTGAAGTAAGTCAACCTGTGATATTGTTTAAAACCCTATTATTACTGGATACACCATTTTTATTATTGATCAGCTATTCATTTTGAAAATTTTAATAAATGACCACATAAACTTTTAAATGGTTAGGGGTATTCAATAATGGCATACCACTCTAGACTGAGACACAGCTGATGCACCAGTTTGGGGGCCACTTTAAGCAAGCCATTTTTTAGTTTTGGGTGTATTTTTGAGCCTTTGACAATTTAAATGGCTTGGTGTCAGGGTTAGAGCCCATTCAGACAGGGGCAACATGACTTGCTGGGGCAACCTGTGAAGTCGCGGTGCACCGCGACCTCGGCGCGACATGCACGGACTTCATATAATTGAAGTCAATGCAAGTCGCCTCCAGGTCGCCCCAAAGTAGTACAGGACCCTTTTTCTAAGTCGGAGCGACTTGTGTCACTCCTATTAGAACGGGTCCTGTGCTAATCAATGGCAGGCGACCAACCGCGACTTGTCCAAGTCGCCTGACAAGTCGCACTAGTGTGAATGGACCCTTAGATAGCGCTTTGAAGTATGGGCAGCTGGCAACAAGGTAGATACAGATAAAATAAAATGTATAAAAAATAAAACCGTGATATACACATAATCAATGTGAAAATAATCTACAAAAACGTGATAGTCCAAAGTCAATAATATATACATAGAAATTCTTCAATGCAAATGTGGTAACCATCCACCTTGTAGGACTTTTCACTAGTTCTGCTTATCCACCACCATGTACGCACTCACCAGACACTCAGCCACAAATGAATGCAGCAAACATAGCTGGATTAGCGATCCAATCAGGAAGAGCAAGTAACAAATAATGGCAGTGAACGAAAAGGGCCCTGCAAAGCTAGGGAAATATTTGGGAGCAGATCTCGAGATTCCCTTTCATTCTGGAAATGTTCAATACACTGCCATTCTTTGTTACTTGCTCTTCTTGATTGGATTGCCCCCAGAGGGACAATTGTGGAACCATTTTTAATTGTTCTTCAGAATTAAGAATGGATGTACAGTGTGTTTGCTGCGATCATTTATAGCCAAGTGTCTAGTGAGTGCATACATGGTGGTGGATAGGCAGCAATAGTTACCAGTTCTATACGGTGGATTAGTTACCACATTTTCATTGAGGATATGATCATTTTTATGTTTATATCATGGACTTGGACTTTCACATTTTTGGAGATTATGTTCACATCTACTAGGTGTATACCACGGTTTTATTATTTATACTTTTTTTTATTTATTTTATCTGTCTGGGGCGTGGCACCTTTTATTTCACGATTTTAAGTTGCTCTTTCTGCATTGGAGACATTTTTCTTTAATTCCTTTATGGAAACTACCTTTCCCAAGAAAATAAATTAGGAGAAATCCCTCCTCGAAACACATAAGCAACAGCAATAAAAAACATAACAGGTATTATAACCCTTCCCCATGAGTTAATTACCGTATCCCTGTTGGAGAGATTTCCATTCTATTCTAAGCCCAATGACTACATGTCACATTGTCAAAATTAGGACAGCCGCTATTGCTAACTGTTTTTCTTTCACTACTTGGCAAGTTACTACACTAGAACAAGCAATGTCCTTGGTTACCTTGCACCTTCAAAAAAAAAAAAAAAAAAAAGTCTACAAGGAGTGCTCCTACATTTCTATCCTGAATGATTGAGGGGAGTGCCAATTTGCCATTATCAGATTAAAAATGTATTAGATCAAGGCCACCATACACCTCAAATAATAAGGCTGGACCTTTTACTATCATCAAGCGCCTATGCCTCTCAAATGACTCCCCTTCACATAGTAAGCAACTAAAGGACTCCAGTAAACTAGCATAAATTGTTGACTTCTGAACATAAAGATAAATATTAGGCTGCAACTTAAAGTGATATGCAAATGGCATTTATTAGTCAAGCTGGGCAATGTCATGCAAATCTAGAAAGTAAATTAAATTTAAAGAGGATAAAAGAGGTGGGATCTTTACTTTAGAAAACTAGTACATTACCTTGCCAAACGTCAAATTATTGTACTCCATAAAATGCAAAGCATGCCATAATTAACTATTGCAGCGTGCAAGTTGAAGGTTTTTACGCAACGTAAGAAAATATTAGAGGTAAAAAACAGGTTACATTTGTAATGAAACATACCTCTTGTGCTCCGTTAGTGTGGCTTAGGACTGAAGCTATCTGCAATGAACAAATTTGTAAACACTTAGATGATTTGCTCAGTTACACCAATTTCCTAGCTTTACATAAGTTGGTTTCTTTTAATAAACATCCCTCCCAAGAAGGCGAAGATGGCCTCACACTTTTTTCATCAGATGTGGAATTTATACCGATCCGCCATTACATCATGACCACCCATCTAAATATTGCTTTGGTCTCTCCCTTTTGCCATCAAAATAGCCCTGACCTGTCTTCAACAAATGGCCACCACTATACCTCTGAAGGTATGTTGTGGTATCAGGCACCATCCCATCAGCAGCAGATCATTTAAGTTCTGTAAGTTGTGAGGTTGGGCCTTCATGGATCGGACTTGTTTTTCCAGCACATGACACAGATGCCCGATAGGATTGAGATCTGGAAAATTTTAAGGTCAAGTCAATGCCTCAGACACTTTTGCCATTGCTCTAGTTTTAAAGCTCACATGTCCATTATAGTCACTTTTGCCTGCGGACACCATGGGCACCCTGACCGGTCTGTAGCTATGCGGCTCGATACACAACAAAATGTGATGCACCCTGTGTCCTGATGCCTTTCTATCAGGAACCAGCATTACGTTTTTCAGCATTTTGAGCTACAGTAGCTCTTCTATTGGATCGGGACATGGGTCAGTCTTCACTTTCCACATACATCAATGAGTCTTGGCCACCCATAATACAGTTGCTGTTTTTCCTTCCTTGGACCACTCTTGGTAGGTCCTGGCCACTGCAGACTGGTAACATCCAACAAGAGCTGTATTTTTGGGGTTGCTCTCGTCCAGTTGTCTAGGCGTTATAATTTGGCCTATGTCAAAGTTGCTCAAATCCTTACTCTTGCCCATTTTTTTCTGCTTTTAACACTTTAATTTTCAGGGACAACATGTTCACTTGCTGCCTCATATATCCCACACATTTTCAGATGAATTTGAAATGAGATAATCAAAGTCATTCACATTACCTGTCAGTGGTCATAATGTTATGGCTGATCAGTGTATAGAATAATATATTCTGAAAATACACAGTGTGTAGAGCAAGAGGGTTTATAGCTAAAGAGTTTTATAAATTATAAGCTTCTCCATGATGCACCAGTCAATACCTTTGCTCCAAGATCTTCCTTTCTGAATCCCAAAAGTTCTAAGTACTTGCCACGGGAATCGTCCTCAAAGTTTACCTAGGAAAGTAAAAATATCATGTAGGAAATGCTAGATCCCTTAAAGTTTACATCCTTGAGATCATGAGAAATGTTGTCAAGTTTAGACAAAATCCTTAAGACAGATGTTTTTCAGAGATTCCGACAGCTACTCATTGAGAACATAAAAATTCTGAAGAATGATTAATAATACAATGAATATATAAAAAGGTAGAGTCTCAAAAAGTCAAAATAGTTTCAAAAAGTAGGAAGAATATTCAGTAGAAAAAAAAAAAAAAAAAAAAAACTTTAAATCAAGGTTTTTTCTTTTTTTTTTTTTTTTGAAAACACATCCATTAATATAAGCAAAATAAGAGATATTAAAAAAAACAAAAAAAAAAAACAATATATATACCACCAAGAAAACTTTTACTTCATTGTTAGATTAGCAACCTTTATGAGGTTTACACTGGGGCCCTGTACTCTCTGTAAAATGCTCTGCTCAGTCCGTAAGTTCTGGTTACAGATCGGATCGAGCACTTGAACTGTCATCTACAATTATTTCACGATATTGAATCGAGAGTTTCGGCCAGCAAGCTTTGGAATCAACAATGTCAGAACACCTATGTGTGCATTACTCTGGAATACATATTGTTCAATACTAAGCAGGCTCAAAGATCAGAGGAGCTGCTGTGCCAGTACAAATAATTTGATCTAAGGGTCAATGTGAACAATTATTGAGATACTGTTGACTATCAAGCACAGTTTCAGCGGTCTGATGTGATGGACAGTCTCCTACTATGAGAAGAGTGAATGCTCTGACAACGTGTAATCAATATTACTAATTCAAAGAGGTCCTTGTCATCTTGAATGACATCATTTGTAATGTCAAGCCCTAAACATGAAGATACTATCAACAAGTGTGAAAATTAGGGGTGTTAAAAATAATCTTTGCATCGATGCATCGCGATGCGGCCTTAAACTATTCAAATAGGATGCTGAGGAACGGCCGCATCGATAAATGGACGACGTTATCCCGGCTCCCCCCGCCTCTCCCAGGACAGCCCTGCCGGCTGCCAGTGCACTCAAAAGTTAAAAAAATTAGTGTCAGTGACTTTGTTCCAGGGACCCTTCCTAGTAAGGGTTAATGTAAACTGATGCTTGATTGATTACCTTATTATCTCCCCATCTTTTCATCGCTGTCACTCTCGGCAGTCAGTCACGTGCCCTCTGGCTGGCCGATCTCCTCCTCCCCGCCAGAGGTAAGGAGTGCACGAGACTGACAGCGATGAAAAGAATCGGGAGATAATAAGGTAATCAGGCATCAGTTTACATTAACCCTTACTAGGAAGGGTCCCTGAAACTGAGTCACTGACACTAATTTGTTTTAACTTTTGAGTGCACTGGCAGTCGGGCAGGGCTTTCCTGTGAAGTGCAGGGGGGCTGCTATATAATGTAAATTGGCAGTGTTATGTCAATAGGGGGGCTGTGTTATGTCAATGGGAGGCTGTCTAATGTTAATGGGGGGCTGTGTTATGTAAATGGGGCCTGTGGGCAGTAATCGTGATGAATCGATAATCGTTCACATGATAATCATAATCAAATCGAATTGTGAGACCAGTGAAGATGCGCAGTCCTAGTGAAAATGGGGAATTACTGTCATCACTGACTATGATCTGTGAATCGAGGCAGGTTTCACATTTTGTTTCTCTGATCATATCAATGGAATGCATACAGTGCTTTGAGGACCAGGACCATTAAAAGTGGACAGATAATCTGAGTAACTGTTTAATTCAAATGAGAATTATATGATGTAGAGTATATGTATATTATTTGAGGAGAAAAGGCCCAAAGTAATTTGTATGGAATTTTATGCAATAAAATACACACACACAGATTTGCTTTTGGCTATACTTAAAAGAGTATGTTTCTATTTTTTTTAATTCTAGAATCATACTTAACTAGGTGGATGCAGCATCTGTCCCCAGGCACCTCTAACACTGAGAACCAGAGCGATCGAACACCACTGATCGCTCGGTTCTCATAGCTCTGTGAGCAGAGGGCTGCTGACTCCTCACTGGAGTTTGGGCTGTGGAGGAGGGCGGGAGCGGCTGGCTCAGGATCTCAGTGGCTCACAAAGAGGCTGAGCCGGGCGCCGATCCAGGAATGTGGGCGGATCCCGACTCCATGGTTGAGATTACGCCTGAGCCTGGACCGACTCTGTGACATCAGCACAGAGCGGACTTCAGCCCGCTCTATGCTAAAAATTGGTCAAGGAGTGCAGAACGATCTGCACTCCTGTGATCCACAGAAGTACAGCCATACAAGCTTTGGTTGTACTTCTCCTTTAAGCAAATAAAGCAAAAATTGATTATATTTTTCCCCAAAGGACATTGCTGATTTTTTCCAAACTATCTGAACAGGCAAGCAATAGATCTTTAATTAAACAGAAACTACAGATAAATGTCATATACTTAAATAAAAAAAGTGGCATTGCAATTATTTATTCAAAAAAAATATCAATAGATGTATTGGTGTACTCTGGAAAAAATTAGTACACCATTGGCTCTTGAAGTTGGTATTGCCTCCTGTTACAGAAATTACTTCTTGTAGGCATTTTGTAGAACTGCCCCCCAATCTCTGACATCAAAATTTTGGACCACTTTCCGTGCAAAGGTCCTTCGGTTGTAAGATGTTTGGGGTTTTGCTTGCATGAACTGCACCTCGTAAAGGGAATCAAATCAGGTTTTTACTAGGGCAATCCATAACCCTTTATACCTTCACTTTGAACTATTCCTTGGACATGCTAGTGTACCTTAGATATTTATAACATGGAAAGACCCATTTCCAATTCAACTTTTGGACAGATGACCTCACATTTTCATTAAGCACACTTTGATAAGATGCAGAATGTATAGTTGATTCAATGATTGCAAGCTGCCCAAACTCTAAGGTAGCTAAGCAACCCCAAACATTAACATTACCATCACCATGTTTCACACAGTTGAAATGTGGTCTTCGCAGTGAGGTAAACATCTCTACTGTTGCTGTAACCAAACTCTAAACTTTAATTGATCAGTCTTTAACAGATTGCTCCAGAAAGGCCTGGGCTTACCTATATGTTCAATGGCAGACTAATCTTGATTTGAATGTACACTTTTTCTTAAACAGAAAACACAGGCTGAATAGATGCAATCTCTTTTTGATTATACAGTAGATGAATGCACTTTGATCACAACTGTTGTAAGTGTTACCTGAACAGCCCACAATGACATTTTGGGGTTCTTCAAGATTTTTTTTTTTAGTATGAAACAGCCAGGTTTTGGGTTTAATTTTCTAGGCCATCCAGAAATTAGAAGTCATTTTAAATTTTTGCTACTAGTAGATATTTTTCCTTACAGTGCAATGACTCGTTACAAATGATTTGGTAATCTTTTTAAATCCCCTGCCAGACCCATAGGCTTTCAAAACCTTAGAGGTCTCTATTAATTTTGGCATGGTGACACACGCGTGCTAAACACAGAGCAACAGTGTGAATTGGTACTAAAGAAAAAAAAAATATGGAATACACAGTGTAATAGTGTATCACATGTAGCATGACTGATTTCCATGGGTAATGTATGTCGGTCATCAAATTCTTACATGTCGCAATTGAGTTTAATAAAATTCTATTTAGAATTATTGATACAGTGAGGAAAAAAAAAAGACGGACCTTAAAGCGGAGTTCCACCCAAAAGTGGAACTTCCGCTTTAGGTAGTTCTAACCACCTGACATGCCACATTTGGCATGTCATTTTTTTTGGGGGGGGGGAGCGGGTACCTAGTTTTGACAAGTACCCGCTCCCACTTCAGCTCGGAGCGCCGCGGCGCCCTGAGCGGAAGTTCTCCTCTCCCCCTCCCTCCCTGCAATCTTCTGGGACATGTCAGAGGTCCCAGAAGATTGCCGGCCAATCACGACGCATAGCGCAACTCGCACATGCACAGTGCGTACCTGGCTGTGAAGCCGCAAACTGTCACAGCTGGGTGCCCACACCAGTGATGCCGGCGCTGCAGAGCAGAGAGCGAGAAGAGCGACGTTCGGGTGGCCGCATCGCTGGACCGTGGGACAGGCGAGTGTGTGTTTAGGCTGGAACTCCGCTTTAAAGCTTTTGTTTTGGATACAGTGAGAAAGCTTATAACCCCTGTAATTTTTTTTTTTTGCCATTTGTGTTCCATTGGGAAAATTGTTCTTCACACCCTGTCCCATAGCCCAAACAGGAAGCAAGAGGAAATTCCTCCAACGTGAGAAATGCCTGGTCACCCCCAGAACTAATTTCCCCATTGGTCTAGTAAACTTTCACTTTTGGTTAGAACGATAAAAAGGACAGATAGAATGTGTGAATCTCCCTAACAAGGGTACAGACATCAGTAAAGAATTGACAGGTGGTCTAATCACTCCTCACTATTCAAAAACTTAAATAAAAAAAAAAATAAAATAAGAAAAAAAAAAAAAAGTTTTTACTTTTAGTTATACTTTAAAACACAATAAAGCTCAGCAATTGAACATACCTTTAGGAATGACCACACATTTTTTTCAAAGGCATTTTTGGCTTCATCAATTTTCTTCTGGCAGTACTCCAGAAAGGCTCCAGTGCTGACTACATCCTGTAACTTGTTTGATCGGTTAAGGAACTCCTGCTCTGTGACCACTTGACTGACATACACATGGAAGTGCTGGGCTTGTGGATGCTGTTGTGTTGGCTGAGTTTTCTCGGCTTCAAATGTTACCAGCTTGCCACCAAACTGTGCAGAGGGAGAGAGATAGATAAAAGAGAGGTCTTAGAACATATACACAAGGAACTGATCAAAAATCTCAGAACTACACAGTGACTTGCTTAAGATTTTCCCCCTGCTGATGGTCTAAAATCTTTTCAGTTCTAAGAAAACATTGCCTTTTGTCTTCATTGAACACTGTCAAAGACTAGGTGTCATAGGAAAGAATTTTCTTTATTAGGGAACATAAAACAACCATTGGTTATTAGTTACTAGATAAAGTTTCACTGGACATCCAGCTACATGACACAACAATCAGATTTTTTTTACACTTTGCAGCGGAGCAAAGAGTGAGAGGTGTCACACTAGTGGATGGAGGGCGGGAGCTGCCGGAACGTTTCACATGAACAAGCTGGTGATTGGTTGTTAGGACTGCCCAGCTTCCTAGAAATCTATAACCTGCTGGTGAATGTTAACCCTCATAACTTCGGCAGCTTTCGCCCTCCATCCTGTACTGTGATATGTCCTACTCTCCGCTCTGCAGTGGGGTTGGGGGGTTGTGCCGGAGGCTCCGGGGGGGGGCGTGGAATCAGCAATGCAGGTAGTGGTACATGTAGCGGTAGTGCAAGAAACCCACATGAAATCTTCTTAGGTTACTGATCCACAATGATCCCAACGCACTCTGAATGGCACCCCAATGCATCTTTCCTAACTTATCTGATTTGCATTGCTAAAATTAGTTATTGTGTGTTAGGAGGCACATTTGAATGGGCTGCTGTAACCCAACACATGCAAATGCATTGCAAATATGTAATTGGTACCCCCTAATATATAATGCTATAATATTAGTCTAGTCAGGAATACATCTAAGGGTTCATGGACAGTCTAGTCAAATGCTGAATTTTCCATTCAAAATGTTTGCAGCCGAGTTCAAATGAAAATGCAGCCTTTAAACATGCACCTCAAATGCAGGAAAGCAATGCCCCTGCACATAAGTTCTAAATCAGCTAATATAAAATAACACTACAAAATCCCAATTAACCGCAAATAGAAATATTACTACTAAGCTGTACAGAGCCCTCTGAAACAGCAAAGCAGTCACAATGCATGTTACAATAGTACATCTACAGCCTTGGCCAAAAGTTTTGAGAATGACACAAATATTCATTTTCACAAAGTCTGCTGCCTCAGATTGATCAGATGAATAGCAATTAATTGCAAAGTCCGATTGCCATGAAAATTAACCTATTCCCGAAAAAAAAGAAAAAAACCTTTCCACTTTAATTCAGCCCGGCCACAAAAGGACCAGCTGACATTATGTCACGTGACTCACGTTAACACAGGTGTCAGTGTTGACGAGGACCAGACTGGAAATCACTCTGTAATGCTGATTGAGTCAGAATAACAGAGTGGAAGCTTTAAAAAGGAGGACGGTGCATGAAATCATTGTTCTTACTGTTAATTGTGGTTACCTGAAAGGAAACACGTGCAGTCATCATTGCTTTGCACAAAAAGGGATTCAGAGGCAATGATATTGCGGCTACTAAGATTGCACCTAAATTAACCATTTATCAGATCATCAAGAACTTCAAGGACAGGGAATCAATTGTTGTGAAGATGGTTTCTGGGCACCCAAGAAAGCCCAGCATGCGCCAGGACCGTCTCCTACAGTTTATTCAGCTGTGGGATCGGGGCACCACCAGTGCAGAGCTTGCTAAGGAATGGCAGCAGGCAGGTGTGACTGCATCTGCGTGCACTGTGAGGTGAATAATTTTGGAGGATGGCCTGGGGTCAAGAAGGGCAGCAAAGAATCCACTCCTCCCCAGGAAAAACATCAGGGACAGACTGATATTCTGCAAAAGGTACAGGAACTGTACTGCTGAGGACTGGGGTAAAGTAGCGCTACTATCAGTCTTGTGTCAGACTAACAGTAAAGCATCTTGAGACCATTCATGTGTGGGGTTTCTTCTCAGTCGAGTGGGCTCCCTCACAATTTTGCCTAAGAATGCAGCCATGAATAAAGAATGGTACAAAAACATACTCCAAGAGCAACTTCTCCCAACCCCCAACCACCCAAGAACAGTTGGGTGACGAACAATGCCTTTTCAAGCATGATGGAGCACCTTGCCATAAGGCATCTGCGTGCACAGGGAGGCGAAGACTTTTGGAGGATGGCCTGGTTTTAGGAAGGGCAGCAAAGAAGCTAATTCTCACCAAGAAAAGCATCAGGGACAGATTGATATTCTGCAAAAGGTTTAGGGATTGGACTGCTGAGGACTAGGGTAAATTCATTTTCTCTGATGAATCTCCTTTCCAATTGTTTGGGGCATCTGGAAAAAAACCTTGTCCGAGGAAGAAAAGGTGAGCGATACCATCAGTCCTCTGTCATGCCAACAGTAAAGTATCCTGAGACCATTCATGTGTGGGGTTGCTTCTCAGCCAAGGGAGTCTAAGAATACAGCCATGAATAAACAATGGTACAAAAACATCCTCTGAGAGCAACTTCTCCCAACCATCCAAGAACAGTTTGGTGCCGAACAATGATTTTTTGAGCTTGATGGAGCACCTTGTCATAAAGCAAAAAAGCGATAACGAAGTGGCTTGGGGAACAAAACATAGAAAATTTTGGTCCATGGCCAGGAAACTCCCCAGACCTTAATCCCATTGAGAACTTGTCAAATCCTCAAAAGGCGAGTGAAAAAAAAAAAAAAACACCACAAACTTTGACATACTGCAAGCTTTGATTATGCAAGATTGAGCTGCTATCAGTCAGGATGTGGCCCAGAAGTTGATTGACAGCATGCTAGGGGGAATTGCAGAGGTCTTGAAAAAGACTGGTCAACACTACAAATATTGACTCCTTGCAAAAACCTAATATAAAAATGGTCAATAAAAGCCTTTAACACTTATGAAATGCTTGACTAGCCTGACAAGTCGCGCTAGTGTGAATGGGGTCTGAAGCAGCAGACTTTGTGAAAATGAATATTTGTTTCATTTCTCAAAACTTTTGCCCACGGCTGTACAGGTTTAATATTTGGGCACTTCTCTGCACCAATGGTCTACTGAATCAAGGTTGATTTTCTTTCAGGGAGACCGAACTCAGACAGCATGTGAAGGACTCTTTACCCTTGAAAAGTTTACTTAGAGGTGAAAACCTGGAGGTTCGTCAGGAACAAAGAGAAGAAAATAGGACAAGTTTTTTCACATTGCACTCACACTGACAACATCAAACATTCTCTCTGCCAAAAAGCACACTTCACCAGAAGGAAAACACACATACATTAAAAAGGCCACAGAAATGGTATACGTGTGCTTAATTTCACAACGATCAAAGTGTTATTTTTAATGACTCTGCTAGCTTTGTTGCAAAATAAAAATCACTTACAGAAAATGAAGCTCCGACAGGCCGGCGCAGCCACTTAGGAGGTTTCTTTAAAGGTATTACAGTACTCTGCTGAGTGGTCTGTTGAGGGAGCTGCAAAGGAGGAAGAGGTTGTCCGGTGCCAAATGGATCCAAGTTTCCAAATGATGAAGAAAGCTACATGGTATAAAACAAAAAAATACAACAGTCACATACTAAATGTACTAATTTGTAAAGTATACAATTTAAGGAAAAATCAATGACATACAACATAGGTCAGTAAAGCACACTTACTACAATGCATAACCACTTTGTACCCGGGCAAATTCTGATACTTGGCTACTACATGTAAAAATCAATTATTTTTTTTGGCTAGGAAAGTACTTAGAACCCCCAAACATTATATATAGGTTTTATCAGAGGCCCTATAAAATAAAATCAGGGGTGTTGCAATTTTTTATATCACATGGCATTTGCGCAGCTTTTTTTCCAAATGCAATTTTTTGGAAAAAAATACAATTTATTGAAAAAAGAAAAAAAAAAAACAAACTTACCCCAATTTTTTTTTTTTTTTTTTAAATTTGAAAAATGATGCTACCCTGAGTAAATAGCTAACTAACAGGTCACGCTTTAAAATTGCATGTACCCATGGAAAGGTGGCAAACTACGTTACTTAAATAGGTGACGCTACATAACGTCCTTACAGGTTACCAGTTTAGAGAGTTACACAGGAGGTTTGGTGCTAGGATTTTTCCTCTCACTCTGGAGTTCACAACAATACCTCACAAGTGTGGTGTGAGCACCATTTACATATGTGTGTGGGAGTAACTTATGCTTTCGCATTTGCTTGCACAGGGGGATAGGAGTGCTTGAAATTATTATTTTTTTTTTCTCAATTTTATCTCATGTGTCGGAAATACTTCTCAGAAGTGACCTCATGCTGATAACAGAGAAATGAAGCACCAGAGAGAAACAACACTTAGAGCTTTGGAGAAAGACAAGTAAACAACACAGATATAGATATATGCGATTTAGATTTCATAACTGAGGTTTACACCACTTTAACAACTTAAGGACCAAGCCTATTTTGTTTACAAATTAAAATCAGTATTTTTTGCTAGAAAATTACTTAGAACCGCCAAATATTATATATATATATTTTTTAGCAAAGCCTCTGGAGAATAAAAAGGCGGTCACTTTTTGTCACGTGGTATTTACGCAGCAGTCTTTCAAACGCAATTTTTTTCGGAAAAAATACATTTCACTGCATTTAAAAATAAACTAAACAGTAAGTTTCCATTCAGACTGGTACGGCTTGTCAGACGACTTGCTCAGCCTGACAAGTCGTGCACCATCGCTTCCATAGTGTAGTACAGGAGCCGTTCTAATAGGAGCGACACAAGTTGCTCCGACTTAGAAAAAGGGTCCTGTACTACTTCGGGGCGACCTGGAGGCGACTTGCATAGACATTCATGTTATGAAGTCTGTGCAAGTCGCGCTGCACGCGACTTCACAGGTCGCCCCCGGAGTCGGAGCGACCTAATGTGAACGGGGCTAAAGTTTTTTTACATATTGAAAAAGATGATGCTATGCTGAGTAAATAGATACCTAACATGTTGCGGTCTAAATTGCGCACACTCATAGATTGGTGACAAACTTTGGTACTTAAAAATCTCCATAGGCGACGCTTTAAAAAAATTTTAACGGTTACCAGTTTAGAGTTACAGAGGAGGTATTTTCTAGAACTATTGCTCTCGCTCTGGCGATCGCAGCGATACCGCACATGTGTGATTTAAACACCATTTTCATTTGCGGACGCGACTTACGCATGCATTTTCTTTCGTGCGTGAGCTCACGGGGATGGGGGCGCTTTAAAATTATTATTTTATTTAATTTTTTATTTTTAACACGGTTTTAAAAAAAATAAATAAATAAATCTGATTACTTTATTGCTGTCACAAGCAATGTAAACATCCCCAGTGACAGGTACTCTTTATGGAGGGATCGGGTGTCTTAAAAGACCCCCAGACCCCTCCACTGCACTTCAATGTATTCAAAATGCAGAAATCGCTGGGATAACGGCTGAGCGGCTGCTGAGCCGCATCGGCTGTTATCTCCTGAAAGCCGACCGCTGGCTCTATAAAAACGGTACTGGGTTGATGCCTGCAGGTACTTCGGTTTGCGGGAAGTGGTTAATATGATTATGAATATGAAGCAGATTCACAATTGAATGCAAGTAGAATATTAACGATTTACCTTATCAGCCTGCTTCTGGCTCAGATTGTCATTGCCTCCACCCATAATGGAATAAATACTAATGCGGCCATCAAAAGAAGCAGCAGAGAGCACAGCTGGGTTACGGGGACACCATTGGATATCAAAACACCACTGAGTGTTTGTTGGCAGTTCATATAAAATCTGGCAAAAAGCAAAGAATAATGACAAAAAAAGAATAAATTAATAAAGAATTGATTATTTCTGCATTCTTTTTTTTTTAATTTTATCCTAGTATAGTAGAATTTTCAATATGGCTTGATATTTCTTCAAAAAGCACTAGGATTTGTTTTCCTTGTCATCAACTTAAAGGGTTACTAAAGCCAGAACTCTGCATTCACTATATTTGGTCTCCCACAGTACACAGAACATGGAAATGCAATTATTTTAGTAAATATAAACTGCTAAATACCTTTTCTCATCAGCAGTATATAGCAGTCTTGTGATTTCTATCAGTGTCTGGTTAAAGCTTGTAGGAGGAGTTTTCATTCTATGACTGTCCAATGAGGCTGCATGACCCTCTGTCTGGACAGTGCTGATCACATGCACTCTCCCAAAAAAAAAAAAAAAAAAATCTGTAGCAATACACACCAAACTGAGCATGTGCAGAGTGGTAGATGGATTTGGGACTGTGGAAGAAAGGGAGGACCAGAGAAGACAGGTTCGAATAGCCTTTTTACACAATGCGCAGGATTACCTCCTTAGGTTCCACAGTGGGTAAAACAAGCATGCTTTACTGCATATACAGACTGATTTTACTGTTGTGGGTTTAGTAACACTTTAAAAGCAACAGTTTAAGTTACCCCAGACAGAGAGCTCGACCAGATTTTAAAATCATCACAAGGTCTGAACTTTGGTGTATCAGTAATAGGCCAGAAAATAGCACAGGTGCATACAGTACATAAAACTGACTCAATGGTTTGAATTTTGGTGCAGAAGAATCCAGCAATAGCAAATGAGAACAAACTCCAGTTTTGGCCCCCCCAGACAAATTGGTTTCAGAGGTATCTGGTAGCAGAAGTTCAGTGTCAATATTAATATGACAAATGACAAAGGCAGTCCCATAATAATTATGGCTGGTCTTCGATCTGAGCTCGATTTTCTCCTATATGTCAAAATCGCATGGCTATACCAAAGCAGGACTAAATTCACCAAACCTATTTTAACACACATAGTCATCACTGCAACAACCTGCAACAATGTTTGAAAGCATGAAAATGCAGATTTTAGGGGGAAAAAAAAACTCCCAAGTGAAAAAAGGTATTTTAAGTACACTATATTGTCATAAGTATTGTGACGCCTGCCTTAACATGCACATGAACTTTAACGGCATCCTTGTCCGTAGCATTCAATATTGAGTTGGCCAATTCTTCGCAGCTATAAAATATTCAACTCCTCTGGAAAGGCTGTCCACAAGATTTAGGAGTGTGTATGAGAATGTTTGATCTTTCTTTCAAAAGCCCATTTATGAGGTCAGGCACTGATGTTTCACGAGAAGGCCTGGCTTGCGGTCTTCGCTCTAATTCATCCCAAAGGTTTTCTATCAGGTTAAGGTCAAGACTTGCTTTGTGCACTGGTCCAAATCATTTGGTGGAGGGGGGATAATGGTGTGGGGTTGTTTTTCAGGGGTTGGGCTTTGTCCCTTAGTTCCAGTTAAGTTGTCAGCATACCAAGACATTTTGGACAATTTCATGCTCCCAACTTTGTGGGAACAGTTTGGGGATGGCCCCTTGATGTTCCAAAATGACTGCGCACCAGTGCACAAATAAAGTGCATAAAGACATGGATGAGTGAGTTTGGGCTGGAAGAACTTGACTGGCCTACACAGAGTACTTACCTTAACCCAATAGAACACCTTTGGGATGAATTAGAGTGGAGGACTGCGAGCAAGGCCTTCTCATCCAACATCAGTTCCTGACCTCACAAATGCCCTTCTTGAAGAATGGTCAAACATTCCTAAAGACAGACTGATAAACCCTGTGGGCAACCTTCTAAGAAGAGTTGAAGCCCTTATAGATGCAAAGGGTGGGCCAGCTCAATATTGCTCTAGGGACTAAGACTGGGATGCCATTAAAGTTCTTGTGCATGTAAAGGCAGGTGTCCCAATACTTTTGACAATATAGTGTATTTTTTATGCAGTTCTATTGACTGCAGTTCCCTCAAACAGCCCTAGATAAAGCCTAGTACAAAATAGGAACACTCCTAAAACAATAAATCTGTATTTGTGCACATTGCCTAAAATACCTCGGTAAATGCAAAATAAAAACCTCAAAAATGCAAAAAAAAAAAAAATGGGATTTTTGGCTTACTGTAAAATCCATTTCTCTGATGTTTATTGACGGACACATCTCCTGGTATTCATAACCATTGGGTTATACTGTCCCCTACAGGAGTAAGACACTAGGCAGAAAATAATTTTGGCTACAACCATAGGTAGTCACAAGGGGTATACTCCCTCTCTCTGCTATAGCCACTCAGTTTTGGTACAGCAGTGTCAGGAGAATAATATCTCCACAGAGGGGTGGGTGCTGTGTCCGTCAATGAACATCAGAGAAACGGGTTTTACGGCAAGTGAAAAATCCCATTTTCTCTTTCGTTCATTGACGGCCACAGCTCCTGGTATGCATAACCATTGGGACTGCCCAAAGCAGTGTTAAATATGAGGGGTGGGAACAACCAAAAAATTGCCAAGGCTAAAATTAGCCAACCAGGCAACAGGAGCTCAACCAAACAACTGGAGCCCACCTGAAAAAACAATACACCCTCAAAAAGGATCAGGTCCTCTCAACAGCAGTCTGCAAAACCTTGCGGCCAAAAGAAGCATCCGCAGATGCCAACACATCCACTTTATAAAACTTTGTAAAAATGTGTACCAACGACCAGGTGGCCTCCTTGCAAACCTGCGTCACTGACGCCTGATGACGAAAGGCCCAGGAGGCAATTAACGCCCTAATAGAGTGTGCCTTGACAGGGAAAAGAGGAACCTGACCCCTGATGGAATAGACCTGAACCACCGTCTTTCTGATCCATTCGGAAATAGTCGCAGAGGAAGCGGACAACCCTTTTCGAGGTCCGTCCTTGAGCACAAATAGTGAGTCTGACTTTCTGAAAGACTCTGTAGCTGCCAGGTACACCCTAATTTCCCGGACCACATCTAAGGCATGCAAGGCAATTTCCGTCTGATGTTTAGGCTTGGGACACAGGGAAGGCAACACAATGTCTTCGTTAAAATGAAAATCAGAGACAACCTTTGGTAGGAACAACTGACAGGGGCAAAGAACCACCTTATCCCTGTGAATCACCAGATAAGGTGAACATCAGGATAACACCGTCAGTTCCGACACCCTGGGCGCAGAGGTGATAGCCACCAAAAAGGCCACCTTCTGAGACAGCATAAGCAGGGGGATCTACCAAATATTTTCAAAGGGAGGCTTCTGTAGAGCTGAAAGCACCAAATTAAGATCCCAAGGCGGCAACGGAGCCCGCACTGGAGGGACCAAATGTCGTACACCCTGAAGAAAGGTACGCACCAGGGAATGTGTGGCCAGAGGTCGTTGGAAGAAGACCGCCAAAGCGGACACCTGGCCCTTGATGGTACCCAAGGCCACTTTCTGTTCAACCCCTCGTTGAAGGAAGGTGAAGGTTAACATTCGAGCCACGAGAAGGAGTGAGGATGAACCCCAAGAGATTCACACCACACAATGTACATCTTTCACGTACGATGGTAGATCTTCCTAGAAGTAGATTTCCTAGCTTTCAACAGGTTAGGAATCATCGACTCAGATAAACCTCTATCCATCAGCACCTGGCGTTCAACTGCCAAAGCCAGCGACAGTAAAGCAGGATGGAAGATCGACCCTTGGGACAGCAGATCCTCCCTGAGAGGAAGCTTCCAAGGAACGTCGGCGACCAGCCGCACCAGATCGGCGTACCAAGCCCGGTGAGGCCAGTCCGGAGCCACTAAGATTACCGTAATCCCTTCTGCCTCGATCCTGCACAGAAGCCTTGGCAGAAGCTTGAGAGGAGGGAAGGCATAAATCAGCCGATACTGACCCCACGGGGCCATCAGCGCGTCTGTGGCGTCCACCAGAGGATACTCTGACCGAGCCACAAACCTCTGCACCTTTCTGTTGAGCCGAGGCGCCAACAGATCCACCTTGGGGGTGCCCCACCGGAGACACAGCTGATAAAACACCTCTGGGTGAAGGGACCACTCCCCTTGGTCCAACGCCTGCCGACTGAGGTAATCCGTCTGCCAATTTTCCACCCCAGGAATGTTTATGGCGGAGAGGGCTTGAACGAACCTGTTCTGCCCACCTTAGAATGCTGGCTACCTCCAGAGCCGCCAGGACACTTCCTGTGCCCCCTTGGTGATTGACATAAGCCACGGCCGTGGCATTGTCAGATTGAATGCGCATTGGACAACCCTGAAGACGATCCGTCCAATGATGCAGACCCAGTCTGATCATTCAGAGTTCCAAGACATTGATCGGAAGTCTGAACTCTTCTAGCATCCAGATCCCCTAAACAGAATGCTTGCCTAGGACGACACCCCAGCCAGAAAAGCTTGCATCCATGGTGACCACTGTCCAATACAAGGAGAAGAAGGATTTTCCCAGCCGAAGCGCCTGAGGACTCCCGTCGTTCCCCAACTCACCTGGATCTGATTGTCCAGAGACTGCGGAGTCTTGCTCCATTTGGTCAGAATCTCCCTTTGCAGAGACCTCCTATGGAACTGTGCAAATGGAACCCCCTCGAAGGTAAATACCATCAGGCCAACACCCGCATGCAAGTCCGGAGGGATGACCATCTCTTGGACAGCAGGAGACAAATTGCAGCCTGCAATTTCTGGAGTTTGTCCAGAGGAAGGAGCACTCTGGCTAATGCCAAGTCCAGAGTCCCGCAGAGTTCGTATTGTGATCTCCAGGTTTTCCACCAGAGCAGAGGGAGACTCCACTCGCAGAAGGAGATCGTCCAAGTAGCCCAGTACCGTAATCCCCCATTGGTGTAACACTTTTGTGAAGACCCAAGGGAGGAAGAGGCGAGACTAAAGGGTAACGCCACAAACTGATAATGCTCCTCTCCCACAGCAAACCAGAAAAAATGCTGGTGACTGGCACATATTGGAATGTGAAGGTAGGCATCCTTGATATTGATAGAGGCGAGGAAATCTCCCTGATGCAGAGATGCCACCACCGTTCGAATGGATTCCATTTTGAACCCGCACAAAGCAGTTGAGCGCCTTGAGGTCCAGGATTGGAAGCACTTCGCCTTCCTTCCTGGGAACTGTGAACAGGTTTGAGTAAAAACCCTGAAAACGTTCCGTAGTCAGAACCGGGACAATCACCCCTTGAAGGAACAGGTCTTGTACCACCCGAAACAGGCACTGTAAGCGGTATGGGGACAGTCGCAGGTTGGAAGGAAAAAGTCTTGCCGGGGTACAAGAGCGAAATTCAATCTTGTAGCAGGATCGAATGACTTAGTGGACCCACTTCTCTTGTACCAGGGAAGTCCAGGGATCCGGAAACCAGCAAAGACGTCCCACCACCCCCTAAACGGGTGAGGGCGCACCTTCATGCTGAAGGAGCCTTGTCCTTGGGTCTGGAGAAGCCCGATCTTGGCTTGCCAGACCAGGCTAGTTTGGATCCTCCTGAAGGGCTTCCAGCCTTTGTCACTCGACCCTGAGGGGCGAAAAAACTTCTTATGAGCTCTATGACCAGGGGTTCCTTCCCCCCCTGTGAGGCCTTTAATGATGTCATCCAGAGTAGCTCCAAAAAGGCGATCTCCTTGGAAAGGAAGAGGAGTCAAGGCAATTTTTTAAATCTGTTCCGCAGACCAGCACTTGAGCCAAAAGACACGCCGAAGGACCACTGCCAAAACAGAGAGGAAAGCCATCAGGGGAGCCGCATCCAAAGAGGCATCACATATAAACTGCAGCCCCTGGACCAGCTGGTCCGCCAGCTGGGCAAAGACAGAGGGAAGCTGTTCCCCCTCCAGGTCACGGCGTAAGAGCTTAACCCACTTGGTCAGAGTTTGCGACACTAGGGCAATGGTGAATACCGGCCTCATTGCTGAACCAGCCAGAGTGTACATATTGCGGGCCACAGTATCCGCCTTCTGGGCAGCCGGATCCTTAAAGGTCAGGGACTCTTCAACCAGAATCATGGTTGCCTTATTAATCTGGAAACCGGAGGGTCCACCACCGGTGGCACGGTCCACTTCTTAAGAAGGGACTTCTCATAGGGGTAACGCCTAGTAAAGCGTTTAGGAAACCCACGGGGGACGCTTTGGTCCTTCCCACTTTTTAGCGACAATTCTGTCAAAATAGGCAGGGAAAGGAAACACCTTTACTGCTCTAGATGGCTTGTGAGTGCCAAAGGGTACCTGCGCCTCCGTCGCAAGCTTCAGCTGTGTCCTACATCTTTCAGGTCTCACGCCCAGATAAGGAGGAACCCGGGGGTCTGACCGTCCCAAGGAGGGGCCCACATCCACCCCAAAATCCTCCAGGGGGAGAGGGGGGACAGCTACTCACCATACCAGGAACCAGGTAGGCACCACTCCAGACAGAACCAGTCTCCATCGCAATGGGCAGGTTGTCAGCCAGGAGGAACACTGCGACTCAGATCGAGACCCGGTCAAATGCGATCTTGCTAGGCGCTTAACTCGCAGGCCAGCTCCCGACCAGTGGGGCTATGTCGCGGCCGACCTAGCGCGGAGCTGAGGTCTGCACTCGATCGCTGGCCAGACTGGGGTGACCACTGGATCTAGATTATCCAGCCCGTTGCCCAGTCCGGCAGTTGATTGTAGATCTCACAGGAAAAATCCAGGAGAAGAAAAATTCTATCTAAAAAGAAAAAACTTTGCCAAGACCAAAGATCCCAGCAAGGAATTATGTAGGTCCTTACTCCTGACTAGGCAGAATAAAAATGGAGTGGCTATAGTGGCAGATAGAGGGAGTATACACCCTGGTACTGCCCACGAGTGAAGCCAGAATTATTTTCTGCCTAGTGTCCTCCTCCTGTAGGGGGCAGTATAACCCAATGGTTATGAATACCAGGAGCTGTGTCCGTCAGTCAATGAACGAAAGAGAAATGTGCATTTATTATTCTTTTTTAAAAAGTGAAGTTATCCTTTAAAGCAGATCTTCACCTTCTCCACATTTCTGATACTCACCCGCCCAGCAGATCCAGAGTTGTCCTGCAAAATCCTCTTTGCCTCTGCCACCGCTCAGTTCCTGCACCACCATCTTCTTGTGTGACATCAGGAGGCTGCCGACTCTTCCAGGGTTCATCCGGCGAGCATCCCGATAATGCGCTGCTAGGCCTGCCCCCCTCCTCCTTTGTCAATAAATGACTATGCCTCCTGGGATATGTAAAGCGCATATCCCAGGAGGCACAGTGAGCATAGTGCATGTCATTCGCCTAGGCGAAGGGCCATACATGGGGGCAAAAAAAAAAAAAGAGCGCTATTTGCATTGTGGAGAGGAGGAGTGGTGGTGAGGAGTAAAGTTCAAATTGAGAGTGAAGATATGCTTTAAAACAATACACATTGGACAAGGCTGTGATTTGAGAATAGAGAAAAAGCAGCTAGCAGCTCACGGGTTTGTTTTTAAATTTTTAATACAATCAGCAAGCTATTTGTTATATTCCCAACAATAGTAATAATAGCAAAGCAGTAAAACCTGACTGTCTTACAGTGCAACCCCCTCCTCTTCCAGCCTGGAGATGAATGTACAGGAGGTTACAAGAAAATTGCACGAAGGCAAATAAATGTAGACTGAAGTAATAGTTAAAAAAATAAATAATGTATAAATGGATTGCTGGTAGTCTTTTATATCTGCCTATACTAAAGTTAAAGTGACTGGCACCTCAATAGCAGCTTTTTTTTTTTTTTTTTAATATCTCTTTAAGGAACTCACCTCTCCAGTGTTAGGATTTGAGCAAAGTATTTTTGAATCCTTTCCACAGCTCAGCAACAGTTCTGGGTCTGCTGCACTCCAAGCAATAGCCAAAATCCCCCTGAAATGAAAAGCATAAAATTAGAAAAAATTCTATGCCATGACACAGCCTCATTAATATAAGCACTCGTTGACAAACTGGCCAACAAGTCACACAAGAATTTTCAGTAAGTACTTATAATAAAGTGAAATTTGAAGACAGACACTTTCTCGCTTGAAAAAAATAAACACACCAAAAGAGCAGTGCTCAAACCTTGTATGATTTTCCATCACCCTTAAGGGAGAAGAAGCAAATCTGAGATCCCACATTTGAATGACAGGTAGCCGGTCGTCCTCTGATGATAAAACCATTTGGGTAGCAACATCAGGGTGCCATGCCATGCCAGAACAATGCATCTGATCAAGAGCAAAAGTAAAACAAAGTAAGAAAACCACAAAGGATCAAGGAAATGAAAAACATGTGTGTGAATGGCAACTGTACCCTATTGCTGTGGTCGCTGACTTTCAAAATTGGTTCATTTTTCCGGAGATCCCAGACAGTGGCCCGACCACTGGGGCTTGTAGAAGCTAGAATATGCTGAACTTGCCTGTTCCATGCAATACAACCTATGTCTTCTGGAGGCTACAAGAAACAATATAAAAAGATTTAAAGAAACATTTGCTATTGCATTAAATACACACTTTTCAAGATGAATGTCCACAGAATACCACAAAAGAGGTCTACCAACAAGGCCCATACAGATCGCTAGTGATAAAAAAAAATTGAATTTTTGTCTAACAGTAAAATCCTTTTCTCTGATGTTCATTGACGGACACAGCTACAGAATCTTCTTGGCCACAGACGCAGCCAGCTCTTTACAAGGTCCATCCCCAAGGACAAATAGTGAGTCCGATTTCCTCAAAGATTCAGTAGCCATCAGGTAAACCAGGTAAACCTTAATTGCCCGAACCACATCCAAGGAATGTAAGGCAATCTTCTCAAGGTGTTTAGGCCTAGAACACAAGGAAGGCAACACAACGTCTTCATTTAGATGGAAACCAGAAACAACCTTAGGAAGGAAAGACTGACAGGGACGAAGCATCACTTTTTTTCTGTGGACCACTAGATAAGGTGAACAACGCAGCCAATTCCGACACCCTGCGTGCAGAAGTAATAGCCACCAAGAAAGATCTTCTGTGTCAAAGCGAGCAGAGGAATCTCACACATTTTTTTAAAAAGGCGGTTTCTGAAGAACCGACAGCACCAAATTGAGGTTCCACGGAGGCAACGGAGACCTCACGAGGAAGCCAGTTGGCGGACCCCTGAATAAAAGTATGAATCAAGAAGCGCGTAAACAACGGGTGTTGAAAGAAAATCTCCAAGGCCGAAAACGTGGGCGTTGATTTATCCCTTTTTGGAGGAACTTCAAGATTCTAGCCACCAAAAATGGAACGGGGGAGATCCGCCGAGCCTCTCACACCACGCAATGTACACATTCCAGACGCAATGATCTTCCTAGAAATACACTTTCTAGCTTTCAACAGCGTGGAAAATCACAGATTCCGACACCCCTCTATCCCTCAGCAACTGGCTTTCAATAGCCACGCCGTTAAAGCCAGCGACTGTAATGCAGGATGGAAGATCGGCCCTTGAGCCAGAAGATTTTCTGTAAGAGGGAGTATCAAAGGAACATCGGCGACCGACAGTACCAGATCTGAGTACCAAGACCGGTGAGGCCAGTCTGGGCCAGTAAGATGACCGGAATCCCTTCTGCCTCGATTCTTCGCAGAAGTCTTGGCAGACATTTTAGAGGGGGAAAGGTGTATACCAGACAATACTGGCCCCAAGGGGCCACCAGAGCATCTGTGGCGTCGGCCAGAGGATCCCAAGACCTTGCTACAAACCTCTGCACCTTCCTGTTAAGAGGAGAAGCCAACGGGTCCACTTCAGGGGTTCCCCACCGGAGACACAGTTGATGAAACATCTCCGGGTGAAGTGACCATTCTCCCTGGTCCAACGCCTGCCGACTGAGGTAGTCCGCCTGCCAATTTTCCACCCCAGGAATACGCACAGCAGAGAGGGCACGAACAACGTGTTCCGCCCAACCTTAGAATGCCGGCAACTTCCTGGGCTGCAAAGACACTTTTTGTGCCACCTTGGTGATTGACATATACCACGGCCATGGCATTGTCTGATTGAATCCTGACCGGGCGCCCCAGCAGACAATTCGTCCAATGGGTTAGGCAAAGCTTGATCGGCTGAAGTTCCAGGATATTGATCGGCAGTTTGGACTCCTCCAGAGTCCAAACACCCTGAGCACAATCCGTGCCCAAGACGCCTCCCAACCTGGACAGGCTGGCATCAGAGGTGACCACCGTCCAGTACAGGGGAAGAAAGGATTTTCCCTGTCAAAGAGCTGGAAAGAGATGCAACCAAATCAGGGACTCTCTCGTACCCCGTCTCAACTGAATTACATTCTCTAGAGACTGTAGCGCCTTTTTGTGCGCAGCCGTAGTGGAAGAGTAATCATCCTCACTATCAGAGCACTCAGGGTGCGTGGACGCAGATCCAGTAGGGAGACTTGCGTCCGCAGCGGCCAAATCAACCTCAGAATCTGAGGAGACAGAGGATGCAGGTGGAGGTTGGGGGTGCTTTTTGCCCATCCTGTTTTGCAGAACAATATCTACCTTGGACACTAGTGACTCCAGGACTGCCGTCATACCAGACAAAGCGGACTGAGCCCCAGAGGCCCCCACAGCCTCAGAGTTGGTCAGATGGAGAAACATGCTCCAGGGACTCCATGGTGAACCCAGGGACCACCTTTGCAAATTAGAGAAAAACGCTACAAAAAAATCCCCACCGCCACACAGGCGGCACCACAGGTCCCAGCACACCAAGTTGCTGCTATAGCAGAACCGTTTACACCCATAGGGACTCCACCGGCCCAGGTACAGAGCAGAACGTCCAGCTGCACGCCGTGCAGCGATCAGAGAGAAAGAGGAAGTGCAGGAGTAAACACTAGAAGCCCACCGCCGAATCACCGCTCTGTAGGCTTCAAAAACATGGCCGCCACTTTATTCAATTGGAAACTACAAGAAAATGGCTGCCAGACTACACAAACATGGCTGCCGATAGATACAGCAGCCATCCATGACAAAATGGTGGCTCCTGAGACCCCCAGAAGCTAATAAGCAGGAAGGGGGGCCCCAGCCCCCACCAGGACCATCCATCCTAAAAACCGCTGGGTTTTTTTTACAGCTGATGGCGCGCTCTCCCCCGGCCCCCATCACCCGATTAACATCCCCAAAACAGCTAATCCTGTACGGTCACCCCATAGGGGAGGAAGAGAGGGGGGGAACTCCACAGCGGGACTCTGATAAATGTGGGAGGGGCCCACGTCCAACCCAACAGTCCATCAGTGAATGGGGGGACACTACTTACCACACCATGGAAACCAGGTGGGTGCCACTCCAGGTAGGCCACCGCACTATCTTGGAATTGGGGTGCTGCGAGGCCTACTCAGGCCACGACCAGGTCTGAGCGTCCTCGTGAGATAGTCCCCGTCCAATGGGGCTATGTCACGGCTGACTTAGTGCGGAGCGGAGATCTGGTCGTGCTCGCTGGCCGGACTGGGGAGACCATAAGGATCTAGAATATCCAGTGCGTCGCCCAGTCCGGCAGTTGATTTTAGTTCCCACAGAAACAGAAAATATTAAAAGAGGAAAAAAATCTATTTAAAAAAAGAAATAAATGCTAGGACCAGAGATCCTTGCAAGGAACTAGGTCCTTACTCCTGACTAGGCAGAAATAAAACTGAATGCCTATAGCAGGAAGTGGGAGTATACCCCCTGGGACTGCCCCATAGGCGGGGTCAATTTTTTTTCCTGGCTAGTGTCCTACTGTAGGGGGCAGCATAACCCAATGGCCAAGAAGATTCTGGAGCTGTGTCCATCAGTGAACGAAGGAGAAACATAGTTTTAGATACAAACTTAAAGTAGAACAATGGGCAAAATACAAAATTTGACATCATCTATATTGTTAGCATGATTAACTCTTCCCTGTCCCTATGCCCTCTTTAACCACTTCAATACCAGGCACTTTTATTTCCTGCCCAGGCCAATTTTCAGCTTTCAGCACTGTCACATTTTGAATGACAAATGTGCAGTCATGTAACAGTGTACCCATTTTTTTAACCTATGTCTCACAAAAATAGACCTCTCTTTGGGTGGTTTTGTTTATCACCACTGTTTGTTTGTTTTTTTTAACATGTTTTTCTTAGTTTCTGTTATAACATTTTGCAAATATATATATATATATATATATATATATATATATATATATATATAATTTTTTCAATTTTTTTTTCTTTTTTACACTGTGATTAGAGCAATACAAAATACTACAGTAACACTGTACTATTCTGGGGAAGTAATCAGCATTTTTTTTTTTGTACACATTATGATTGTTTATACCAGTGAATATCACTGCTAAAAGCAACCATTTCTACTGAATAGAACCAATTCATTCAGCGTATTTTGTTGTGGTTGGCTGTGATTGGTCACATCTAAATCACATGGTACAGATGGGCTGTGATGAGCCCTGTCTCTACCATGTGATCAGTGTGACCAATCACAGCTAGCAACACAGATAGATGGCATGAAAGGAAGCCATCCATTATTTACAATTGTCATGTTATCTGCTGTGATTGGTCACAGCGATCACATGGTACCGGCAGTAAACCGGTACACTGATCAGTCATGGGCTGTTTCTGATCATATGACGTTCACCCGGATCGTCGAATGTCCAGCCCAGCCGTCAATTGACAACAAGCTGGGCGGGAAGTGGTTAAGGTTAAAAAAAAAATAGAAATAATACCTGGTGATCCTGCCAGCAGAACCTTTGCAGATACACTTCCTTTGAAAGGGTGACAAAGCTCCTCCTATTCAATAGTCACCCTTGAGCCATTGTACATGCTAGGGCTACAGGTGGGCTTTGCTTAACACGTTGTCACCACTAATTGCAGATCCTCCAGGCAGTCAATCAGTAGCTGGCCATACCAAACTCCATATATTGACTTTATGGTTGACTGCAAGTCAGTGCACACTTCCCCGGTGCTTGAGGGCAATGTTACTTCTGCAGGATCTTGCATGTCCCAGGAAAATGGAATGCATGCCCTGATGAGGCCCACTCACTTTACCCTACAGCATCTGGCAGTGGGAGTGTGCAAGCAGGATTTTTAGTCTCTAACAATCTTTTGGGAACACATTGGATTCAATTGGTAGACAATAGTGTGCAAATTAGGAAAACATTTTAGCCTTCTGATGTACTTTATAAAACATAAGGAAACAAAATCAGACAACTTTGTTTACCTGGCTTTTAGCTCCTGGAGTCATAGGAACAGCAAAGTTATTCAAATCCCAAATGTAGATTTCAGACTCATTAGCACCCGATGCAACAAGGTTTGTCTATGGGGAAGAAAAAAAAAAATAAATAAATAAAAGAAGTAAAAAAAACTTGGATTAGAATAGACAACCTACTAGTATAGAAAAACTAATACTGGTATAAAAAAATAAAAAAAATTCTATTTGACTGAAAGTAGTGGCTGCCATGAGTTATTTTCAACAATTCAATATAAGCTTAGTTGAAAAATCTCCTTTCATGTTGCGAGTGCTGCCTGCTGGCCATTACTTTTACAACTTCCTAGATTCCCTGCATGCATTAGATTTTCTTCTCTACCGTTTATTTTCAGTTTGTAAGGACTAAAGATCCAAGGCCTCGGTTAGAAATCATGGGGCCCTGTGTACAGCTTACCAGATGGGGCCCTTCCTTTGACTCTGCCCTTGACACCACCCTTGGCCCTGCCCCGGACCCTCCTTGGACCCTGCCTGTTCGGTTTGTGTATGCATACACACGGGAGAGGACAGGGGTGGACTTGTGATGGCTCTACGGGTGGACAGATGTAAATAGACTTATGTCCATTTACATCTGCCTGACTGACTCTGATCTATCACGTTTAGGTCTGAACGCATATGGAGGTATGCTTCTGCATGAAAATGTGACAGGCGGCCTCGCTGTCTTACGATCATCAGCATTAGGATAATCACACTGCACAGCAGTGGCTATGGCTCAGTCACAGTGTGTCACATATCTATTGGGTGCAGAGTTTGTTATGGCTGTGCTATGCTACAGTCTGTAACACACAGTACAGCTATAAATGAACAAAGTCGGCACCCAACAGGTATGTGACACACTGTGACCGAGCCATAGACCTAGTATCAGCCTCCTCACATCAATCTCGGCACTTGTCCTGAGGGAGCGGAGCATGTGCAGAGCGGATCACTCCGCCAGGGATGGCAGCTGGCCAAACTATAATTGAGCAGCACAGCTTGCGCCCCAAAAATGATTAAAAAGACCCTGCAGTCCTTCCACCTCCTGGACCCCTCTGTTGATCTGCTGGGGCCAAGGCTAAGCATGTAGGAGCGGAGGGGGGTGGGGGGTTGTATTTCAGTAAGCCTTATTCCTTTATTTGGCAGAAATCATCTATAAAGCCGGCCAGCCCCCCTAGTTGAGCTCCTGGGACTTGGCCAGGTAAAACCGGACTGGTTGTACTGCCTTATCCGTAGCCCTCTACAGATCCCTTGGTACCTTCTGCCTGCAAGCAGTGATTGCGGTACTGATTCTGCCTCCTCTCTGCACCTCTGTGTGACATATCAGTGCCCACTCACAGGACATATGTGTCAAAGAATTCTAGGAAGAAAATGTGTGGGGATCTTCACAAGGTTTACAAACTTCAATATCATTCAGATTAATAGGAGTAGGCTATAAAATACATTTTAATTTCATGTGGAAATGAATATATGATTTTACATTGACTATAAATACTGAAACCACCGAATTCCACTTAACATGTAAACTATCCACATCAGCAGGAGACCATTAAGTTCAGCCTCCATGTTTAATCAGAACAGGGTTCCTTTTAGGAATTTGTTTAACCTAAATAATATAAATCAGAATTCTATGTTTCAATGCATTTGAAATAGTTAATTTGGCTCAAACAAACTATTTCCATTACTAAACGGGGTGGCCACTGTTTGTGCTGTAATACTGTATACTATGGTATCATTAGCAACATGCAGGAAGCAGCGCTGTGTTCTGTCACCAGTATAGTCTACTTCCCCTTTGCTACTGGAATTTAAGAGTGAGTAGGGCTGAGTGTGCTTCTGCACCATTCAGATGAAGCCTTGCATTTTAATAGACAGTAGATAAGCCCTACTCTCTTTAATTCTGGCAGTAGATGGGAAGTCGCACGTCCTGCTGGTGGAACACGGCAACGCTTAGGGTATGTAGCTAATGGCACTACAGTATATTACAGCACACACAACCAACGCCTGCATTGTTTAGTAATGAAAATGCTTCATTTGGGCACAGAAACCTGAAATTCTTGAAAACAAGGTTCTATGTAATATTCCTTCAATTTCAACAGATACAATAAAATAAGGAAACGCTCTATACCCACCCCCTGGCGGTTATAAGAGACATACAACAAAAACCATAAAATCGGAAGATCCAACCTGAAATGGGTTAACATCCAAAGCTCTGACTGGTCCCGTATGTTTATCTTGCTGTGCAATCACTACATCATTATTACCAGCCATAATTTGAGCTGGGTCGTAAAGAATTACATTTCCATTTTCTCCTCCAGCAATAATGACTCCTGAAATACTGGAATCTGATTTTATATTGTGTGGGGCCCAAATTAGCTTATGATATCTGAAAGCATATAAAAATTAAAATAGGTCATGAGGAAATCAATGGCACCAAGTGGAAAGAGGTACGATGAAATTAAAACATATCTGGATTATATAAGAAAAAGAAATAATGGATAAAAGCAGACTTAAGAAGTCTGTCCACTTAAAAGTCCAGGGCTATTTTTTATTATTTTACAAGCATGTTAAAATAACCACACTTGTTCCCACTGCCACCACTGATTGTGGAAGGGAATTCCACATCAAAACTACCCAAACAGGGAAAGAAAAAAAAAGAAAAACCCTACGCAGTTTAAGGCTTAACTGCTTCTCCTCGAACTTCATTAAATAACCTCATGTCTTCTTAAACGTCATAATGTTGACTAGTTTTTTTCCCCCCCCTATGCTAGAGTCACCATTAAGATATCTACATATTGCAATCGCGTCCCCTCTTATGCCCCTTTCACACGGGTGGATCGATTGGGTCCTCCAGTCAGTTTTGTCCAGGTGGACTCAATTGGACCCCCCATTATCCTCTATGGAGTTACAGATATAAATGGACATGGGTTTGTTTACACCTGCTGAAATACAATCTGACCCGATAAAAATAGGCGGATGAGGATCCATTCCCCATCTGTCTAGCAGATGGGATTGGAAGGCAGTCGGGTGTAAATGGAAAGTGGGTCTATTTACATCCGATCGTTCATAAAAGGAGTGTGGGCTGTGTTCACTCTGCAGATGCGGAGTGGGCGCAGGCCAGCCATCCGCCTGCTCAGGGGGGATCAATGGACGGATTCCCTGATGAGCAGGCGGACTCCTAGCAGAGTCTACCCCGTGTGAAAGGGGCCTTAATCGTCTCTTCTCCAATGAAAATAAATTTAATGATTGCAGATGTTCCTTATAATTGAGATCCTCCAGCCTCCTTATTAGCTTGGTTGCCCTTCTCTGGACTCTCTCCAGAACCAGTACGACCTTCCTGAGGACTGGTGACCAGAATCGGATGGCATGCTCAAGATGTGGCCAAACCAGAGTTTTGTAGAGTGGTAGAATTATAGTTTTATCTCTGGATAAAATGCCCTTTTTAAAAGGCATGCCAAAAGTCCACTGGCCTTCCTTGCTGCAGCTTGCCATTGCATGCTACTGCTGAGTCCAATAGGACCTCCAGGTCCTTTTCCATCCTCGATTCCCCCAGAGGTGCTTCCCCTTGTGTGTTCATGTTTTGTAGCTCCTAAGTGCATTACTTTACACTTTCCCACATTGGAACCTCATTTGCCATGTAGTTGCCCACCTCTCTAATTGATCAAAGTCTTCTTGTAGGGTTGCTATACCCCCCTGTGAGAATTTTACCCTGCGAAGCTTTGTGTGGTCAGCAAATACGGAGATTGAGCCATTTATACCCAGTTCTATGTCATTTATGAGCAGGTTAAACAGAATTGGTCCCAGGACAAAGCCTTAGGGTATCCCACTTACAACTCCAGACCATTCAGAAGATATGCTATTTAATCACCACCCTTTGGACACGCTCCTTTAACCAGTTTTTTATCTAGTTACATAACACTATCTTCCATACCAACAGACCCTAATTGGTAAATTAAGCGTTCATGTGGTACTGTATCAAATGCTTTGGTGAAATCTAGATACGCTACATCCACAATGATTACTCTATCCATCCACAGGGATTCCTCTGTCCAGATTACACATCACTTCCTCATAGAATGTTAATAAGTCGTTCTGGCAAGAATGGTCTTTCATATGTCAATGTTGGTTAATACTAATATTAGGAATTTGCTGATTAAAATAGTAAGTCTAAAAGCCGCACACGCTTATGAAACTGCAATGTAAAACTGCGGTACCAAAAGCAGTCCGTAGGTGAGGCTTCAAATATCTTTATAAGTTATTAATTTAGAGTTACCCTGAATGTTGGACCTAGAGTTATTGCTCATCATTTGCGTGCGTTTGCATTTGCTCGTGTGAATGACGTGATTACTTTAGGATTTTTTTAAAATTACTATTTCTTTTGCTAAAACCGTCTAAAAAGCCAGTTTCAGCCCACAATATAATGTTTACAGATTAGTACATTTTGGCAGATCAACAGATAGATGCTTTTCTGCACTTCTCTTACAATATCTTTAAAAGGACAAAAACATGGGGAAATATGCATGTGTAGAAGCATATGTGTTTTTTTACTTTTTGAAAAAAATATATATTGGTACACTTTCAACTCCTTAAATAAATCCTAAACATTTAAAAAGTAAATTTCTTACCTGTGAGAAGATGTATATGTAGCGCATGATTTCATGTCCAGTGAAGAGTCATCCAAATCTAGTTCAAAAATCTCCAAGGAGGCATTTGTGCTAAAAGTGGCATCTAGCTGCTGAGCGGAAGTACCTGACAAAATAAGAAATAATTGTGATGGAGCTCACACTGTGCATACTCAATATTGGTTCAATTAATTAAAAGGCACGTATCATTTTTGTTATAACTTGAATTAGGCTAGGTTTGTAGACATGAGAAAAAAAACTTGGGTACATATTTATAGTTTTAAAATAAGCTTGAAGTAATAACACAATGGATACAACTGGATTATCATAAAGCAAATCAGTGATTTAAAGTGAATTATTCAAGTTGGGTGGTTTAACTCAATTATATCTTCTTATACTTGCCTTCTCCCCCAACCCTTAGGGCTCTTTCACACGGGGGCGTTCCGTATGTCCGTATAGCACTCATCCCATCCGTTTGCGGGTGATATACGGACATAATGCATGTCAATGGGATTGCGGATGACCATCTGCTGACATCCGATTTGTGTCCTTTCAGTTCTGTTCTGTTAAAAAACGGAACGGATGCAAAATCGGATGTCAGCGGTGTCATCTGCTGACATCCGCAATCCCCGTAGACATACATTATGTCCGTATATCATCCGCAAACGGATGGGATGATATGCGGACATATGGAGCCGAAGAAGAAATCGGAGCGGCCGTGTGAAAGAGCCCTTAGAGTCGGTTCACACTGAGGCGACACGACTCCTTACTACTTCGGGGATGACTTGTGCATTACATTGCACCACGACTTCGGAGCGACTTGCAGGGACTTCACGTAATGGAAGTCTATGCAAGTCGCTCCGAGGTTGCCCCGAAAAAGTACAGGACCCTTTTTCCAAGTCAGATGATCAAACAAAATACTATAGAGCATTAACACAGGTTATAAGAGGAGGGCTAGCAGAAACAAATTGAGCACAAGATAAAAAAAAAACAATGACTAGCCACTAAAAAAGTATACCTTTTTGCTATAGGCAGGCTGTAATCTCTTGATGTTGATCTGCAGGCTGGAGGTTTTTGAGCCTTCACCTTGCTTATGATCACTATATGTCAGAGCTGACATAGTAAGGGCAAGATCAGAAATCCTTTTGATTAGTTCCTGATTATCAGTGGCAACATTGGCTGTGAATGGATCACCAGTAAGCACACAAAGGGTCAGATGCTGGCTCTCACAGGGGTGGACATTTATTAGGCCTATCCTCGGAGCGATGTCCTGTGCCAAGGATGCATTAAAGGAATTGTAAATGAAAAATAGAAAAACAAAACAAAAACATGTCTATACTTACCTGCTCTGTGCAATGGAATTGCACAGAGCGGCCGTAAACCTCTTCTCAGGTCCCCCACTAGCGCTCCCGGCCCCTCACTTCTGTCCAGTGCCCCAATGGGAAGCCAGTTCCCATAGAGGCACTCATGCGTGCTCGCACCCGAGCCCCGCTGTCTTTGTCAATGGACTCAGCCCCACCCCCTGCTTCATCGTCACTGCCTTTGATTGACAGCACTGGGAGCCAATAGCTCCCAGTGCCCCAGCAAAGCCAGTGAGACCCGCATGTGAGGGGAGAGAAGATTTGCAGACAAGCACTGCACGCTCGATCAAATGAGGGCTCAGGTATAAAAAAAAAAAACGGAATTTTTGTAAAATCTTACCTGTAAAATTCCTTTCTCTGAGTCCTCCGACAGTCGCCGCCTCTTCATATTCGTCACATATGGGGTATTAGACTTTGCTCCGAAGGAGTAGCTAGGCAACAGAATATGTTAATAAAGCTTTTAACATATCCAACATATCCCACCCTCAAGGGGTGGTCCCCTCAGTCAATACCCTCCTACTTCCTGCAACCATATCTCAGTTTTAGTGGAATAGCAGTAGAGTATACAACCAAACCCCAAAAGAGGGGCGGGGGCGGCGACTGTCGGAGGACTCAGAGAAAGGAATTTTACAGGTAAGATTTTACAAAAATTCCGTTTTCTCTTACGTCCTCCGACAGTCGCCGCCTCTTCATATTCGTCACATATGGGGACGTCCCAAAGCAGTGCAAACATGAGGGGTGGGAAACACATCCGCGCCGAAAGGCAACGCAGTTTCCACATCAAGAAAGGAACCTTACCAAAGGAAGGAAACCAGCTGGGCAACAGCAAAAAACAAGTGCTCAACAGGAGCAACAACCCAGGAAAAGGCAAAAACCAGGGGATACAAAACTTATCCCAACAGCCAGGAGTCCCCAACAAGGGACCCTAGGGAACAGCCGCACTAAGAACCTTGCGGCCAAAGGAAGCATCCGCCGATGCCCGAACATCTACTTTGTAGAATTTTGTGAAAGTGTGCACGGTCGACCAAGTCGCCGCCTTACACACCTGGGCTACAGAAGCCCCATGACGACAGGCCCAAGACGTACTCAGAGATCTAGTAGAGTGCGCCTTCACAGGCACAGGGGGAACCTTCCCCTGCAAGGCATAGGCCTGTTCAATGGTCTGTCTGATCCATTTAGCGATGGTAGAGGCCGAAGCCGCCATGCCCTTCCGAGGACCCTCTGGAAGAACAAACAAGGAGTCCGTTTTACGAAAAGACTCAGTCGATCGAAGGTAAACCCTGATCGCCCGAACAACATCCAAAGAGTGCAATCTCACCTCCTGTGGATGTTTAGGCTTCGTGCACAACGAAGGCAAGACAATGTCCTCATTAAGATGGAATTCCGAAACACGTTTCGGAAGAAAGGAAGGATTAGGTCGCAAGACCACCTTATCCAAATGAATAACCAAGTACGGAGACTTGCAGGACAAAGCCGCCAGTTCCGACACTCTGCGAGCCGAAGTGATCGCCACCAAAAAGGCGACCTTTTTGGATAACATAGACAACGAGATCTCCCTGATCTGTTCAAAAGGAGCACGTTGTAACACAGATAGCACGAGATTCAAGTCCCAAGGGGGCAGAGGATCCCTCCTAGGAGGAACCAGATGCCGCACACCCTGAATAAAGGTGCCAACCAAAAGGTTGGATGCCACGGGACGTTGAAACAGAACGGCCAGAGCAGACACCTGACCCTTTATCGTAGCCAGCGCCAAGCGCTGATCAACACCCGCTTGAAGGAAAGACAGCACACGGGACACCGAGTACGTGCGGGGTGAAAACCCCCTGGACTCACACCAGGCAAAATAGGCCTTCCAAGTACGGTAGTAAACCTTCCCAGAGGAAGACTTCCTCGCGTTGATTAAAGTATGAACGACCTCCGGAGAGAGACCCCTCTCCTTCAGGACCTTGGTTTCAACAGCCAGGCCGTCAAAGCCAGCGACTGTAAAGCAGGATGGTATATCGGTCCTTGAGACAGTAGATCGTCTCGAAGAGGTAGACGCCACGGGGCGTCGACCGCCAGATTCACGAGGTCTGCGTACCAGGACCGGCGAGGCCAGTCCGGTGCCACAAGAATCACCGTGTTGCGTTCCGATTGAAACCTGCGAAGGAACCTGGACAGCAACTGGATCGGTGGAAACGCATACATCAGTCTGTACTGATGCAACGGGGCCACTAACGCGTCCGACGCGTCTGCCCGAGGGTCGCGCGTCCGTGCCACGAACCTCCTCACCTTGTTGTTGAGACGTGACGCGAACAGGTCCACATCTGGAAGACCCCACTTCGCGCACAACATCTGGAAGACAGCCGGGTGGAGAGACCATTCCCCCTGATCCAGGGTCTGGCGACTCAGATAGTCCGCCTGCCAGTTCTCCACCCCCGGAATGTGAACCGCCGTTATCGCCGGGACATGAGTCTCGGCCCAAGACAGAATGTCGGCCACTTCTCGAGCCGCTCGGGCACTCCTGGTGCCCCCTTGGTGGTTGATGTAGGCCACCGCCGTGGCATTGTCCGTCTGCACCCGAACCGGGCAGCCCTGCAGCCGGTCCGTCCAGCGACGAAGACAGAGACTTATCGCACGCAATTCCAGAATGTTGATCGGAAGGGAGGACTCCCCCTCCGACCAAGTTCCCTGGGCGGACAGAACGCCCAGAACACCACCCCAGCCCGACAGGCTGGCATCCGTGGTGATTACCGTCCACGAGATAGGACGAAACGACTTGCCCCCGGACACCATCGGGGACTGGAGCCACCACAGAAGGTCTTTTCTGGTGCGATGACTCAACGAGATCTGAAGATCCAGAGATTGAGGTCGCCCGTCCCACTTGGACAGGATCTCCGCTTGGAGACCCCGCGTGTGAAACTGGGCGAAGGGAATCGCCTCGAAGGCCGAGACCATCAATCCCAGACATCTCATGCACGTCCGTAGAGACGATTGCGGAACATCCCGGAGGGACCTGACTTCCTCCTGAAGAGTTCTGAGTTTGTCTTCCGGCAGGAAGACCTTCGCCTGCACCGAGTCCAAAATCATTCCCAGGTAGGGAAGACGAACAGACGGACTCAGTGCCGACTTTGGAAAATTTATCGTCCAACCAAACTCCTGCAGAGTTTGCATCGTGACAGACAGGTCCTGCTCCAGACCCTGGCTGGTCGCAGACCGAACCAGAATGTCGTCCAGATACCCCAGGACAGAAATGCCCTGGGCCCTCAATAATGCCAGAACCGGTGCAAGCACCTTGGTGAAGACCCGCGGAGCCGAGGCGAGGCCAAAAGGCAACGCCACGAACTGGTAGTGATCCTCCGCAATGGCAAATCGAAGGTACCTCTGGTGACCCTCGAAGATGGGGATGTGAAGATACGCATCCTTCAAATCGATGGAGGCCATGAATTCCCCCGGAACCAGGGCAGCCACCACCGACCGCAGGGATTCCATGCGGAACTTGCGAACCCGCACAGAGCAGTTCAGAGCCTTCAAGTCCAGAATCGGACGAACCTTGCCCTCCTTCCTGGGCACGGTGAACAGGTTTGAATAAAACCCCCGAAATCTGTCCCGATGAGGCACCGGAACCACCACTCCCTGAGCCCTCAGGTCCTGCACCGCCAGGTGTAGGTCCCGCAGGCGCTCCGGAGACAGTTGAAGATTTGAAGGAAAAAAATCTGCTCTCCGGCCGAGAGAGAAACTCGATCTTGTAACCAGACCGAACGATTTCCTGAACCCATCTGTCCCGCACACGGGCCAACCAGGGCTGAAGAAAACCGAGCAAGCGTCCCCCCACCCCAAAACTGGGTGAGGGCGCCCCTTCAGGCCGAACTGTTATGGGCTGCAGGTCCGGATTGGCCGGACTTCTGCTTACCAGACCAGGGCTTCTTCTGAGAGCCTTGACCTTTGAACGGCTTGCCCTTGTAGTGCGGCCGAAAGGCACGAAAGGACCCCTGAGGGGGCCGAAAATTAGCATGCTTCTTCCCAGAAGCCCCCTTAGCCTTGGGGAAATGGGGCAAGAGAGTGCTCTTACCCCCGGTGATTCCCTTAATCAACACATCCAGGGACTCCCCAAAAAGGCGAGACCCATCATAAGGCAGATTGGCTAAGGTCTTACGCGAAGATTGGTCCACCGACCAACATTTTAACCAAACCAGGCGGCGAGACAACACCGCCACACTGTGCACCCGTGCAGCCAACGGAATCAGGTCCAGGTCCGCATCACACAGATACATGACACCCTGGTGGATCTGATCCACCATATCCAGGGTCGCCGGCGAGGCCGAGTCGGCCACCAAGACGCGCCTAAGCATCTGCGTCCAACTTGCGATCGCCTGGGCCGCCATGAGAGAAGCAAACAGAGCTTTAAGCATAGAACCCGTAACAGAATACGTATGACGGGCCAGAGACTCCAGTCTCCTATCTGTGGCATCACGGAAAATGGGTGAACCCTCTGCAGGAATCGCAGTGGCCTTGTTCAAAACCGCAATCGCATGATCCACTGGTGGAGGCACGCACCACCTTTCATCAGTGGCAGGTGAAAAAGGATAACGCAGCTTGAATCTACTTGGTACCGCAAAAGGTTTGCGCAGATCGCGCCATTGATCCTTAACAGCGCGCTGAAAATCAGCATTGCAGGGGAAAACCTGTGGCGTCCTGCGTTTCCTCTGCGTCCCATAAGCCGCCAAGGCAGCGGGGGGACACACTTCGTCCTGCAAACGCAGCGTTTGCTTAATAGAAGCAATCAACTCATCCATGATTGCAAGCTCTTCAGGCGAGCCAGGGGGAGAATTATCAACCCCCTCAACTTCAGCCTCCACCTCAGACCCCACTAGATCAAGAGAGGAGCGGGACCCCGATAGGGAAGCCCCTGCTAGAACAGCCCCATCACCTTCACCCTCAGAATCAGAGGAGAGCACAACTCTGGGCCTTTTGGTAGATTGAGCAGCCACCAGCATTTGCACCTGAGCAGCAAGGCCAGCCACAATAGTGGCTAAATCCCCCCCTGGGGGGGAAGCAGCGGTCCCCTGGCTTTCCACCAATACTGTAGGAAATTTGCCCTCCTGAGAATCCATTGCCCCTGTAATGCCAGACAACCAAGGGTTAACTGCCCCTTTCAGCAAGCGCGGCAAGCGCAGCCCACCGCGTCACACTAAGCACAATGAGACCCCCACAGGGATATGTAAACTGAACACAGGCAATGGATAGCAAGAAACAGAAGGATAAAACCTGAGGAGACCCTCGCCGCTGCTGCTGCCTCGATCGGTGTTCCTGGGAAGAGGAAGTGATGCTGCTAGGGCGCTCTATGCAAACCTATGGAGGCTACAAGAAAATGGCCGCCATGCATGTAAAACATGCGGCCGGAGCGAGGGCAGGCAAAATGGCGTCTTTTGGCGCCGAAACCGTCGCTCCACAGTGCAGTAATGCACACATGTCTGTATGTAAAAAAACAGAACCGATCGCCGCATCGATCGCTGTAAGTGCCCAAACATGCCATAAAACATGCCCCACAGCACACAGCTTTCCACACTGATCATGCTGACACCCATAGTGCCACACAACTCCCCCCCCCCCCCCTTGCAGCCCAAAGCATGCAGCCGAGAGATAGGGAGACAAACAGTGTGCATAGAGACAGGTTACACAGTCCCAGACTGACACCCCTCCAGACAGACAGGTCCCCACATAAATACACTTACCTCACCACGGTGTGGGGGACCCGCACAGGCGAACAAGCCGCTACACATGAGGCAGGGAGAGTCGCATACAAGACGCTCCGAACGTGGGTTAAGAAACCGCACAGCGTCCAGTGAGGTAGCCACCTCACCAAGCATCCCTGCACCGAACAGGGATGGGTCGTTCACTATGCCAGGAGCGTTACCTGGCTGAACGCTCGATGGCAGACTGGGAAGCCACTGACCCACGACCTGCGACCAGGGGGATCAGCCCGAGACCCAGTCCGCATGATCCTCTTCGTCCGAAGAACTAACTAACGCTGATAAAACAACAGCTAAGTAAAGGTAGAGAGAAAAACTCAAACAAAATATTAAAAAGAAGAAAGAGTCTGGGACATAAAGTCCCAGCACAGAGAGAGCCAGCCACTCCTGACAAGCTAGACATTAAAACTGAGATATGGTTGCAGGAAGTAGGAGGGTATTGACTGAGGGGACCACCCCTTGAGGGTGGGATATGTTGGATATGTTAAAAGCTTTATTAACATATTCTGTTGCCTAGCTACTCCTTCGGAGCAAAGTCTAATACCCCATATGTGACGAATATGAAGAGGCGGCGACTGTCGGAGGACGTAAGAGAAAAAGGGGGATGCTGACACCTAAAGGCAAGGAATGCATTAAGGTAAAAAATGTTTAGACTTTGCAACCACTTTAATAAATAGCCACCCCGGTGAGAGCCAACAGCTAACCCTTAGTGCGTTAACAGATTGCAGGCTTTTTATGGCTAATTACTGACACCATGAGACGCCAACATTTCAGGGCTAAGCAGACTGTAACCAGATAGATTGTCTTTTAGAGTCGAGACACTCACTGTCATAATAAACATTTTGGCAAGGTAGATTTGCTGGCAAAAAGTATTTTCTGATTCTGTATATTTACAACTCTAAATGCATTATACAATATTTAGAAGGGACAGTTTAACTTCGAGGCCTGAGTCATTCTTGACAAGTGGACAGAAGCTCCATAGCAACACAACAGGGATAGTAGGCGTTTTTTTATGTCTACTTGCAGTGCTAAATGACTCATTTTCCCAAATGAAATTTGGAGCAGTCTCTTAGAAGTACATAGATGTAACTAAAGAAGCACTCCACACTAAACACATAAGGGCATAGTTATAAAGCAGTGAATCGGACATTAAGCAAACATTCTCTGCAAGTGAATGTTCCAGGCTTATGCGTTTTATATAGTCGGAATTTATTCTTCTGTGGTTTAGTAAAAGTCCCATTTATGGCTTTATACATAGACCTCATATTTTATACCAGTGTTTCTCAACCTTTTTTTAGTTATGGCGCCCTTTAAAATTATGCACCCCACTCTAAAAAAAAAAAAAAAAAATAAAAAAAAAAAAATCTTAAAAAAATAAAAAAAATTAAAAACATTTTTTAAATATTGCAGCAACATCCACACATGTAGGACACGCAACATAAAAGTGACTCAAGCTGGATACACACTATCCAACTTTTGTGGTTAGATTTCCTTCAGATTTACCTTTCCTATGTAGTGCAAGGGCCTGCCAGATTGCATACAAATTGAAAGTGTTTAGGTTTGACCTCATATTATATGGTTTTGGTCTAAAGGAAAAAGTCTTCAGAAAATCTTATAGTGTGTATGGCCCATTATTCATCCAAAGCAACTACATCTTTGCAGACTGGTACCAACTAGTATTCTGGTGTTTCTCTCCTTCACTTAGCTAATGTGAACCCAGTGCTAACACAGAGGGGCCAGGGAGGGGCAAACAAGGATGCTGTTCAGGCACCTGATGTCTGATGACATCGCTGGTTGTTAGGACGCCCGCAGCTAGAAGGCTGTAATGGTGAACAATGAAAACCAGTGGCTTTGTGTAACTAAAAAGGCAGGTTAGATCCACGCGCTGGCTTGTATACAATTTTTGGCAATTTGTAGGCATTTTACATGTAGTGCTACCCTTGTAGGAGCTGCTGCACCTGGTGAGCCCTCTGTTCTTTACCTCTCCTTCTCAAGCACCCCAGCCCCTCTGACACATCAGGTTGAGTGTACAAACATACAATATTCACCTAAAGTAAAATAAAGTATCCAATAGTAGTGCTATAGCAAAGAAAACGGGTACCAAACACGTAGTAAAGACAAACTTAATATATTGCCACCCAATATGGTTGGTACCTAGGCAAGAATAAAATGGATTAATAAATGGTAATTACACTGTGTGGAATACAATGTGATAAATAGTGAGGACTAAGTAAAAGAAGACATTTGGTATCCAGGTTTATGACAGCAATAATAGTCCTAGACAGACTGGATATGCACTGTCCAAAAGACAAGTAGGGTGGTAGTGGTGAGGGCAGGGGAACAAAGATGGGCTTGCATTATAAATTATCAACGGAGGGGCAGTCCTTTGAGATCTTCTGCCACCTATCTTTGGGGCTCTTTAAGAGCATCTTTGCACTTGACATTACCAGTTAACCTGCATGCAGTATAGGTACAGTACAGGTATAGTATAGTCGTGGCAAGGTAGATGTGCAAGGTAAATGTGGTTCAGATGTAGTTTGGATGCGGCACAGGTTTGGTATAGGCACAGTCTAGGTTTGGAATAAGTATGGTATAGGGTGCAGTATGGGTACAGTATGACTTAGGTACATTTGGTTTACTGCTCTTATTGGCTAAATTCCTGCTATCAGTATAAGCAATAGGCGCATTGACCTCTCACCAGTCCCTGGGATGCTGCAGTGACATCCTGCTGTAGAAGGGGGGGCCTCCTCTGCCTCTTCCCGAAAGTCTCCTGTGATCAGCGGTGAGAAGCAGAGGGTGAGTAGACATCCAAGTCTCCCTGCGGCAGCAGAGCAGGTGCAGGTGCTGTGATGTGGGCAATACCGAGTTGTCCCCGGGGGTGTCCTTCCTCCCAGTCTCCAATTTGGATCTCTGCTGGTATGGTCTCCCGCTGGCAGATGAATATCCAGACCGAGGTACTCTACCTCAGCTCCCTCGGTGCCAAGAGGAAGAATTTCCTGGACCAACCTCTCTCCACTTCTCCTACTGCACAGTGCATATTGGGATAATCTAGACATAATATGGCTGCAGTCTCAAACTACAAATCTCAGTATTCTCAGCACTCCACAGTCTATAGGATTGCTTGGATTTAACACTACCCCTGCTGGCCAGGAGGAGAATAGCGCAGCATAACATTAACATTAAAAGAGAAGTATATTTTAATTTTTTTGCAGAATCATACTTACCTACATGGATGCAGCATCTGTCCCCCACTGGCTCTAAAGCCCCGTACACACGCACAGATCGTCGTCATACAAACGTCGGCGGACGAAAGATCTGCCGATTGTACGCGTGTTAGTATGGTGCCTCCGACAGCTGTCTGCACACAATCCGCGGACAAGAGTCTTTCTTGCAAACATGAAAATTTTTGTCTGCGGACACCAGAACGGACGATTGTTCGCCTGTCAGTACAGAAATCAGCCGACAGACCGCAGATTTGCAAGACTGGGCATGCTCAGAAAATAAAAAACACAGGGAAAGTTAACCATTACATGACATCACTTCTGCAGTCAGCTGAAGTCTGCGGACAAAATTCTTGTGCTGTCTTTGCACTTTTCAACAGACACCGACATCCCGGGGAGAAAAGACGAATATTTGTATGACGACGATCTGTGCGTGTGTACGGGGCTTAAGACTGAGAACTGAGCAAACACTGCCAGTTGCTCAGTTCTGATGGCTCTCTGTCAGTCATCGCCCCCTCCCTCACTGCTGGGCTGGGCTGTGGTGGGAGCTCACTGAGAGGCTGAGCCGGGTGCCAGTCCAGGCATGTGGGCAGAAATCCTAGCCTCAGATGATACACAGATATGAAACAAATCCTCCTATGTAGGTTTTAATTGTTTATCTGCAGTATTCTCTTCCATACACCCCTTCAAAAGGACAAAAAAGTGTGAAAATCTTTCTTCATCTGTCAGGAGCACAGAGGAGGCGGCCAAGAGGCTGCAGCAACAGTGTGGCACCACCCCCACCTGCGCAATGCAAAACTGTGTTCTGAATACCTGAATAGACAAGCTGTCTGCTGAGCTCTCTCCCCCCCCCCCCCAAGTGTTGGGAAAACTAACAGAAGAATGAAGCACAAGAGAGAATAGACACTTAGAGCTTTGGAGAGAGATGCTTTCCTTCCAATTTAAGAGAAACATCAATTAAGAGTGCACAGGCCTAGATAATTCTCACTGACACAAGAGATTAACAAGGGAACCTTCCACCAGTTGTGGGGTGGGCATGTTATCTTCTTTATTGTCTATCAATGCAGAAATGGCCCATCTGGGTGTCTGTAGGCGAGTACAGGTCACCCCCTATGGAATTCGTAGTACGGAGGGCCGGCTTATCCTTAGTCCGTTGTGTAGATAACTTCTTCTGAACTTTCTCCCAAGGTATTATATGTCAGTCGCTTTGGGGGCTGAATGGCTTGCTTGGTTCGTGTTCCCTGCGATGCAGTAGATTTAGCCTCATCCATTTCCATTGTGGTCATTGTTTCCAAGTTGATCCATCTTGACATCATCTGCTGTGGATGACACTATGAGGTCCTTTGGGGTCTCTAGTGACTAGTTTTGAAGCATGAGTTCTGGAACCTCAGATCTGTGGATTACCGCATCTGTTTCTTTGGCTAAAGCATAGTAGTTTCTGTTATGTGAAGAAGGCCACAGCCAGTCGATGCCCATCTCTTCTTCCTCATTGTCCTCTTCATTTTTATTATATATAATAAAGTGCAAAGTGCCTTCTTGTGGTTCAGACAATTTTAACAAGACTGAATTGAGACAAGGCCCCCATAGAATGCATTACGATAAAAAAAAAAAACTTCTGCCTTTAAAACTTCTTTAGGAACATACAATCGGTAATTTAGATGGGAGGTTTAACAGAAGAAACTCAAAAGAAGATTTTTTTTAACCTGTAACTTCCTCCATTAGAAAAACACAAGCCAAGCATACTGCAGATTCCAACATTGTCTTGTCATTGGAACCTAGCTAGCAAATCAGCTTAGTGGGGGATAAAAAAATAAAAATAACACAACTCACCTGTTGCGAGATATATAGGATGTTGTTGAGAGGGGCTCCAAGTCTGCATTGCAGTGCGATCAATCTCTTTGAGCTTCATTCTGTATTAAAGGACAGAAAACACAGGGATAAAAAAACTACCTGGGATTTTCTTTTAAAATATATACATACAAAAACACTTGTGGTACAGTATATTGTAGAATTTGTTCACATTTGACCTTATTTTCTAATGCCTTAACCGGCAACTAACTATGTTGCTAACTGTAACCAGATTTCCTTGGTAATTTTCTCAATGCAGAATGATAGAAAGAAAAAGAAAAAACTTAAAAAGTCACTTTGGGCAACAAGGTAAAGCCAGGATACCAGTATGAATAAAATACACAGCACATACAGTAGGTTAAAAGGAAAGGGTGTATTTATAGAGCACAGAGCTTTACATGCCTCCTCCACAAATCAATGGTTAAAATTGTTAGATCTAATATCTGGCCATTCTGCAATACTGCACATGCTCTTGCTTCCTAGAGCTAGAATTAAATGAACTTCATAGACAGCATGTCTCCTTGCAGGTCTATAATGAGATGAGTAGAACATGGATGGGTAAAAGAGATGTGCAGAAGTTCTCACGAAAAGTAGATGATGGTCTTCTGATTCAAACATCTATATGGCACAGCTTTTTCAAAGAGAACAGGGAACAGCGGTTGGGCAGGTTGGAAAACCTTACACGATTATTACTTTCCATTCTTCTAAGCGGGGATAGTGGGTTGTTCAGAGTGTTTACGCTAAAATCAAGGTGACCATTCTGTCTTAAGTTGGCCTGCACAGATGTCTGAGATGGTCAGATGATATATGCACAACCAACTATTCTCTACCGTGTATGCCCAGCCTAAACATAGATGGTCTCTTACAGTCAAATCTGGATAATATGACAGTTCAAAGTACAAACAAGTTCCTTATACCGCCTGCTGTGCCTAGATAGCTGCAGTTCTATTAGTACTGCATGATCAATAAGCTTTATGTGGTCCAGTACCCTATGTATCCACATCTGCTCTGGTAGACAGGACCTGGAGTATAGCAAAAGCAAGAAGGTAGACAAAACATAAACGTGCTCAAGCTAGTGATATTTTAATAAAAAATACATTTAAAAAAAAATTGGACTGTGGTTTTCCTTTCAAGTCACTTCTACAACTCTGGCAGCCTGAGGCAAAACAAGGCTTTGCATGTACCTCAAAAAGAGAGCATTTTTATCTTTGCATTGCAGTAGCATGTAGGCATATTTGCAATGTCATTGTATAAGTGGAATCCACCTCTCCAGCAGCCATGACTAATGTGTGAGCAATGGCCTAGGTCGTCCAGGTGTAGAGTCCTACTATAAAAAGATTAAGGCCCCTTTCACACAGGCGGACCGTTCAGATCGGCCTGTCAGTTTTTCAGGCGGATCTGAACGGATGCCCCATGCATCTCTATGGGGCATTGGATGTCAGCGGAGACACGTATGCTGACATCCGATCCGATCCGTCAAATCTGACGTAAGGAAACCCTATTTTCCATCCGTCCAGCAGATCGGATGAGAACGGACCGACGGTCCGCTCCCATCCGATTCCCCCATAGAGATGCATGTGGAACTGACAGCTGTGTCTCTGCACACAGTGCGGAGAGCAGCTGTCATTCTCCTGCTCAGCGGGGGATCGGCAGATCAATCCCCCGCTGAGATAAACGGAGTCCGCCCAATGGAGCGGAGTGTGTGAAAGAGCCCTTACTGCTCAGAAGACTTGCTGATTGCAAGCAGAACCTTTCCTGTTCTAGACATTTTTTATTGGACAGTTGTCCGTTTCCACTTACTTTCATTGTATTTTTAGCTGAAATAGTGCTAGTTAGAAAAATTACATTACTCCTGGAACTTCGTAACCTCAGCTAGCTAGCTCTAGGGGGCTAATGCTCATTCTAATTGAAGATTTGAACACTCTAGGGTTGATTTACTAAAACTGGAGAGTGCACAATCTGGTGCAGCTGTGCATGGTGGCCAATCAGCTTCCAGCTTCAGCTTGTTCAATTAAGCTTTGACAAAAATAAACTGGAAGCTGATTGGTTTCTATGCAGAGCTGCATCAGATTTTGCGCGCTCCAGTTTTTGTAAAATCAACCCCACTGTTATGGTGTTTTGTGTTGTAAAAAATAGTGCAGGTGCATCATTCTGTGTGTTGGTGTTCAAAATGTATAGGCTGCCTTAACGCACCTCAGTGCACAAAAATGCTTGCATTAACACTAAGATTTTTAAGCGGAACTTCACTCTCTCAGTCTACATTGACTATTTTTAATACTTATGCTTCTAGCATTAGTAAATATATAGGAAAGTACAGTAGAATATATTTACGTGTTATAAACTTTTTTTTTCTACATTTCTTCTGTCATTTTTTGGTTTCAGGCAAATTAAGTCCTACATCCCAGGAATCTTCGGGTCAGGAGGAGGGGTTTTTCAAAGCTAAGCAAAACCTCATGCCTGCATGTCTGAGCTAAGGGCAGATGGATTGCAGGAAGCAATTGCTACAGTGAACCTGTGAAATTAGCAGGGGTTACGCTCTTAGAGCACCCGCGAATTGTGCAAAAACAAACAATTTTGGATGTGGTAAAAAATGCCAATAAATAGGTGCAGGGCATTTGGGGGGCATCTTAGGGCGTTAAAAAGAACAAAACGAGAAACACAAGAATACTCAGCGAAACAGGATAGCTATACACAGTAAACTGTTATGATGCGGGAACGCTGGGCTGTATCTGCCGGAGATGCATCACAGGGCAGCAGCAGCAAATCAGCAGCAAGGAGAAATGAATAAATCTCTCGGATTGGCTACTTTCAAACCTTCTGCCTCTGAGAACAGGGGATTTTCACCATCCAAGCCGCGTTTTCCTCTACGGTTGCTTTGTGTTCTCTCTCTACAGTACTAAAAAATGTATACAGTATTATATTTTATATGGAAATTTAGCTGAATTTACGTTAATATTTATGTTACAAGATTAGTAATTTATATTACAATTATTAGTTAGATTCGAATGGAAAAAAACGTGAATGCTGAACTGCCACTTTGTGGGGGGGGGGGGGGGGGGGAAATCGACTGTACATGAATCATATGCACTCAAAATAGCTGCAGCTAGAAATGCTAGGGGGGTGTTTTTCAAAGTGGAGACATAGATAGATGGGTACGCTTGCGTTAAATATTAAAAATTAATTAAATGTCATTTTTGGTCTGTGGTCCTCACTTACAGTGTAGTTCTGCTTTAACTCATGCACAGGGGTAAATTGAGTCCTAACTAATACAAGCAATGATTTTCATCAAGGTGTGTGTCTTATGTTTTCTCTTATTTCCTTTAATTGCCTTCATAAATATATATCTTTAAATTATATGTTAATTTGCCACAGTGTTTTTAATTAAAAAGAGGAAGTAAACTCTTAACTTTTTTCTTTCCTTTTTTTCCCCCTGCAAAGTAAATGCATAATGTGCTAGTATGCATCGCATACTAGCACATTATGTGACACTTACCTGCAACGAAGCCCGCGATGTCCCTGCTGGCGGCCACATCCATCTTCACCCGTCTTCCTTTCCGGGTCTGTGGACTCCAGCTGTATTACGGGCCGGAGCTACGTGACGTCACTCCAACGCATGCGCGCAGGAGCTCTGAAGAAACTGCCAACGTCATCAGCTGCATGCACTGTAAATATCTCCTAAACGGTGCAAGTTTAGGAGATATTTACAGCACCTATAGGTAAGCCTTACTGGTAAAACAGATTAAAGTGGGTTTACAACCACTTTAAGATGAGCTTTATAATTACATCTGTTTGACATCTTTGCAACTTTTACGAGTTGCAACAAACAGAACAAGAAGTGAACAAGCAAACTACTGAATGGCAAGCTTACTTATGGAACAAGACGACTCAACTAAGTAGAAGTTTATATCCTGTAACAACAAACAAACACAGGGGCGCACGGACCTAGTGCATTATCATTTGGATGGTTTATTTAAAAATAGGGATTAAAAATACTCACAAACGAGTTCTTGCTAAAAGCATGTCACATAAGGAACGCAGTCCTCAGTAAAGGTATCCGAGGGTGAGTTGTCCCTTGGATTCTTGAAGGCTAACGCGTTTCGAGGCCTAGCCTCTTCCTCAGAGCCTAAAGGTGCACGTTTATATCCGTATGCTAATACAGGATCTCACAAAAGTGAGTACACCCCTCAAATTTTTGCAAATATTTTCATGTGAAAACACCTAAAGTGGAGTTCCACCCTATTTTTATACTTACCTCCATCTTCTCGCTCCGGGTCACCTGAAAAAGAAATGGATAATCGCATATTTTTTTTTTTTTTTACTTACCTCGTAGCGAAGAAAATATACTTACCTTACTTCCTTCTTCCTCCTTCCTCGGCCGCGGCCCGTCGTCACTTCCTGGCTCTGCAATGATTCCTGGGAGCTGAACGTCATAGCTCCCAGGAATCATTGCGCCTGCGCCGGCCCCGACGTCACTTCCGGGTCGCGCGCGTCATCCCCTTCTAAACAGCTTCTGGGCATGCCCAGAAGCTGTAGAGGGATGACGCGCGCGACCCGGAAGTGACGTTGGGGCCGGCGCAGAGCATCGTGGGACCGAAGAAGGCGGAAGAAGACGCCGAAGGGGATCTCGCTGGCTTCAAGCTGCCCACATCTGAGATGGCAGCGCTGGACAAGACGTTTGCAAGGTAAGTATTTGTCCTAACAGGTAAGTGCAACCCGGGACAGATCAGAGGCTAGCCATTGTGGAATGTACTAGCCCTGACCCCACTTCCGTCAGACCTCGCTGCAGGCAAGGTACATCAAAGGTTCGGCCTCCTACTTCTCCTTCTGCTTCCAGGCCATTTACCGAGTTCAGCGTGCTTCGTGCATGCGCAGTAGGGTCCAGGACGTGCAGCCGCAAGGCTTCTCTGCCGAGTTCCCTTACCGGCAATGGCAGCGGCAGCACCCGACGAAAACATCGGCTTCGGTGCAGACATCGCTGGATTCCAGGACAGGTAAGTGCCCTAATATTAAAAGTCAGCAGCAACAGTATGTGGAATTTTTGGAGGAGGGTGGGGGGGGGGTGGGGGGGGGGTTGTCCGCTTGTCTTTAGCAAACTGCTCGTGAGCTTTCTTGTGCATCATCTTTAGAAGAGGCTGCCTTTTGGGACAACAGCTATGCAGACCAATTTGATGTAGTGTGCGGCATATGGTCTGAGCACTGACAGACTGACCCCCCACCCCTTCAACCTCTGCAGCAATGCTGCCAACACTCATACACCTTTTTCCCAAACACAACCTCTGGGTATGACGCTGAGCACGTGCACTCAACTTCTTCTGTTGACCATGGCGAGGCCTGTTTTGAAGTGGAACCCGTCCTGTTAAACCGTTGTATAATCTTGGCCACCAGGCTGCAGCTCAGTTTTAGGTTCTTGGCAATATATTTTTATAGCCTAGGCCCTCTTAAAGTAGAGCAACAATTCTTTTTAACAGATCCTCAGAGAGTTCTTTGCCATGAGGTGCCATGCTGAACTTCCAGTGACCAGTATGAGAGAGTGAGAGCGCTAACACCAAATTTAACACACCTGCTCTCCATTCACACCTGAGACCTTGTAACACTAACAAGTCACATGACACTGGGAAGGGAAAATGGCTAATTTGGCCCAATCTGGACATTTTCACTTACTTACTTTGTACTCAATTTTGTTGCCAACAGTTTAGACATTAATGGCTGTTTGTTGAGTTATTTTGAGGGGACAGCAAATTTACACTGTTATACAAGCTGTAACTCACTACTTTACATTGTAGCAAAGTGTCATTTCTTCAGTGTTGTCACATTAAAAGATAGAATAAAATATTTATAAAAATGTGAGGGGTGTACTCACTTTTTTGAGACAATGTATGTAGACATTTTCACAGCTAAAATAAGATGCATGCCCATGCGTGACCAATTCTATTGGATTTCTATAATGACTATTTTCTGCAAGGGGAACTTTGTTTAAATCTATACAAGCAAAACGTTTTATCCTACAGTTTATTTTTTTATCACGTTGTAAAGCGCTGTGCAAACTGTTAGCGCTATATAAATCCTGTATAATAATAACCATTTAACCAGTTTTTTTACACTATTTGTCAAGGCAACACTGGGATAGACATTCTAGGTACGGTATTCGTGGTATACTAGGAAACTCTGGATATTCATAAAACATCTGCTGGTCTTGCATACACGGAGTCATTAAATAAATAGACTGTTACCAACACTCGACCAAAATGACACAGGAGGCTGCCAGCTCATTCTGAACACCACGTAGTTGAATCTTTAAAGCTGAGCTCCAGTCAAGCAGCACAAAATACAGTACACAAAACATACTTTATAATTCTGTACAGTTTTTTTATTTAAAACATCCCCAGCAGACGACCCTCCACCTACACCTAATAGAGAACACACCTCTACAGTCTGATGACTTAACAATTAAAGGATAAGTTCACCTTTTAGAAAAAAAATATAATAATAATAATAAAATGTACATTTTTTTGTTTTTTGCAAGTCAAAAAAAAAAAAAAAATGTGCATTTATTATTTTATTCTTTTGGAGCCTATAAAGCCTTGCACCAGCGATCAGAAGATCGCTGGTGGCATGCAGGTCTCCTTCAGATCAGTCAATATATCTGTATACCCATACGGGCAGGCAGATACACTGACCGGAACAAATCAATGAACTACCACAGCGCTCCACAGCTTACAGATTCTGATAAGCCCGCAGACCCCCACAACCGCTGGCCAGGGTTGTGGGGAAGAGGCCCAACAAGGGGACAAGGTGCTTTGGAGTGGGGGAGTAGAAAAAAGCCCCAAAGCACCCCCCCATGTTGAGGGAATGTAGCCTGGTATGGGTAAGTGGGGGGGGGGGGCTCGCTCGTCCCCTTCCTTTCCTGACCTGCGTGCTCAGATAAGGGTCTGGTATGGATTTTCGGGGAGACCCAATTGGCCTAACTTTAGTGTTTTTTAATTCACAAAACAGGTTTTTTTCTCCAAAAAAACGTGTTTGAAAAATTTCTGCGCAAATACAGTGTGACATAAAAAAGGTGCAATGACCACCATTTTATTCCCTAGGGTCTCTGCTAAAAAAAAATCTATAATGTTTGGGGGTTCAGAGTAATTTTCTAGCAAAAAAATGATGACTTTTACATGTTGGAGCGGAGTGCCAGAAATCGCCCTGTATTGAAGTGGTTAAGCACTTCAGGACCGCCCCCACGCAAATATACTGCGGTAGGTGGCCCTTCAGCGCAAAATCATGTACCTGCAAGTTTCTCAAAGCTCCCCAAAATCTTGTTGTACACCCTGGTCTTTTGCAAGCTGGAATCTAGGTGAACAGGAGCGATAGTACAGTGACAAGCCCTGCAGCAGAGCCTGACTAGCTCCTACTGTCTGTAGGAGTTCAGCTTTAATATTTATGGTCATGACAAACTGGTGACATGACAAAACCTACAGGTTGCACAAGTAAGAGCAGAAGTAATGATAAGACAAATGCAAACACTGACAGCATAATGCATGGCCTACCTTACTTTCCTAAACCATTAGTGACTCAGCCTATAGAAAGGGTCAAGATAACAGCCAAGCAACTCAGCTTCTCCAGTTTTTGCTCTGCAGCAGGGATATGCAAACTGTGGCCCTCTAGCTGTTGCAAAACTACAAGTCCCATCATGCCTCTGGGTGTCATGCTTGTGGCTGTCAGAGTCTTGCTATGCCTCATGGGACTTGTAGTTCTGCAACATCTGGAGGGCCACAGTTTTCACATTCCCCATTAAACCTGTTTTCCATATGGATTGGAATCTGAATCCATTCACCATGCTCACAGGCTGCACGTCAGCAGATTAGGAGATTACATCCATACATTGGTATTTCAGCACGCCACTGCTAACTTTTCATTTAGCCAAATCAGTTCCATTCCTTTATTCTTTAATGAACAGTTCTTTACTACTGCCCATGATTGTACTTTTGGGACCTGTGACAGTGGAAAATGACTGTGAAATGCTGTAAGACCTGCAGGCAATGCTAGTGCGTTCTAATAACACATGTTAGCGTAGCAAGAATGATTGTTTTGCCATGGTGGATTACTAGTTGCATTCTTACCATGAAAACAATCGCCATGGAGTTTGCGTAGGTGGTTTTAAAAACACCCTGAGGCTTGGTTATCACTTCCATGACTTGGGATCCGACTTTAAGAGGCCCCATGTGAAATCCTATGTTAGTCAATGAGAGCAGTCTATGTTAGCACTACTGAAGTCACTCCGACTTTAGGAAAGGTTTCTGTACTAATTCAAGCCGACTTCTATGTGCCTTGTGCCCATAGACTTTAAACACTTCAGCCCCGGAATGTTTTACCCCCTAATAACCAGACCATTTTTTGTGATTCGGCACTGCGTTACTTTAATAATTGCATGGTCATGCCGCTCTGTACCCAATATAATAGATGTCTTTTTTTCCCCACAAATAGGAGCTTTCTTTTGGTGGTATTTGATCACCTCTGCATAAAAAGAGCGACAATTTTGAAAAGAAAAAAAACAAAAAAAAAAAACAAATATTTTTTACATTATAAAACATTCCCAATAAAAAAATTTTAAACATTAATTTTTTATCAGTTTAGGCCAATTTGTATTCTGCTAAATATTTTTGGTAAGGCTCCGTTCACATGTAGGCGTTTTGGGGGCATTTTTCTGCTCTAGGATCAGCTCTCAAAACGCCCAGCAAGACAAATCCTATTCATTTCAATGGCCCCAGTTCACATCTGAGCGTTTTGACGCCGTGAGCAAAACACCCAACGCTCAAAAAAGTACATGAGCTTCTTTTTGGGCAGATTACAGGCGTTTTCCATTGGTCTCTATTCAATCGAAAAACGCCTGTAATAGCAACGCCAAGATGTGAACGTAGCCTAAAAGAAAATCCCAAAAAGCGTATTTTAATTGGTTTGCGCAAAAGTTATAGTGTTTACAAACTATGGGATAGAGGTTTTGACTTTTTTCTTCATTAGTAATGGCGGCGATCAGCAATTTTTAGCAGGACTGAGACATTGCAGCGGACAAATCTGACACCAAGTGACACTTTTTGGGGACCAGTGACATTAATACAGTAATCAGTGCTAAATAATATGCACTGTTACTGTATAAATGAAACTGGCAGGGAAGGGGTTTAATACTGGGGGTGATCAAGGGGTTAAGTGTGAGCCTAATTGTGCTTGCTAACTGTGGGGGGGGGGAGGGTTCTGTGACTGGCGCACAGAAATCAAAGTTTCAGCTTAACTGAGACACACGAGCTCACAGGAGAGCTGCCTGCTTTGTTTACATAGGCAGACGGCTCTCCTGTCAGTTTCCCCAAAGATCGCAGGAGGCCGGCGGCGATTGAGCCCGCTCCTCTCATGGTCTGGCCCCCGCTGTGTCTAATCACAGCGGCGGCTCGCGCCGCCGAGACCACGTGCACATAATCAAGTACATGTACATGATTATGCACCACTGAGCCGCCCTGCCGCAGTCAATCTGCGTGGGGCCGTCGGCAAGTGCTTAATGGAAGTCACCTCCTCATCTATATCGATGCGTTTTGAATCCAACATTACAGGAAGATTACCTAGGAATTCCCTGCAGCATAGCCCCTCCCTTGCTTCAAAAATCACATTAAAGTAGTACTCAAGTTGCAAATTTTCAAGGAGACTTCCTGTCAATTTCATGCACCGTAAGTCGCACGACTTTTAGGCCGCATTAGTGTGAACTGAGCCTGATAGAATAATAAAACTTCCACTCCAGAGTGTGTGCTCCTGTGTATGACTGTGCTAGCAGCACTAGATCAAGGCTGGGTTCACACTTGAATCAGATGTGGCTCACAGCAGGGGTCCGGTGCGTCCCTGTCCCTGTTACTGGGGCGAATCAGGGCGGAATTTTTGCCTGAATTCAGACCTGAAACAGAGCTAAAGAAGCACAGGAACCCTGTGCAATCTGCTCCGCAGCTGCAAAGGAGATGTGTGAACCGGCTCCATTGAGATCTGGGCACACTCTCCTCTCATGCTAATTGAAAGCGGAGAAACCCACATCCAATTCGCACTAGTGTGAACCCAGCCTGAGAGTTCACCAACACTTGGTGAGTTGGGAGTGATGTAAATGGATGCTCACACTGCATTAGGCTCCATTACTTGCAGTGGTGTATTTAGGTTTTGTGCTGCCCTAGGCCTGACTAAATTTGTGCACCCCCTAATTTAAATATGGCCCACCCCTTCCTGTAAAGGCCACACCCCTTCCTGTTTATGAACCGTTCTGTCATCTGTAAACCACAGACCAAAACCCCAGTGTATCAGTTCCCATAAGTTCAGCCTTATCAGTGCCGCCTCATTACTGTCCATCAGTGCAGCCTCATCAGTGTCCATTAGTAGTACAGCCCCATCAGTGGCCACCAGTGCAGCCCATCAGTGCCCATTAGTGCAGCCTAAGATATTTGGACTTTGGTGTTTGCTGCCACTGATTGTAATTATAGGAATATTTCACGTATTAGTATAATGACTAGGACGTCCATTGTCATTATACAAATAAGTGAAATAATCAGTGGCAGCAAACACAAGTCCAAATATCTTATAAGATAGGAGTAATTTTACTAATCCAGTGACATATTGCGATAGAGGTGAGCAGGTCCAAAATATTATTGCCATCATATACAATTAAAAGTCTTACTTGTATATGATGCAATTCAATACGCTTGCTCAAGGACAAGGATGTTTAAAGAAATTAAATTATATTATTGACATGATGCCTGCCATACCTGGGGGCGGAGGAGGGTAGGCGGAGCATTAGGCTGCAGTGCCACACTTATCAGCATTGGCGGCCGTCAGGCCAGTTGTATTAAAGCGGAGTTCCACCCAAAAGTGGAACTTCCGCTTTAGGGAGTCCTGACCCCCCCGACATGCCACATTTGGCATGTCATTTTTTGGGGGGGGAGCGGGTACCTAGTTTTGACAGGTACCCGCTCCCACTTCCGCTCGGAGCGCCGCGGCGCCCTGAGCGGAAGTTCTCCTCTCCCCCTCCCTCCCTGCAATCTTCTGGGACACGTCAGAGGTCCCAGAAGATTGCCGGCCAATCACGGCGCGCAGCGCGACTCGCGCATGCGCAGTGGGTACCCGGCTGTGAAGCCGCAAACTGTAACAGCCGGGTGCCCACAGCAGTGATGCCGGCGCCGAGGGAGAGGATCGAGGCTTCCGGCGGCCGCATCGCTGGACCGTTGGACAGGTGAGTAAATGGCTGGAACTCCGCTTTAAGTGTGGTAGGCAGCCTGCGGTCTGTCCGAATGTCCTCACCCGCCGGTATTATCATACCGGCAGGTAGCAGTGTGGGTGCTAGACTTATTTGCCTCCTGGACCCTGCCCTCTGGCTCAATTTGCCCCATAGGACTGGCACTATACTAAAAGTGTAGCGCAAGCCGACAGGGACCGTTTTTGTGTGGTAGCCGGGAGGAGGCTTTTTATTTTTTTTTTTATGTACGGGGTCCAGCTTTTTTGCTGCCCCCTGCAAAGTTCTGCCCTAGGCCTGGGCCTTGTTGGCCTAGGCCAAGATACAGCGCTGATTACTTGTACGACTCCAAAGTTGCACTGATTTTGGAGTGCAACTTTGGATGAGTGTGACTTGTACGACTTTTGCTTTAACCAGAGATAATATACAACTGTTGCATTGTATAACATTCAGGTACGACTATTATGCAACTTTTGAGGGTTAACATTGAAGTCTATGGCCCTCAAGTTAAATGAAAATCGGACCAAAGTAGTGCATGAAGTACTTTAAAGTCGCTGCCACTTTAAGTCCCACATACATGAATGGTTATCATTGGAAAACATGGGGAACGACTTGTCATGCAACTTTGATGTGCAAAGTTGCATGACAAGTCGCACAAGTGTGAATGGAGCCTAATGCCCCATACACACGTGCAGATTATCTGCAGACTTTTGTCTGCAGACTTACCTTTTCTATGTAGTGCAAGGGCCTGCCGGATTGCATACAAATTGAAAGTGTTTAGGTTTGACCTCATATTATATGGTTTTGGTAAGTCTGCAGACAAAAGTCTGCAGATAATCTGCACGTGTGTATGGGGCATAAGATATAGAAAAGCATTCAAAGCTTTCTATTCTTTGAAAATTAATCTCTCAGCAGAAAAAAAAGAAAAGAGAAAAAACATCCTTTTGGCTCAGTGCCCTTTAATACTCATCATTTGAGGGATTCTTGGCAGGCGCTTCTCACCTAACAGCTGCAATGTCAAAGAGCTCTTAGTCTATTTTTCTGTGAAGCACTGCAGAATATTAGTTAATCACCTAAATCCTTCTCATCATATTGCCTGAGGCCAAACATTCCCAGGGAGAAGAGGATGAGATGTTTATCAGGGTTTACTGTAAGCCAGTAAAATACAAGTCTATGCCACCTTAGCAGATCTAATAGTGTTTACCTTTAAATTCTAGTCTCCCAGAATTTAACCACCATCACATGTATTTAAAGGTTATTATTAAAAGTGCAAAACCTGACACCAACTGGTAAGCTTCTAAAGCCAGCTAGCAATGACTAGATTTGTTTAATTTGGCTTAAAGTGATTGTAAAGGTTTTCTTTTTTTTTTTTAACCACTTAAGGCCCCTTTCACACATGGAGTCCGTCGGACGGATTCCTTTTTTCTCAGCGGGGGATCGAGCCGCCGATCCTCCGCTGAGCAGGAGGATGACAACTGTGTCTCTGCGCTGTGTGCAGAGACACAGCTGTCAGTTCCCCATGCATCTCTATGGGGGAACCGACGGTCCGTTCCCATGCGATCCGCTGTATGGATGGAAAATAGGGTTTCCATCCGTCCAGATTTGACGGATCGGATCGGGTCGGATGTCAGCGCACATGTCTCCGCTGACATCCGACGCCCCATAGGAATGCATGGGGGGACCGTTAAGATCCGCCAAAAAACCGAACAGGCGGATCTGAACGGTCCGCCTGTGTGAAAGGGGCCTAAGGACTAGGCCTACTTAAGGTCACACCGTATTTGTGCAGCGGTCTTACAAACGCAATTTTTTTTAAATAAAATTTTTTTTTTGGACTAAACAGTAAAGTTAGCACAATTTTTTTCTATATTGTGAAAGAATGTTACGCCGAGATTGCGCATGCTCGTGAAATGGCGACAAACATTGGTAATTAAAAATCTCCATAGGCAACGCTTTAATAAAATTTTACAGGTTACCAGTTTAGAGCTACAGAGAAGATCTAGGGCTAGAATTATTGCTCTTGCTCTAATGATAGCAGCGTTACCTCACATGTGTGGTTTAAACACCTTTTTTTTCTGCGCACAAGTTAAGAGGGACAGGTCGGTTTAAATTTTCTTTTTTTTTCTTATTTATTTTACCTTTTATTTTTACACTGTCCCTTTAGAGCCCATTCACATTAGTGCGACTTTTCAGGTGACTTGTCAGCCTGACAAGTCGCGCTCGGTCGCGGTCCATTGATTAGCACAGGACCCGTTCTAATAGGAGCGACACAAGTCGCTCCGACTTAGAAAAAGGGTCCTGTACTACTTTGGGGCGACCTGGAGGGGACTTGCATAGACTTCCATTATGTGAAGTCTCTGCAAGTCGCAGTGCACACGACTTCACAGGTCGCCCCCCGAAGTCGTGTCGCCTCAGTGTGAACCGGCTCTTAAAAAAAAATGTTTTGATCACTTTTATTGTTATTACAAGGAATGTAAACATCCCTTAAGTGCCGGTTCACACTGAAGCAGCATGACTTCGGGGGCGACCTGTGAAGTCACGTGCACCGCAACTTCGGCACGACTTGCACGGACTTCATAAAATGAATGTCTATGCAAGTCGCTCCAGGTTGCCCTGAAGTAGTACAGGACCCTTTTTCTAAGTCGGAGCGACTTGTGTCGCTCCTAATAGAACCGTTCCTGTACTACACAATGGACCGCGACGGTGCACAACTTGTCAGGCTAACCAAGTCGCCTGACAAGTCATACTAGTGTGAACTGGCACTAATAGAAATAAGCAGGACAGGTCCACTTTAATGTGAGATCTGGGGTCAAAACAACCTAAGATCCCACATCTACACTTAAAAGCAAAATAAAAAGAAAAAAAAAGGGCCCTTTTACTGCTTCTAGACTGGAAGGTTTTACCCCCCTTAATGACCAGGCCATTTTTTGCAATTCAGCACTACGTTATTTTAACAGACAATTGCGCCGTCGTACAAAAAATGTATGTTCTTTTTTCCCCACAAATAGAGCTTTCTTTTTGTGGTATTTGATCACCTGTGCGATTTTTTTTTTTTTTTTTTTGCGCTATAAACAAAAAGAAGAGCGACAATTCTGAAAAAAAAAAAAAAACAATATTTTTCACATTCTGCTATATAACATTGCCAATAAATCATTTTAGGCCAATCTCTATTCTGCTATATTCTGCATATTTTTGGTAAAAAAAAAAAAAAAATCCCAATAAGTGTATTTTGATTGGTTTGTGCAAAAGTTATTGCGTCTACAACTAGGGAAAAGATTTATGTCCTTTTTATTTATTTAATTTATTATACTAGTAATGGCGGCGATCATCGATTTTTAGCAGGACTGCAACATTACGGCAGACAGATCGGACCCCTGACATTACTACAGTAATCAGTACTAAAAATATGCCCTGTTACAGTAATAATGACACTGGCAAGGGGTTGTTAACTCAGGGGTGATCAAAGGGTTAAGTGTATGCCTGGGGGGGGGGGGGTTCTAACTGTGAGGGGGATGGGCTTGTGGAATCAACACAGAGACCTGTATTCTAAAATAGGAGGATCTCAGGCACTCTGTGCTGATTCCTGAGAGACCAACAGTCTGCTGTGTTTACAACAGCACACCGCTGTTCTCTTCTAACTGGGAGGAATCGCAGGTGCCCGGCGGCAATCGCGGCCACCGTCCCTGTAAACCAGCTTCTCCGCTGGCTAATGGGGGGCGCGTCCCCAGGATCGGATTTTTCCCTTTCCCTATTCATGTAGACTAGGACGCAGGTACCCCTCTCTTTTCAAATATACATTTTGACACCTTGGAATTGATCATTATACTCTCTATGTGCTACAATGTGAACAATTGGGTTTTACAGTGCTAATGATTATTCTAGGTTTACAATTTCAACACACAACTCCAGCACAGCATTCAAGGAAGTTTTATGTATGAAGTATACACAGGGCCCAAAGTCATGTAACCGCTAAAACTTGCACTTTGAACTGTTAGTTTTATGTCTAAGCACTGAATAGATATGGCCTATGTAATTGCAAACCTTACTAGCAAAAGGTGATTTGCATGTATCTAGGAACAGATTGTGAGATTACTAGAAGTACCGGAGCACCCCAAGGACATTAATGTCTCCTGATCTAGCCAATAGACTGCATTGGCAGACCATCCCACGCTTATGACATCTGCAGTCAGCTGTGTAAAACCCCTCTGCAAGTGATACAGCCAATAGGAAAACATTATGTGATCACAATGGTTGCACACAGGTAATCCACTTTGCATTCTGGAAAAGAATATTATGAGTTTGATGAATCAAAACAGCGGGCGAGCGGCACATCTCTTGCATACTCACAATGGCTGATGTTAACCCCAGCAGGACTTGGTAGCAGTGGGGAGAGGATTTCTATACTATGCATCAGCCAGCTGGGCATGGGACACACTTGATTACAGGTAAGTTATGTCCCTGGTGCTGCATAGCAATGATTATTCTTCAGCTTTTAAAAAAAAAAAAAAAAGGCGGATCGTAGCCTATGTAAAAAAAACATCAAAATAGCACAGTGGCTAAGTGGTTAGCACTTCCGCCTAGCAGCACTAGGGTCGTCGGTTTGAACCCCAACCACGGCACTACCTGCCTGGCGTTTCCATGTTCTCCCTGTGCCTGCGTGAGTTTCCTCCCACATTTCCAAAGACATGCTGGTAGGTTAATTGGCTTCTGTCTAAACTGGCCCTAGTATGTATCAGTGCGAGTTAGGGACCTTAGACTGTAAGCTCCTTGAGGGCAGGGACTGATGTTGAAGTACACTATATTACCAAAAGTATTGGAATACACGCACATGAACTTTAATGGCATCCCAATCTTAAACTGGATACACACTATACAATTTTCTTTAGATTTTTTTCTTCAGACTTACCAAAACTATATAATATGAGGTCAGATCTAAACACTTTCAATTTGTATGCAATCTGGCAGTCCCTTGCACTACATAGTTGAAGGTAAAGCCCTGTACACACGCACAGATTGTTGGCCGTAAATTGTTGGCCAACGACCGATCGGCCGATTGTAGGCTTGTTAGTATGATGCTTCCGACAACCAACTGCGACTTTTCGGGCCAAAAAAAATCTGGTGTGCATGCTATAAAATTTTTGTTGGCCAACAACAGAACGGCCGATTGTTCCTCAGTCAGTACAGATTTCGGCAGACAAAAATCAGATGAGCCAGACTCAACCAACAAACAACACTGGACAAAAGACGGCCGATCGGTCAGCCAACAAAAGTTGTATAGTGTGTATCCAGCTTAAAGCCCAGTACACACGCAACGATTATCGGCCGACCGATCGTCCGTCTTTTGTCCAGAGTGGTGTTTTGTTGGTTGGAATGTGCCTAGACTGCACACAAATTTTCTCGGCCAACAAAATTCTACTTCAGAAGTGATGTCATGTGTTGGTTTGATTTCTTTGTGTTCTTTCTTCTCTGAGCATGCCCAGTCTTGCTCATTAGATTTTTCCCTGTCGAAATCTGTACTGACTGCACGTCTTGACGGCCAACAAAAAATTTTATAGCCTGCACACCAGATTTTTTTCGGCCGAAAAGTCGCAGTCAGTTGTCGGAAGCATCATACTAACAAGCCGAAAATCGGCAGATCGGTCGTCGGACGAAAATTCCCTGCCGATTTTCGACGCATGTGTACGAGGCTTTAGTCTGTAGAGTTCAATATTGAGTTGGCCCACCCTTTGCAGCTATAACAGCTTCAACTCTTATGGGAAGGCTGTCCACAAGGTTTAGGAGCGTGTCTATGGGAATGTTTGACCATTCTTCTAGAAGCACATTTGTGAGATCAGGCACTGATATGGACGAGAAGGCCTGGCTCGCAGTCTCCGCTCTAATTCATCCCAAAGGTGTTCTATCGGGTTGAGGTCAGGGCTCTGTTCAGGCCAGTCAAGTTCCTCCACCCCAAACTCACTCATCCATGTCTTTATGGACCTTGCTTGGTGCACTGGTGCCCAGTCATATTGGAACAGTAAGGGCCAACCCCAAACTGTTCCCACAAATTTGGGAGCAAAAAAATGTGCAAAAAGTCTTGGTATGCTGACGCCTTAAGGGTTCCCTTCACTGGAACTAAGGGGCCAAGCCCAACCCCTGCAAAACAACCCCACACCATAATCCCCCCTCCACCAAATGATTTAGATCAGTGCACAAGGCAAGGTTCATAAAGACATGGATGAGCAAGTTTGAGGTGAAGGAACTTGACTGGCCTGCACAAAGTCCTAACCTCAACCCAATAGAACACCATTGGAATGGATTAGAGCAAAGACTGAGAGCCAGGCCTTCTCATCCAAAATCAGCGCCTGACACAAATGCGCTTCTGGAAGAATGGTCAAACATTCCCAAAGACACTCCTAAACCTTGTGGACAGCCTTCCTAGAAGAGTTGAAACAGTTATAGCTGCGAAGGGTGGACCAACTTAATATTTGAACCTTACAGACTTAGGCCCCTTTCACACTTGCGGACCATTCAGATCCGCTTGTCAGTTTTTCAGGCGGATCTGAACAGATGCCCCCGTCAAAACCGGACGGATGGAAACCCTATTTTCCATCCCTCTGAAGGATCAGATGAGAACGGACAGGGCAGTCCATTCTCATCCGATTCCCCCATAGAGGACAGCAGGGACCTGACACCTCTGTCTCTGCACACAGAGTGGTGACGGGGCTGTCATCCGCCTGCTCAGCGGGGAACCGGCGGATCGATCCCCCGCTGAGCAGCACGGCTCCGTCGATGGAACGGAGCCATGTCAAAGGGGCCTAAGACTGGGATGCCATTAAAGTTCATGTGTGTGTAAAGGCAGGCGTCCCAATACTTTTTGCGATTTTAGTGTATGTAAAGAGCTGCGTAAAATGGCAGCGCTATATAAGTACCTGTAATAATAATAATAAATAAAATAAATAAATGAGAGTTTCCATAGAAAGGAGGAAGATGCCTTTAGATTGTTAACCATGACCAAAACATTATAGCAGGTATTTCAATTTTTTCTGCAGGCAGTGTCAGCAACAAACATACTTTGACCTTTAAAAGCCCAACTGAACGATTAGTTTAAATCAACTACGTACATTGCAGGTGCATCAAAGCTAAAGGTATCCAAATTCATAGGGCCCATTTACATATTAAAGTATTGTATTAAGACTATGAAGTTTATATTGATTTCTGAGCTACCCAATACTAATTATTTCCCAGCTGCTGTATTGATATCTACGGTACCTAATATACTATTGAAGGGAAGTGTCATTGTATTAAAAAGGAACTAAATGCATTGATTTAAAGCGGAAGTTTACCCATAACAACTTGATAAAAAATTATGTTCTTTAGCAAGGAACCTACATTCCGCATTAATAATTATGCTACCAAATTCAGGGTGTGCTGTAAATTGCCTCCAGCAATGCTCCTGTTTCTTCTTGCTGGAGGCAGCCATTTTGCTGAAGCCCAGAGCCCCTGAACAGCAGTTAAATCTTAAAGCGGAACTAAACCTATTGATTTAACAGTTTAAAAAAAAAACAGTTACATTCCTGGAATGCCGGGATTGCTAAATGTTACATTTGCTTGTGTCCTCAACCAAACTGTCAAACCACCAAATGGCTGGTGTCATAACTGATCACATGTACAGCACCATGGAAGTTGCAAATCAAACAGAGGCTAATGCCTCGTACACATGCAACGATTGTTGGCCATGAATTTTTGGCCACCCTCCGATCGGCCGATTATCGGCTTGTTAGTATGATGCTTCCGACAGCCGACTGCGACTTTTCGGCCGAACAAAATCTGGTGTGCATGCTATAAAATTTTTGTTGGCCGTCAACACAACGGCCGATTTTCCGTCAGTCAGTACAGATTTCGGCAGACAAAAATCTGATGAGCAAGACTGGGCATGCTCAGAGAAGAAAAAACACACGGAAAGTCAACCATCACATGACATCATTTCTGAAGTTGGTTTTTGTTGGCCGATAAAATTAGTGCGCAGTCTAGGCACATTCCAACCAACACAACAACACTGGACAAAAGACGGCCGATCGGTCGGCCAACAATCGTTGCGTGTGTACGAGGCTTAAGACAGCAGCTTCCTTGGCTGAAAAGGATAGAAGGGTTTAGTTCCACTGTAAGCCAACCCATTGAAATTAATGTCCTGCCAACGAGCCAATACATTCTAAAAATTGGATATGACCAACATTTTGTAACAGCACACTATTATGCATTGGGGGTGTGCAGCACTCAAAATCATGTAACATGCGTTGCTGTGTGTAATCACAACCCAAAACTGTAAATGGGCCCCTGCAGTTTGATTTCTTTAGAAAGAAGCCACAAACCAAAGCCTGTCCCTTTCCAGCATACTGAAGAGAAGGACTGTTGTATAGTAATGGTCTCTCTGCCGAGGCCTGACACATCCTTCTTCGTCAGAGCCAGAACTCTACAACCAGCAGAAGCATGATCTTTGTTTATTGCAGAGCTACAGCTCTGACTCAGCATGGGGTGTATTTCAGAACTCTGCAGAGAGATCATTATTTTTCTGACAGAGAGCAAGAGTCCTCCTCTGCAGCATGCTGCAGTGGCCAGGCTTTCTACTTGGACTGTGGCTGCTTTTGTTCGGATAAACGTAAAATGTATGTAGCCGATTAAGCCCCCCTTCGTGCCGGTGCGACAGTTCCAAATCACATGACAAGTCGCACCCCATTGCCAGCTTAGGAACCGTTCATATCACCGCCACTCATGTTGCTGCAATTATAAAAAGAATCCTGCACTATTTACCGATTTCATTTCAACTTGCATAAACTTTAGTTAAATAGTCACAAGCCACAATAAAATCAGCAGTGCAAATTGCACTAATATGCGGCTCTGAAATGACGCTAAAGTGGCGCGATTTCAAATCCGCACCAGTGTGAACCAGGGCTTAAGTTTAAAGTTCAATCAGGTGTTAGTGCCGGTTCACACATATGCGATGCAGGAACCCTGCGAATCCACTGCGGGTTCCCGCATCGCATTCAACTCACAGGCAGTTCACATTGCCCTATGCAAATCGCTGGGGGTGTCAAGACAAAGTTAATGACACCCCCAGATCAGTTTGCATATCGTAGTGCGAACTGTCAATTCGGAGATGAATCGGATTGCATAGGTGTGAACACCCATATGATCCGATTCTGGTGCGAACCCAAAAAAGTGTCCTGTGCGAGTTGTGTCCGAATGCGATGCAAATTCAGCCATACAATCTGTATAGCTGAATTTGCCTCGCACAGACCTCACATGTGATTTTCAGAGCAGTGCACTCCGAATCACATGCGATTTCTGTCATCGCACAAATGTGAACCGGGACTTAATGTAAACCTATCATGCCCTCAAATATGGAGGCTGCCCTTGCTGGCATTCTTCCAAAGATGCCAATTACCTGGATGTCATTATAACCTCTGACTTAAAGAGGAACTAAACCCTCCTATTGTTTACAGCCAGCAAAGCTGCCATCTTAGCCTCTGTTTGATCTGTAGATGCCACGGTGCTGCATGTGATCAGTTTTGACCCCAGCCATTAGATGTGTTGACGGGTCATTTGAGAGCACAAGCTGTGACACTTTTCATTCACAGCATGCCTTAACCACTTAAGCCCCGGAAGATTTTACCCCCTTCCTGACCAGGGGGTATTTTGCGATTCGGCACTGCGTGACTTTAAGGGACAATTGCACGGTCATGCGAAGCTGTACCTAAACGAATTTGATGTCCTTTTTTTCCCCCACAAACAGAGCTTTCTTTTGGTGGTATTTGATCACCTGTGCGATTTTTTGATCATGCGCTATAAACAAAAAAGAGCGACAATTTTGCAAAAATAACAATATTTTTCACATTTTTTTTATATGAAATTCCCAAAAAAAAAAAATTTAAAAATCAAAATTTTTTAACATTTTCGGCCAATTTGTTTTATGCTACATATGTTTGGTTAAAAAAAAAAAAAATCTCAAAAAGCGTATTTTGATTGGTTTGCGCAAAAGTTATCGCGTTTACTAACAAAGGGAAAGATTTTTGTCTTTTTTTTAACGCGCAATGGCGGCGATCTGCGATTTTTTTTGCGGGACTGCGACATTGTGTCGGACAGATTGGACCCTTGACTGACATTTTTGACACTTTTGGGGTTACCAGTGACATTTCTACAGTAATCAGTGCTATACATATGCACTGTTACTGTAAAATGACACTGGCAGTGAAGGGGTTAACTTTTTTTTTTTTAGAGGGAGGGGTGGTGTGTGTCCCTAGGGGCGTGATTCTAACTGTGATTGGCTGTGGCTTGAAGTGTAGGAACAGTGATCAACGGTCCTACATAGTAGAACCGTATGATCACTATTCCTACAAAGGGGAGAATGACAGGCGGCTTGTTTACATCAGCCGCCTGCCTTTCTCCCTCTCCACCGATGATCGCGTGGGGGGGGGTCCGTGACCGCGCGCCTCCGGCGGCGCGCGCACGCTTGCTCCCCGGAGCCTCACAGGCTAGTGACGTACCCATACGTCACTTTGCCTGTGAGGGGGCTAACCGCCCCAGTATATGTACTTGCGGCGGTCGGCAAGAGGTTAAATGTAACGGTTTTGGGACAACTTACATCTGTAGGTTTAGTTCCACTTTAGATCATTTCGGAGTCACTGACCCTAAAAACAAGTAAACAGATCACGAACCATAGTCATTATTTGCATAATAATTCCAAGTTACAGTTCTGCACCAAGAGGGTCAAACTAGTAAGTTTAGAAATAGAGATCAGCAATGGCCACATCCACATTTCTCTTACAACACACTTCCTGTGCCTGCTATGTCATGGGGGGTAGAAAGTAAACAATGAATTAAAAGGAAAGATCTTCAGAGAGGATAGTTGTAGACTCCCACTGCAGACCTCTGTACTGCTTGTGTAGCTGTGCAAATACAGCATACATTCCGGTGCACTCAGCTTGGGTTTAGGAGAATTCTGAATTCCTTTAAGCTGCTTTTTCAATCACGCTGACTCGTATGGTAAGAAAAGCAGCTTTGATGCAAAGAAAATGCATTTACAAAAGTCTTATAAACATGTTGCTGCCATACTGTCTCCGACTTCAGTGTCAATGACTGAATCAGAATTGGTTAAAGGAGAACTCCAGGAAAAACAATATGCTGTTAAGATCTGTTGGCACACAAGCAGTTAAGTACAATGGAGGTGTGTGCCACCTCCTGAAGCACTCTCTTTTTTAACAGTTTACCATTTCGCTGAACACTAATTGTATATTAATCGCTATACTTCCAGTCCTCTGTCACCCGGCTACCAATGTTTTCTACAAAGCAGAACTGGCATATTTTGCAGTTGCACTTCTCACCCCTCCTCTCCCCTTGCTCAATTACAGAACACCCTGCAGTCTCTGAACATATTCACAAAATCCAAAACTTTCTGTGAATGAGCAGGAGAGAAAAGGGACAAGCACTTAGCCCCGATTCACATTAGTGCGATCACAGAGATCGCATGTAATTCGGAGCGCACTACTCCTAAAATTACATGCAGATCTCTGTGCGGTGCAAATTCAGCCATACACTTTGTATGCCTGAATTCACACCGCAATCGCACAGGACTCTTTTTTTTGGTCCGCAGCAGAATCGGATCACAGGGTGGTTCACACTTGTGCGATCAGATTCTGTGCGAACCCTCAGATCACACTGCGATATGCGATCTGATCTGGGGGTGTCATTAACTTTGAATTGACACCCCCAGCGTATCGCATATGGCAGTGTGAACTGCCAGAGGTGCGGATGCGATGCGGGAACAGGCTGTATATTTGCAGCGTTCCCGCATCACACAAATGTGAACCGGCACTCAGGCCGTTGTGTTGGGGACCTACAGTGGGTACGGAAAGTATTCAGACCCCCGTAAATTTTTCACTCTTTGTTATATTGCAGCCATTTGCTAAAATCATTTAAGTTCATTCTTCTTCCTCATGAATGTACACATAGCACCCCATACTGACAGAAAAACACAGAATTGTTGACATTGTTGCAGATTTATTAAAAAAGAAAAACTGAAATATCACATGGTCCTAAGTGTTCAGACCCTTTGCTCAGTATTTAGTAGAAGCCCCCTTTTGATCTAATACAGCCAGGAGTCTTTTTGGGAAAGATGCAACAAGTCTTTCACACCTGGATTTGGGGATCCTCTGCCATTCCTCCTTGCAGATCCTCTCCAGTTCTGTCAGGTTGGATGGTAAACGTTGGTGGGCAGCCATTTTTAGGTCTCTCCAGAGATGCTCAATTGGGTTTAAGTCAGGGCTCTGGCTGGGCCATTCAAGAACAGTCACGGAGTTGTTGTGAAGCCACTCCTTCGTTATTTTAGCTGTGTGCTTAGGGTCATTGTCTTGTTGGAAGGTAAACCTTTGGCCCAGTCTGAGGTCCAGAGCACTCTGGAGAAGGTTTTTGTCCAGGATATCCCTGTACTTGGCCGAATTCATCTTTCCCTCGATTGCAACCAGTCGTCCTGTCCCTGCAGCTGAAAAACACCCCCACAGCATGATGCTGCCACCACCATGCTTCACTGTTGGGACTGTATTGGACAGGTGATGAGCAGTGCCTGGTTTTCTCCACACATACCGCTTAGAATTAAGGCCAAAAAGTTCTATTTTGGTCTCATCAGACCAGAGAATCTTATTTCTCACCATCTTGGAGTCCTTCAGGTGTTTTTTAGCAAACTCCATGCGGGCTTTCATGTGTCTTACACTGAGGAGAGGCTTCCGTCTGGCCACTCTGCCATAAAGCCCCGACTGGTGGAGGGCTGCAGTGATGGTTGACTTTCTACAACTTTCTCCCATCTCCTGACTGCATCTCTGGAGCTCAGCCACAGTGATCTTTGGGTTCTTCTTTACCTCTCTCACCAAGGCTCTTCTCCCCCGATAGCTCAGTTTGGCCGGACGGCCAGCTCTAGGAAGGGTTCTGGTCGTCCCAAACGTCTTCCATTTGAGGATTATGGAGGCCACTGTGCTCTTAGGAACCTTAAGTGCAGCAGAAATCTTTTTGTAACCTTGGCCAGATCTGTGCCTTGCCACAATTCTGTCTCTGAGCTCTTCAGGCAGTTCCTTTGACCTCATGATTCTCATTTGCTCTGACATGCATTGTGATCTGGAAGGTCTTGTATAAACAGGTGTGTGGCTTTCCTAATCAAGTCCAATCAGTATAATCAAACACAGCTGGACTCAAATGAAGGTGTAGAACCATCTCAAGGATGATCAGAAGAAATGGAAAGCACCTGAGTTAAATATATGAGTGTCACAGCAAAGGGTCTGAATACTTAGGACCATGTGATATTTCAGTTTTTCTTTTTAAATAAATCTGCAACAATGTCAACAATTCTGTGTTTTTCTGTCAGTGTGGGGTGCTATGTGTACATTCATGAGGAAGAAGAATGAACCTAAATGATTTTAGCAAATGGCTGCAATATAACAAAGAGTGAAAAATTTAAGGGGGTCTGAATACTTTCCGTACCCACTGTATATCTCTATACTTTTGACACTCAGTGAACATTGAAAAAAAAAAAAAGAGATCCAGGAGATAACATACACCTCCTTGCATCCAGGAGATAACATACACCTCCTTGCATCCAGGAGATAACATACACCTCCTTGCATCCAGGAGATAACATACACCTCCTTGCACTTAAAGTAGAACTAAAGTTTTTTTTTTTTTTTTTTTCAAACTAACATGCAGGCTGTATACTGCAGAAGAAACATGAAACCACAACACTACCTGCCTGGAGTTTGCATGTTCTCCCCGTGCTTACATGGGTTTCCTCCGGGTATACAGGTTCAGGTCCCCCCACACTCCAAAGACATGCTGGTAGGTTAATTGGCTCCTGTCTAAATTGGCCTTAGCCTGTGTATGTATGAATGTGAATTGGGAACCTTCGATTGTAAGCTCCTTGAGGGCAGGGACTGATGTGAATGTACAAAATATGTGTAAAGCGCTGCATACATTGAAAGCGCTATACAAGTACCTAAAAATGAATGAATTTTTAATAAAAAAAACCTACCTGCCTGTTTTTAGTCTGTTTTAGAATGTACACTGAGCTCAGTATACATTGCAGCACTGTGCCTGTGTGCTGGGATGACCAAACTCCTGCACATGTGTGAGAGTTAAGCTGGATATACACTATACAATTCGCTTTAGATTTTTTTCCTTACAATTTACCAAAACCATATACAGGGGTCTTCAAACTATGGCCCTCCAGTCGTTCAGGAACTACAATTCCCATCATGCCTAGTCATGTCTGTGAATGTCAGAGTTTTACAATGCCTCATAGGATGTGTAGTTCCACAACAACAGCTGGAGGGCCGTAGTTTGAGGGTCCCTGTATTAGGAGATCAGACCTAAACACTTTCAGTTTGTATGCAATCAGGCAGGTGCTTTCACTACATAGTTGGAAATAGTTTCTAGTTTCTAAAGGAAACTAATAGTTTCATAGTTTCTAAAGGAAATCTACCAACATAAGTTATATAGTGTGTATCCAGCTTAACGCTATGACACACTGGCCAATAAAGATGTGGATCTGTTAGCGGTTCTAACATTCTAAACAGAACTAAAGTAAATGTTTTGGGTTTAAATACACTTTAAAGGGTCAGTTCACCATTACAGAAAAAAAAATGTAAAAGGTGAGCAAACATCATACATACACCTTTCCCATCACCCTGCCCCTAGAGTAATTACCTCCAGGGTTGCTGAGCTGTAAAGGCCCGTACACACGTACCGATGGTCGGCATACAAATGTTCCTCTTTTCTCCCCGGGATGTCGGTGTCTGCTGAAAAGTGCAAAGACAGCACAAGGACAGCACAAGAATTTTGTCCGCCGACTGCAGAAGTGATGTCATGTAATGGTTAACTTTCCCTGTGTTTTCTATTTTCTGAGCATGCCCAGTCTTGCAAATCTGCGGTCTGTCGGCCGAATTGTGTACTGACAGGCGAACAATCGTCCGTTCTGGTGTCGGCATACAAATATTTTCATGTTTGCAAGAAAGACTTTTGTCCGCGGATTGTGCGCAGACATCTGTCGGAGGCACCATACTAACACGCGTACAATCGGCAGATCCTTCGTCCACCGACGTTTGTATGCCGACGATCGGTACGTGTGTACGGGCCTTAAGCATCCAATCAAGTGGTCTGGGCTTTGAAATCCATTTCTATTCTCTCTCTTCTCTGTTCAGCTGTTCTGGGATGGACCAGATTGATTGTGAATGGTAAGCACCATCAGAATAAATCAATCTGGTCCATCTTGGAAGTGCTGCACAGAGAAGATAGAGAGCAGAGGAGACTTCAAATCCAAGAGCACTAGACTGGCTGCTGGGATAGGGGTGGGGAGGGTGTACGGTGTTAGTTCATCCTTACTTTTTATCTGGGTGTTTTTGAGCGTTTTTCAGCTCCAAAAAACGCTATAAAAAAAAAAAACGTTCCAAAACGCCCAACAAGTAAAACCCCATTCATTTAAATGGCCCCTGTTCACATCTGAGCGTTTTAATGCCTGAAGCAAAACGCCTGTAGCTGAAAAAAAGTACATGAGCTTCTTTTTGGGCTGATTACCAGCGTTTTTGATAGATGTCAATACCTGCCTCCAAAAACACCTGAAAAAAACGCCTGAAAATCGCGGTAAAAAAATGTGCAAAAACGCTACGCTCAAGTGTGAATGCAGCCTAAAGGTGAACTAACCCTTTACCTGGTTGGCACCGCTTTAGACCACGGAGAAAGCCAACAATGTGTTTTCCAGATGTGTATGCCACTGCTTTAAGCTCCTTTGCAGGCCATGTCGACTGTTTAGCACTATTCCATGTTATTTTATACTATGGTTATTGACTGTAAGCATCTTTGTGTTTTTTTTTTCTTACAAAATTGAACATATTGAAATCTAAAGTGTTTGTTACCCCAACACTTCCTATTCCTGATATGTGCCTGCTTATGGGGTTAGGAGTAAGCGATCCTCTGTATCGTGAAACGTGTCAACCTGGCATGTCTTTTGATGCACTGTCTGTATGAATTTGTTCATGAGGAATAATGCCCCGTACACACGTACCGATTGTCAGCCGTAAATATTCGGCCGACGACCGATCGTAGGCTTGTTAGTATGATGCTTCCGACAGCGCATTTTCGGCCGAACAGAATCTGTCGTGCAAGCATTAAAATTTTTGTTGGCCAACACCAGAACGGCCGATTGTTTGCCAGTCAGTACAGATTTCGGCCGACAGACAGCAGATTAGCAAGACTGGACATGCTCAGAAAAGAAAAAAGACAAGGAAAGTTAACCATCACATGACATCACTTCTGCAGTCGGCTGTTGTTGGCCAACAAAATTCGTGTGCAGTCTTTTGCAGTTTTCAACAGACACGACAGCCCTGGACAAAAGACGGCCGATCGTTCGGCCGACGATCAGTATGTGTGTACGAGGCTTAAAGGATACCATTGATTTCATTTTCATCTTTGAGTGCAGTCTCACTTTTTTGGTTTTAACCTTGATAAATTAAGTAAACTAACCATACTAAGCAGGAGAGCACACCGTGGTCAGTTCTCTAGCTATGCTGTGAACTCATTGTGCTCTCCTCCAATGATGAGACTTCTCCTGACACGCTCCTGCTGCACAGATATTCACTAGGAAGCTCAGTGTGCTGCTTATTCTCCTCCTCCTCCCCCCAGCTTTTATGCAGCTAAGAACAGAGGGAATGTGATCACTTATAAAAAGGGTATTTATAATGTTTCTCATATCTATACACAAATGTTTTGCCTTTCATTTCCATTTTAAACTGGATTGTTTTACAAGGCCATTGTTTACAATCACTTTAAGTCAGAAACCCTCATCTGCATGCTTGTGCCAGGCTAGTGAATTAAAAACAATGTAAATAGACATACGGGCAGCAGGGAAATAGCATTTTCAAAAGCAGAAGGCAGCCTGCATTGTTTCATCTCCCAAATTCTAAAGTACTTCAAAAGAAAGCAGAAGTAGGGCTTTCTGTGTCAGATCAGGTCATTTGTGTTCAGAGAAATCAGTGACATACTTGCTGTCTCTTAAGGCCGGCACACACGATAAGAACATTTGTAGGGAAAATTCGTCCGACGACCGATCTGCCAATTTTCGGATTGTTAGTATGGTGCTTTTGACAGCCAACTCCGACTCTTCGGCTGACAAAATCCTGATGTGCAGGCTATAAAATTTTTGTCGTCCGCCAAAACAACGTCCAATTTTCATCTCATTAGTACAGATTTTGACGGGAAAAAAATCATAAGAGCAAGACTAGAGAGCTCAGAGAGTAAGAACAAAACAATCCAACACATGACATCACTTCTGAAGTTGAATTCTGTCGTACAGGAAAATTCGTAAGAAAATAACCTCTTCACTTTCCACATCAGACTAGCATGCCACAAAAAACAGACGACAGATCGTTCCAAAATCTGATCGTGTGTACAGGGCTTTAGGCTCTGGTTTCAAGCATTAAAAGATTCTTGGAGTCAAAGCACCCTTGTGACAGGCCAGCTCTGAGATGACACCTCTGCAGAAAATGAATGGAGCAGGAGAGAAGAGGAAATGGTGGGTGCTATGGAGCCACTCTTGGTGTCACAGCTGCATGTTGGCACAGAGCAGTCACCAGGACCCAGCAGATGCATGTGTGATCACCCAGGCTGTCTGATTAGCAGCACCACCACCCCTCTACATGGCAATCACACTGCACCAGATGGCACCCTATACCCCTCCAGCAGAGCCATATCTCTCATAGTTCATGTTTATAGCAGATCAGCTGCTTCTGACATGTCCCCTGCAGCCCACAAATACACTGGACAGCTGATCGGTGCTAGTGACAGTTAGGAGAGGAAGGTGGGTGCCCTGCTACAGATGCCCATATCCCCCCACAAGCACTCACCTTTCCTGGATTGGGCAGCACAGAGCTCAGTATAAGGTTATGAATGGAGAGTGAGGAGGATAGAGTGTACGCTCAGAAGACAGGCAGCAATGATAAGAGAGCGCACAGTGTGGTCACTGTCTTCCCCCAGCACAGCCCTGGGATGTATAGGATAGTCTGGGGCTCTTGGCCTCTTTCCCTGCCCGGCTCCTGTGCCCTGGACTCCTCCTCTCCACGTCCAACTCAACGTGGCAACCCAGACCCCGCCCACACCGGCCTGATGCTGGTTCTCCCCGCCCCGTACACTTGTTCTAACGCTATTCCCATATACAACGCGTTCCCCGGCTCCTTATGTATATTAACTCGTTATAATAGCACACCATCCTACGAATACAGTTTATTTACGTACACCATAGAAAATATGCAGCAGAACGAACACCAAGCAGGAAATGCCTATTATTGCAGCGTTTCCGTTTCCTCATTCGTATTTCCTGCTTCCTGTTAGGAATGGGACGCACGGGACGTCATTACGCTGCCGGAGCGTAGAACCTCGTGTGTGCGTGGAAAGTGTGTTCGGCCATTTGTGCTGGGGTAGTGGCAGCGTGCAGAGGTGAGTGTGGATAGTGCGCTGTTTTTTTTCTGCTATCTGGGGTTATGGGACTATTCTGCTGAAACATTTCGGCTCCATTCACACCTGAGCATATTGTTGTTTGGAGGCAGGCATTTATATTTAACAAAAATGCTTACAATTTCCAAAAAAAGAAGCTCAATGTTTTTTGAGCTTTTGCTTCAGGTGATAAAATGCTCATTTTTAAACAGGGGCCATTGAAATGAATGGGATTTTGCTTGTTGGGTGTTTTGAAACTTCAGTGATGAGGGTTTTATGAGCTGAAATACATTCAGGTGTGGACCGGGTCTAGATTGTGTGGGGCACGTTTGGGTCAAACCTAATCCTGTTCTGCCAAGAGACCAGGATTGCACAGCAAATCATATCTCCAAAAAAAAAAAATATATATATATATATATATAAATATATATAATAAAAAATGTTTTCCCCTTAGAAAGTTGGGATTGCTGCACAAAACTTTTTCGGGGGGGGATTATAAATTAAAAAACAAATTATGTATTTTATAAGAGGGGCGTTATCCTGTATTGTATTTTTTCCTCATAGTTTTATGTAGTGATCCCATGGGTGTGTGTATATATATATATTATATCACGTGCAAGGAGCTCAAACAAAGTGGCAAGTGGGATTGCTTGTTTGCGCTATGCAAAACTGCGAATGTGGCCTCAGAATGTATTAATGCTCGTTTTTCAGCCAAAATGCTCCTTCAAAATGCACAAGTGGTGGTGTTCCCCCCCCCCCCCCTTTTCTTTAAACACCTTTGTGTGCACGGATAAATAGTTTAACATAGAAAGGCGTTTAGAATAGCCGTGCACTGAAATGAAAATTCAGGATGCACTTGGCCAAAACTGAAATTAACGTTATAAAAAAAAAAAAAAATTTTTTTATATATTTCACCCAAACCGCCCTCTCAAGCTCCCTTGTCTCCTCCTCCCATGCTTGTCTCCAGGGCCTCTCCCATCCTCTGGAATGCTCTACCTCAACCTGTACGGCTATCTCCTACTCTAGCTGCTTTCAGGCGATCCCTGAAAACTCATCTCTTCAGGGAAGCCTATCACTAATCTTCAATCAGCTCATTCCCTACTGTTACAACCTCTTGTACCACCTGCCCCACCCCATTAGATTGTAAGCTCTTCTGAGCAGGGCCCTCTTAATCCTCTTGTATTTTATTGTATTGTCTCCTTTATATTGTAAAGCGCTGCGTAAACTGCTGGTGCTATATAAATCCTGTATAATAACTTTTTTAAATATAAATGTGTTGTATTTGAAGTTTTTAATTAATATGAATGTCGTCGGTTTATTTTAGCATCTACTGAAGCAGGTTTAAAAATCCTGCTTGCTGCATTTTTTTGTGCGTTTTAGTCAGCACCTCCCCATTGAAATGCACTAAAATCGCAGCAAGAACGCATAAAAAATGCATCTATGAAAAACACACCGTAGCCACGGTAAAATCACGTTCTTTGTCGGCACTTTTTTGCTTTTGGCACAGCGCTGAAAGCCCTATTTTCAGGCTGATGGTTTAAAACAGCTGAAATTTTGGTGCATCGCTAAGTTTAGAGGCAGAAAAAAGTAAAGGCTTGTAAAACGGACATCTTTGAGCTCAAGAGTGCATGAGACCTTATTGGTTATAGAGCATTAAGGGGGGGGATGCCTGTTTCTGCAGCCTTTATTTCAGTGCCCACATGGTAGTCCTGCATGCAGAATATTTGGCATGGTTCACATGGGCCATAAAAAAAAAGATGTAGTTCTGCACTCATCTGTATGCAGCTTAATTAAAACGAGAAAACGTACAATTTCCGGGGAAATTGTGTAAAGTGTTCTTGCCGGGTTTGTGTGGTTGTGTGTGTGTGTTCCGTTTTCATCTGCTTCCGTCAATGTCCATTTTAACGCACGAATGCCCTATTTTTCATCCGTCAAAAAACGGATCGGATGTAAACAGACAAATGGTTTTCCATTGGTAGTGGATGTAAAAAAGTTGATAAAAACTATACATGATGTGACTGAACTGAACGAACCGTATGTGTGAAAGGGGCCTAACTCGCTATTCTTAAGGTGCTCCAATGCTGAACCCTTTGTTTTCAGCTCCTGAGGCTGCAGGTTCACATGCAGCTGCTGTGCCATTATAAGTGAACTGATTTACAGAATAAAAAATGTAAATGAACAGGGGAGGGGCGGGAAGAGATGCTAAATGTAAGAACACCGCGTTGCTCCTGTCAAAGCCCATGGAGTGTAATGATAGTTGCGCTCCTGGTGCTCTGGAAATTTGTAAGTTGAAGTTCTAAGTCCAGTAGCTGGCATGCATTGCCCAAAACCATACATTTATTATATTGCAGCTTACCAATTCTTAGATGAGATGGCTGCATTCGTTTTCTTTTAGGCTTCCTTCTATTTTTATCTGGTGATCCAGCCAGTAAGAATATTGTTTTTTCAAAAGAACGATCTCCTGCAGATGTTTTTTACAGAAATGAGACATTTAATGCCGGCAGGGGTGCTTATAATCGGCTTTATTAAAAACCTTTATCCCAAAAGGAAAACAAAATATTTTCTGTAACTAATATTGTTAGCTGAAGTTTGGTTTCCATTTACTAGTGTATCTAAATCTGCTAGTACATCTAACATCCCCCTACCCTCTGACTGACAATGCTGTTGTCAAAATGTGCTTCTTTATCCATAGTGGGGGCACTCTAATATAGGAGGTGTGGTACTGACCAGATCACCAGATGAAACCAGGAAGAAAGCCTAAAAAAGAGAACTGATGCAGCCACCACATTTAGACGATTGGCTAGCTGCAATATATTACATTTTTGGATTTAATATCGCATTAACTTGTAGTATTCCAGCACATTTTATCAAAGTTGCTGAATTCCTGGAGTTCAGCTTTGAGGGGCAATAAAAAACAGCCCAGCTGCCTATTTTTACTGTCTCCAACCAGAAGCATAAACTAAGACAAAAAAAAAAAATTCCTGATATATTTGAGGGCCAACGGGGAATCTAGTGTACAAAGTGCATTGAAATACTCAAGTCAGTCAATTTGCAGGAAAATGTTACGCAACATTGATGTGTGGCCAACATTGGTACTCCCAAAATAGTGAAAGGGACTTCTGGGTACCTAGAGTTTGAGATTCTCCATTCTGCGAGTTGACTAATATTGAAAGTGCCTTGCCTAAGTCATTTGTCAGAATTTTGTTTTCCTCTAAAATAATTCCACATCCAATGATTAAAACTTATCACTGCTGTTCACATAATGAGTGCTGTGATTAAACATTTTTTGATATGAGGATGTTGGATATTATTATATTCTGAAAAAATGCTTTTTATAAAAACACAATGGTGTAACACTTTTTTTTTTTTTTTTTTTTTTAACAGATGTTATCTAGGATGCAAACCATGAGCATAATGCATTTATTTTTTGGAAGAAAGTTGTTTGAACTGCACAAGCCTCCATGATGGACCTGAATGTTATCTACTTATTTGCATAGGTAGGTTACAAATATGTAAGTAGGCTTTTTACACTTTGTTTAGAGTATTTAAACCTATTGATGTAAAATATCACACATTACTAGTCCTTAGGGCTTGCTAAAAATGTTTTTAGCCTGTGAAGAGAAAAAATACAGCCACCACATCTAGGGACTGGGAAGCTGCAATTTATTACATTGAATGTCCTGTGATGATAGCCTTTACTGCTGTTCACATCATGACTGAACTGTGATTAGCACCAAAGTGGCTGAGGACATGCTCACCAGTACAATGTCTATTGTAGGACATGTTCATATAAATGCTTTACAATCTGGGTGCACGTTGTAATAAACATTTGCAAGTAAAGATAAATGGATAACGAAAACATACGCATACCTCAGCACCTTGAATTCCCCTCTACTGTAATGCTAGGATGTTCTGAATAGCAATAGTCAGACATTTTTAGGTAATTTCAGAGCTTGGTTTCACATTCCTATTGGCCAGTAGTGTTCTTGTTCCTTGTTGGGCATTAGGTGTAAGAGGGGTGGGGAAGTTCAAGTCTCTGGAGGTGACAGCCTGCTGCAGTTATTACATCCTATGCCCAGAAATCTCTGGGGCTGTTTGCATAGTAACCTTTGAGACCTAAAGTAAAACCAAAGGCAAAACATTCACTTTTTTCTTTTAGGGAAGATTATGGGTGTGTCACGACCCCTATTAGTTTATTTGCTCTGTGTCCGATTGGGGAGATTTTTCTAATTTCTGTTGCAGAGTCCAAAACAGGCCAAATTTAGCACTTCAATAATGGGCCCTTTTACCCCCTTCCTGCCCAAGCTTTTTTAAACCTAGATTTCTTTTTGGTATTTAATCACCACTAAGTTGTGTGTGTGTGTGTGTGTGTGTGTGTGTGTGTGTTTTTTTTTTTTTTTTTTTTCCTGAAAGAACCTTTTTGCAAATAAGTATTTTTTTCTTCGCTGATGGGGTAGTGCTGCTTATAAGGACACTGATCAGTCAGGTGCTGATAGTCGTGCTGGTTATCGGCTCTCCTTTCCTCACACACAGCACGTGAGTGATGAGACATAGCTGATCACATGTTAAAGGGCTGCTGTGATTGTCTTAAGAACAGTGATCGCAAAGCATGCCCCAGGGGGCATGCAGGTGGTTCTGAGTGGATGTCAATGGACGCCATCCCAGAAATGGAAGCCCATGCTGTAGCCGTCTTCTGAATATAGTGCAGTATTTATGTGGTTAATGGCTCTGCAGTGCACCCACCGCATGTAATGTGCATTATTGGAATGCAGTGGTGAAGTCGGCCTTAAAAGGGTTTGCATTTTTATTTTTTCAGGTGGAGATATATGATCAGCATGCCAGAGGGAAGATTGCAGTGGTTAAACAGGTAAGCAAGTGTTACTGTTAATCATTTAATCTAAGTTTTGTTCTACCTGAGCAATGATTATCTTGCCTTCTGATGTACAGCAAATGTTGAAAATTAGAGGCTGTTTCTGAGTGGTTCAGGTGTCCCAAGATTACTTTTTTAAAGTGCATAGCTGAGATCTGCTAAATATAGTAAGCCTTCAAATCTAAAACTGATTAGTTTGTGTATAATACAATAAACTGTATTTTACCCTACATTTCAGCTTCCGTTTCCCAAAGTATGAAAGTCCTAGATTCTTTTAGCCAGGGGTTGCAAGAAGTTTAGAGTACAAGGACACATGTACACCACGTTTTTGTCTTTTGTTCATTTCAGGTTTTTAAAAAGTAGCATTATTTCCATGAATCTTCCAGGACAACTACCCAAGAGATTATTGGTTCCCCCTAATAGGAAACATGAGTCAAAAATGGTGAAAGCAGAATTGATTACATTTTCTTTTTACAAGTTACATTTAAGACATGCTGTGAATGGTAACTGTCACATTTTTACATAGTTTAGGTTGAATAAAGACAACGGTGCAGGTGTGTGGACGTATTCATTTCCCATAACCCTGAATGTTGTGATTTTTGAGATGCACGTCCAAGAGTCTTTAAGAGTAGCTATATTCCTGCAGTTACTACATACTGTGGAAGAGTTCCACAATCTTATTGCCCTTACAGTAAAAAAAACCCTTGCGTAGCTTAAGGTTAAACTGCTTCTCCTCTAATCTCAATGTGTGGCCACGTGTCCTCTTACACTCCTTGAGACTAAATAGTTTTTTCCCTATGCTGAGATCACAATTGAGGTATTTGTAAATTGCTTTCATGTCTCTTCTCCAGGGAAAATAAATCAAGCGCTTGCAAACGCTCCTCATAATTAAGGCCCTCCTATCCCCTTATCAACTTAGTTGCCCTACTCTGGACTCTCTCCAGTTCCAGCACATCCTTAGGATTGGCCACCAGAACTGTAGAGTACTCCAAATGCTTGTGCTTTCAACCGAACTGTCAAAACATCAAATGGCTGGTGTTATCTGCAGATCAGAGGTGAAGATGGCAGTTTCCTTGACCATTAAAATGAAACTTTAGTCAGAAAATGCAAGTTCTGCTAGATCACTTTTCAGGATGTCCCCTTTTGCAGGTAAAGCTATGTAAAATGTTAAAATGTGTATACTGTTTCTCCGTGCTATGCACAGACTAAGTTGCTCTCCCATTTTAGGCATTGCTGAATTTGTAGAGGCTGATCTGTTGACAGCCTTAAAGTGGAATTAAGTCTGTCCTATCCTTTACAGCCAAGGAAGCTGCTTCTGTGCATGCTACGCATGTGATTAGTTATGACACCAGCCATTTGATGGTTTGACAGTTTGAGGACACAAGCAAATGTGACTGTTGGCAATCCCAGCATTCCAGGAAGGTAACTGAGTTGAAACTGGTAAATGCATTAGTTGTGCTTTATAATTTACTGCTGCTCTGGATTTAAGCAAAAAAGCAGCCTCCCGCAAAAAAACTGGAGCAATGCTGGAGGCAATTTACAGCACACAGTAATTTTTGTAGCATAATTATTAATGTAGAATTTATGTTCCCTGCTAAAGAACATTGTCTTTTATCACGTTATGGGTACATTTCTGCTTCAGTGATAGGGGGATTTAGTTCCACTTCACACCAAGGATGAGAGGCTTTTAATATTAATATAAGAACTGTCCCCTAAGGTACACAAGTGGAAGCCAAATTTAATACACAATAAAAAGTGTAGTAGATATCAGGTGGGAATATGGTTTCCATCCTGAAAGATTCATGGAAATTCCAAACACTCATTTTTATCCACTGAGGGATACAGGAAGTCCTAAACCTTTGGGTTGTACTGCTGTCTACTGGAGTATTGGACACTGGAAAACGAAAAAAACCTTTGGCTAGCTCGGAATAACTCCCACTTGCAGCATGCCCTTGTTTTTGACAGTGTCTCCAACATCATTCATAATGGGACTAATCTGTTTTGCTAAATTTTGATCTTTTTTTTGTTAATCAGGAAAGTTCTGTACATCGCTGTTGGAATTTCGTCTCATCAGTTGCAGCTTTCCAGTGGAGTGGTCCTCAGCCTGGCTTTTAGAAAACTGTACTTTGCGGGGATGGCCTGAAAGTTACCTTTGAACACTAGGTTTCACATAAGATTCTTTCCAGGCACCATTCTGTGAAGCACTTTACACACTGAGCCATTGCCTCAGCATTTGCCCTTTTTCTGATGATTCGGTAAGTAGGTTGGCTCTTGCACTTTGAATGACAATGAAGAATTCTATTTTACCCCACAATTGTCATATTAACAAGTTATTTATTACACATGACATAGATAAACTTCCAATTACAGCCCCAAAAAATATATTCTGCTACTCCTCCTGAATATGGCAATACCACAGCCTGGCCACATACAGAGGTTCAACATCCAAGTAGCACCATCAGGCTTTCTAAAGGCGTAAATTACACATTTAATTTCCTGAGTACCAATCACATTTTTGATGGCCCTGGACCACGAGGACAATGGAATTACCCACAAAATTACCCCATTTTGGAAAGAAAACACCCCAAGGTATTATCTACGAGGCATAATGAGTCTTTTGAACATGTGTCTTGTTTTTGGGAAAATGTGGAAAGAAAATGAAAATGGGTGTGTAAAAAAAAAAAAAAAATTGTCAATTTATAAGCTATTTCTAACACATAGCATGTACATAGCAATAACTACGCCCCAAAAATCTCCTCCCTCCCCCCCACACTTTCTGGAGGACGTTCAGGAGCGTACACTCAGGAGGAAGCTCCCACCTGGCCATATGTGCAGTGGCGGCGTAGTAGGAGGTTAATAGTAGGAAGCTCATACTGTATGTCCCCTTCTGTCTACCATTGAAGCTAATTTTTTATTTTGTACCAATCTAGTTTGCTTGGTTAGGCCATACAAGTCTAAATAATTGGGAATAGTTCACTTCATTTTTGAGGCAACTGGTCAATTCTTTTTTTTTTCTTTTTTTTTTCTTTTTTTTTTTTTCATTTCAGCAGAGACTAACTGGCTGCTAGTGCTGGACTTACCTGTTCAAGCTCCAGAGTTCTAATGTATAAGGGATTACAGTGGGGCAGATACTAAGTTTCAGTTATAAATTCAGATTCTTGCACTAGGTGCATGGAAAATGCATTTACACTTAGACCTCTTATTTGTGTCCAATGATTAAACACTTATTGCTGTTCACATCATGATAGCCTGTGATTACTAATAACTTTATGAGGACACAACTTATGTACATAATTGCCTTTGCAGGTTTCCCAACTTTTTATTTTAATTACCTTTTTATATTTTTCCTAGGATCAGTTGAAATGGTTATTTCAGATGATAAGGTAATTATTTGTTAATATTATCTATATATTTAAGGATTAACTTGTTCTCTATTTACTCAACACATTGTCGCAAAGTAAGTGCAAGATGGCCAAACAGAAGTTGCCAATAGAGAGCGACCAAAAACATTAGTGCAGTTCTTGATGGCAGTTCAGCGCGGAGGTGACCAGATCTAGAAAGTGTTTGAACTTTCAGGGGTCAGACAGAGCCTGTGACTTTGAAGGGAAGAGGTATTGCAGATTAATTGCATTGGATAGGGTATCCAGCAAGGGCACCCAGACTTTCTGGAATTTTGGCTGGTCATCCTCAGTCTACTTCAACATTTCTCTACCGAGAGACAATGTTCTTCTGGCATTGCAGTGTGGGAGGTTTTGGGCCCTAGTGATAACCTACTGGCATAGATTGGCAATAGATTTTACACTTTTGGTAGCCTTCAACTAGTCACAGCAAACATATGAAGAGTGGCATGACAAACGTACGATTAGATCCACAAACTGTCTGGACCCTGTAAGCCGGTATTGTAGTGAAAGTCCAAAAGATGTGGAATAAGTTGCATCTGGGTGACAGCCATGCTGCAACGTGCCAAGGAAAGGCTGGGGTTTAGTGTGGTGTTTTTTGTCTCCGGGGTTTGAAGTAAGCTCTGCAAGATTTTTAAATGTATTTGTCCATTTCTAGTGGAAAATGGAGCGTTCTTGTCAAGCCTCTATGTATTGTCCCAGACTTCCTCATCTCTTTTTGTAGAAAATTGAGTTGGGAAAGGAGAGGTATAAATATAATTGTTTATAGATGAACGTGTAGATAAATATAGCAAGGATTCATGTTAAGTAGACCCAAAGAGTAAAAGTTAGAGGGTTAAGACAAACATTTTTAACACTGACATGGGTGCTTACAATGGTCCGCTTTTATTAATTTATGTAAAACCTTTATCCCAAAAAACTGCTTAAAGGATTAGCTGGAGTTCAGATTGAATTCATTGGTCAAGTCCATCTAAATCTGCTACTGCATCTAACACTAACCTCTTTGCAGATTGCCAATGTAAGGGTTCAAGCGTTGCTCCATTGCTCTTTCATCCAGAATGGAGACACCTTAACAGCCCATTCAGACTGGCGCGATCCGACTTTGTGGGACGACCTGTGCACCGCGACTTCGGCGCAACTTGCACGGACTTCATATAATTGAAGTCAATGCAAGTCGCCCCAAAGTAGTACAGGACCCTTTTTCTAAATCGGAGCGACTTGTGCCGCTCCTATTAGAACGGGTCCTGTGCTAATCAATGGCGAGCGACCGCGACTTGTCAGGCTGACAAGTTGCGCTAGTCTGAATGGACCCTAAGACCAAAGGTCTGCTACTGGCCATATCACAAAGTTAAAATAAAGGATGAAAAAGGCTAATGTAGTCATCTTATTTAGGGATTGGTAAAACTGCAATGCTACATTTTGAGTTTTTGGTTTTAGTAATGCCTTAACTGTAATTGTACTTTTTATCTTTTGCAGATGACGGATATGGTGTCGGTTTAAAGAATCCAGCCAATATGAAAGTATAGATTGATAAGCTTGTTGCACACATTGAATATATTAAATTATATTTAAGATTTTAACTTGTCTTTTAATAGTTCTTTGTGAAACACTATAATGCATTACTACACTGCATCTTGTCTTACTTAATTGAAGCTTTATTTGTACAGGGTGAGACAATCTGTTTGCAGAACTGAAGTTTAAAATATTAATAGGGCAGAATCACACAAGAACTTTTCCTTTGATTTCATACCTATAATGAAATGTAGGCTTAAAGAATAACTGTGGGAAAGCACCAATGGCTTTAAGCCATCTACTTGGCATATTTTGGCAACCGGGGGGGGGGGGACACCTTTTTGTGAGTAAACATGGGCGGGTCTTGGGAGCAAAGCAGTCAACCCCAGTAGAGACTACCTTTCCTCTTTTGAGCTTCAGGCAAACACCTGGCAGTATTTTGGGCATGTCAGCAATTGCATTCACCACACATGGATCTTTTAGTGCTGGTTCGCATTTGTGCGTTGCGGGAAAGCTGCAAATATACAGCGTGTTATCGCATACACACCCCTGGCAATTCACACTGCCATATGCAATATGCTGGGGGTGTCCATTAAAAGTTAATGACACCCCCAGAACAGATCACATATCGCAGTGCAATCTGAAAGTTCGCACAGAATCGGATCGCACTAGTGTGAACCACCATGTGATCGGATTCTGCTGCGGACCAAAAAAGGGTCCTGTGCGAATTCAGCCATACAAACTGTATGGCTGAATTTGCACAGCACAGAGATCGCATGTAATTTTAGGAGCAGTGCGCTCCGAATTACATGTGATCGCATAAATGTGAAAGGGCACTTATTGCACAGGTTCAATGCAATACTACAGTTTTGTTTCCAGAACAAGGGAACCCAGAGGCTCTTGTGGTAGATGCCCTAGTGAGACTGAGACCAGTTCTCTGATATAGGGCGTCCAAGTCGGGTTTTTTTTTTTTTTTTTTTTTTTTTCTGTGACTATTGCTCAGGTTTCGGGTGAAGAGAATACCAGTGATTCTGATCATGACAGTTTGGCCATGGAGAACATGGTATTCTGACATTGTAAATATGGTGATGGGTGGCCCATGGACACTCAAGGCCTTATGACAGGAGATCTGGATGAGCCCAATCTTCCATCCTCCTTTACAGTCGCTGGATCTAGCAACTTGGCTATTAAGGCTGAAGTTTTGGAGGACAGAGCAGTTTCTGGCACCATCCTTCCTATGTTGAGAACCAGGAAGGCTACTGCCAGGAAGATTTACCATAGGACCTGGAATTAAAAATATATATATTTTTTTTTTTTTTTCTTTAGAAGTACATGTATAGTGGATTAGGGGTACATGGTGTAAAAAAAAAAATTTAATCTTCCTGCAAATAAAGTATTACAAACATACCACTCACTGATAGAGGCATTTTGTGGTAGAAATCCACAATTTGTCATATTGGCACTAGTGTAATCCTAGTTACCAGCGTGCATAACGCAAGTACATAAATCTTATACCATTAACAATAATACCTCCTTTAAAGCTGTGTAGAGAAGTGTCAAAACATGCCTTCCATTGTTGGTGTATGGATTCAGAAAAAGGTGTCCCACTGTAACAAAAACTGTGCAACTAGGTTGTATATAAAGTGTGCTGGTTTATTGCTAGCCACAACACTGAGGGGGAGAGGCTATATAGGGGAAATTACTTTTTCTTTTGGCCAGTGTTGCACATAACCCATGTGTGTTTAAATAACCTGTACTCTTAAGATTTACAGGTAAGTAAAAAAGAATCTATATTTTGCAGCTGATCAAAGTTTAAATGTGGTGGTTGCATTTTGTTTCTAATTTTAGGCTTTTTTTTAACCTGTTGTGCTCTGGTCAGGTTATTTTGCAACAGATTAAGCTGACCAGCAAAAATTACACAAGCTTAAAGAACCATTTAACACTGACGGATGTTTACAATGGTCAGCTTTTAGAGATATGTATCCTTTACCCCAAAAGGGGTGAAAAAAATGCTTGAGTTCAGGTGTAGTTAGGCCTTTCATCTAAGGTTTAGGGGCACACTAGTGCAAGCTGTGCATTTCAGCTGCAGGTAGCCATGCAATTCCTGCAACCAGATCGCACTCTTCTTGCAAAACGCACAGGGCTGCCATTCATTTTGAACGGCATCTCAGCCTGCAGCGCTATTGCAGGCGTGGAAACCGCATGGTCAAAAAGACCAAGCCATTCCCCTGTGGCCGTGTTTTTAAAAAGGTGCATGCACCTTTTTTTGTGCGGTTCACGCAGCACATTCAAATTAATGGGTTGCCGTTCCACAGCAAACTTGAGAGGCACCGCATGCACTAGTGCGAACCAAGCCTATGCCCCAATCACACTGGTGCAACTTCTCATGCGATTTGACAGATCAAAGTCGCACCTTATTTCTGGCTATGGAACTGTTCAGACAGTGACTTTGAAAGGTACCTGCACTTTTTGTAGGCAATTTCATCTGCAACTTGCGTTGACATCTGTGCATAAAGTTGCACAACTGTCAGCAAGCTGCACATGAAATCTCACTGACTGCCTGCTTTGAAATTGTGTTGAAGTAGCGCAGTTTTAAAGCCGCATTTGGTGTGAACTTGGTCTAAAAACTTCTAGTGCACGCTGCTGTTGTCCTAAGGTGTGTCTGTTGTTCCTCCATCCAGAGTGGATACACTCCAAGACAAGGAAATGTATATTACTGACTGGATCAACAGGTTCAAGGCTAAAATTACATTGATTGGTAAGCTGCGATATACTGTATTAACAAAAAATAAAAATCATTGTTTTTGGGTCTAGTAATGCTTTAATAAAGGTTTGGGGTTAAAAAAAAAACACGTAATGCTCATAAGGAAGTGGTAAGCTGCAATATAAATACATTTTTAAAGAACAAGTTCGCCTTGGGGAACATGTTATGCCCATTTTTGAGGCGTAAGATGTAGCATGGTCCTAATGCAGCAGCTCCATTAACTAGTTCAGCTAATTTTCTTTTTTGCTGATGCATTCCTAAATTCACAGCATATAACTGGATATAGCATATATAGGTAAATCATACCAGAGCCTTAAAGTGTACTTCCACTTTTCCAGTCAAACATGAGAAATCCCAACCCTATATTTATTGTACTCCCATTTTACATAGAATACAAAAAACATCTTTTTTGTTTCTTAGCAGAAGGCTCCATGGCTTACAGCAAGGATTTTTGAACTGCGTCAGAGAATCTCTACCAAGGATAGGCCGAGTATTGTTCAATTAACATCCAATGGAAGCAGCTTGACCTATAACAGTTCCACTGGTTTTTTTTTTTTTTAATAGCAGTATGAAGTCTGATGGGGGATAAAAAGGCCACCTGCAAGGCAATGTTATGTGGTAGTCTCTGCCTTTATGAATGGCCTAGTCACGGAGTTCTGAATTTAGTGCATGGGTATGCCATCCCTTTAGAGTCCATGCAATGGTGATGTCACTGGCTGCATCCTGTGAAATTGCCTAAACAGTGCCAAGTTTAGGAGATATTCACTGTACCCACAGGTATGGCTTACAAGTGTAAAAGGGACTTTACTCCTACTTTAGGACAAACTTTTTTCAAATATAGTTTACAACCAATAATTAAAGAAAATAAAACTGCCTCCATAGTACAAGCAGGGTTATTTATAGAAAATGCAGCTGCTTCGGCCTCTCAAACAATGAATACAAGTAAGATTTCACAGGGCTGGCATTTTCATAACCGTAAATTTAAAAATGCAAGCTGTACTTTTCAATGTAAGTTAGGCTGTGTGAATGTTAAAGCAATAAGTTCAGTTTGGCTCCAAAAGTGGAAATACACTTTTATGAATTGTGGGTAAAGGGTTTTGTTTATGGAGATTTTCTAGTGATTTATCCTTTTTAAACACACCCTAGGGCAGTGGTGGCGAACCTTGGCACCCCAGATGTTTTGGAACTACATTTCCCATGATGCTCATTCACTCTGCAGTGTAGTTGAGCATCATGGGAAATGTAGTTCCAAAACATCAAGGTTCGCCATCACTGCCCTAGGGGAAAAAAAAGTAGGTGCATCGCATAAAATTAGAATATAATCTAAGTTAATTTCAGTAATTCAAAAAGTGAAACTTATATATAATTGATCACAGAGTGATCTATTTCAAGCATTTTTCTCAGAAACGTCTTCCAGGACAGCCCATGAGACCTTAGGGCTCCTCCCCCAGGGACGGGAAACACATTCCAAAATTTAAATAAAAGGCGGTCCCTTCAGTCCTCACCTTCAGTATTTAGTGTTTCTTCCGGACAGGGGGTAACATGTTCCTGGAACTGAAGCTCCCGGTCTCCTGGACTGTCCACGGAAAGACTTGGAAAAATGCATCTCCTCTTGCCCATAGCGGTACCCCTTAAGTATTTTTGTTTCCTATCTTTTAGACCAAGGCTCAGGACAAAATCCAACCTCAGCCCCCCCAAAAAGAAATGTGCTGTATGCGGAGCAAAATTAAGTTCCTCTTGGAACAAGACAGTGTGCCGTGCATGCATAGAAAATCTGGTCAGAGATGACCCTACGGTCTCTACCCAGAGGATGCTGTCCTCAGTGAGAGATGAACTGACAAACACTTTCAGTTCATTTAGAACTCTCATAGAAAAAAAATGCAGGCACCAACCCAGATCCCCACCTCAGTTCAGATCCCTGCATCCCTGACCAAGCCAACACAAGGCTTTGAAGAGGAAGAATCAGAGTTTTCCTGCTCCTCTGGAGAGGGGTCAGGGGAGGAACCTAAAGAAAGTAATTCTTACGGTAACTCCAATTTCAAACTGAACTTGGAGGATGTGAATAATCTACTCAAAGCAGTATATGTCACTTTAGAAATTGAGGAGAAGGTGCAGCTCTCTAAACATGACCTTATGTACGCCAGTCATAAGAAACAAGCTAGAGTGTTCCCTGTGCATAGCTCCCTGTTGGATACAATTAAACAGGAATGGAATTCACCTGACAAGAAACCTTTTTTTCCCAGAAACTTGAAAAGAAGGTATCCATTTGACGACAGTAAGGAGCAGCCCTGGAACAAAATCCCCAAATTGGATGCTTCTCTTGCCAGAATATCCAAGGGAACAGACTTGGCATTTGAGGATTCAGGGTCACTAAAGGAAAAAAAAAAAAAACGAAAGGACCCTATGGATAAGAAGACTGACACCACATTACGTAGGGTTTGGGAAGCCTCCATTATGAGTTTAAAACCTGCCCTGGCATCCACCTGCATAGCCAGACACCTAGAGTTATGGCTATCTCAGATCCAAACGCACTTATCTGCCGGAACACCAAGGGAACAGATTGTAAAGTCGTTTCCACTCTTGTTTCAGGCAGTAGGGTTCTTAGCGGATTCTTCAGCTGAGGCTGTAAGAATGGCAGCAAAAACCTCAGCATTGGCTAACCCAGCCAGACCAAGCCTATGGCTCAAGACATGGTCAGGGGATCTCACTTCTAAGTCACGCCTCTGTGGTCTTCCCTTCACAGGCGACCACCTCTTTGGCCCAGGCCTAACAGAGGCTCTGGAGCGCACAGCAGATAAAAAGAAGGGATTCCCAGAAAAGAAAAAGTACCCCTATGCCCCAAAGAATTTTTGTGGCAGGGGCAAACAGCAGAGATCTAACGAAACTCAGCAAACTTTCAAGAAGCACTGGACTGGGCATAAAGGTAGGGGGAGGGGTAACATCTTGTTTAGCCCTCCTCAACGCCCCAACAAGCCCCAATAAGCAGGATAAGAGTTGGCGCATCACACATACCTATATAGCATCAAGGGGTATGCAGTTCATGTATAGTCATTAATCTGGTGTAGTTGATGGCTGAAATAGATTACACTTAGGGCCAGCTCAGCTGCAGAGAGAAGTCAGCTCTGAAAGTGAAAATAAAAACAAAAAGCAGAGCGCCTCTAAGTGTTATCAGTTTAATTAAAAGGGTAATGCAGGTACAGGAAAACTGCTCACATTTAAAACAGTATAAAATAGCTCATCTGTTAGGTGGTCTGCAGGAACACAGGGGTCCATGGCTGGATGTTAGTAGCTCCAAGAGATGGTGCAGGGGATGCTGAAGGAGGGAGATGTCTGGAGAGCCAAGAGACCAGATAGTAGGATGGTCAGCAGCTTCAGGAAGGTGTTCTGTTCCTCAGGGAGACACCTGGTGAGCCGAGAGACCGTTGGGTAGAATGGCTGTCGGGCTTCAGAAGGGCGCCCTGCTCCTCAGTACATCCGGCGCCAACAGATAGGGGAGCCCAGCGTGACAGATCCAGCAGCCAAACGCACAACGCTTTTCCGAGCGTGCGCAGTAGCCTCACAGGGCGTGCGCGCTCCTTTCTCAAGTGCATGCCCTTTAAGGGAATGAGGCATAGTGGATTATGGACTTTTTTAGTTTTGAGACGACTGGGTGCAATTTTGTTTTTTAGGGTGGGAGCCCTACGGTAAGTAACTCTAGGTTTGTGACCTAAACTGGGTAAAAGATGGGGGTCCTGTAATAAAATGTTCCAGTGTTTCTGTAGTATGGATTCCATTTTCCTGTAGCGGCAGTGGAATCTGGTGATGAACCTCGGAGTGGATTCATCATATTTAGGAGGGTTTATCCCCAAACTTCCATCTGAGGCCGAACGATTTGCCAAATTATGCCAACGAGAGACATTTTGGATCTATACCCTGGATTCACTTTCACCCAAGGGTTTAAACGAAGAGCTAGATGTTAACACCATATTATGATTAGAGCCGATGTATGTCTTTTTACCTTGTTAAATAACCATTTTTTTTTTTTTTTTAATGCGATTTCATTTGTATGCGATTTTTATTTTTTTTGTTGTGTTTATTTTCTTATTGCCGCTTTAAGTATTGTGGTCCCACTGTCCAGCCCATTTACAATGGCCACTTTAAGTCCATCTGTATCCACCCAGCTTGAGTGCTGGCTTCCTATAAACTTGTTCAGCTCTTCTGTGTCATGCCACTGCACTTGAGAAAGGAGCGCGCACGCCCTGTGAGGCTACTGCGCACGCTCGGAAACGCGTTGTGCGTTTGGCTGCTGGATCTGTCACGCTGGGCTCCCCTATCTGTTGGCGCCGGATGTACTGAGGAGCAGGGCGCCCTTCTGAAGCCGACAGCCATTCTACCTAACGGTCTCTCGGCTCACCAGGTGTCTCCCTGAGGAACAGAACACCTCCTGAAGCTGCTGACCATCCTACTATCTGGTCTCTTGGCTCTCCAGACATCTCCCTCCTTCAGCATCCCCTACACCATCTCTTGGAGCTACTAACATCCAGCCGTGGACCCCTGTGTTCCTGCAGACCACCTAACAGATGAGCTATTTTATACTGTTTTAAATGTGAGCAGTTTTCCTGTACCTGCATTACCCTTTTAATTAAACTGATAACACTTAGAGGCGCTCTGCTTTTTGTTTTTATTTCAACAAGCCCCAATGACTCCCTTCTCAGAGTGGGGGGGAGATTAAGGGCCTTCCTCCCACAGTGGAGGGGAATTACTTCCAGCCCTTTTATTCTAGATCTGGTAGGCAGAGGGCACAAACTGGAATTTTGTCTCCAACCTCCAGAAAGAACCCTGATTACATGTCTGCCCAGGGATCCAACCAAGGCTGCCGCCCTGAGTCTCCAACTAGGGGACTTATTAGATCAAGAGGTGATCATCCCAGTCCCCAAGGAAGAACAGGGTTTTATTCTCACATCTTCGTGATACGAAAACCTTCAGCAAGTCATCGGTTGATCCTGAACTTACGCAATCTGAACCTTTCAATAGCATACAAACACTTTCGCATGGAATCAATTTACTCCATAGGGAACCTATTGTATCCAGGGTGTTACATGGCAACCCTGGATTTAAAAGATGCGTATTTTCACATCCCGATACTCAAGTCCTACTAGAAGTTCCTGAGACTGGCAGTAAGGATAGGACTAGAAGTCAAACACTTCCAGTTCCAGGCCCTACCCTTCGGGTTATCCTCAGCCCCCCGGAAAATCCTGGGGGAGGCACTAGCCCCACTAAGACTGAAATCCATCATGATTACCCCCTACTTAGACGACATCCTGGTAGTGGCAGAATCATACCAGAAACTGAAGGCAGACCTCCTAGTAGTTCAGGAATTTCTGACTTCACTAGGCTGGATCATCAACAGGCAAAAATCCTGCCTAATACCCTCGCAGAGAGTAACTTACCTCGGGTACAAGATTTCCTCTCGGGATCAGATTATCTTTCTCCCTCAGTCCAAGATTTGGAAGATGCACCAAATGGTAGCCTCCTTACAGACCAATTTATGGGTCTCTTTGAGGGACATAACAAGGGTAATAGGCTTGATGACCTCCTGTTTCCCAGCAGTCCCCTGGGCACGATTCCAGCAACGTCCACTCCAAAAATTCTTACTAAAGAGTTGGGACGGACGGCCAGGTTCCTTGGAACAAAAAGTAAAGATTCCCACCAAAATAAAAAGAACTCTTTGGTGGTGGAGATCCTCTCTTCACCTAGCAAAAGGGCTAGGCTGGACCATCCAGGTGTCAGAGGATCACCACGGATGCAAGCGCTTCCGGATGGGGGGCATATCTGCAGAACAAATGGGCGCAGGGAACATGGTCCCCATCACAGATAAAAACTTCATCAAACCAGAAGGAACTTATAGCAGTCCTAAAGGCCTTAGAGTTTTTTCAGGTAGATATAGAGGGAAGCCATCTACAAATCCGGTCAGACAATATAGCAACTGTGGCGTACCTGAACAAACAGGGAGGTACTCGAAGTCAGGGTCTACAGTCCATAGCACAGAAAATCTTTGTCTGGGCCGAGCTGAATCTAACATCCATCTCGGCTATCCACCTGAAGGGGATGCAGAACTGTTTAGCAGACCATCTCAGCCGCCACCAGGTGAATCAGGACAACTGGTCCCTCAACTAAGAGGTATTTACAGATATCACAACCTCATGGGGTCTTCCAGTAGTGGACCTATTTGCTTCCCAGGCAAACAGGAAAACAGAAAAGTTTTTCTCCATAACTCTTGGGGATCAGGCCTTAGGCATCGACGCCTTTGCCTACCCCTGGAAAATCAAGCTCTGTTACGCATTTCCTCTGGTCAGATTAATCCCACAGGTCCTCCAGAAATTCATCCAGGAAGACACGGAGATGATCCTGATAGCCCCGTACTGGCCCAAAAGGCCATGGTTTGCACGCCTTCAGGCTCTGGCTGCAAAACCTCTAATGGTCCTACCCTGGAGACAGGACCTATTGACACAGGGTCTGGTGGTCCATCCATACCTCAGAACCCTAAACCTGACTGCCTGGTATCTGAGGAACCAGATACTAGGCTCTCAGGGGTTCTCAGACAGAGTAATCAAAACATTAACCAGCTGTCGAAAGCCAGTCACAAGAAAAATGTATGCTAAAATATGGAAGAAATTCCATTTTTGGATGGCGGAGAATCAGAGACATTCTCCAGATATACCAACTATCTTAGAAATCTTTCAAGAAGGCATAGACAAAGGTCTCTCCCTGGGAACTTTGAAGGTACAGGCTGCCGCCCTTAGTGTCTTTCTTCAGTTTTCCCTTAGAGAAGACCCAAATGTAAATAATTTTTTCAGAGCAATTGCCCGGACAAAGCCGACCGTGTTAAAAACGTGTCCAGCTTGGAATCTATCCTTGGTACTTCAGGTTTTGGTAACCAGTCCATTTGAACCCTTGGAAGATTTGTCAGAAAAATTGCTCACCCTAAAAACTTTATTTTTAGTAGCTATAACTTCGGCTAGAAGGGTAAGCGAACTACAGGCTCTCTCAATCAGAGAACCTTTTCTCATGATTTTTGATGACAGGATTGTGCTAAAAACAGATCCAGGGTTTTTACCCAAGGTAGCTTCTTCCTTTCATAGGACTCAGGACATAGTACTTCCTACCTTTTGTAAATTTCCAAATAACGAAAAAGAAAGAGAATTAAGTTGTTTGGATGTTAGAAGAGCCCTTCTGAAATACCTGGAGGTGACTAAAACCTTCAGGAAAAGTGATACTTTATTCATACAGTTTTCCGGCTCCCATAAAGGGGAAAAAGCTTCTAAGGCCACTTTAGCAAGATGGATAAAACAGGCCATCGCAGAAGCCTATCTGGTGAAGAAGGTGACTCCACCTTTCATTAATGCACACTCTACTAGAGCTTTGTCCACGTCTTGGGCTGAAAGGGCCGGTGCCTCACCAGACCAGATCTGTAAGGCAGCTACCTGGTCTAACTTTTCGACCTTTGTTAGACATTATCGCCTGGACCTCCTCTCTTCTCAGGAACAGGCATTTGGTCGAAAGGTGCTCCAGGCAGTAGTCCCTCCCTAGACTGGTAAGTTTCTTGCTCATCGTCTCATGGGCTGTCCTGGAAGACGTTTCTGAGAAAAGCTGAGTTATACTTACTGGTAACTCCTTTTCTAGTAGTCTTCCAGGACAGCCGGATTCCCACCCGGTTTATCTGATATTATGTATAATGTATGATATGTGTGTATATATATATATATATATATATATCTATATATGTATGTTTTACAGAATGTCCTACGGTTCTCATGAAATACTGAAGGTGAGGACTGAAGGGACCGCCTTTTATTTAAATTTTGGAATGTGTTTCCTGTCCCTGGGGGAGGAGCCCTAAGGTCTCATGGGCTGTCCTGGAAGACTACAAGAAAAGGAGTTACCAGTAAGTATAACTCAGCTTTTTTTAATTTTAATGAATATTGCTTACAGCTAGTGAAAACCCAAAATTCAGTATCTCAAATTTTTGAATACTAGAAAAAACAATACATTTTTTTTTTTTATGGTAAGACAAAAAAAAAATCCGGTTTTCTCTCATTCACTGAACGTCAGAGCATTGTGATGTCTCAAAGCAGTGTCAACATGAGGGGTGGGAAAAACACAGAATAGCCAACTAGGAGCAACTTGAACTCAACACCAGAAAAATGTTTTACCCTTAAGTGAAAGCAAACACTGCATCTGCAGATGTAAGTACATCCACCTTATAAAATTTGGTGAATGTGGGTACAGACTATCAACTAGCCACATTGCACACCTGATGAGGGAAGACTCAGGAGGCACTAAGCACCCTCGTAGAATGCGCTTAACAGGGAAAGGAGGAACCTGGCTTTTAGAGGAGTAAGCCTGCTTGATCCGCTTAGAAATGGTCGCAGCAGATGTGGCCTTCCCCTTACGAGCTCCATCTGTAAGAACAAATAAACAATCGGATTTCCTAATCGGTATAGTCACTGCCAGTTCAACCCGAATCGCTTGCACCACATCTAAGGAATGTAAGACCATTTCCTTAGGATTTTTAGGAGATGGTGACAGCAGCACAATGTCTATGCAAATAAAACGCAGAGACAACCTTAGGAAGGAATGCCTAACAGGGTTATAACACCACTTATGAATCACCAAGTAAGGTGACCGACGGGATAACGCAGCTAACTCCGACATGCGGAAGTAATAGCCACTAAGAAAGCCACTTTCTGTGATGGTGAGCAGAGGAATTTTCTGAATATATGAAGCACCGACAGAGCCAAATAGAGATCCCACAGAGATAGCAGGGATCGCAACGGAGAAGCCAGAAGGCGAACTCCCTGCACAAAAGTGTAAACCAAGGACTTTGCCGCCTTCGGAAAAAAAAATAGTCAAGGTGGAAATCTGGCCCTTGATTGTGCCCAGAGCTAAAAGTTGATCTACACCCAATTGTAGAAACTCCGACAGACGAAAAACAGGATTAGGGAGAACCCCCCACCCCAGGCTCACACCAAGTAATGTATGCCTTCCAAACTCTATGATAAATCTTCCTGGAAGTAGATTTCCTAGCCTTCAACAGCATAGGAATCACTGACTCGGACAGCCCTCTGTCTTTCAGCACCTGGCTTACAATAGCCAAGTCGTTAAAGCCAGCGATTGTAAAGCAGGATGGAAGATTGGTCCCTGAGAGGAAGTTTCCAAGGGACGTCTGCTACCAGCCTTACCAGGCCTGCGTACCAAGACCGGCGTGGCCAGCCTGGTGCCACCAGAATCCCTTCTACCTCAATTCTGCGTAGTCTTGACAGAACTTGTACTGGAGGTAAGGGGTAAATCAGACGATACTGACCCCAAGGGGCCGCCAGAGCGTCGGCCAGTGGATCCCGAGAATTTAAAACGAACCTCTGTACGTTCCTGTGGAGACGGGAAGCCAGCAGGTCCACATCGGAGGTCCCCCACCAAAGACACAGTTGATGAAATACCTCGGGTAAAGAGACCATTCTCCCGGATCCAACGTCTGCCGACTGAGATAGTCTGCTTGCCAATCCTCTACCCCCAGAATGTGCACAGCAGAGAGAGCCGGAACATGACATTCTGCCCACCTCAAGACGCCGGCCACTTCCCGGGCCGCCAGGGCACTCTTTGTGCCCCCTTGATGATTGACATATGCCACAGCCGTAGCATTGTCTGATTGTATCCACACAGGGCGCCCCTGCAGACGATCCGTCCACTAAGACAGACGAAGTCTGATCGCCCGAATTTCCAAGATGCTGATTGGCAACCTGGACTCCTACCGAGTACAGACACCTTGGGCCGAACACACTCCCAAGACACCTCCCAATCTGGACACACTGGCATCCGTGGCGATTACAGTCCAATACAGGGGAAGAAAAGATTTTCCCAGACAAAGGGCCAGGGAGCAAAGCCACCATAGACTGCTCAAAGACTCCTTCGAGCCCCAACTCAACAGAATCAGATTGTCCAATGACAGCGGATCCTTGTTCCATTTGATCAGAATCTCCCTTTGCAAAGGTTTGGTGTGGAACTGCGCAAACAGAATCACCTCAAATGTGGAGACCATCAGACCCAGCAAGTAGTCCAGCTTTGTGGATAGAGACAGTGCCGATTTCTGAAAATTCAGTGTCCACCTGAACTCCTGCAGAATTCGCACCATAACATCCAAGTCAGCTTCTAGAGCCAAGGAAGACTGCACGCAGAAGCAGATAGTCCAGGTAACCCAGTACCGCAATCCCCTTCTGTTGAAACAAGGCCAAAACAGGGGCCAAAACCTTTGTGAACACTCAAGAAGCTGAGGCGAGACCAAAGGGAAACGCCAAAAATTGAAAGTTCTTGCCCACGGCAAAAGGAAGAAAACGTTGATGCCCGACATATTGTAATTAGGGATGAGGTTAGTTTCCTATAATGCAATGCACGCACGCCGCCTGTTATGTGATTGGCCAAAGCATGCACCCTGACCTCATGCTTTGGCTAATCAAATGATCTCTGCCATGATTGGACTAAAGGCAGGCTGCCTTTAGCCAATCATGGCTCAGGGGCCAAGTACACGCCCCACACTACATAAAGGCTGCTTGCGCAGCCGCAGCGTGTAGTGTCATTGTGCAGGTGATCAGAAAGGGACAGGCGCGCAATTCAGGCAGGGAGAGAGTTGTTTTTTTTTTAGTCAGACAGTGCAGAGAGACATTTCTAGCAGTGTAGGGAGGGTGAGGTTCCTGTGTGAGGTAGGGCTAGATTGATTTCTTTACATCATATCAGACAGTATAGCACCAGTGAGTGAGTAGCAGTGTAGGGAGGGCCAAGGTTCCTGTGTGAGGTAAGGAGAGCTGTCTTTTTTTTTTTAAATCGGATACCAGTCACAGTATTGTTCATTGGTCAGTTTCTGCAACATTCAAAAATATTTATAGAACTGTAGGAATAGAGATCACTGCAGATATAAGCCACAGTAACCTTTGCTCAGTTGTAGCTCTTTCTATAGGTGTTACAGACCTGTAGGAATAGAGATCACTGCTTATATAAGCCACAGTAACCTTTGCTCAGTTGTAGATCTTTCTATAGGGATCACAGACCATCAATCTATAGGATTATAGATTACATCAGATATCAGTGAGAGTATTGATAATCGGTCACTTGCGTACATCTATAACCATCACAGCTCATCTATAGGGCTATCAATTACATAATATCAGGTCATTGAGTATAAATTGGTCAGTTGCATATACCCTATATTGATCTGTATCAACATGATGTCCGAAAGGCCGACAAGGAGAGGCTGACGCTCACAGGCCATGAAAAGAGGGCAAGTAGCCTCTTTGTCCATTGTGAAAAGGGATGGTCACATTCAACATAGTGCATCCTCTGCAGACGGGGCACGCCCATCCTTTATTTCCGGTGCTGCCCGTGCTATTCATCCACAACATGTGGAAAAGTTGGTGGAGTGGATCAATAAGCCATCCTCATCCTCCTCTTCCTCTGACACCCACGCTCCCAGTAGTTTGCCTTCCACCGCAGCTGCCCGTTCCACAGGCTCCTTCTCCACAGCTACTCCTTCAGTTGCCCCATTATCATGCACGGAGGAGTCATCTGAACTATTCGATCATAGAGTCAGCGATATGCTCCTGGAGGATGCGCAGGAATTTGAAAGCTGTGATGTTGTTTCCCAGGTTGATGAAGGGAATAACATGAGCCTAGAAAGAGGGGGTGACAATGACGGACAAGAGACCAGCAGTCATGTTGCCACAGCTGAAGCATATTGCCAAGTTTGCTCCAGTGACGAGGAGGGAGGGGATGATGAGGTCACTGACTGTACTTGGGTGCCTGACAGGATAGAGGGGGAGGATGAGGAGGACGCAGAAATTGCAACGAGGCAGGATGTGCTCCATGGGCCGGCCTAGCAGTAGCCAACCTATTGCATCACAGCACAGAGCTCCACAGGTGCAGGGTGCTGCAAAATCCCCACGGACTCCAAAAAGTTCATTAGTGTGGGCTTTTTTTCAGCACCTGTGCAGTAGACCGCAGCGTTGCCGTTTGCAGCATCTGTCTACAGCAGATCAAGCGCTTGGGCACCACATGCTTGACAAGGCATATGACTACCTGCCATGCAGTCCGTTGTCAACAGCACCTGAAAGAGGCACCAGATCAAAACAAGCATACATCACCTTGCTCCTCATCTGCGATCTCTAACCCTACTATACCTCATGCCTTCTCAAATACCAGCATTGAGAGGGATGATGGTATAGCAATGAGTGGCACAGAGACTTGCACCCAATCCACTAGCAGTACACCACCGCTTGATTTGAGCAGCAGGCAAATTTCACTACCTCAGTATTTGAAACGTAGAAAGAAATACTGTCCCAGTCATCCACATGCTCAGCGTCTTAATGCTAGCTTGGCCAAATTGCTAGCATTACAGTTGCTGCCTTTTCAGCTGGTAGACTCGGCTCCCTTTTGCGAATTTGTGGAATGTGCTGCACCACAGTGGCAGGTCCAAAAAAGGCATTACTTTTCACGTAAGGCCATTCCGGCTCTCTACCGTCATGTGGAGGGTAGTGTTTTGGCCTCGTTGGACAAAGCGGTCAGCAAGAAGATGCGCATTACTGCTGACTCTTGGTCCAGCAGGTATGGACAGGGATGTTGCATTTCTTTCACGGCGCACTGGGTAACTCTGTTGGCAGCTGGGAAGGATGCAGGACAGGGTTCGGGCTTGCTGCTTGTTTTGCCACCACGCCTCCAAAAAGTTGGTGCTGGTTCTACCATATCTGGCTACTCCTCTTCCTCCATGTCCTCTTCTGCACAATTCTCCTCTGCAGCAGCAGTGCTCCCTAAGCGTTCAAGGGGCTACGCAAGCAGTCAGGCTAAAAGATGCTATGCTGTGCTTCAAATGGTCTGTCTAGGGCAGTGATGGTGAACCTTGGCACCCCAGATGTTTTGGAACTACATTGAGTGCGTTTGTCCACAGACTCTGTTGATCACCTGACTTTCATCAAAATTAACCAGTCCAGGATCAACAGGAGCTATCAGGCCCCTGATGCTGATGTAACAGATTGAATTTGCTAGGGGTCTGCCATCCCTTGAAGACTGCATATGCTGCCTATCCTCTACCTTGATTCTGCTAGCTTTCAACAATGTTTTTGGTTTAGGTCACTACCAACCCCCAAGGCCTAATTTTTCTGCACTTGTATGACAAGTGCATACAATTTAAATGTCGTATGTCATTTTTTAACAGCAGGCCCTGTCCCTGTGCCCTGCTAACTGTGAGGGGTTACGGTGTTCAGGCACCACCAACACCAAAGGCCCAATTTCTGGCACTTGTATAGCACATGCGATTTCAAATTTGCATGGAATTCTTACCAGCAGGTCCCGTTCCTGCACCCAGCAAGAGTAACTGCGAGGCCTTGGTTACGGTGTTTAGGCACCATATACGGCAAAGGCCCAATTTTTGGCAATTGTATAGCACATGCGATTTCAAATTTGCATGGAATTCTTTCTAGCAGGTCCCATTCCTGCACCCAGCAAGAGTAACTGCGAGGCCTTGGTTATGGTGCTCAGGCACCACCTTCCGCAAAGGCCCAATTTTTGGCACTTGTATAGCACATGCAATTTCAAATTTGTATGGAATTCTTACCAGCAGGTCCCATTCCTGCACCCAGCAAGAGTAACTGCGAGGCCTTGGTTACGGTGTTCAGGCAGCACATATGGCAAAGGCCCAATTTTTGGCACTTGTATAGCACATGCGATTTCAGATTTGCATGGAATTCTTACCAGCAGGTCCCATTCCTGCACCTACCAAGAGTAACTGCGAGGCCTTGGTTACGGTGCTCAGGCACCCCCTTCCGCAAAAGTCCAATTTTTGGCACATGTATAGCACATGCAATTTCAAATTTGCATGGAATTCTTACCAGCAGGTCCCATTCCTGCACCCAGCAAGAGTAACTACGAGGCCTTGGTTATGGTGCTCAGGCACCACCTTCCGCAAAGGCCCAACTTTTGGCACTTGTATAGCACATGCAATTTCAAATTTGCATGGAAATCTTACCAGCAGGTCCCATTCCTGCACCCAGCAAGAGTAACTGCGAGGCCTTGATTACGATGCTCAGTCACCACCTTCCGCAAAGGCCCAATTTTTGGCACTTGTATAGCACATGCGATTTCAAATCTTTTATGGAATTCTTACCAGCAGGTCCCATTCCTGCACCCACCAAGAGTAACTGCGAGTGGTTACGGTGTTCAGGCACCATCAACAGGCAAGGCCCAATTTTTCTGCACCTGTATGACAATTACATGCGATTTGAAACTTGTATGTATATTTGTATATGATATTTTTTTTAGAAATGACAGTATAGCTGCAGCAGGCTACATACATCGTAGAGATGCACTACTTTACAGGCACATTCAGGGGACCCCCCCCAGACACGATATTTGAAGGAATTTTTCATTTTTATAGTTTAACTTTAAGCCTCATTAAAATCAGTAAATCAGTGCTCCTTTAAAAACTTTATTTTTCATTGCTACATGTTCCCCAGGTCAGGACCCGGACCCCCCCATACACTTTTAGGGGCAATAACTTGCATTTAAGCCTTCAAAATGAGGCAGTTTGATTTTCGAGGTTCGAGTCCCATAGACTTCAATGGGGTTCGTTTGTTCGAACAAACTTTTCCTCTGTTCGCGGTGTTCTGGTGCAAACGGAACTGGGGGGTGTTCGGCTCATCACTAATTGTAATATGAAGGTAAGCGTCCTTGAGATCAATTGAAGCCATCAGGTCTTCTTGATGAATGAAAGCTACTACTGTGTGGATGGATTCCATCTGAAATTTCTGAAACCGCACAAAACGGTTCAGAGCCTTGAGATCCAGGATCAGGCGAACCTTGTCTTCCTTCCTGGGAACTGTGAACAGGTTTAAATAAAAACCCTGGAAACGTTCTGACTCTGGAATCATCACAATAACTCCTTGTGCTAACAGGCCCTGTAGCTACTCTGGAGAGCAATGTAAGTTGGAAGGAAAGAACCAGAGGCAAAGACCGAAACTTGATCTTGTAACTGAACTAAATCAGTTTGTGAACCCATTTGTCCTGAATGAGCAATGTCCACGGATTGGAAAATAGGTGAAATCCCCACCCCAAACACGAGTGAGAGCACCCCTTCAGGCTGAGGAAGGCTTGTCTGCTGAACCAGAAACACCTGCTTTGGACTTACCATTCCAGGGTCTCTTGGAGCCTCCCGCAAAAGTATGGGTGGATCGAGCCCAGTGGCGGCTGGTGAAGTTTTAAGATGGTGGGGCGCAAGACCCCGCCCTTCCATTTTGACCCCTCCCATTTCTCAGAAGCCCCAAGCCTTATAGACTCCACCCATTTTGTCCCCTGTATTTTGCTTGCGTGAACAAATTCTTCCAATATATCACATATTAAGGGGTCCATCAGTACTAGTATATCTCATAATAGGGAACAGGGGCCCTATTATGGGATATACTGTGAGAAACACCCTATTATGGGATACACTGACTGAGAGTGGCACAAACCCCACAGTACAGACCCCCTAGCACAAACCCCACAGTACAGACCCCCTAGCACAAACCCCACAGTACAGACCCCCTAGCACAAACCCCACAGTACAGACCCCCTAGCACAAACCCCACAGTACAGGCCCCCTAGCACAAACCCCACAGTACAGACCCCCTAGCACTAATCCAACAGTGCAGGCCCCCTCGCACAAACCCCACAGTACATGCCCCCTTTCAATGCAGTGACCAGGGTACATGCCCTCTTTCAATGCAGTGACCAGCGTACATGCCCCCTTTCAATGCAGTGACCAGCGTACCTGCCCCCTTCAATGCAGTGACCAGCGTACCTGCCCCCTTCAATGCAGTGACCAGCGTACCTGCCCCCTTCAATGTAGTGACCAGTATACATGCCCCCCTTTCAATGTAGTGACCAGTATACATGCCCCCTTTCAATGCAGTGACCAGTATACATGCCCCCTTTCAATGCAGTGACCAGCGTACATGCCCCCTTTCAATGCAGTGACCAGCGTACATGCCCCTTTCAATGTAGTGACCAGCGTACATGCCCCCTTTCAATGCAGTGACCAGCGTACATTCCCCTTTCAATGTAGTGACCAGCATACATACCCCTTTCAATGTAGTGACCAGCATACATGCCCCGTTTCAATGTAGTGACCAGTATACATGCCCCCTTTCAATGCAGTGACCAGTATACATGCCCCCTTTCAATGCAGTGACCAGCGTACATGCCTCTCAATGTTGTGACCAGCATACATGCCCCTCAATGTAGTGACCAGCGTACATGCCTCTCGATGTAGTGACCAGCGTACATGCCTCTCAATGAAGTGACCAGCGTACATGCCTCTCGATGTAGTGACCAGCATACATGCCTCTCCATGTAGTGACCAGCGTACATGCCTCTCCATGTAGTGACCAGCGTACATGCCTCTCCATGTAGTGACCAGCGTACATGCCTCTCGATGTAGTGACCAGCATACATACCTCTCAATGAAGTGACCAGCGTACATGCCTCTCAATGTAGTGACCAGCGTACATGCCTCTCAATGTATTGACCAGCGTACATGCCTCTCAATGTAGTGACCAGCGTACATGCCTCTCAATGTAGTGACCAGTGTACATGCCCCTCAATGCAGTGACCAGCGTACATGCCCCTTTCAATGTAGTGACCAGTATACATGCCCCTTTCAATGTAGTGACCAGCATACATGCCCCTCAATGTAGTGACCAGCATACATGCCCCGTTTCAATGTAGTGACCAGCATACATGCCCCCTTTCAATGCAGTGACCAGCGTACATGCCCCTCAATGTAGTGACCAGCGTACATGCCTCTCAATGTAGTGACCAGCGTACATGCCTCTCAATGTAGTGACCAGCGTACATGCCTCTCGATGTAGTGACCAGCGTACATGCCTCTCAATGAAGTGACCAGCGTACATGCCTCTCGATGAAGTGACCAGCGTACATGCCTCTCGATGTAGTGACCAGCGTCCATGCCTCTCGATGTAGTGACCAGCATACATGCCTCTCCATGTAGTGACCAGCGTACATGCCTCTCCATGTAGTGACCAGCGTACATGCCCCTCAATGCAGTGACCAGCGTACATGCCTCTCCATGTAGTGACCAGCGTACATGCCTCTCAATGTAGTGACCAGCGTACATGCCCCTCAATGCAGTGACCAGCGTACATGCCCCTTTCAATGTAGTGACCAGTATACATGCCCCTTTCAATGTAGTGACCAGCATACATGCCCCTCAATGTAGTGACCAGCATACATGCCCCGTTTCAATGTAGTGACCAGCATACATGCCCCCTTTCAATGCAGTGACCAGCGTACATGCCTCTCAATGTAGTGACCAGCGTACATGCCTCTCGATGTAGTGACCAGCGTACATGCCTCTCGATGTAGTGACCAGCGTACATGCCTCTCAATGAAGTGACCAGCGTACATGCCTCTCGATGTAGTGACCAGCATACATGCCTCTCGATGTAGTGACCAGCGTACATGCCTCTCGATGTAGTGACCAGCGTACATGCCTCTCAATGAAGTGACCAGCGTACATGCCTCTCGATGTAGTGACCAGCATACATGCCTCTCCATGTAGTGACCAGCGTACATGCCTCTCCATGTAGTGACCAGCGTACATGCCTCTCCATGTAGTGACCAGCGTACATGCCTCTCCATGTAGTGACCAGCATACATACCTCTCAATGAAGTGACCAGCGTACATGCCTCTCAATGTAGTGACCAGCGTACATGCCTCTCAATGTATTGACCAGCGTACATGCCTCTCAATGTAGTGACCAGTGTACATGCCTCTCAATGTAGTGACCAGTGTACATGCCCCTCAATGCAGTGACCAGCGTACATGCCCCTTTCAATGTAGTGACCAGTATACATGCCCCTTTCAATGTAGTGACCAGCATACATGCCCCTCAATGTAGTGACCAGCATACATGCCCCGTTTCAATGTAGTGACCAGCATACATGCCCCCTTTCAATGCAGTGACCAGCGTACATGCCCCTCAATGTAGTGACCAGCGTACATGCCTCTCAATGTAGTGACCAGCATACATGCCTCTCGATGTAGTGACCAGCGTACATGCCTCTCGATGTAGTGACCAGCGTACATGCCTCTCAATGAAGTGACCAGCGTACATGCCTCTCGATGTAGTGACCAGCATACATGCCTCTCCATGTAGTGACCAGCGTACATGCCTCTCCATGTAGTGACCAGCGTACATGCCTCTCCATGTAGTGACCAGCATACATACCTCTCAATGTAGTGACCAGCGTACATGCCTCTCAATGTAGTGACCAGCGTACATGCCTCTCAATGTAGTGACCAGCGTACATGCCTCTCAATGAAGTGACCAGCGTACATGCCTCTCAATGTAGTGACCAGCGTACATGCCTCTCAATGTAGTGACCAGCGTACATGCCTCTCAATGTAGTGACCAGCGTACATGCCTCTCAATGTAGTGACCAGCATACTTGCCTCTCAATGTAGTGACCAGCGTACAGGCCTCTCAATGTGGTGACCAGCGTACATGCCTCTCAATGTGGTGACCAGCGTACATGCCTCTCAATGTAGTGACCAGCGTACATGCCTCTCAATGTAGTGACCAGCGTACATGCCTCTCAATGTGGTGACCAGCGTACATGCCTCTCAATGTAGTGACCAGCGTACATGCCTCTCAATGTAGTGACCAGCGTACATGCCTCTCAATGTAGTGACCAGCGTACATGCCTCTCAATGTAGTGACCAGCATACATGCCTCTCAATGTAGTGACCAGCATACATGCCTCTCAATGCAGTGACCAGTAAAATGCCCCCTTTCAATGCAGAGACCAGCGTGCGTGCCTTCCCCTCTTCAAAGTGACAGTGTGCAGGCCGACCCCCCTACCTGAGGCATCACTTACCGGCTCACTGCTGCGCTGCTGCTGAGTGCGGTGCGGGTCTGTCTGCTGGGCCTGCCTGCAGTGCGGACTGGAGTCTGTCTGCGGACTGAAGAAGTGTAGTCTGGCCTGGGACTCACTCGATTCCTCGGAGGCTCGAACGTTCTCTCACAGGCAGCGTCACTCACTGAGTCCTGAACTCACCACACTCACTCTTCTTGACTAACGATGACTCTTCTGCTTCTTCGAACTCCTGACCTCACGCCGCGCGGGTCTCCTCTCTGTGCGCCAGCGGGCGGGAACCGGGAAGGTGATCATGTGACGCCGGGGCGGTGCACCGCCCCCACGCGTCACACCAGGTCCCGGGATGTCCTCCTGTGATTGGTCCAGGCTGGAGTCTGGACCAATCACAGCCAGGACATCAGAAAAGTGGGGAGTGTCGGGGCACATTGCTCTGCGCCCCGAAGACCCCCAGAAGGCCGCCAATCGGGGGTGAAAAACACCACCCCCCCCATAGCCACCACAGGTCCGGCGCCCCTAGTGGGCTGAAAATGGAATTTATTTATTTTTTTGTAATCTTTTTTTTTTTTTCATGGGGCGGCGGCGCCCCTGCGCCCCCTATCGGCCGGCCGCCACTGATTGAGCCCATTTCCTGCGAGCCAGCCGGATGAGCCGAAAAGAAGGGACCCCGCCTATGGCAAGGTTCCTTACCCTTAGCAGCCTGTGGAAGCAATGTACTTTTGCCTCCCGTAAGGCCCTAATGATCTCTTCCATAGAGGCACCAAACAGTCACCAAACAAAGGGAAGATCGGTCTGTACCTTTTTAGAAGCCTGGTCAGCTGACCAGTACTTCAACCAGATCATGCGGCAAAGGATCACCGCCATCACAGAAACCCTGCCGGCCAGAGGGGCCGCATCACAAATATACTGTAACCCTTGGATCAACTGATCGGCCAGGTCCGCCAGCTCTGAAGGATGTTCCCTCCAGATCCTGGAGCAAAACCTTAGCCCATTCTGTTAAGGTCTGAGATACCAAGGTGATAGCAAACACCGGTCTTAAAATTGAACCAGCCACAGTGAAGTGGTACCAGACCAGAGCCTCAGCTCTTTGGTCCATGGGGTCCTTAAAAGACAGGGAACCTTTCACTGCAAAAGTGTGGTCTTATTCAGCCTGGAAACCTGAGAGTCCACCAACAGTGGAACAGTCAGTTTCTTCAGAAGAGACTCCTCAAAGGGATATCTTGTAGCAAAACGCTTATGTATTGGCCAAAGGCCCAATTGTAAGCGCAATTCTTTTACTTTCCAATAAATTGCCCATACGGTATTATGCTATGGTGTCTTTTTGGTTTATCCCTCCATACACTTTCATGAGTGGGGATTCCTAGGCATTTCCGTGTGGAGCAGTCTGAGGACATTTACCAACATCTGTGATCCAGAGACGCCGTAGAGGTTCCGTAGAGGTTCCTATCATTCGGTACCGAGGACATCTATACATTCAGCCCGTATGACCCATTTGCTGTACAGTATTTTGGGTCCATACCATCTGGTGAGCACATTTGTATTCTTGTGGTGTGGGATTTATCACCCTCTCAAGTCAACATTTTCCTGTGTGGGATTTTTCTTCTCTTTCAAGTCACAATTTTCACCTTTATGGACTTATTGGACTTTTTTGGTTCTTTCTTGAATAATTATTTTTGAATTATCATGTATATATGTGTATATTTATTTGTGCACTATTTTTTTTACTTTAGCGCTGCAATATATATATATATATATATATATATATATAACATTTGGATACCATCACTGTCGGTTGGAGTGTCAGCAGCTATTCTACTTTGCTTCACCACTGTGATATGTTTTTTTGTGTTAGCGCAGTTTTATTCACTATTTTACTTAAGAATGGATTTGTTAGCAAAGAGCGAAAGGATTGAATGGTAGCATCCAGCTCTTTTTTAACAGATGCGATTAAGTCGCTGCATGCAGTAGAAGCACGCAGTAGAAGCTTCCACTTTAACCAGTAAATCATTGCATGTTTTCTTCCAACCTTCAGGTAACTTTGCTTTGCATTAAGGGCATTTCTTTTTAACCACTTGCCGACCGCCACAAGTACATATACTGCAGAGGTCAGCCCTGTGCAGGCAAAATGACGTATGGGTACGTCACTCGCCTGCGAGCCAATAGGGGGCGAGCTCCCGCCCCCGCTCGTTCACTGTGATCCCCGCACGTGTGACCGGCGGACCCGATGTCCGCCGGCCACTCGCGATCGTCCGGTACAGAGGGAGAAAGGCAGGCGGCTAATGTAAACAAAGCCGCCTGTCATTCTCCCTTGTGTAAGTACAGAGATCATACCTGCTATGTAGGATTGTATATCTCTGTAGTTACACAAACAGCCACATCCCATAACAGTTAGAAGCACGCCCCTAGGGACACATTTAACCCCTGCATCTCCAATAAAGTTAACCCCTTCCCTGCCAGTGTCATTTTTACAGTAACAGTGGATATGTATAGCACTGATTACTGTAGTAATGTCACTGGTACCCCCAAAAATGTCAGTCAAGGGTCCGATCTGTTCACCGCAATGTCGCAGTCCCACAAAAAAAAAAAAAATCGAAGATCGCCGCCATTACTCGTTAAAAAAATTGACAAAAATCTTTCCCTTAGTTAGTAAATGCAATAACTTTTGCGCAAACCAATCAAAATATGCCTATTGCGATTTTTTTTACCAAAAATATGTAGCAGAAAACGAATTGGCCTAAAATGTAAAAAAATTAGATTTTTAAATTTTTTTTTTTTGGGGGGGGGGGGGGATTTCATATAAAAAAATGTGAAAAATATTGTTATTTTTGCAAAATTGACGCTCTTTTTTTGTTTATAGCTCAAAAAGTAAAAATCGCACAGGTGATCAAATACCACCAAAAGAAAGCTCTGTTTGTGGGAAAAAAAGGACGTCAAATTCGTTAGGTACAACGTCGAAACGACCGCGCAATTGTCCGTTAAAGTCACGCAGTGCCGAATCGCAAAATAGGGCCTGGTCAGGAAGGGGGTAAAATCTTTTCCGGGCTTAAATGGTTAACCACCAAGTCAGAGCTCTTAGCCTGCCATAACTAGAAAAAAAAAACAAAAGGCAAACCATCCCAGTGACTCAACCTATTCTCATCAGGATCACCCCAGGTGCATAGGAAGCATAACGAAAACTCCATGTGCTCAGACAGGTCCCAGCTGCCAGGGGGAAAAAAGAAAGGAGAGAGAACCCACAGTAATCAGGGCAAGATTACCAATACACCCCTTACCTGGGCCTTGCTGGTGCCTGTCACACTTGCTGCCGTGACCGTTTCCATAGCGTTGTTGCAGTGTCCAGATGTGGCTACGCTGGTTCCAGACTCCAATAGCGCCGGACCGGAACTGGAAATAGACACCAGATCTGTTCTTCCCCTCTCCCCCTGCGTTTTTTCCGGCGGAAGTGAGGCCACGTGCCTGTATAACGAGCGCTGCCCCTTATCAGATACCTCACTTCAGGCTGGGTGAGTCACCACACAGCAACCGAAAAAATGGCGGTGGCACCTGCGCAACAATACCGGCAGGCAGGACCAGGAAAAAAAAGAAATATCTGTTTTGGATCGGGACCAAAACAGCACGGGATTATATCTGCCCCTGGCCTAATTTCAGATTCGGTGTGTGCACACTGGGAAGGAATCATACGCCGACACACTTGTCAGAATAGTTCTGCTTTTATTTTGTTACGCTTTTAAGCTTATAAAGCATCAATAAATTTATTCCAGGAAATACTCATTTATAACACGTATAAGCTCATGATTGGATGTATCTATATGTCTATGATTTTCTTCGAGGACATGACGACCTCTATTTTGGGTGTAGTCTCTCTGGATGCGCCATCTTGGATTCCATGAAGGGAGGGGTGATCTAGCAGCCATTTTGAGTAAGGTAGAATAGCAAATCAGAGCAGTAACATATATATACATAAGACATAAGGTATGCATCATAAGGTGAAATAGGCATCTCACTATACACGATTGATTACATCCATTACAGATTCCCCCCTTGAAATGTCTATTTTAATCTGTCCCTATTACTACTAAAGCGCCTACTCACCTGGCCCATACTCCTCCGGAACTTTTTTGGAGGCCGTATATAGAGAAGAGCGATAACTAGCTCACTACCCAACTCAATACAGCTTGGAGAGGGCAGTCAGGTGCTACCTATCCCTATAATCCTATAGAACTGTGAAATTATGAATAGGGGTGACTATAGAGGGGAGAAGGGTTTGTCCTCTTCCATCATAAGGCGGTCTTCTTCTTCTATTAGTACTGTTACCCTTACCTGGGCGAGCACCTTCTGCCATCCACTCATCCAGCTAAAATATATATCCCAAGGGTCTGTAATACCCGAGTTCTTCTTCAACTTAACAGAGACTCAAAACCACCTGATCCCTGGCTTCTAATTCATCGGGGACCCCCCTTGGGACCCCTATAGCATTTATGTACACATGAGGGTCAAAGCTTTAACATCCTGTTCTTTAGATTCCCATTCATCCTTTCTACCTTCCCACTACTTTGAGGGTGGTATGGGGTATGTAGAGCCAACTGAACTTCCAGTGCTGCCCAAATCTCTTTTGTAAGAGTTGCTGTGAAAGCTGGGCCCTGATCGCTCTCTACGTACCTCTGGGACCCCAAATCTACAGTAATTTCTTGGCTGTGGCCTTGGCTGTCATGTTTGTAACGGTGTAGGCTTTTGGCCAACCGGAGGACTACCACCACTAGGGCGTATTCATATTGGCCACTTTTTAGCATCTATATATGATCAATTTGTATCCTCTACAGGGGTTTCGCCAAATGTTTCTGTGGTGTCTCTTCTGTCCTCACCAGATTGCATTTTACACATACTGCACATGAGGCGCAGTCATTTCTAGTTAAGGTGGTTATTCCTGGGGCCTAGTAATATTTGCTGATCAGCGAATTAACTAGGTTCGTAGAGAGATGTGCAGGTCCATGAGCCCATTGGACGACTGCTGAATACATATATTTTGGTAAACGGGTTTTACCTTTCATCTGTGTGAGCGGCCCCTTGCATAGAGGCTAGGTATAGCATGTCAGATGGCACATGCACTGCCAAAGGCATCTGCACTGGGAATTCACTCTCCTCTTCGGCCACTTTTCGTTGGTTTGTTGCTGCTTGCTTAGCCGCTTTATCAGCCAAGTGGTTCCCTCTGGCTTCTTGAGAATTCAGTCTGCCATGTGCTTTAATCTTCAAGACAGCCACTTGTTCAGGCAGGAATAGTGCATCCATTAAATCCTTGATGGCTGGGCCATGTTTCACCGATGTTCCGGCCTCTGTCAGGAACCCTCATCAACAGTGGAAAAGAAAGTATTAGACTATTTATCTGGTTTTGGGCTTGACGGGCCATCTGATCATTGCCCTCTGCTCGGAATTCCTCATGGCGCAGAAAGAACTTCACCTCTTCTCTGCGTGGGCCCCACTTCTGCAAGTGGTCAAACATCAGGTGATCAAAGGGCAGGGGTCGTTCATTGCCGCTCCAAACTTCCGCCAGATCTCGGCATGTTGTCTCCTGGGTTATTGGGACTTCGGTTAATACTTTATTCATGGTTGCTTAGAAACACTTAATATTGCCCCATTTGATGATACTGTCAAAAGGGTTGAAACGGGTTTGCCCATTTCCTAGCATGTGTTGGGGCATGGTGGTTGTTGTCCATCATGGGGATCCTTGTTTTGTCTGGTACGCCTTGGGGCTCTGCATTCTCTTCTAAAGTGTCCTTGTTTCCCATAGTTATAGCTGGTGATCCTTTCCTTGGTGCTGGGCAGGGGTGGTGGTCGAGTGTAGGTCCTGCTTTGATTTGACATAGGCTGTTCAAATCTTTCCTGGCAGCTGAATAGGTTTGTTATACAGCACATTAAAACAGAGGGTGCTATGTTTTTTGTCACATCCCACTTCACCAGTCTATTCCATTTAAACCCTTCAGTACATATGATATTCCCGTTAATTTGATATCCATATGATTGAAATTTTATATGTTCTTTATGAAATAGGACTATTACCCTATATATATTATATATTTTCTATATTTTCTAATATATAGTCATATGGATCTCGGGTCACGGGAAATCTAGGCAATATAGTGCCACCCAGTATATTAATTAGGCCACTTTTATGTATAATCTAAGAGTTCACAATGTAAGGTATGTTATCTTTCTCTTAAAAATTCTGAAAAGATTCATAATCATAACATTTGCTTATGCCTTGGTTGCTAAATAATTATTCAGCTTGAAGTGATAAACCTCTGGAGTTTTGAAAAAGAATAATAATTTTCTCGAAACAAAAATGGCTTCTTTATGCCATTCATTGTTTTGGGAATTTGTCTAAATAATGCATTGGTATCTCCAAGTTGTATGTGCCGGTGTCGCAAGACAACTAATGATAATGTGATTGATTTAGCACTAAAGGTAATCAATAAATTGCATGGTGAATGTGACAATTCCTACATTGATTGTGATATTTTCTTAAGCCCTTGAGTGATATTCGGCTGTTTATTGAGCCGCGGTTGGCCGTTCTGGAGCCACGCCATGATTGACAAAAGAATACTTAATACTGTGCATTACCTATTTCTTACTACATGATGGAGTTATTCCATCCGGTTTTTAACTTAGCGGGAGTCCGTAATAGAGGAATGGCTGCAACACTGCCACCTGATGGCAATTACCAATTAGGCCATCTCCCTATTTATTTACCTCCCTCACGTTCCAACAACGTCCTGACGAAGCGTGCGTCACGCACGCGAAACGCGTTGACGTCACACGCCGGCAACACACTACCCGGAAGAGCCACCGCTGCGTTCCAGCCTCCGTCTACAGCGTTGTTCCCCTGCAGTTTCCGGAACACGCCATCCCCTCGTGACATGCCGGAGCGGAACCCTTAATGTCTGGGCCTTCACTTTAAAATTACCCCAAGGAGTTGTGCAGATGTCCCTCCATTCAAGATTTCCAGTGCATGGTGAGCATAAGCATTCATTATAAAGGGGATAGAGAAAAGGCCGTGACCACCAAGCTGACCCAGTTATATAGTGGATATATGCCAATCAATTCATGGCCGTTACCAGGCCAATGGCACAATTGACCAGTATGGGATACAGCCTATGTATGGTATGAGCCCGCGCAGTCCTCTCCATCATACTGCGTCTCTCCCTTGCTCCCGCACCCCCATTCATTATTACAGCAAGAGACTCTCTGCCATAGGGGTTCCAAGTTGGCCCGACTGTGCAAACCATAAGTTACTTGAGGATTTGAACTTCATCTTTGTCAAGATACTAGCCATCATCCATGTCAAGGACTGGCTCTATTTACAGTTTATACTAATTGGTGTGCAGACATTCCTCTAGACGCTTCCCTCTTCCATGGTGTAATCATGTTGAATATTTAGAGCCTATATGCCTCTCAATGACAGTAGAAGTGTATAGGTTTAGATCTGCATTGCATTGCAATAGTTTACAGCATATTTTGAATCATAGGGTTGACAAAATTAGAGTTTAAAGTATGAAGTTCTTTACCTTTTGAACCATTGGTGCAGCTATATTGGTTATTAATCATACCAGATACTTTACACAATTGTGGCATGCCGACCAGCAGACCGATGAGATAGCAGCATTCAGATATTCCCGGTTGGAATGTATGCAGCTTACTCCGGTCATTGCTGGTCTGATCTTCCAGTGTATGTGTGAGGCCGGCCTTGTATGTGTGATTGTCTTGGTTTTATGTCTTGTGTGTGGTCAGGTTATTTTCTGTATCTCTTTATGTATTGTACACTGTTCCCCTATGTTGGGGGTAATTTTTAGACAATGTGTCACTTTGATCCTTAATAAAGAATTTTTGATTATTTACACAAAGTTGGTCTGAGCATCCCTTTATGCAGCCGTTCCTCAGGCTTTTCTTTGGCCCCTTCCATTTTTATTCCCTAGTTACATTAGGCTGCGGTGGCTCCCCACTTATTATTTGAGACCCTCTTGGACTACCATTGGGTCTACTGACGGGTCTGTGCCCAGGCAATATAGGACACAGTAGTCTCCATTTTGGGTGCCTCTCTTATTTGTTATACAGCACTATCCTGCGGTAGAAGGTATTGGCTGTTTTTCTGGGTCAAGCAGACTTGTCATTAAGGTCGCTGCTTGTGACGGGGTAAAAGCGACATACATCATTGGTGCCCCTTCTGGTAACCGGGACTGGAGTTAGGGCGAGAGTAGACGAAGCCCTTGGAACTGTGAGTCCGGGCCGGATTGGGGGTTAGTTGCCCTTGTTGCCTGCGGTTGGTCGTCCCAGTCGGATGTTTCTCCATCACTAGTATATTGGACCTGTAATCCGGGGAGAATGGGAGTGTGGTAGGAACCACCCATCCTGGTTTAGAACAGGGAGAACTGGATATAGGCAGAGGAGAGTATAGGCCTTTGTTAGGCCTTCCTGGTGTACCAATATGGCCGTCAACAGGAATTGTACTAAATTGGGCAGGAAGACGAGACATGGGTGTACTAAGATGGCCGCCAACAGAAAGTTGTCACATTGGGCATTATGGCTGCCCGTCTGATCATAGGAGCCAGAGTTTGGCCCTGGCTCAAAACAGAATACTTTATAAGTTGTCACAGTGGGTTGCCGCCCCCCCCCCCTCCAACTCATCTGTCCATATGTGCCTTGGAACTCTTTTGTGCTGTACGTTAGACGGGTGATGGATATTCCATTGACCCCCTTGCCACAGGCTTTGCACATGAGGAAGTCAGATGCTGTCCTTCTGGGAAAATACTGTTATGTTTTGCAGGGAAGGGCTGTAATGGGGGAATACATTTTCTTCTCTGACTTATTAATATGCTGACCCATGTTCCTCTTCCCCTGAGATTAAAGCTGGATACACACTATCCAACTTTTGTGGTTAGATTTCCTTCAGATTTACCTTTTCTATGTAGTGCAAGGGCCTGCCAGATTGCATACAAATTGAAAGTGTTTAGGTTTGACCTCATATTATATGGTTTTGGTAAGTCTAAAGGAAAAAGTCTTCAGAAAATCTTAGTGTGTATGGCCCATAAGAGTCTCGTGCTCTACCGACTGAGCAAGCGGGCAATAAATTTGTAAACTATTTTATAGTTCCTGCTGATTGATACCGAGATTTTCCTCTTTTGGCAAAGTGACAATTTTCGAAACTCTGACCAGAGGTTCCCCTTCTTCAATAGAGGATGTCCTTAACATATCACTTGAATGCTATGGTTAGATAAAGGTGTAGCGGGGTTAAACATGCCTAAAGACACTGTTTGATATGTGGGAAGGAACTAGGCTCCCTCTAGTGGTAGCTGCATGGAATTTCCCGGGCTGTGACTTCCTTTTCACAAGATGAAGAAACTACATCTCCCAGGCTGCTTTGCAAGATCCAGGGTGCACGGCTGCACCGCACGGCACTATGGGGGAAGTTATTTAAAGGAAGAGAGAAGCGCGCGAAGGGGGCGCCTTTCTGCGCTGGACTCTGAGGAACCAGCGAGCGAGAGTGAAGGACTGACACTGGATATTGGGCCAGAGCCTCTTAGCCTGGAGGGACGACGTGGAACCGTCCCATCTCAAGCACGAGGCACATTCCTGGAGGTCATACTGCTGTTTGCAGAGACCGGAAGTCATCCGCCAGAAGGACCTCGCGCGGCTGGCATATAGCCACAGGACTGAGACCGCAGTGGAAGCGCGCGAAGGAGAAACTTCTGTTGGTGAGAGGGCACATGCCCAATAACTGACTTTATCTGCCGAAGAGATAGTTTTATCTACAGATAGCGGTAGCGCAACAGGAGGTGATAAAACCCCGGGTTTTATCAGCATACTTTCTTAGGAGACTCATAGACAAACAATAAGGTCTGTAAAGGAGTCGCCAGAGGCTTATCTCTCTCGCAGAAGTTATTGCTCAGTTACGCAGACACCCTGCGGTGACAACTAACAGCTCGTTGTTTTTCTCTCTCTTGATCTTTATTCCTAATTTGGATTACAAATGAGCTCTATTCAATAACCTTGCTAGCGAAGATCAACAAGAAAGAAGAGAACTCTGGGGGAGGGACTCAGATAGGCCTACCTACCTGGTACTGTGTCTAGCCTTAATGCAGGAGGAGTGTGGGGGTATTCTTTTACCTTTTTTAAAGCTGTTTTAAATAACCTTTTATGGACTTGTATTGTATTGTATTGTATCTCCCCTATTCAATTTGATATATAGTAAACTAAGTTTGGTTAATTACAATCCTGTGCGTTGTTCCATTGTGTCACCCAGAAGGACTACCATTCAAGAAGGTACCAAGGTATTGTTGCATAGTGAAGTATTGTATTGCAATCTGGGTATCCATTTGATAGTCCAGTCCTATTCTGGGTCAGTTGTGCCTGAGGAGGGATCGAGCCAATTTGATTGGGTTGTTAGGCAGGGTGTAGACCCAATAATATAATCAGCAGCTCCTGCGGGGGTGGTGCTACACGTGGGGGCTCGTCCGGGATTTCTACAGTCCTGCAACACAACCCTCTCAGCCATAGAATCCCCTCCCACGCAGAAATGGATCCTGTCGCTGCTGCTGAGTGGTGCAAGGAAGAGAATGTCATAGTGGAAAATGGCCTGGTGGTTGAAATCAAGGGAGAAGCCTGGACTGAAGAAAAGCTCCTCCCTGTTTTGAGGGCACTATCCACAGACAGGAAATTCTGGGTGATTGACATGAAAACTGACACCACTGTCCCACACACGTATGCACTGTGTGAGTGGAGGAAGGGGGTCCCTGATTATTTCAACGGAAACAGTGTAAAAACTACTGACCAAACAGAACTTTTCCTGATACATCCAGGAGTTCCTATTGCGGGTCCCTCATCCACCACCCCTGGGGTATCCAGCCAAGAAAAAGGTGTCCAAGAAGGGCATCCTGAGTCATCACCTTTGTCGACTTTTAGCTCAGAACTGTGTGCTGTTCTTGGGGAGATTGTGGCAAAATGTAGTAGGGACTCCTCAAGCTATCTGATGACTGGATATAGGAAGCTCCGGACATTCTCTGGGAAACAGCCTGTGCCTTCAGCAGAAGATGGGTTCGAAGAGTGGTTAGATACCGCCACTCAGGCTTTGGAGGAATGGGAGGTACCAGAACAGCACAAGAAGCAGAGAATCACAGAGAGTTTAAGGGGACCTGCATTAGAGGCTGTACGTAATCTAAAGCTTAGCAAGAAAAACTGCACTGCACAGGATTATTTGGACATTCTGCAAGATGTGTTTGGTCGGACGGAGAACGCGGCTGAACTTCTCTACCAGTTGGACCACTGTTATCAAGAAGAGGGGGAGGTCTGCGCTGTGCAGGGTGTCAGTGAGGCAGGGGATCCGCTGACTGGATCGGGGACTCGGCTCGGGGCGCTCATGGAGCATGGGGGGAGATGAGGGGAGCGCTTCATGAGCATGCCGGAGAGTACGGGGGACCGGAGCGGGGAGGAGGAGACGCTGCCGAGCGGACAGGAGCAGCAGCATTACGGTGCTAAATGCAAACGATCTGATTACTACAATGCTGCGACTACAGTCCTCTTTGTGAACCTGAATATCATGGATCTAAAGGGTCTTTGCAGCCTTTAGAACAACTGCCCTGAAAGAACGATTGCCCGCAAAGGCCATGGCCCTCTTCACGCCGTGGAAGCTGTCCTCTCAGAAGCTGGGCTTTTTTCTGGTGACTTTTGGCTTTATCTGGGGTATGATGTTGCTTCACTTTACGATCCAGCAGCGGACTCAGCACGAAAGCAGCACCATGCTCCGCGAGCAGATTCTGGATCTCAGCAAACGCTACATCAAAGCCCTGGCGGAGGAAAATGGGAACGTCGTGGATGGCCCATATGTCGGCACGATGACAGCATATGATTTAAAGAAGACGCTGGCGGTTCTTCTGGATAATATTTTACAAAGGATTGGCAAATTGGAATCAAAGGTTGACACCCTGGTTTTAAATGGCACGGGATTAAACACCACCAATGGTACAACAACTGCCATTCCCAGTGTTGGCGCTGGGGATAAAATAAACGTTGCAGATCTCATTAATGGGGCCCAGGAACAATGTGAACTGCCTCCCATGGATGGCTATCCTCACTGTGAGGGTAAAGTAAAGTGGATGAAGGACATGTGGCGATCTGATGTCTGCTACTCCAATTACGGGGTCGATGGTTCCACCTGTTCTTTTTTTATTTACCTCAGTGAGGTTGAAAACTGGTGCCCTCGATTGCCATGGAGAGCTGTAACCCACAAGGAAGAGGAAGCTGATAAGCGAACAATGGCTGAAATCCGAACAGATTTTGAGCACCTATACTTCGTTATGTCTAGACACGAGGAGTTCCGCTGGATGACACTGAGGATAAAGAGAATGGATGACACCTGGATAGAAGCAATAAAATCCCTGGCAGAGAAGCAGAATTTAGAGAAACGGAAAAGGAAAAAGATTCTCGTTCATCTGGGCCTCTTAACAAAGGAATCTGGTTTTAAGATAGCTGAAAATGCATTCAGTGGAGGGCCGCTCGGCGAATTAGTCCAATGGAGTGACTTAATTACATCTCTTTACTTACTGGGCCATGATGTCAGGATTTCGGCTTCAATAGCTGAGCTGAAAGAGATCATGAAGAAGGTTGTGGGAAACCGATCAGGCTGCCCTACACAGGGTGATAAAGTGGTGGAACTCATCTATATCGATATTGTGGGGCTGGCTCAGTTCAAAAAGACTCTTGGCCCTTCCTGGGTGCACTATCAATGTATGCTGCGAGTTCTGGATTCGTTTGGGACTGAACCGGAATTTAATCACGCTCAGTACGCTCAATCCAAGGGCCACAAAACACCTTGGGGAAAATGGAATCTGAACCCTCAGCAGTTCTATACCATGTTCCCTCACACGCCAGATAACAGCTTCCTGGGGTTTGTGGTGGAGCAACATCTGAATGCCAGCGACATCAGACACATGAACGACATCAAGCGGCAGAACCAGTCTCTTGTTTACGGCAAAGTCGATAATTTCTGGAAGGACAAGAACACTTATTTGGACATCATCCACACCTATATGGAGGTACATGGTACTGTACATGAAAAGGGCACAGTACACATGCCCAATTATGTGAAGAATCACGGGATCTTGAGTGGACGAGACCTGCAGTTCTTGCTTCGGGAAACTAAACTCTTCGTTGGCCTCGGATTCCCCTATGAAGGGCCGGCTCCATTGGAAGCCATTGCAAATGGCTGTGCTTTCCTGAACCCCAAATTTAGTCCACCAAAAAGTAGTAGAAATACGGATTTCTTCAAAGGGAAACCAACTCTAAGAGAGCTCACATCCCAGCACCCGTACGCCGAAGTGTACATCGGGAAGCCTCACGTCTGGACTGTGGACATCAACAATCCGGAAGAGGTCGAGAAGGCTGTGAAGGCTATACTAAATCAAAAGAATGAACCTTACCTGCCCTACGAATTCACATGCGAGGGCATGCTGCAGCGGGTGAACGCCTTCATTGAGAAACAGGATTTCTGCCATGGACAAGTCATGTGGCCTTCATTAAGCGCCCTTCAAGTGAAGCTTGCAGAAACTGGAAAGTCATGTAAGCAAGTGTGCCAGGAGAATCACCTCATCTGTGAGCCGTCGTACTTCCAGCATCTTAACAAAGACAAAGACCTGGCCAAGTTCAACATTCAGTGCCAGACCTCTGACGTCGCAAATGATATCGTGGTCCCGTCCATAGATGAGAACAAGAAGCATTGCGTCTTTCAAAGCGATCTCCTATTATTCAGTTGCGCGGGGTCCCACCCCCACCACAAGCGGGTCTGTCCATGCAGGGACTACATGAAAGGACAGGTTGCACTTTGCAAGGATTGCCTATAGCATCTGCTAACCCTCTCCCTGTCGGATGGGGTGTCCTGGCGGCTAGGTGCGAAGGCATGTAACACTTTCTTGCACTTTTGGCCTGTTGGTATGTATGGAAAGCATAAAGGGTTTCACGTTCTGTAAACGGGCACCAAACACCGTTTTCGAAGGGAGTCCGTCCCAGGAAGTGCTTCAGATGCCTTTCTCACAGGAGCATTTTTTGTGAGCTGAAGCCCTGGAAAGAACCATCTTTAAACCTTAAGCCTTCCAACTCTGCGCTACTTTAAAAAAAAAAAAAAAAAGCGCAGCTGACATTTTATTTTAAGGAAATCTATAGATGGTTTACACAAGGTGAATACGGTTTTTGATCATCGATGTGGCGGAGCAGTCCTCTCTAATGCGGTGATTTAGGAACGCTAGGACGCCATGCTAGTATGTGTGAAACAACAACAAAGTGTG